>NW_027516477.1:5778283-6420315 GCF_048772815.1 Callospermophilus lateralis
GTACCATGCAGACTTGTTTACAGACTTTAACATTTCTCTGGCAAAATACCAGATGCCATCCTGACTTGTTTACAGACCTTAACAGATTCACAAACAGACCTGCCTCATTTTTACCTCTGAAATCACCCAGAAGTCATTTGTTATGGTTTGGATATGAGATGTCCCCCAAAAGCTCACATGTGAGACAATGCAAGAATGTTCAGGGGAGAAATGATTGGGCTGTGAAAGTCTGAACCTAATCAGTGAATTAATCTCCGTTGGAGGCAGGAGGGGTGTGGCTGGAGGAAGTGGTTAATTGGGGGCATGGCTATGGGGTATATATTTTGTATCTGGAGCTGGAGTCTCTCTTTCTGTTTCTTGAGCACCATGTTCTGCCTTGCCTGGCGCCTTGAGGAATGAAGCCAGCCTTCTCTGCACTGATTTCTCTGAAACCATAAGCCCTAAAATAAACTTTTCCTCCTCTACAGTTGTTTTGGTCAGATCCTTTAGTCAACAGCATCCTTACAGCCAGCAGATATAGCCAAAATGACATGATCATGGCGCCTGTTAAAAACGGATCCCTCAAGTTGACTCCATTTGGAAAACTCTTGCTTCCCTCAATTGTACTAAGTTTTCCATTGCCTTTTATTTTGTACCTCTTTAGTATAAATGCCTTTGTATTTAATACCAGAAGATGCAAGTGAAGATTTTCAATCTCTTCTAATTTTGTTGCCCACTTTGTTCATTTGGCCTGGGTGAGTCATTGACTAGGTGCTTATTGTTACAGGACAGATAACGTGAAAGTAGTAATGAAGTTGTCTTAACATCTTGAGAAATCTTTTTTTTTTTTTTTTTGAATCCTCTAGAGTACTACATATATTTTCTCCTTGGTTCCTAAATAGGTCTTGCAATTTCACCTCTTTATACAACATTTACTAATAGAAAAGAAATTAAAAAACACAACTATGCTCTTACTGCTGTTGGTCTCTGTTCCAAAAATTTAAGTAGAATTTGTTTTGTTTTTGACTCACTCGCACACCATGTGTCCCTCCGCGCGCAGCACGGGGGACTTTTCGGTGGGGATTTTGGGCGCCAACCAGACGCGGCATTTTCAGAAAATAGCGCCCTGTGCAGCTGAAGTGCTTAGTGTGTAGCGGGGCTGCGTCAGCCCGGCCAGGTACGAGGCGCCTCGGGTCCCCGCACCACCTCCTGCTGCTCCCCCGTCGCAGCTCCGGAAGCTTTTCCAGATGTCCCTGGTAGATTTGGGAAAGAAGCTTTTAGAAGCAGCACGAGCAGGTCAAGATGATGAAGTTCATATTTTGATGGCAAATGGAGCTCCTTTTACTACAGACTGGCTGGGAACATCTCCACTTCCATCTTGCAGCACAATATGGGCATTATTCCACTACAGAGGTACTACTGTGAGCTGGTGTAAGTAGGGATGCCAGAACCAAAGTGGACCGAACACCATTACACATGGCAGCTTCTGAGGGCCATGCCAGCATAGTAGAGGTTTTACTTAAGCATGGTGCTGACGTTAATGCAAAGGACATGTTAAAAATGACAGCTCTGCATTGGGTCACAAAACACAATCATCAAGAGGTGGTGGAACTTTTAATCAAATATGGTGCTGATGTACACACGCAAAATAAATTTTGTAAAACTGCATTTGATATTTCAATAGACAATGGAAATGAAGATTTATCAGAAATATTACAGATTGCTATGCAGAACCAAATCAACACAAACCCAGAGAGTGCTGACACTGTGACGATACATGCTGCAACACCACAGTTTATCATTGAACCTGGAGGGGTGGTGAACCTAACAGATGAAACGGGTGTGTCTGCTATTCAGTTTGGAAACTCCTCTACATCAGTATTAGCTACGTTAGCTGCCTTAGCTGAAGCCTCTGCTCCGTTGTCCAATTCGTCAGAAACTCCAGTTGTGGCCACAGAAGAAGTGGTTACTGCAGAATCTGTGGATGGTGCAATTCAGCAAGTAGTTAGTTCAGGGGGTCAACAAGCCATCACAATAGTCACAGATGGAATTCAGTTTGGAAATTTGCACTCCATTCCAACCAGTGTAATAGGTCAGCCCATCATTGTGACCATGCCAGATGGATAGCAAGTGTTAACAGTACCAGCAACAGACATTGCTGAAGAAACTGTTATAAGTGAAGAACCACCAGCTAAGAGACAATGTATCGAAATAATTGAAAACCGGGTGGAATCTGCAGAAATAGAAGTAAGGAGTCTTTTACCCGGAGAGAGAAGCTCTTCAGAAACAGCTGGATGAAGCAAATCGAGAAGCACAAAAATATCGACAGCAGCTTCTTAAGAAAGAACAGGAAGCCGAGGCTTACAGACAGAAATTAGAAGCTATGACTCGTCTTCAGACTAATAAAGAAGCTGTTTAGTTAAAATGAACATGTAGTTTAATTTTGCTTTTGGTCAAGAAAGAATGCAATCTTGAACTGTATACAAAAAGAGTACAGTCGTGGGAATACAGGAAATAGAAGAGACTGCAGATCAATAATTGGACTTAAGCCATTAGCTCTGAATTCTTGTATCATAAACTTTACTTTAGAAGTTGTGAAATGTATTTAAAACTGAACTCTGTAAAT
This sequence comes from Callospermophilus lateralis, assembly GCF_048772815.1. Classification (NCBI taxonomy): domain Eukaryota; kingdom Metazoa; phylum Chordata; class Mammalia; order Rodentia; family Sciuridae; genus Callospermophilus; species Callospermophilus lateralis. The sequence continues at coordinate 5,780,889 of NW_027516477.1, forward strand.
AGTTTTTTTTTTTTTTACAGTTCCATGAGTTGATAAAAGATTGTTGAAGAGATCCAAAAACACAATAAGCCACTGTTATTGAGCTTCTTTTTGATTTTTAGTATGAACCTAAATTTCTCAGAGACAGAACAGTTTAAGGGTGATCATTGTTGATTAGACCAAATGTTGTGTAATAATTATGGTGGACTAATGCTGGAATTACTCCTGTAGGTATAAACTTCTATGTGAAGAAAAGATTTCTCCCAGGAAATCTTTGTACAGCTTTAAGTTGTCTCAGATTCTCTGAAAACATTTTTTAGAAAGCAAATTTTTATATTTGTTCAATTTCAGCTATACCCAAGTAGATTTACATGTATATGAAGCAAATATTTTTTAAACTTTCTGTTTGTACATATTCTGCATGTTTTATAATTTCAAAATGCATCACTTGCATAGATATTTTTCCCACAAAGATGATGAAAGCTACCAGAAAAAAACAAACAACAACACACAAACCTTTTATTCTGTAGGTAATTGAAACCAAGTAAACTAGCAGTTGGTTTTATTGGAATGACAATGTTCTTAAAAGGAGCAGCTTACAAGATAACTTGAATAATTTGCAAACTCTGGAAAATCTATGCTTTTTTGAAAATTTTATTGTGGGGACGTGAAACTGTATTTGTGCCTTCCATCATGATTTCCACATGAAAGCACTTTAAGGCACTGGATTTTAAGATAATGTTTTTTTGAAAACTCAAATGTGTATGGGTTTCTGAAGTATTTCATGGACTTATTTTCCCCCAGGAAATTATTCTTATGGAAAAAAATTGCTTATGTATGTAGAACAAGAACTTTTTGTACTACAGTGATGCTATAGATATGTCTGATGTAACTAACACTTTTCCCTGTGAAAGCTCCATGTCTATGTTGTAACCTGCTCTCATCACAATATTCTTGAATTCTACAGTGTATGGTCCTTAAACTCTGAAGACTGTTCATTCTTTTTTGTAAAACATAACTTTAAGCCCTTTTTTCTTTATTTATTTTTTAATGTTTTATTGCTTTATGAAAATGTTTAACCCTAATAACCCTCTAGATTACCTATACTGTATAAAGAAGCAATTGCCCTTAAAACTGTACTCTGGCCTACTTTTGTATTTTACAATTAAATATCTTTTCCACATAAAAAATTGTTTTGTTTTGTTTATATGGTTCTATTATACTTACTTTTTATCCTGGATTTCACATTTTATGGAATTATGGTTAAAATGATTTTATATATCATTTATTTTGATAGTTCAGATATCAAATCTTTGCTTCCATTGGTCCCATAAATATGCACTTTGTGATCAGACCACACTTATCAAAGCATGTCTCAAATAATAAAATATATCCTTAGTACTCATGAATGGACTCATCTTGCACAAAGAAAATTGGGTTAAAATTTTATTCCCCTAGGTCCATATGTAAACTTAGTGGGGCTTTTAGTATTGTGTAATCATTAATATCTGGTTGGATAAAAGAAACAGAAATGTGTAGGAAGGTTATTTTTCCAGCAAATATCAATGCAGAAGTATAGTAATCTACGTTCTAATACTGACAAAATACCTGAAATTAATAACTTAAGAAGAGTAAAGTTTTATTTTGGTTCATGGTTTCAGTCCACAGTTGGTTGGTTACTCACAGTTGGTTACTGTCCCTCTAGCATGGGACAGCACATGGCAAGAGCACATAATGAAGCAACTTGCTCAACTTGAGGAAACTGGGAAGTGAGAGAGAGAGAGAGAGAGAGAGAGAGAGAGAGAGAGAGAGAGAGAGGGAGGAATTAGAAAATATGGGAGTCTTGAATCTGCAATAACCTCATCTTCCACCTCTTAAAAGTTCTATTTAGTTCTGATAGCACCAAGCTGAAAACAAAGCCCTAACACATAGGCCTTTGTGGAACATTCCAGATTCAAATTATAGCATAAATGAATTAGGAAAAATATAAAGAATGTGTATCTTGCTTGCCTAGGAAACACTGTGGGGATTTAGGCATATCGGGCAGGATATTTGAAAAGACTCAACCCATGGAAAAGAATGCTATTGTAGACTAAATTTTCTAGAGAATGTCTTGAAAAAGTCATGTAATGGGCCAACCTGACAGTAATGCAGCATGGGCCAGCAGGCTCAAGACAAGGAGAACTTACAGTTCAGGGCCAATCCAATATCAATCTTCTGAAGATTTTTTTTCTTGTTTAGGATGATTGGTCTTTTTGTTCTATGTAGGCCTTCAACTGATTCAGTGAAGCTCATTTACATTGTAGAGGACAGTCTGCTTTCCACAAAGTTCACCAATTTAAATATTAATGCCATCCAAAAATATCCTTCAAGTTGTCCCCATAAACTAGTCTCCAAGTATACTATTACACCTGGCAAACACTGTTGAGAAGTGACTGAGTGATTTTGATATTCTATGGGGAGCCTAGAAACTAGTGATAATTAAGGAGAGAACTATTTATGTTATCAAACTGCAAGAAAAGTAAGGGAGTTATGACAGTAGAATCAGAATCATTATTGTTCTTTAATTTCATACCATCATGTAATGCAAACTATTAAGACGAACCAAAAAAAATCTAGTTACCTATTGTCCTCTTTGTTTGTGTGGTAAGCATCATAAATTATAAACTGTTAAAATTTTAGGCAGCATCTGATGTACAATGTCTGTTGAACTGTCATGTTTAAATGATATTTTACTATTATTACTTTGCAGGGTGTAACCTTATGTTATAGCATTTAAGAGTGAGATGAAATTAGTCCACTTGGACATAAAACCAACTGCTAATTATGTGACTTTATATAAATTACTTTTTTTTCGCTATACTAGTGATTGCAACCAGAACCTTTCACATGATAGGCAAACACTCTAACACTAATATGTATTCTTTTACCCTATTAGTTCATTTTTCTGTGTTGCTATTTTTCTCTGTAAATGGAAATACTTAACATAAACTTCTTCCCATGATTGTTGATTAAATAAATGAAACAATTAATACTGAGCATTTGGCACATATTTTAGTACATAGCCAATAAACATTAATTTTGTTTTTGTTATTGTAAATTTAACTATATGACCAATTATCCAAGCGTTCAATTAATTGTGATTCATCCCTGTGTATGCATACATCACATAGTTGAAGACTGACCACAGGTTAATGTTTTAACATGAGTGAAAGGATGACTTAACATTAGCATAAATATGGGAAAATGAGAAGTGAAAGAAATAGTTAATAATACCTATGCTTTGCACTTAATTGGTGTATCATAAAGACAAATTAAGTTTCTGCAATAATGTTTCATATTCTGTATGCTATGAATAATATTCAGTAAATACCAGCATGCAAGGCTTGTTCTTTGTATGTGAATGCATTTTTTTCCCAAATCATTTATTTATCCATTTATTTATTCACCAGAAACCCTGTTTTCAAGTGACTCATACACCCAAGACACTTTTCTAGACATTGACCTTTTAAAATGAAAAATAGGAGCACAACAGGAGCTCCATTATTATAAGGGATACAGAGTAGCATATCAATAATTAAAATCACACACGTATACATTACTGTAAGGTGAATGATTATTCTTATGTATTAGTAATATACATTAAAATTCACATATATATTACAATCTGATGTTATATTACCAACTGAGTACAAGAGGACTTACTATGAATAATTATCTCAAAGATTATAATAAATATTGTATCCTTTAAAAAGTGTTCATTAAAAAAGTGTTCATTTATTTACAATACTTACTAGACTATACTGTTTGGAATTCACTGAGTCAGGCACTGGGTTGGGTGAGGAATGTAGAAAAGTGGAAAGAAATTAAATAAAATACTGATTTCAGAAAACTTAGGAATGGGGCAAGGACAACCATATGAAATGATCATGGTTCAAGAATGACCAAGGTCTGTCAGTGAAAGTATATCAGAAGAACAAAGGGAGTCCTCAAAGGGAGAAATGGAAGATCAAAAATAATGATGAATGAAGTCATAGGTGTCTATGTCCGAATAAAGGTATATGCTAATCATCATCATAGTTTTCAATTATATTGTTGCAGTAATATGTCCTCACTTTTATTTATGAATATCTTCAATGAATTGGCATTAATTTTATGAAAATACAAACTTTGATCATTTTTAATATTCTGTATGAGGAATGGAAAGTATGTGTAAAGTACATCTCTAAATTCAACTAGTATGACTGCCTCAAGGAAAACCCCTGTGTGATTAGGTTATGAGTTGACCTAACAGCATTTTTCATAGAACACAGTTTTTACTTGAAAGAATAACAAACTAAGGAACTATTGATATTTTGACTTGAATATTTGTCAGATAAAAATTAAGCAACTGATGCAATATGATTATTATAGCATAAAATTTTAGCTTTCAAGGGAAAGCTAAAATTTTGGAAAATTTTATCTGCAACTATAAGAGTGTCAATTCACAATATTTAGAGATTTTGGATGAGATTTTCAGTGCTATAAATAAATCAGATCATTTTGTATTTTATAATGAAATGTGTCAAACTTTATGATAGCTGCATAAAACAATGAACTGATATTTTCCAAATGATCAGTACAACATTATAAAATCATGAATGTGTAAAATACCCATTTAGGATGCATGAGTAATCAACAAATTTTAGTGCAATAGAGTATAAGAAGTGTGTTGTTAAAGGTTTTAGATTTCACAATGCCACAAATCTTTCAGAGATGACCACTTGTCAAGTTTTGGTGTTATATAAAAGAAGAATATTCATAGTCTTATGCAAAGGCTATTAAAATATCCCTCCATTTTCCAACTACATATCTTTGAGTGTGAATTTGATTTGTTTTTCAACATACTGCAAGCAAAACAACATATTGCAACAGATTGAATGAAGAAACAGATAATCTGAGAATCCAACTTTCTTCTCTTAAATCTCACATCAAAGAAATAGGCAAAATATAAAATAATACCAGTCTTCTATTTTCAAAAATAGTTATTGTTCATAAAGTTATGAATACATGCTAACATACAATAAATTTATTATTGCCAATCTAAATAAGTTAGTAAATTAGTATATAAATCTCTGAAGTTTTATAACAGATTTAATACACATAAATAAAAACTCCTTTGAAACCATGTGCCAGTAATCAATTCATTGATTTTTCAGCATTAAATTGAGTCTATTTCCCTGCTCTGTGATAATTTAACTGTGCCCTGTTAATGTTTCCCTTTTGTCAGTCTGGAACAAACTATGTTTGTCTGTAAGGACAGTGTAGTGATGAAGGGAATTTTTCTACCTGCCTCTTGTGTGGCTTCATTGTTGGCTCCTGGAGAATGTGGCTTCTGTAGGTCTGAACTCAGATGATTGTAGCTGGATCCCTGACACTGCAGCACGTATATGCTGGGTAAAGTCACTGCTCCCAACATTTTCTCTTCAGATTTATGTACTTGTGCATATATTACAGGCCACACTGAGCTGCCATCAAGTGAGCAGAGCGCCCACAATTGTCCAAAGTCCAGCATGTTGTACTAATTTCCTACAGAGATGTTCCTCTTCTCTCAGTGGTATCTACAGTGGTGCTCTGCCTCTCCCCAGAGCCTGGCCACTTACTCCAACTCACGTGCAGTCCGGAGTTTCTTTCTACTCCCTGTGGACCAGCTTTGTCTCAGGTAACTCAGTAGAGGTCTTTACCACCCAGTAAGCAGCTACCAGAACTTTTTCAAAAATTGTAAGCCCCAAACTTGGAACAGTTCTCCACCCAAATTTGTCAAAAAGCCTTTGTATTGAATATCTCCTATTTATATTATTGTGTGGTTTCTGACATCTGATTGGAGCCAGACTTCTTAATAATTTCTAAGTAAAAAAAGTAAAAATTAAAAATTTCTAGTAAAAATGGTCCTGAGACTAAAAATTTGGAGAATAATTACTATATGTTGTAGTGAGAAAAAATGGAGGGGATGACTGCTACATAGAGCACGTAGGGAAGAACATCATTTGAAGTTCTTGTCCCACTAGTTATAAATAAAACCCACTCCAATAATAATAGTGGCCTGAAGACTAAAATGTCTTCTAAAATGGAAGGAGAAGTCCTCTTGTGGTTGTAAATTTTAGAGTACTCTCTTTTATACACGTATGCTTTTAATTAACAAAACTAGCACAGATTCTGGAAGATTTCAAAACTAGGTACTGATCTTTTCCCCAAACCCATCTCTTTTTTCTATATTTTGCTTTTGGAATAATTCCCCAGGATTTGATCACTTCTCTCCAACATTATCACTATCACTCCTGGACCAAATTATCACCATTTCTTGCTTGTATAGTGAAAATTATGTGTAAGCTGAGCCCACACTTCTGCCCGGCTAGGCTAATATATACATAGAAGGCTAATATTTTTATAACACTGATACTTATAAAATTTAAGGAAATAATACCTCTCTCCCTAAACAAATCTTCCAGGGTTCCCTCATATGACTCAGATTAAAATTCAGAAGCTTTACAATGGCTTATGATTTTCCACACCAACTTACCTTCATTGCCTCTACTCTTACTTCATTTGCTACTTTCACTGTCACTTCCATTCCAGCCATATTGTCCTTCTTGGAACCACAGGTGAATTATGTATCATTATCTTAACACATACAAATTACTTGATGGAATAAAAAAACTTCTAAATATTTAAACATATAAATTTACCTCTGTATTTATATAGTTCAGCACTATGAAAAAATACCACAAACAGTTGCTTAATAAATCTTTTTTTTAATAAAAGAATAAACCACAGTCTGAGATGAAATGGCTAGAGAAACTAGACTGAATTTAAAACTATGCTTTTTCTGAAGTAAATACCAATTTTAAATCCACCTCTATTTGTGAATATTTTCTTACTTTATACATCCATGGGGAAATATTGTAGTTTCCTTCCATTTTAAAATTATATTCATATGATTATGTCAGAATTGAACTATTAGTTTGTTCACCAAGGCATTGAATTAAATCATTCACTGAACAATAATTAAGCTCCTTTTTACATTTAAGATACTTTTTAATTAAAGTGTAAGCCAAGAAAATGAAAATGTGATCCTTGCCAGTAATGTGGTAAACAAAATAAGTTATATAGCAGATAATTTCACCATCAAAATGGCCAGATTGAGCACACATTAAAATCATTGTGTGCACACGAAACCCAGGGAAATACAACAAAATAAATATTAAAACCGATCAATAAACATATAGCTAGGGCCAAAAAAGAAAGGAATACCAAAAGTGCCTAATCTTTGTACTATGTTTGAAAAATGAGCATTCGGTTGAAATTTATCACAAGAGTAGTACACTAAGGACCCAAATGCAATGTCATGGCCCACAAGGGAGATTAGCACAGCCTATACTGCAAATGGGAGAACTATGTGTCAAATGCACTGATAGGCAAACAGTGCCTAAGGAAATTTGCTAACTCAGAAGCAGATTTTAAGTAGCACAAAACAAACAATGTGGACCTCATTTTCATTTATCTAGCAGGACATAAAAAGAAAAATCACACATGACCCAGAAAACCTACAAATTAAAAAAAAAGAAAGAGAACAGTGAGATTATGAATCAGCACAGTCTTTGGGGAAAGTTAGAATTTTAAGTATTTTTATGGCAAAAGTAGAATTTGGACTGATGGAGGAGACAGAAATATTTCACCCTACCAGGAATGAAGAAGAAATAAAGATGTAGCCGTTATAAAGGATATGGGGAAGTCAGCTTCTGGAACAAAGGATTGATACTGGAAGAAAAAGTTAAGCTGCTTCTCAGCAAAAGAAATAATCAGTGAGGTGAATAGAGAGCCTAAATGTTGAGAGCAAATTTTACCACTCGCACATCAGATAGAGCACTAATCTCTAGGGTATATAAAGAACTCAAAAAGCTAAACACCAAAAAATATAACCCAGTCAATAAATGGGCCAAGGAACTGAACAGACACTTCTCAGAAAATGAAATACAATCATCTCTAGCAATTAGAGAAATGTAAATCAAAACTAAGATTTCATCTCACTTCAGTCAGAATGGCAGCTATAAAGAATACAAACAACAATAAGTGTTGGCAAGGATATGGGGGAAAAGGCACACTCATACATTGTTGGTGGAACTGCAAATTGGTGCAGCCAATTCGGAAAGCAGTATTCAGAATCCTTGGAAAACTGGGAATGGAACCAACATTTGACCCAGCTATTCCACTCCTTGGTCTGTTGGAGCCACCCTCCGACAGAGATTAGGGAGAGCACTAGACCAGCTAGTGTCTCCAGGGCTGAATGAGATGATGAGTGTCATGACCCGGCCCCTGGCACCTCACCTGGCCAAAAATCACACCAAGTCGGGATTTGAGTCAACCTTGATGGCGTAGCAACTCAAATTTATTACGTGGGGAGTGACTTTTATAGCTGAGGAAAGCAGGAAGTAGAGGAGAGATGAGGCGGGACCCAATAAGAAATATGCATGTCCCTGTTGCTAGGAATTTATTCTAATATCCTGCTACGTTTGCAGAAGCCGATTCTCATAACTGTACAGGAATGTACACAGAAATATCACAAGACCAGAGTCATAAGACTGTTTCCTCACATATCTACAACTCTGTGGCAAGTATATGCCCCAACATTGGTCTATACCCAAAGGACTTAAAAATAGCATACTACAAGGACACAGCCACATCAATGTTTATAGCAGCACAATTCACAACAGCTAAAATGTGGAACCAATCTAGATGCCCTACAGTAGATGAATGGATAAAGAAAATGTGGTATATATACACAATGAAATATTACTCAACAATAAAAGAGAATAAAATCATGTCATTTTCACGTAAATGGATGGAGTTTGAGAATATAATGGTAAGTAAAGTTAGCCAATCCTAAAAAAATGACAAATATTTTCTATATTTTCTCTGATATAAGGAGGCTGATTCGTAGTGGTATTGGGAGGGAGAACATGAAAGGATTAGATGAACTCTAGATAGGGTAAAGAGGTGGGAGGGTGAGGGAGAGGGCATCAGGATAGAAAAGTTTGTGGAATGAGATGGATATCAATATGCTAAATACATGTATGAAGACATTAATTGTGTGAATACACTTTGTATACAGCCAGAGACATGAAAAATTGTGCTCTATATGTGTAATATGAATTGTAATGCATTCTGCTATCATATATAACAAATTAGTATTAAAAAATAAATTTAAAAAATAGAAAAAGAAAAAAGAATTAAAATCTAAGGAAGACAAAAGTAAAAAAGGTTTGAGAAATTTGGATTTGAGCTAATAGTTCTTAGGAAATGCTTGTGGATTGATTAGCAGATAAGGACTAATCTTTAGTGAAATACATCCAAATTTAAAGACAATTGGAAGAGCATCAGTAAGTAATAGAGGGAGAAATTTTGTATGTAAAGATGATTAGTGAATACTTTCACAGATCTAAAGAGTTTTGGGGGGTGAGAGGAAGGGTTTCATAATTTATTTAACATCCTTCAAGGTATGAGTATTTAGTTTTTTTCCATTATTTTACAATTATAAATAGTGCTGCAATATATATATATATATATATATATATATATATATATATATATATATATATATATATATATATATATAGTAGTTTTGTATTGTTAAAAGTGTATCTTTAGTAAATTCCTAAAAATAAGATTTCTGGATCAAAAGGTGTTATGGTTTGTATTTGAGGTGTCTTCCAAAGAGCTCATATATTAGGCAATTCTGGAATGTTGAGAGGTGCAATGATTATGAGTCCATTTGATTAATGGATAATTTGATTGGATTACAGAGTGGTAACAATAGGCAGGTATGGCATGGCTGGAGGAAGTAGGTCACTGAGGTCACGGCCTTGAATTTGTCCCTGGCTCCTCCCTCCCTCCCTCTCTCCTTTCCCAGCTTCCATGAGCTGAGAACAGCTTTCCTTCAATATGCCCTTCCACCATGTTTCTGCCTTGGAGCCAGCTGACCATGGACTGAACCTATGAAACTGTGGATCCAAAAAATGAACTTTTCCTCTCCTAAGTTGTTCTTGTGATGTATTTTGGTTTCCATGTTTTGTTTTGTTTTGTTTTCTCTAAAAATATCACAAGATTGCTCACTGTCAAATAGTAGGATATTATGGTATATTTCAGCTTATATAAACAAACACTCCTAGGGTTAATTTACATTATTTTATGGTATGCATGCAAATAGTCTTTACTAATATTAAATTATTCTTTTTTTGATGCTACAAACAATTTTTGCATGGCCTAATATGCAGGAAATGACAGAGACCAAAGGCTGAAACTTGAACTTGTGCAGAACTCTTGAAGGTCAATTGGTGAGGCACATGTAAATACAAGTAAAATTTAACAGGATGGGAGGGTGGGTGGAAGCAAAATTCACACAAAATCTTAAAGTCCATAAGAAGGCAGTACTAAGTCATAAAATATGCTCTATTAGAGTGAAATAGGTCTCAGATTTGTGACTTCACCTTGTGACCTAGAACAAACCCTTGACTGTTTCAAAGTTTGGTGGCTTCCTCTTACACAAAATAAGGCTGTTCTGGGATTAACTAAAAGAATGGAAGTTGGCAAGAGTTTGGTACACAAAAACATGTGGTAGATATATTATCAGTTTTCTGAGACATCATCTTTACATGTTCAGCTGATCTGCGAAATATTACTTTGTGGTAGTAAAGATGTAGACAAAGCAAATAATTTATTTTCTAAAAGCCAAGTTATTCCAGTACAATTCAAAATGAATCTATATGAATACTTTCAGATAACTCTTAGACTTGCAAATTTTGAACTATCTGTTCTGGAAATCCGGATTCTTGGCACATTGTACATTTATTTATCTTTCTTTTCCAACACATGCAGAGCTAGATAAATGGTTCCTTTTAAATTAATACAGTTCTAAAGATTTTTGAAAAAGAAAATCCCCAGGTTGTTAGAATCTTAATTTTATATATTTTCTTTAGTTAAACATTTTAAAACTGGTTACCAAGTAATGAATATCATCTATGGAAGTTTTAGTTAATGGCTCAGATTTGTTTTTACTTTTCCTCTTGAGTTATAAGGTCTAAGTACTCTCTCCCTTGAAACAGGATTGATTCAGGAAACTTTTTTAGGTAAATCTGTTACAGTCTTATTCTATCAAAAGATCTGCTCTGGGAGTTCCCAAACAAATGCACTGGGAATGAGCTGTTGTCTTTTAAAAACAGCAAGCCTTGTGAACTAGAACAAGCCCTTAACTGTCTGAACCTGAGATATAAATGCATGCACAATGGTCTCAGTTATGTTAGGTATGTGCTCAGTTTGAGATAGTTCTTATGCAGCAAGAATAATAGGAAGAGAATTTTGTATGTTTAGATGAAATGAAGTCATTAAAAAGAAATTAAATTGGGACAAAAAAATCAAAAATCAAAACTATGAGGCAAAAATCTAAAGCAAGTCATTAGGTTTGCAACTGGATCTTAGTTGGATGCTCAAATGGGACTTGAGGAGACTTTGGGGAGTGCTTACAGGAAAGTTGGGAAGCTCTTATTTGCAGGAGGAAAAAAACTAGCTTTCTTGTTAAGTAGTGTAGAAAGTGAAACACAATTGGCACCTGAAGTAACAAGGAAAACAATGTACCTAATGAATCCACAGATCTGGTTTAAGAAATTTCCAGGCAACAGTTTGAAGTGTCAGTTGTTTTCTTGTACCTGTGCATCATCAGTATAGAGAAAAAGCATTCAAAGAAGGGCTTACTTAATTTTCAGGCAGAATTTAGAAATAATATTTAAAAGTCAGGGCTTGCTGTTTTTAAAAGACAACAACTCATTTCCAGTGTATTTGTTGGGCACTACCAGAGCAGATCTCTAGAAAGAATAAGACTGTAGCAGATTTACCTGGAAAACTTCTGAGTTAAAAAAGGATGCAGCCTTAGAACAAGAGAAGATCTAGAAGACCTTGATGCAGACATAATACCTGTGGAGAACAGAGGGAAGGAAGGAGGGTTGGATAAGCAGTGATGAAATGACAGCACAGTGTTGAGTCATCTTTTTTTTTCAGATTAAAATTGTTCTATGAAAATCAATTCTGCGGTAAAAGGTGGTTGTTAGCAGCTGGGATCATTGGTCAATTATACTCCCTGCAACAGAAAATCTGGGTCATGTGCCGCAGTCTCGCTGGGCACAAATCACGAGCCACTCACAGCTTTGTAGATTTAAACAGCAATTCTTTATTCCCAATCTCACACCGGCCTTCTACAAACATGCTCTGGGGAAATCCATGTTCTCTGCCCAAATCCACACTCCGCCCAAATCCACTACTCCTGGGCTTCTGTCTCCCAAATATACTGTCTGACCCTAAGAACTCAAGAGGAACTCAGCAGCAGGATACGCCCTATTCTAAAGGGAGAACACCCTAATCACCTATTATGCTAAACCGCCCTATTCTAAAGGGGGAACACCCTAATCTCCTATTATGCTAAACCGGAGACACCCTAAACAGGGATCCGCCCTGGTCCTTGAACAAGGTTACCTTTCAAGAGTCCTTCCACTAGACAGCATGGGAGTAGCTGGCAAGGAAATTGTCATACCTACTTGGCTGATGGCTCCCAACAGTCATGCATTTTCTTATTCACTGGAATCCACAATTTACACTGCACAGATTTACTTAACCCACATGTTCAGAGAGCAGCTCCTCCTTTCTTAGTAGGGGTCAATTTAGAAAGAGGGTCTAGTGGAGTCAACTATAATCCCCATCACTGTTTCTTATTGTAGAGCTGCAAGTAGTAGTCCTCCTTTCCCTCCTCCATATCCATTCCATCTTTCACTCTTAACTTTTCCTTGCTAGTCTTGGTGCCTGATTAGTGCCCAAACCTTCATTCCTGAGGGGATGAATCCTTGGCATTTATGCCCTTTTCTGATCTGAGTTTTTGACAATGCTCATTAACAGTTAAAATGTAACAAGAGAATTCCAGGAGGCAAAAACAGCCAGGGATACAAAATTATGTGACCAGTTGATAATAGCCAGTTTTTCCCACAATATGGGCTCATGGATGGAGTGATCATGGAGGTAGAGATGAAAGATATATATATATATATATATATATATATATATATATATATATATATATATATATGTATGTATATAAGCTCAAAAGCACAAGCTGAATAATAAGCAAAGTTAGCTATTGTTGCTTTTGAATGTCCAACTTATCAGTAATAGAGATGAACTCTATTTTCCAATATGGCACTATTCCTAAAGGTGATGGCCCAGGCTTTATTGTAATTGCCTGAGTTTATAACCTGGATTCCATACATACTACAAGTTTCCACTGCTTGTCCTTCTTCTTGTTCTACAGATTGAACACAGAGCACTCCACCACTGAACTATATCTCCTGCCCTTTTTATTTTAATTTTAAAATTTGAGATAGGGTCTCCTCTCTAAGCAGCCCAAGATGGCCTTAAACTTGCAATACTCATGCCTCAGCCTCCTGAGCAACTGGGATTGGGAGTGTGTGCCACCAGGCCTGGCTTCTATGTCCTTCTTCTAATCTGGTTCAATAATCCTTAGAAATTTGGTAACCCACATTTTAACTGCTGGTCTCTTTACACAAGAAGGCTTAAGTTCTCCCAGTGTTCTTTGATGCAAACCTGCCATACTTTCACAGTATTTTGTCTGAAGCAGCTTTTCAGTTATGCTTTTAGGTTGTTTCTTAAAAAAAAAGAAAGAAAGAAAAGAAAAGAAAAGAAATAAAGAAAAGAACTGTACATCTGCTTCTGGAGAGTGTAGCCTATGATAAAACCAATAGATCCAATAGTAATAGGTCCCCTCTAACCCCACCAGTGCTGTAAATGCCCAAGCCAGATGTTATCTTGTATGACATTCTTTCTTTAATCATTCCATAAGCATTTGAAAAATGGTATTGGCTGAGCATTTTGTGGAAGGAAGGGCTACCCATATTCATAGTGGGTTTACATATTTTTTTGAAAGAGTGAGAGAGAATGAGAGAGAAAGAGAATTTTTTAATATTTATTTCTTTTTAGTTCTCGGCAGACACAACATCTTTGTTTGTATGTGGTGCTGAGGATCAAACCCGGGGCTGCATGCATGCTACCTCTTGAGCCACATCCCCAGCCCGTAGGTTTTCATATTAAAGTAGGTGAAACATTGGCCTTTTCAGCATGGGAAAAGTCCAATGCAGCTGACTTGTCCCAAGAAGAAGTGAACACTGACCACAAGGATCTGTATATATTCTTTCCCCAGATCACCATTTTATGCTCAAAACTAGATTACTAAGTATCACTCAGATTTCTTCCCATCATGATTTTCTCTCTCCACTGTCTTTCATAGACACCTAGGGATGCCACTGTAATATAGTTACTTTTAATCTTTGGTTGGCTTCCATCTACCAAGCTAACCTATCTATAAATCAAGCTGGGAGTTTTCCTTTTCTGGTCTTACAAAGTTCCTCATATGGCCATATGGCAAACTGGAGCAGGGGTGTAATTGCACATCAGGTGGACTACATAAGGTTGTGGGCTTCCTCCTCTATGTTCTTTTAACCATTCAGAACCTTCTATATTATTCCAATTCTATACTGGAGAAGTCTTTGTAAGTGTGAAATATGTGGTGGCAGATACAGAATGCAGCAATGTATTCTGTCTTCGGAATTTGAAATATATATCTAAAATAATTCTACTAAGCAGTTTATAGTTATAATATAATATATTTTGAAATGTAAAATACTATTTGGCACTTACTGTTGAGTTATTATTAAATAACCACCTAGAAATATTTGATTCTTAGGAAAAGGTGTAAAAGAATCATTATGCTGCTATAATTCATTTAGAAATATAAGTATCCACTGAACATTTTTAATGTTTAATAATTAATTCAAAAGGGGAAGTTCTGTATAGGGAATACTGTCACCCACTCATGGAGAAAAAGATTTGTATGTGTGAGAAAGTAACAAGCGGAAAGATGAGCTAAGGGAGAGGGAGAGGATCAGGAGAAGGAGAAAGGAGATGAGAAAGGAAGCACATGATGTGTGAAAACACTGAGAATACATGTTTTCATGGACCATATTTTCCTAAAATTATAGAATATGTAGCTACAGAGCCACGTGATTTCTCATTCATCAATTAAAATTTAGTCAATTTCAGTTGGCTATATATTTTTTTCTTTTGAGCAGCAATATTTCCAGAGTGTAATGCTGTTTAGGTTCTCAGAAGGGCCTTTGAACAGCCTGTGGTGATTGAACAGACCTTAATTCAGTGAAATCTTGTTGACAGCTGAGAGCAGAACAGTGCATTTTGTACTCTTAAGATAATATAATTGCTGTGATGCAACTGCTCTTTCGTCTTATGGTGGTAATCAATCAGTGATTGACAGGTCTAATTAGAAGCCTTTGTATGTGCAATGTGATAGCACTTTCTAACTGCACGGTAGCCAAAAATATCATTTTAGTAATACTATAAGAAAAACATAACATTTTTATAGATAATTCAATTTACATTGCTGTCATGACTCTTTGCATATATGAAAAATGTTTTATTGGGGATACAAGAATACCACCTTTGGAAGTATAAATATACTGCTCTAATGGTTTTATGGTATCTCCCAAGGCTTCAGTATTTCTGCTCTAAAGGTTTGATGATTTTTCAAATTGGCAAAGATAGATTATTGTATGTGTATAATTTTTATTGTGTTCAGAACACAGTGTATTTCAAGTGCATAGATATATGTTTTTATGAAAAGATTTTTCCCCTTCTTTCCAAAAGTGGTAATTCATAATAAGATACAGTAATCAGAAGAGAAATGGCATCTGTTGAAAAAATATGGTGCTTGGTTACAAAGTCAATATAAAATACCATATTTGGTTAGACACTGAAAATATCTAGAAAAATCAGTGCTCATTTCTTTCCATAATATGACATGTGTTAAGTCTCAGAACAGATTTTTTCACATAGAAATATCTTAAAAAATGTTAAACTTCAAACTGGATAATTACACTCTATATTTGTCTTTTAGCATTTAAATTAGGATCTGTTAATCTTGAACTTGTGCAACTTACTTTGTATGCAGAAGGAGAAAGTGGAATTACAGGAAGTATTAAACCATTCTTTTTGTTCTTGATAAAATGATGAAATAATGTACAAAGTGCTTTCCTTCACTTTTCTGATATTTTTTTTTTAGAAAATGAGGCTTTCCATCATATAGAAAGTGATCAATTACCATGAGGGCATACTCTCCTTTCTTGAAGAATGTGAATTGTATCAGAGACATGGGTTTTCCTGAGATGTCAAAGCAAAAGACGATATAGAAAATACAATTATATTTTCACTCTGAATATCCCAGTGCAGTACTTGGAATTAAATGCCTCCTTAGACATTCTGTAAATTAGTCGACACATGCTTTCAAAACTAAATTTAAAACTGAAATATCAGCACAATATCTCGAAAAGCACTGAAAAGCAGTCTTTAGAATACTTGGAAGAGAAGGTGACTGGAGGATTCATTTGAAGCATCAGTTTAAAATGCAGATGTAAAGCGCAACACAGCAGACACAACTCAGCAATTGTTTCTTTAAAGATAATTTATAGGGTTGGGGAGGTACCTCAGTGGTAGAGCACTTGCCTAGCATGTCCAGCCCTGAGTTCCATCTGCAGTAACACACACACACACACACACACACACACACACACACACACAGTATTTCTGAGCCTTATATTATTATTTTATATTATTGTTATATTATTTTATAATATATTATTATTATTATTATTATTATTATTATTATTATTATTATTATTATTTGTATTTTGTAATGCTATATGTCACTCTTTTGGATATTGCAACTCCACATATCATTATAGCACATCCATAAGAATCAAACAAAAGCTGGGCGTGGTGGCACATGCCTGTAATCCAAGCTGTTCTGGAAGCTGAGGCAGGAGGATTGCAAATTCAAAGCCAGATTCAGCAAAAGTGAGGCACTAGGCAACTCAGTGAGACCTGGTCTCTAAATAAAATAAAAAATAGGACTGAGATGTGGCTCAGTGGTCAGATGCCTCTGAATTCAATCCTCGGTACCAGGAAAGAAAATTACTACTTCTGATGGTAATGTTTTGTTACCACTTCTCCCAGATCAAACACATGGGAATTTCTAGAATCAAATTGTATATACCACCTTCACATGATAGCTGGTCATGTGCTGGGAGCCATCAGCCAAGTAGGTATGACAATTTCCTTGCCAGCTACTCTCATGCTGTCTAGTGGAAGGACTCCTGAAAGGTGACCTTGCTCAAGGACCAGGGCGGATCCCTGTTTAGGGTGTTCCGGTTTAGCATAATAGGAGATTAGGGTGTTCCCCATGTAGAATAGGGCGTATCCTGCTGCCTGAGTTCCTCTTGAGTTCTTAGGGTCAGACAGTATTTTTGGGAGACAGAAGCCCAGTGGAGTGCTGGATTTGGGGAGAGAACGTGGATTTCCCCAGAACGTGTTTGTAGAAGGCCAGTGTGTGATCAGGAATAAAGAATTGCTGTTTGAATCTACAAGTTGTGAGTGGCTCGTGATTTGTGCTCAGCCAGAGACTGTGGCAGTCTTGTAAACCAAGAAGTGTGCCTAAAGAAAGCAAGAGGAAGATATCTATTTTACTTAAGAGAATATTTAGAGTACATACTTGAAAATTGCTCTCTGTAAGTCAATCACAATTAAGGGGTATTAACTTATAAAATAATATATACATATTTCTTGAGAAAAACGTCTGGAATCTGGATTTCCTTGATTTCTTCTATCATTTTGCCCTGTGGCATGTGTCCTTTACTCTTTTCAGCACCCTTTGGCTTTTACATATATGTCAAAATCCTACTTCCGAATGTGCTCGTTTCTTCTATGCAATCTCTTCCTTTTAAAACTATTTCAGTGTCCAGAGATCTTATGCATCTTATATATAAGGTAGGCTTCAAATCACTATTCAATTTACAGCCGTCTTCAAATATGCTAGAAATAAGAAAACCACTGGGGGTGGGGCAGAAAAACACAAACAAAACAAAGCAAAAAACCACCACCCTGCAGATTGCTTAGTTTGCATCCTGGATGCTGCAGTCTAAAGTAGTAGCTAGTGGGAGATAGCTATGGGAATGACTTGTGAGTAATTGAGGACAAGGTTGCAGACAGCATACATTTTAAAAGGTATTTGTCTGCCTGCTGAAGAGTGAAGTTAATAACATGCCTCCCCTTGGAGCAATAGACAACATCTACAGACAAGGAAATTTGTCCAGCAGGCTCATATTTGAAAAGATCAATCAATTGCATCTCTTGGATTCCTTATTTTAAAAGGATTAGTACAGCAACAATTAAGAACAGAAAAAGTAATTAATAGCAGAAATATGTGTCAATTTATCCTCTGATGATTCAGAAAGTCTTTATATTTAAAAGATTGACATTTGATTAGTTGCAGTCAGAAACTGAAAGTATTCGTGGAGTAGCAACTGATGTCAGACAGTAATCATAAGTATCATAAGTGATAGAATCATGTTTGGGTTTTGGGATAGGAAGGACAGAAGCATAAGAAATACTTCAGGCTGTGACAAACATAGTCACTTCTTGCTTTAGAAATATTTTAATTTTTTTTTTTCGGTGCTGGGAATTGAACGAAGGGCCTTGTGCATGTGAGACACAAACTCTACCAACTGAGCTATATCCCCAACCCCCTAGAAATATTTTTAAAACACAAGGAATCAATTTGTAATCCATAGTATAAACACAGAGAGATGTTGGTTGGGATTTGCCACTCAATGTACACAATGTATGTTTTTTCATAAGCTGTTTATTTGCTAAGATGACTTTAATATCTTTCATGAATACATTTTCTGGTTTTATATGGTTTTGAGTTTAAAGGAAAAATAAAACTTAAGGAATTTTAGAAAGTGCTTATAAAACTGAAAGGAGCTTCTCAATATTTCTGGTCACATTGTCCCTATCATCCTATTAGGTATTCCAGTACTTACAGGAGCCTCATCCATGTCCTGTATCATGGTCCTATACACCATCATCTGCATTTTGTAATTGGTTTTCACTACTAATCTCCAAGAAAATTAGGCATAAGAGAGATCTATTTCAAGTATCATTTTGCTTTTTTTAATCGAATGAGAAGACATTTATTTACTGGGGGCATTCTTTTATTTTTCTGTTTTAGTAGTGAGGGTTTAACCCATGGGGGCTTTACCACTGACCTACATCCCCAAACCTTTTATTTTTATTATCAGACAGGGCCTTCTTAAGTTGCTTAGGGCCTCACTAATTTGCTAAGGTTGGCTTTCAACTTGTGAAATTCTTGTCTCAGCCTCCTGAGTAGCTGGCATTAAAGGTATGTGACATTTTAAATATACTATTTGTTTATGGTGTCTCAACTACTTTATTTTTTCTCCTCTTTTCAATAACTCAACTATTCAAATTCCATCTGAATTTTTAAATTATATATGTTTCTTTTTAAAAAATATTTTGGCATCTAATATCTCAAAAAAATGCCTCATAAAAACCTGAAGCACTGATTTTTTATACCCATTTTACTATAAAGGAAATGGTATGTCTTAGTTCATCTAGTTGGTTATATCAGAGGCAGACTGGAGGCAGTTTCTGGATTTTAGGCTTTTCACTAGTCTAGAGTGCAATGTAAATTCTTGAGTTTAATTCCTACACCTTAGAACTGTTTATTTACCTTAGTAGTTATACAACAACAAAAAAAAATATGAAAAATAGGAAAGTGTCCAGCTGCTATTAAATTTAGTGGCATTTTCTGACTTATATTGGCTCTCACTATTTTATAATTTTAGTTCTAATTTCTAAAACCTAATTGCTATGAATTCTGTGTTTAAGTCAAAAGTAGACTAAAAAGAAACTAAGTGAAATAATAATATTGGAGTATGGGCTTATTGCCTCAAATACTTTTTTAAAATGTAAAAAAAATACAAGAATATAACACCAAATTTATTTATGTCAGCACATACATAGTGAAGGCATATTTAATCAAATAAAGAGTATCATATTAAAGTAATCCTATGGGGTTTTCAACACATGATTAGGGTTATTCTAGTAGAAAAATCTCTCATTATTTTAAGAGAATAGAAATGAGATTTCGAGAAGAGTTTTTCTACCTGTACATGTAATATAAGGTACTCTTATTAGTTTGACATCCTTTTAAATTAACTGACATGCTAATGTTTGTAAACAGTGAAATTTCATAACTTTGAGAAAAACTTCAAAGATTTCCCAAACCATGAATGCATACTCTGAAACAAACTGGAATGGGAGATATCAAATATTCATTCTCATTACTGGAGTAAAGAGTGAAACTCTCCTGTATCTAAGTGCCACTTTTAAGCACTTTGATACCTAATGCAGAGATTCTTAATTGTGAGTCTATTTAACAGAATTCTCTTCCCAAATAGATACATGGAAAATAACAGAGAACATCCACTATACTAAAACCATTGACAAAAATGTTCCAAAGAACATCTTTGTAAAATGGTAACTCTGCTAAATTTAATTTAAAAACTCTTAGAACATTGAAAAATTTTAGGTGTTTTAAGGGGAAACTGAGATGAATTGCCATTGATTCTTCTATTAAACTGTCCAAAATTAAGTGAATGACTGATTTTTCTTTTAAACTGCATTTATTTATAGCATCCACATAGCACAGGCAATCTCTTTACACTCAGATCATACTGGAAAAAAATGAGATACAGTCTGAATATGAGCCATTGCCTTAGACTTTGTAGACACAAGTTGAAACTTTTGATTTTTAGGCAAATATGCTGAAACATAAAATTTAAACATTTTGGGGCAAAGTATCAAAAACTTATAAGATCAAGATTAAAGATAATTAAAAATCAGGACTCCATGTGATCCATTTCAACTGATTTAATTTTAAATGGGACAAACTGTTATTAAATACATAAGTTTTAATTAAATAATATTGGAAACAAAAATTAATAATATATATATATATGATATAATAATATATAATCTCTGATGCAGTAAAATGTTGAAATCACACATGATGACAGAAATTTGGAAAAAAAAAAAACCCAACAACAACAGTATAATAATAAAGGTAAATGCTGTTTTCTGAGTACTCAAAGATGTATAAATGATAGCCATCTACTGAAGCTCTGAAAGCTTTCATGAAGGAAGTGATATTTACAATGGTCATGTAGAATGGGAAATGTTTTCAGTAGGCAAGAAAAGAGGAGAAAATTTGTTCCAAGAGAATTAATTCCACTGGTAAGTGACCAATGTAGGGAGTTAACTTATGGACCCATGAATGACATCTGAAGGAGACTGGTGAAATATTGAATGGTATTGATGCAACTAAGACTTTAAAATATTACTTGTTCATTTATTCATTAGGCAATGGGAGCCTTTGAAGAGAAATAATATTTGAGCTATATTTTAAGAAAATTAATCTTTGGTCAAATACAAAGAGCTTGCACATGTCAATGGAAATGGCATATATACATACTGGATCTCCAATTCAGAGACTACTAAAGCATTATAAGCAGAACATGTGGTATTTGTATTATGGTGACAACATTAGGGGTAGAAAGCAAGAAACATTACAATAGATAAAGAAAAATAGAAAATAGGTCTTCAGTTGATGGAATAAGCAAGACAGAAGACAAAAAAATAAAATAAAAATTGCATTAAAGAGGTAACCTAATTGAGATGATGGCATAGTGACATTCTAAGAAATAAGCCAATAGATTTGGGAAGCAGGCTCATTTTGGAGGGTATTATGAACAATACATCTCTTTAATACAAGTGCAGTGAAGCACCTAGTAGGAGTCTCAAAGGGTGACTGAACTATGAGGGTGGAAAGATAAGTCAATTTTCATTGTTACACCAGTCACCACAAATATAATTTTATCTTGGAAAATTAAACTTCTCATTGCAAATGAGTACACGGGTTCTTTGGTATACTGGAGATATTTTTATGTATTTAATTAGTTTACATTTTTATGCCAGACAGAGTTTCATCTGATCATTTTCACAGTGAGCTAATACCCTGAGCTCTTCAACTTGTGAATATGAGGAAACCTTGAATAGCAAGGAGGGATGTAAAAGTTGTATTCACATCTCATTAGCCACCTTTCCTGCATTTCAAATCCTATATAAGTTTTTGTTTTGTTCAAGAAATGTTTGAGTAAAATTTATCTATTTTAAGATGGCTAAGTATTTTTATGAAATAAGGATAAAGGAAGAACTATAAATCTATACACTTCCATGCTCTAATCTGTGCAAAGGATATTAATTGTAGGACGTACCTTTCTGTGTAGTTATGAATAGGAAATGAGATAATACATGTAAACACAGAGAACAATGTCAAGTTTCTCAAAATTAGCACAATTAGTGTTTGCTGTGATGATTGGTATAAAGGTGAAAGGGCAATTGCATTAACTGTAGAAGACCAAAGGAAAGATTTCATTTTCAAAAAGGCTGTGCTCCACAGATATAAAATAAAAAATAAACTCATAGATGAGCAAGTCAATATTTTCTCTTACTTGTTCTAAAAAATGATTTATCCTACAATATTTTATTTCACATCCTGTTAAATATTCCTTAAATTTTGCATACGTGCTTGTTTCCCACAAAATATTAATATCCATTAGAATGTGAAAGAATTCACACTCAAAAAATAACAAACTATAGTCAAAATAAAAATTAAATAACATAAGTAGAAACAAATGTAGTAAGCCTTGGTTGTGATATTCACATTTAATATAATAAAAAACAAAGAAAATTTCTACTGGCCACAGTTATACTTTTAGAAAACATTTTTTATTATTTTGGCTAAATATAAATGTAAAGTATTTTATACTAAGTTTTATCATAGCTTAAAATAATCTAAAAATACTCTGCCAAGCTTTAAAAAGAAAAGATAGCAATTCGTGAGTGAAGTGGTTTGTTTTGTCTCTTATTCTAAATAGACTGCTCAATAACTTGGCCATAAAAAGTCAGTTCTAAGTTGGGTCTAAGTACCAACTTTTCCAATTTTATGATTTTCTATAAACCTGGATTTAGTATGAAACTTTTTTCCCCAAAGCTATAATTTTTGGACTTACTGTAATTAAGTTAAAGTTCTTATCTACTAGAAAGAATGGTAAAATATTTCTCAAATACAGGTAGGGTCAGGTGGTGAGAAGGTTGTGGGCAACGTTAGTGAGGAAATCTGTGATAAGAGGTCACACTTTAGTTCATCTCAGGATAAATGCTTTTATTACAGTTGTTAACATTTATCTCACTGAAAGGAAACATCAGTGTTGAAGTGTTCAAGTAGCCAGCAAAACCCAAATGTATTTCAAATTAAATTGGTGGGTGTTTGTGGCACACTGACATTTGGGTACTTGACTGTGAAATTCTTGAGGTTTAATTTTCCTATGTTTTCAACTTATTGTGAAATGTCATTAATTAGCAGATAATTAATAAGTGCTAATTGAATTGAATAGGTGAAAGGTATAAGGGAAATAGAACCAAAGTATAAAGTATAGAATTTGGAAGTAGGTAGATAATTACAGATAATTTATATTTTTTGAATTCTGAGATGAAAGAAACCTCTAGACTTCAAACAGTAATAGATTAGCATCTTCTAGATTTTAGTGAGTGATGTGAGGAGAAAAAAAATGTACAGCAAACTAATTTAAAAGGAAGCTGAAAGCAAACACATGTTCAAAAGGATACAATAGAAATGATAAAATGATGTGTTGAAAGCAAAATGCAGTCGAGGAATAAATCTGTGAGTCCCTGCCAACATAAATTTGCATCAAAAGATAGGTATATATTCAAATAGATGTGAGAGCTTGAGATTTTTCTATTAAAGACTATAGAAGTGAGGAGTGATGCATTCTTTGTGGCTGACACTTGACTGAAGTGCTCTGAATATCATGGGTCCCTATCACTGTGAAGAGAGAATGTTGTTTGGAGAGAAGGAAAATAGGATTAAGAATCTCAAAAGTGTTCCCCAGTCCATAAAAGAAAGCTTGATAGGAACTGATGTAATGAACATAGTTGACCATGAAGAACAAGAAGAACAATAATTATATTCATTTCATTTATTCATTCCTATATGTCTCATTTTCAATGTTAATTTCCTTTGTATAAATTTTGAAAATATGATCCTTGTTCTGTATTCCTCAATCACCCTTAATGAATTATATTCAAACTCAGTAAGAATTCAAAGAACTTGCAACCACCATGGGCAGGTTGAGATGTGTGTCAAATGCAAATTCTCATAATCTGGTACTAGAGGGAAAAAATGGTGTAACCAGGCATCACATGGTCAAGATGACATCATAAGTTCACAGGTCAGGGGTTCAAAGACACACAGGCTTAAGTTACAGAGATCTTCTTTTTGAAGCCTATGTGTCAGCGTTCCTTTGTTATCTTTTCTCTTTTTGGAACTGAATATTTCTAGATTTGATCTCTTGCTTATGTGACTTAAAAAATTACCTGTTTAATCAAAGACATCTATTTCAGTTTATAGAGCAACAAGAGTGAAATCTTCTCTTATGCAGTTTTAAGATCCCTGGGGTCAAAGACCATCCTCTCCTCAACTATCTAGCATAGTAACAATACATTTTAAGTAGCAAGGGTATATTTTTTTCTACTGTGTTGAAAACAGAAGAGGTTGCAGATGAATAATTTCTCCTAATTGCAACTTAAATATTAAGACTCAGAAATTCAATGGAATAATAATAGGTATGTGTATAACATGTAATAATCAACTAATCACACTTTATTTTTTAATTTGGAGTAACAATTTGAAAAATATATGTACATTTTCAGTTGGAAGTATGTTTATAACTGAAAAGGTAAAAAGTTTAAGGTTAGATATGCTCTAAAAATACCTCATTTAGAACTGGATTTAACTCCACTTGTTTTTAAATTCCACTCTATGGACTTCATTAAAGAAGAAGATGATAAAAAAATGCCTTGGGAAAAGTGTGTGCTAGTTATAGTTTCAAGATCACATAAGGAAATGGAAGTGCATATCCTTATTAAAATTTTATGAATTAATTAAGATATTTACTTTTATTTTTTTCATCTTTGGATTCAGTTTGCCACTATGTATTTGCAAGGGATAGGAAGGAAGAAGGAAAGAAAAGGAGGAAGGGAGAAACTAAGGCTGTTTCAAATGTATTAAGATTATAGCTAGAAAATTTGATACTCTAAAATATTGTAGAATGGTCAAATTTTGGAGTGGGACCTAGTCATCAAAATTTTATTTTGTTTAAGATTTTCCAATGAGGGTAATGCACATTAGAATTTGAGAATCACTGATAAAATTATTTGGCTAAAGTTTTACTCTATTAAAACCTGGCAAGAATACAGCTTAACTTATACCCAGGATAATAATTAATGCTGGTCAGCATCCCAGAATTGGCTATATTGTTTGCAGATTACATTATGATGGATTTGATAGACGCAATTTATTGGGTATTCAAGAGTGAAAAATTAATGGCAAATAGATGTTCTGATATGAATACACCATCTGGTTTTTGTATTGGCACTGAGCTTGCCAGTGACTTCTGCTGAACCCATGTAATCCTGGAAATAGCTTCTTGGGGTCGGTAATATCAGACAAAATAATGAAATAGTAGCTGTGTCAGGAAGCAACCTCACCTGACTTCTCTATTAGTTGTGAGAGAATATTAAGTGACCTGCCCTTGCTAACATGATCTTAGACCAATTATTATAGTGCATCTCTCTCAAAAGGCCAAGATATCTTAAACCAATGCCCATTGATAAAAGCTTTTCCCATAAACTCACCCTATTAATTAAATCAAATGTAGCTTTTAAATTGATGAAGCTGTAAAGATGAGTTGTTCCTTAAGCTTAGTATATTTATCAAAAAATAATGTAAAACAAAACAATGAGTAAGAGTAGCAAAGCCATTAAGAATCATACTATCCACCTTCAGTTGTCACTGTGTAGTCCTTTAAGTAAAAGAACAGAGTTATCAAAAAAATTAAGCAAAATCTCATAATGGCTAATATCAAAAGCATAAAGTGAGGCTGCAAGCTATGTGGGCAGACTGAGATAATGGGAACTGAAGGGCCAGTAAACTAACATCAAAGGTGCTAGATAAAAATACATAATATTGTTTTAGAAAAAATATTTACATATTGATATATTTAAAGGATGTAGTTTATTTTTAGCTTCAACTTAGATACAGAGGAAGTAGTGAAACTCATTGACAAGTGAAAACATACATTTCTGTTGCTTCAGAAAGCAAATGTATATAAACTTTTAGATGCTAGCTTTAAAAGTATTAGTGCCAAAATAAATAACTTATTTTACTTGTAAGAAGTCCTTTAATCTAATGTGCATTTAGGATTTAATGTCTGATATTTATCTATAATAATCCTTAGGATTCCTTTCGAAATTTTTGATATCTACCAAAAAATTAAATAATATTCCTAATGCTTTAGGTCATTCATATATTGTGTTCAATTTCCAGAAGGACATAATATAAATGGTGTTAATTTCATGAAGCCCTTGAGTAGAGTATTTCATTAGTAATGAATTTATGACACATAGTTCTACTTATCTTGAAAACTAATAGAAAGTGACTCTGAAT
This sequence comes from Callospermophilus lateralis, assembly GCF_048772815.1. Lineage (NCBI taxonomy): Eukaryota > Metazoa > Chordata > Mammalia > Rodentia > Sciuridae > Callospermophilus > Callospermophilus lateralis. Next base: position 5,807,533 of record NW_027516477.1, read on the forward strand.
TTAATACAGGCAAATAAGTATTCCCATCTTCCAAGAATATTTTATATTAATTGCATAAAAGTAAGAGGTTAGGCAAAACTGAAGCTTACATCAATGTAAAACTCTAGTTGGAGGTTTCAGATTTCAAATGTATTTTGAAATCTACAATATTAGTATTTCTGGAACATATTATAGTCCTTAGGAAATATTAACATTTCATACGAAATTGATGTTACTTTTCAAAACCAAAGAACTTAGTGAATAAAATTTGACTACCAGCCTTATCAACCAATCACATTCTTTTTCCTGCCCACCATTAAAAGCACTAGAATCTTAGTAAATGCTGGATTCAGATACTGACATATATCTAGAAAGACAAAGTAGGCTCTGAATTAGATGGAATTATGTTTTGCCTCCACTTCTCACAAGATGAGCAATAGTGAGCAAGTTCATAATAAATGTTAGTCACATTTTTGAGATAGAAAAGGATAGGGGACAGTAAATGTTGACAAGAGGGCAAGCATGAGGATAGCAATTTAATATGCCCCAACATGTTATAAAACAATTCCTGTTTCTCAGAAAGATCATAAATTTCCATCACGATGAAAGCGATGGCAGAATCCCACATATGCCCACGACTGCGACAATTGAAATACCAAGAACCAATCGACAAAGCACACATGCCTAATAACATTGAAGAACCTCTCAGGAGGCACTTAACAACATCTGCTACTGTACCCTTACTAAAAGGAAAGCTGGGAGACTCAAGGGGCACTTTTGCCCCTTCCTGAAACACTGCACAGGGAATTCTGAGTCTTTTCCTTTCACTTTCTTTTGAATAAAATATCGTTGGTAACATTTTCATTAACTCAAAAATATTTTATTCATCAAAGTCTGCAAGCATCTTTTGCTTTAAAATATCTAATTGTTAATCCAACTGTGAATAGAACATAGTCTCCACCCTCATAGATTTATAATCTATGAGTTTTATAATCTAGTGAATAATTCTTTGAAAATGTTTTGTTACTAATCATTAATGCAAATAAATTGTATAAATTAGTGGATTTCACTGTGACTTCCATTCACGGTTGTGTTGTGCTTTGATCATGTCCATCCTTCCTTGCTCTCTCCTGCCTCTGCTTGGTCTAGTCCTCCTTTCCTTTTCCCTTCTGTAGATCTGTAATAGTCCCTCTTTCTCTGCTACTTTCCGGTCATTTTTTTTCAGTATTCACATAAACAAAACATGAAATACTTATTTTTTTATTGTCTAACTTATTTTGTTTAACATAATAACTCCCTGCTACATTAATTTTTCTTTAAATGACAGTATTTCATTCTCCTTATGCCTGAATAATAGTCTATGGCATATATATATATATATATGAACACTTTATTTTAGTGAATATTTTTTATAACTTTGTCTCCTATATTTAATGATGTAAATGTCCTGAATTTTTTTTAGCTTCTAGATCCATACAATTATTCAAATTAAATATCATTGGGAGTTGTTAGCCTTCACAAATTATGCGCAGATTAAGGGCAGAGACCAGTCTGGTTTACAGAATTTTAGGGGACTATTTTTTTTCTATTTGTGCTTTTTTGAGGTCTCATAGGAATAGGTAAGGCAATGCCTTCAGAGTACTCCAAAAGACTGATGGAAAGACCATTTCTTATTTTTTATTCTTAAATATTTTCATCTGGTTTCCAAGTTCCTCAATAAAAAGTTTAAAATAAAAATATTTAGAACATTACATAGAGCTAAAATAAGCTTTCTATTATAAGCTCTTTCAGCTGTCATATTTTTGAGTCACATACTCAAATTAGCAAGATAATATTTTATTTTATTGTTGTCATTATCAATAAAATGGTAAGTTAACAGTATAATATAAGTTGTTGAGTGTTTCTTATGTGCCAGACACTGTGTAAAGGAGTAATATGTATGCTCTCACCTAGTTTTGACAACCCCCAGGTATCTGAAGCATTTTACAGGTGAAACAAATGAAGCTAAGTAAGGCTAAGAAAGTTATTTAAAGTCCCCAGTGAGTCACAGAAGATTGAACTTGGGTATCTGACTCTGTAATTTTTGCCTTTTATTACTCTCCATTCTTGCTTCCTGAATGTTCTCTTCAGTTCTTGATTCTTTGTTTTCCATTGTTTCTACTCTATCACTGAGGGTAGCCATCTTTTAAAATTTTATTCATTTTTAAAAATCAGTAACTTCTCCTTTATTGTCACAATCATCATGTTTATCTAAGTTTCTAGTACACCTCTTACTTTATTTAACTAACTATGAATGTCTGTCTATGGTATCTATCATTCAAGTTGCCATGACAGTAATCATCCTAAAACCCCTAAAATTTGAATTGATCCCTTCTACCTGCTTTGACAGATTCTGAACTCTGTATCTGGTTTCAGTCACCCTCCTGCTTTTAACCCTTCCTATATTTTGAGCTTATTTCCACAGTGGGAATGCTTTACTCTACCAGATTTTTTTGGTCATTGTTATCTGGAACATAATTATTCTAGATTTTCTTACATATTTTTCTTTTTAGAGAAAAGCCTTGTCCTATCATGTTTTTTCATCCAAGCTAAGGAATTTTCCAAATTCCAGATCATGAATGATTTTTAACATTTTTCCTTTTTAAAAAAAGTCTGAGTTAATCATCACAGTATTCTCAAAATTTATGTCATACTAACCATGCTTTTGGCATTTCATATGTACATGCTACTATACAATTAGCATCTTTATTTCTTATTCATTTTACTGAGAAATACTTATTAACACTAACATCAACACACCCTGCATTCAATATGTTAGGATGTTTAAAGATGATTTGGATGATCCTCAGATAAGTTTTTTTTCTTGTCCAATAGTGAAGTGTAAGTTGAATTATAGTTACTAGTAAAAAAAAATTAGAAAAATACCATATTTCTCAATAGACAAAAAACTAAATGCTATAAGACACATAATAGATTTTTATTATATTTTTGGTAGTTGCAACTAATAAACTTATTGTCACATGGTTTGAAGTTTCCTTATTTCAATGGAATGAAATGCTTAAGCACAGACATTCTGGAGTTAAACCTTTTGGTTTTAATTATTGAATGTTCCACAGCACATCTTAGGAGTAGTATGTTGGGAAAGACATTTAATTTTTCTATATTTTACTTTCTCCATATGCAAAATGTGTGTAATAGTTGAACTGACCACATAAGATTTTGGGGAAGATGCAAAACATTATTACACATTTATCATTTATAAGGTATCTACCACATAGCAAGGCATATATATTAGCTATTATCATTATGTTAACTATCATCAATCTTAAATCAAAAAAATGTGAAAATAAAAAATAATCTTACAATTGATATCACTTAATTAAGAAAAATCTCATGGGGCAAAGCTGTTAAGAAACCATGAGCAGAACATTCAAGAAACATGGGATAACATAAGAGACCAAACTTAAGAGTTTCATGTGTTTCCCCTGAAACACAGTTTCCTTGTCACTTTTGATTGTCAATAATATTAAGAAAAACATCATAAGATTGTGCTTTCATGATGAAATGTTTTTTGTGGTGATTGTTAAAAAATAGCTTTGTTTTTATATCTGGATTCTTCTTATATATTAAAAAATTAAGATTCCTATAGTATAGGAAATATTTAATACTCTAGGTACTGTAAAGAAAAGTCTCAGGACATCAAATGTCAACTGTCACAACCCAGAGGCACTGGGTATAAAATTCTGGGTTTTACCAGCCTCACATATAATCTGATGCATGCTGAGTTAAAAAAAAAGGTTTAAAGGAATGAATACTAAAGATATACATTAGATGCCAGCTAAACTCATATATATTCTTGGAAAACTCTCATATTTAAATTAGCATTGAAAAAACACAAAACATAAGTCAGAGTTGAAGAATTTTCCTTTAGTGATACTTGCTTTCTTATCTGATTCTGCCCAATGTCACATCTATTCCATTCCCCTTGAATCAAGTTTTTATTTTACATACCAGCTAAAACTTTTTATGACTTTAATAACTTTCTAGAGATAATACTAGTCAAAATGTCAAAATCAACTCCTGGTTAAAACTTCATGATGTGATCCAGATGAGATAAAACTGATTGTATTTAGGTACATAATAGAAACAAGATAGTCAAAAGAAGTGGTTTGTTAATAACCACCACCTTTAATTATTTAGAAATTTCTTTGAGGTAGAATTTAGAGCAGTAGTTTATCTTCCCTAAGAAAGAAAAGGCATTTTTCACAAACTTAATTGACCCAAACTGCAATTCAGTTCTGCTCAGTATTCTCTCCATTCAGTCCAGCACCCTTTGTCCTAGATTCTGCTTTTGCACTTCCAGAGAGAAGCTTTACAATTCATTTTTTCTCCCTCTCCCTCCTTTTGGGGATGGAGAACACATACTGACTCACAGAGAGTATATGAATTGCACATCCCAAAAGGAACCAGTCCAGCTAAGCAACTCTTTTACTTCTTTGTTGGATATCAGTGTAGGTTTTAATAAGCTCAGTCTCCTGGGGAGCATTTTAATGTTTTTTTTTTTTCTGCCTCCCCTGAAGACCATGTTTATGCTAAGTTTTGATACAGTATACAGGACTTGGGGAGTAATTAACATTCAAATGGACCCGTGATTTTCCTGTCATTGACTGGGTTGTCTCTTTCTAGCCCAGAAAATGGAATCCAATGAGTTAGAGCTTGTAATAATCAAGGAATATTAACAATTCAAATCCTAAATTAAATATCCAAGATAGTGGGTTCAAAAGTGAAGCATGATCCTTGTCACAGACTGGGTAAGAAACTTAAAGGGAATAAAATAATGAAGAATGCAAATTATCATTAGCAAATACGTGGAGCAACACAAAACATGTGTGCTGTATATGATACCAAAGCGACATTGAATGATGGAATGTGTTGCTTTTTGGTTTAAGCCATTTCAACATCTTTAACTATTGTTTATACTGTTTTCAACACAGTCATTCATAAAACCTAGGTAAGAGAAAAATGAAATAAATATTCATCATATCTAATTAATATGTATTTTAGAGTATTTCAGGGAATCACCTGTAATGTTAAGGAAGAGTTGGAAATTTTTGCAGACAAAGCTTGAGAATCTCAATTGTTGTCTAATCTTCTTAAAGCCCGTTGTAGTGTTTGAAAACATTTAACATTTAATATGGTAATATTTTTAGACATAGATCCTTCACAAAATCTTGAAATTTGTACCTTCTCTTTGGAGAAATGCACATACATTCCTAACAACTAACAATACTCTGTTTTAATCATTAAATTTAAAAGGTGGAACAAAGGTAAGTGGAAAGACTGTGTTTCAAGTCTTTAGTGAATGGTAGTCATATAATGCATACATATATTATAGGTTTAATTGTGATTTTTCTTTATTTAGGAGTCTATGCCTAAACTAAGTGGTTAAAAAAAAATAAGACAATAGAAACAAAAACCTTGACTAAAAATGTAAATAAAGTTAATTTTTCTAAATAAATCTCTTTCAAAACATAAAATTAAAAAATGACTATTGCTTAGTGAGCAATAACCTACTAGCTTTGCAAAAGATTAAAATAGTCATTATTATTCACATCTGCAAATGAATGGTGAAAGCAGAAGAAATTAAACCATCATAAACTACCCGTATTTTATTTAAAGAAGTACTTTTTCTACATTTATGCCCTACACAAATGGCATGAATATATTTTTAGCACAATTAACCAAATACCCTGGAGCATACTTTCATTTTCATGGCTTTAGGCTGGTTAATGTAAAATTTAATTTGTGCTAATCTTCTTCAGGTTAGTAAAGTGTGAAACATACTGTACATTGGATTTACCTAATTTACAGTAGCACTGAATTAGTGCAGATTTTCAGAAAATGAGGTTTTAGAATTTTCTAATAAAAGAAGAAATGGTAAGAATTTATTATTAGGGTTAAAACTACTAAAATGACAAAGGAGAGACAGTGGCTTAGATAGGCCAATAGAGATTGCAAGTAAGGAGCTCTTAAAATGAGTTAGAAATTACAAAAGGACTCTATAAAGTCATGGTTTCAAATTATTACTTTTAAAACCAGAACTACAGGTTCTAAGATCACAAAAAGTCTATTCTGGTCCAGAAACCACACCTTTTAATTGTGTCTAATCATATAATTGCCTAGGATGAGCATGACCTACATTTGACATTTCTCTTCCGTATAGAAACTGTCACAGCTCTCTCTTAACTAGAAAAATATAGACCTTATATTTAGGGGACTCTGAAACCATTTATGTGGCCAATCTTGTTACACACCTGATTCATCTAAAAAAGCATTAGTGGAACATATAAACAACTTTTAAAAGCACAGTAGGAGGTAAGGAAAATGGGTGTGGTGTACAATTTGTATTCTAAATGAAAATTCTATAAAACACTTAATGGATTAAACTTGAAAAGGAGTAATGATGTGAAAAATATATAGGAGAAGAAGCAAATTGCATGCAATAAGGCAGAAAATAAAATTCAGTAAGATTTAGATTTGTACAAACAGAGTTATCTCAAAGAGGCTGTTCAGTTTGGATTCTTGGAACTCATAACAGAGCTACAAAAATGCTGTAAAGATTGAATAATTGATCTTACAAACTTAAAAATACGTGTGTGTGTGCATATATGTGCATCTATGCCACTTAGTATAATGATATTGAAAGCCATGTTTTGACCATATACTAGCATTTAAAGGAAACACAAAGCTACTAAAGTGAAATTCATTTAGAATAACTCACAGTAGCCTTATTATTCCAAGAGGACCTCAATATGGTAAGGTAAAAACACAAAATTCTTCAAAATCTAAAGTGTATGCAAATATAAGGCACTATAAAATATAATACTTAGCATAGCAAGACAGAAAAGAATTAATGTATTGTAAAAGCAATTTTTTCTTTTATACAACTATGAATACATACATTTATGAGACAAATAAATAAATACATTATACTTTCTATGTGAAAGTGATGGCATGAAACCACTTTTAATATGATGAGTACTTTCAGTAATTCATTACAGAAGCTGGTCAACCTTGAAATAAAAAGATGAATGGAAAACAATTTTCAGAGAGTCATATATAGATTGACTTTACCTATAAGAGAAAAAGAAAAAAAATAAAACCAAACTTTATTTCCTGATTATAAAAAGAGCTTCAAATTTATTTTGTGATAGCTGTTAAAAAACACTGCATAATTTGCTGCATTGCAGCCTAATCTGTTCCCAAAGGAAACGGAAGAACACGCTGGAATTTTTAAAGCATCATCAGAAATACAACCAGTAATATACCTTAGAGAACTTTCTAGATTAATCAGTTGCAATAAACTTGTTTACAGCATGGCTTTGAATAAAGGGAGGGTCATAAAACCCATTTATAGCATTACTTTATGCTCTCTCTTCTGTTTCAAGACTTCCAAAGAATTAATTAAAAGTTGATAGGATTGCCCCTAAAACCAATTATCCTTTGGTACAGAATGCTGAGTACACAATATTGAGTTTTCAAATAAATTGAAAAAAAATTCAGTCAGGCAACAGCATTATCTTAATTTATAAACATTAATACAAGAAAATATCTGATTTGTTTGAAATGATTACTCTACACTCTATTATGAGTATCATCCCTTTCCACAAATCTCGATGGATACCAGAATACATCCCCAATCCATAACAGTGAACAATCATGACTAATTTCTCTGATGAATACAGTGTTCTAGCTGAGGTGTTTCTTGAATTTAGAGACATGGCATTTCACCAGATTTATATTGTATTTCAATTTCTCAGTTGATGAACCTATTTAGCCTGTTTGTCTTTTCAATCTTGCAATATGGAGGGCTGATGGCTTCAGGGACTTTTGCCCTCTAACCTTTAAATCCGTTTTCTTGTCCTTGCAACGTGACTGTCCCATTTTCCATAAATACATTTATTTTTTCTTCCCTTCACATATATGCACATACACACACACACAAAATATGAGATTTATAAAACTTATGGGCAAAAATTGAAATTACTTTCCTTCACTTACATTATGAAAGATAGAAGAAAGAAAAAAGAGGGGAAAAAATAAGGCAGACTCATTGAAAACAGCAGCTAGGTGTTTTGTATTCTTATTATGGGAAGACTCTGTGATAAAAACCTGTGCTTGTTTAATTTAAAAAATAAGAAGCTAAAGCTCAAGTTGTATGTGAGCAACTTGCCTGGGTCACCCGGGAGAATATATTCTGAGGCTAGGATTTGAATCTAGGATGTCTGGTTCCAAACTTTTCACCATGTTACCACGCTTTGGTTATTTAACAAGCACATGATACCCCTTTCAGAGCTCAAGGAAAAGAGAAACAGAATACCCTGATACCTGTCTTTAAGACCTCCAGTTTCCACGAGTAACAAGAAGTCACCATTCTTGGTTTTGACAATTACTTCCAAATAATTTGGCTCAAAATTGTTGTATCAATGAATAATTGAAGAAAATAAAAAAATTATTTGTAAGTAAATATCCACTTTAGTGACAGATTCTATTCTCAATACTCAGTAATAACTGATTGAACTTCAAAGCCATTTACACACGCAGGCTTTATCTGTAGGGTTGTATTGTCTTTAATGATATTCAAAGTGGTTCTCCATAACATTGAGATATATTTCTACTTAAATAATAATTGCTTTCTTTTCTTTCTTTCTTTCTTGTAGTGTTGGGGCCCAAACCCAGGGCCTCATGCATGCTAGACAAACACTTTAACACTGATCTAATCCCTGGCCCACAGACACTTAATAATGTGCTTATTCTTATTTAACAACCAAAGTATTGGGCAGAGGTCATTCAGAGTAGCAAGGCTATAAGGGGATAAAATCTCAGCGAAGTTCCTGCTTTTTCCAGTCTTCATTTAATATTATGTATTAGCATTATATAATTGCTTGAACATGGTTTATCTGGTTAATTCTTGCTTTCCTTTTTAGTTTGTTTTTAGTAGTCGTGGAGGGTATTGGGAAATTTCTTACTATATCCATAAACTTTTCTGATGTTGAGAAAACACTAACAAAATTGCCTCACTGTACCATTACATTTTCACAGTTCTTTGTCCATACAATACAGCCATAATTCCAATAAACCTCAAAAATCCTGACAATAGAATGGCTGATTTCCACAAATACACTGTTGTCTCCAAAAGAATGGTGGTGGGGGGGGGGGCTTGGGGCATAATAAATATTTCCTGACTTTCATGTTGCCACTTTCTAAAATTCTCCACAATTTTTATACATAGCAGGATTTTCTGAAATTTTTCATTTTTTCTTGTATGCTTAGCACTTTCCTCTTTGAGCCACCTGACAATTGCCTCAATGTGCTATTTCTGCTTGCTAATGAAAATGTCAAAGATCAGGCTTAAAAATGTTAAATAAAACTGAGCCAATCAGTCCCCTACTGTTGTTCATTTTGAGGCTGACTTTATTCAAAGACAGCTTTACTCCCTGTTGTTACTTCTTAGCTAAGATTGTAATTGTCAGTAAACATTATCAAACAGGTTTGGGGATTGTCAATGTGAAATAGATGCTCTTGGCTATGATCAAACTCACATTGAAAAGCAGGATTAAGCAAATACCATTAATTCAAACTGCTAAACCAGAGGAGTGCTGAAAAATCATCCAGCACCCAAACACCTAAAGAATACTCTTAAACCTGCTAAAATGTGGTTAAGGATTTATTTTACAAAGAACGTTTCTGTAGAAACTATCATAAAAATAACAAAAATTTAGAAAATCATTGTCAAAATTATAAAGGATAGGAACTATTCCTTTAAACATTTAATAAAATTTAGGAAATCACAACAGTAGAAATAACAATAACCACTGCTAATATATAATGTTTTCTTCCAAATATATTCATGAATTAAAGATTATAACATATATAAAAGTGTCCATGAATTCTCACATATTGAAGGCTGATCCTCAATGCATCAAAAATATTCAGAGGTGGGGCTTTGGGAAACAATTAGATCATGAGGACTCTGAACTCATCAGTGTATTGGACTACTGAGAGCTGAATGGACTATTGGGAGGTGGTGGAAAGTGTAGCAGGTAGGGCAGGGTTGGAGGAAGAAGGGCACTGGGACATGACCTGGAAGGATATTACTTGTGTCTGCCCCTCTTCCTTCTCTCTCTGTGCTTCCCACCTTCTGTGAGCTGAGACACTTTCCTCTATCACACCCTTCTACCATGATATTTTTCCTTGCTTTAGGCCCAAAGCAATGAAGACAGCTGACCATGGACTGAACCTCTGAAACTCTGAGCCAAAATAAGATTTTCCTCCTCTAAGTGTTTCTGGTAAGGTGTTCTGGTCCCAGTGACAAAAAGCTGACTATCACCCTTTTCTTGTTGAGAACATTCCACTGTTCACTTAAGGAAGTACTACTGTACAGTTTCTTTAGAATTTCTGAGTTGACAACATTACTACTGTTGTGCTTTGGGGCCACCATGAATGGTAAAATGATGGTTACTGAAATCACTGTGATACCTCAACCGTCAATCAGGTCTGAGGTCACTACCAAGTGACTAATGGGCATGTAGCAAGTATAGTATGGATGGGCTGATAAAGAGATGATCCATGTCCCTGGGAGGATCAGAGCAGGAGGGGGCTTGAGATTCTACCAGGTTACTCAGAAAGCATGCAATTTAAAAGTTATGAATCAATTACTTTTGAAAGTTTCCATTTAATATTTTTAGGCTTCAGTTAACTACAGGTTATTGAAACCATGGAATATGAAACTGCTGATAAGGGAGAAATTGAGCACCAAAGAAAAGAAGAAAAATGAAGAACAGAAAAGAGGTAATATTTTATGGAGAAAGAGACCCAAGTAGGAAGGAAGGAGCCAGAACCAAGGACCAGGCAGAGGGATTGCTTTGGTTTTGGGGACACTATTTCCACTGATATGCACAGAAGGAGAAAAAGATTTCCTTCTGTTATGGTTTGGTTGTGACCTATCCTCCAAAAGTTTATATGTGAGACAATGTAAAAAGGTTTAGAGGAGAAATGACTGGGTTATAAAATCCTTAACCCAATCAGTGAATTAATCTCCTGATGGGTTATTTCCAAAAATAATGGAATGGTGATTAATCTAAGTGGTAACTGAAGGTGGGTAGGTGGCTAGAGGAGTTGGGTCACTGTGGGTATGCCTTAGGGGTATGTATTTTGTATCTGGCAGTGGAGTCTCTCTCTGCTTCCTGATCAACATTTGATCTGCCTACCTCAGCCACACTCTTTCACCATGATGTTTAGCCTCACCAGGAATCCCAAGGAATGGATCTGGCTGTCTATAGACTGAGACCTCTGAAACCATGAGCCCCCAAATACACTTTTCCTCATCTAAAATTGTTCTTGTCAGGTATTTTAGTCACAGCAAAACTGACTAAAACACCTTCCTTATTTATAGCCAATCTGTAAATCACACTGGGTAAGAATCTGTGGATTATAATGCTAACTTGATCTAACCATATATTTTAACTCTTTTTTTGTTTATTAGGTTTTCTTGAAAAATTTACCTTGTGCATCCCTGAATATCAGAAAGTTGGAGAGACAGATTAACACTTCATTATACTCAGGATGTGTATTTATTTTTCACTAACAGCAAACTGAAGCCATTCTGAAATAAGGCATTACCTCACTTTAGATGAAACATTCATAAGAGCAGTATCTTCACACATTGTTGTACTAATTACAATGATCTACTCCTTATCCAAATTCTTTTCAGGACTGTTTTTGGAACAGAAGTTTCAAGGCACAGTGAAAACTAAGTCCTGAGAGGTTAAGCTATATATTTAGGTGGTGGTCTTGAGAGGCAGACAATTTCATCATTTTGCCCTGGTCTTGTTGGTTGTGAGGGGATTGATTATATTGAGCTAATTCTTTTTCCTAGGATCACCAACTTACCAACAACAACCTAAGCTAGAACCTTGACCTTTGTTCATTCTTCTATAGGCATAGGTCTGTCAAGAATGTACCTGCAGTTCTGGAATAAAAAGGAATAACTAGCCTCTTGAACTCACACTACCCATGAAACAGTTCTGTCAATAATATATTGAATACCTCACTTTAGAGAAGTGAGGGCCTCTGACTCCTGGTTGTGTTGAGATTTTAGAGCTGAGTCAGATGGCTGATAGAGGTGTTATTGACCCAAAGGCTATATAGAGCATGTTATAAGAAGTACCCCAGGAATCAGCCAAAGAAGTAAAATCTTCAGGAAAAGTCAGGCAATCAGCCATGAGAGAACAATCTGAAAAGAATATGGAGTTAGGGAGAAACTAGTTGGATGCAGCATGACAAAAGCCAGAGAAAGTACAAAAGTTCAAAGTCACAGTTTGGGGTATCTAGAGAAATGTCCTTGATTAAAAGAAAGAGCTGAAGAGGTTGTTGGGGGCAGGGAGTTTGTTTTATGTTTGTGTATGTATAAAACCACCTCAGATTCCAAAGAAAATAGCCAGAATGATGTACCTATTTAGTTTACTGTTTGGCATTATATATAAAAAATACATGGGTAAATAACTGATCTCTCTCTCTCTCTCTCTCTCTCTCTCTCTCTCTCTCTCTCTCTCTCTCTCTCTCGTATGTTGCTGTGGATTAAATACAGCCTCATGCATGCTTTACCACTGAGCCTTGTCCCCAGCCCTTGATATTTCAATTTTTATCTTGATGTGAAGTGTCATGCAAACAGATGTATCAGTAAAACATTTTAAGCAACCAGTTTTTTTCTTGGTCTTAAAATTTGCTAGTGAAATTATTTGTCTGGTGTCATCCAGATGCTAGGATTGCCATGAGCTTTTTGTAAGACTACCCTTCTCCCTGATGTATGGAATAATATTTAGCCTATTTCTTGGAGAACTCATAAAGGTCTCCTGCATAATATAAGAATCACTTCCAAAAATTAACCCATAAGTCTGAGCTTTAAAAAGATAGGACACAATATAGTTAGACTTGAATAAAAAGCAGAATCAAATATGAAAGTACAACCAGAGCCACAAAGTGCATGAGTCCACAGTTTTGGGGAAAAAAATCTCTTAGGGTACTCAGGATGAACTTGAATTTATTTGATTTCTTAATGTGCCTTCAGCCTATGAGACAGTCATAGAAAACAGAAGTGTTACGAAGGATCTTGGGTCCTAAACACTCCTTTGTTCCACATTCATAATATGGGGTCATGAGTCCCCAGGGAAAATAACAGCACACCAGACACCTTGTAAAGCACTCACGAGGTCTGGTTATTACTCCTGTCATGTCTTGTCATCATATCACATCTTTGCTTTTCTTTAGAAAGGGAGTCCAGAATCACAGCAACCCACAGAAACCCTTTGTTCATTTTATCTGTTCAGACTTTCGTGAGCATAAACACACACACAAACACACATACAACAAACACAAACACACATACATAGACATGAAGAGACAGGAGGTTCAAAACCCAAAGGGTACTATGTCTCTACTGCTTCTATTCATTTCTATTAAGAGTACAATCAAAATTTATCCAAGCATTTCAGGCACACTTCCAATTAAGACTTTGTATACCTTTTTCTGTAATGTACTTGTTTCTTTCTCAACATCTCAAGAGCATTTTTAAATGAAGGTTATTGTGATTAAGCTGTGACATAGCAACTTTCTTCTATTTCAGACTTATTTATCTTACTCAGAGATTTTTCTAGGCTATCGTCCAAAATAGCCTCTAACCACCTAAGCTGTTCAATGAAGTGTATCAGAAAGCAATCCTTGAAATAGCTCTCGAAATATGTTCTCTTCCTTCATTCGAACATAGTTGCATGCCAATCAACAGTAAAGCAATTAAAATCCTGCCAGGATCACATAATGTGCCCTACTACAGCCTTTGCCAATCTATAAAAACATTTCCTCATTGCCTTTTGTTTAGGCTCTAGTAACCTATGAAACAGCAATATCCAAGAATCTACCAGTGTTCTTTATTTTTCTTAATTTGTTTCTAAGTGTAAGTCAGCAACTTTCTTGCTGCAAAATGCATGCTGTCAATTTCCAGTTTTTCCTACCTTACATTTCTCTGTTTTATATTTCCCTATCTTTTTCTAAAGTACCTGTCTTAACAATATTACCTCTTTCATCTTGGATGTGCATGAATTTCATTTTAATATTTTCACTAAGGCAATACTGTTGGAGGACTTCTCATATGCTTCTAACTATTGGGCATATCAATTTTCTTTATATGCTCTCATTCTGCTAATAAGATAATCCTTTTGTAGATTTTTTGGTATAATCCATTGAATCCTAGTACACTCTAATACCAGTTTACTTGAGTTAATCAGAAAATACATTGCTATGGGAGGTGGATGGTCCCTTTCTGGATTATTCTGACTTCTCATCAATAATCAAAAGGACCAGTTAAGCAATTCAACATACCATCTTCTGATCCTTTTTCTCCCCACTGGGGCAATTGAGATGGAACTTGCTTACTCAATTCTACTCAAGAATTTTAAAGTTTTAGGGTGTTCAGAGCACAGCTCTGTGACAGAATGCCAAGATGCAATCCAAAAAATTTCCATGAATCCAAAGCTGTTGATGAATGCAAAGATATGTGAAGAATTGCTGTAATCAATAAATCAATATGAATAATCCAAGCCAAAATATGTCAGCTGAAAACCAGGCAATTGAGGTAAACCTATGTTTTAGTTTAAATTATATAAATGACTATCTATATTTTCTACTTTACTTCCTGGATAATTCTCTCATAAGTGTTGTTTGGGGGATAGCAATTCAAATTTAAAATTTTGATATATGGTTATAGAATTATACAATCGAAATTAATAATCCAATAAATGAACACAATTGTTCTCCTGAAGAAGTAAATGAAGTAAAAATACATTCAAATCATGCTTAACAACAATGTTGATTTTAAAAATATCTGGATGTTTGTGAAACATCCTTTGTGAAAGGTTTACACTGAGGTATTTCTTAAAATCATTTTCTAAGTGATAATAGATTTAGAATTGGCACATAATTTGGAACTGGACATCTCTCAATGTGAATCCCCAACTTTTTCATCAGTTTATGTAGTTTCAGGACAAGTTACAAAATCTATGCTATCCTCTTTCATTATATGCTCTTTAACTAATAAGACAGTTACCTCATATCATCATGCTTAGACATAATAAAAAAAATACAAACTTCCCAGCACTAAACTTGTCACTTATATGTGTGAAATAAATGGTTTTATTCTTTTCTATCAACTTAAGTTGAACAAAGGGAAGATACATGTGATCAAATTTTAGGTAAATATCTGTCTATATTATTGGGAGAATCACCGACCTAAGTGGAGCAGTACCTGGTTAAAAATGCCAGTACATTATATAAAATGTATATATAAAATGTTATATTCAATTCATCCTTACTGAGAAATTATAATTTTGCAAGTAGCACATCTATGCTGGATACCTACAAAAGATTTATTTTCACTCTTACTCATTGAAGTCTAGATGGGTCAAAGACAAAGGGAGAGCCTTTAGAAACTCCTACATATGCAGAGGATGCTTACAAGTTGTCTGTCTCATCTTAATTCATCCAGCCTACAGCAATGGCCAATTTCCCCTGATTCCCTAGTAATAAGTCCACACTCTTCTTTCTGTACTGACCACTCTCAGTCACAAAATCTGCTCATCTTTGATACCAGATGAGCCACCAGGAGGAGACATTAACACAGAAAACATGGGTGAAGCTACTCCCCAACCAGCAGAGCATGATTCCATGGCCCCACAGGCACAGAAGCTACTCATCTGTGAAACTAGTTGAGCCACCAGGAGGTGACACAATGCATGGGTGATACTGTGTGCAACCAGCTGAAAGGAGATGCTTCTTCAGCTAAGAATTATGTAGGATAAACAGGAGCAAGCTTGCCACCTCATCAATTAGTGTTTGTGATGGAATCTCATCTATTCCTGCTCATGTTCACTTATATATGTCCCTCCTCCCAAATACATTTTGGATGAATATAAGAAATCCTTTGCCACATACTGATTCAGAACTTTCCATCCTTTCATTAATTTTTGCTTCAAGGAGCAAATTTTTAGAGGAATCGTACAGATGTAATTTTATCTTTTTTTTAATCTTCAACTTATTTTGGTATCATTTTATGTATGACTTGACAAAGGCTCATGCCTGGATGATGATGATGATGATGATGATGATGATGATGATGACAATGATGATGATTTTCATTAAAAACTAGCCAATGTAGGCTACTTGTGTTTGTGTATTTTTTTATTGGCTCTTTAACTTGAATTGCCTGTTTTATCTTATCAAGTTCATCCTTACTAATGATCAATATTTAACTTAGAACATTAATTTACCTCAATTTGTGATTTAACATCTTTTAGTTCCCTAGTTTTTATTCAATATCATCTGTTTTATTCTGATGATTAATAAAGAAGAAGATAAGCTTCTAGGACTCTATCTCATTTCCTATAGCTTTCCTCATTTTTCTAAGAAAGCAGATTATAATCATCTATTTTGCTAATATATTCCCAACTAATTAGGCCTTATTTAATGGTAGCAGGCTCATTGGATATTAAAAAATCATTTGCAAGTCATGGGTCTCTACTCTCCTGTTCATTGCCTTTTGGAAGCAAGGAAATCTCCCTGGTTTATTTTCTTTTCTTTGTTTTTAATTTTTATTTATTTATTTATTTTCTTTATATATGACAACAGAATGCACTACAATTCTTATTATAGAGAGAGCAAAGTTTTCATCTCTGGTTGTATACACAGTATACTCACATAAATTTTTGTCTTCAGACCTATACTTTGGATAATACTGATCATCACACTCTACCATCATTAATAACCCCATGCTCCCTCCCTTCCACTCCAATCCCTCTGCCCTATCTAAAGTTTGTTTATTCCTCCCATGCTCCCGCTCCCTATCCCACAATGAATATTTATTTCAATGAAAACATTCGGCATTTGGTTTTTTGAGATTGGTTAACTTCACTTAGAATTATCTTCTCTAACTCCATCATTTACCTGTAAATTCCATGATTTTATTCTCTTTTATTACTGAGTAATATTCCATTGTATATATATGCCAAAATTGGGAATGGGACCACCATTTGACCTAGCTATCCCTCTCCTCAGTCTATACCCAAAGGACTTAAAAACAGCATACTACAGGGACACAGCCACATCAATGTTAATAGTAGCACAAGTCACAATAGCTAAATTGTGGAACCAACCTGGATTCCCTGATTCATTTTCCTTCTCAGTGCAGCAAAATTTAAATATTAAGCCAGGTTCTAACTTTTCCTAACAACCCTTGTCACATTATCTGATGGGAGAGTTACTAAGAAATGACCTGTTCCTGGTCCTTGGGCCATAGCTTCAAAAATCTACCTGCCCTCAACAGACACCAAGAGTATAAGCTCAAGGAAATAAACTAATTAGAAATGTTTTTAAGAAGGGAATCTCATTCTCATTTGTTAAAACCTGGTTTTCTGTCTGAACCTGCATAATTTATGTTATAGGATAGTAAGTTACAAGGATTCTGCATTTGCTAACTACTTAAGACTCAATATTAATCCTGAGCTCACCTAAAACAAGTAACATCCCAGGTGATTTTCACTGTGATTCCATTTAATTGAATGTTGTTCATTTCTTGCATAATTTTACATAATTAATTGCATCTTTTATATTGTGCTTTTTAATTAACTTAATATTTTAAGAATAATATTCAATTTGAAAAGTTCACAAATCAATTAGGTTTACTTTTTTTTTAAATAAATGTTTTAACCATTTTAAACATATAAAAATGAAATAAAGATTTGACAATTAATAAAGAGCTTCGTCTTCATATTTCAACAACAGTACAGGAACAATAAGCAGATCAATTTTATCATCCTAGATTCAATAGCTATTTCAAGTGATGGTTGAAAAAGAACAAAATAAAACAAAAGATACAAAAATTGATTTAACAGTGGAACATTGAAAAAATACTGTGAACCAAGTATACATATGTTTGTGCACATCGTATCATTAGTCCTGAGAGAGGGATTTGACTCTTGACAATCATCAACTTCTACTTTCTTGCTGTGAATGTCCACAAACGTTGTTTGATTCCACTAGCCACATGTTGGCCTTCTTTCACGTTTTTTTATTCTTTTCCTTTGAGGATCTTAATCCATAAAACTAAATTAAACTGTTACATTTTGAAGAATGATGTGTGATATTAAGAAACTTTTTTGAATAACTGCTTAAAATGCAATATGAAGTGTTCTGGTACTAAGAGAATTGGTAAGAAAAAGATATTTCCAAAAATAACTTTAATTTAGTCTAGAATTGTTAATATATATTTTGTAGGAATTCTAAGGAATTTCTATGTTTTGATCTAACCTTCTAACCTTTCTGTCCTTACTAATAAACATGATCTAGGAATATAAGTAAAGAAAACATTTTATTGAATGAATTGGTAAATGAACTTCATGTATTATTTCAGAGTTAACCTAATATAAACAAAAAGAATAGAATAAAACTAAAAATAAAGCATTTTTTTTCAAAACATTGCTCTACAAAATAGGGAAGAAAAAAGATGAAAAGTTTCTGCACAATGTTTTAAAGCTCTATTCTATATATACAAAGAAACTAAGAATTTAATATGCTTCAAGAAAAGAAATTGAGCAAAATTTCATTTTTTAAAGAAAGACTTATTTGGCCTTTGAGAACAGATTTACAAGTTAAGAAAAACTTTCTTAGATTGCAGTGCTATAGAACAAACCAATGTTTAAATCCATCATAACATCCCAAGAGTGCTAAAACACAATATGTGTAAATAGATCACCAGTAACTTAAGCAATATTTATTTTTATATTTATTTAATATCCTATACCACTGGCATATAAAGGACAAAAAGATGAGGCTTAATATGGATGTGCGAATATATACTGTTCAGAAGACAATTAATAGGCTTTTGTTAGCATTGGAAAAAATAGTTTTCATGGAGACATAAAGAAGAAAATGGATATGGGTAGACTAAATTCCAGAAAGAAAGAGCTATCAATTGACCCAAAGAACTCACAAACCAACGTTTGTTTTTAATTTAAGATTTTAATTAATAATGAAAGTATAATAATCCAGAAATATATGCTTTTCTATCTTTTAGAGAATTTTGTTTTCTTTTCTCATTTTGTAAATCATTACTGGTGTAACCATCAATGTCTTTCAACTCTCTAGGTGAATTTAGGTGGCAATATTATTCTTAAATTTATCTGTGATGTCAAAATATTCTATTAAAATGAGCAAACTATTCACAATGCTAATATAAATCAAAGAACTTGTATTTTAAAGAATGTCTTGACAGAATAATAAATACCTTAAATATGAATATGTATGAATGTCACAAAGTAAATAATCTTGTAAGAAATAGAAATTAAAAAGGTCAATTATATTGCATGAATCCAGATAATCTAACTGGTTCATAATATAAAAAAATACCATAATTGAAATTGTTTTCTATCGGAGAAATTACTGTATCAGAAACTAATAGAATGCCAAAGGAACAAAAGCTCAAATCAATTTGATTTCTTACGTTTATTTTTGAAAATGGGGGGTCCAATTTAAAATGCATTTATGAGAATTTAGAAAACATTTTCAAATATAAGAATGAATATAAGAATGTAATGAAAATTTTATGATAAAGCAATTTACAATTTATAGAAAATTATAAGAACCAACTGATATTTAACTGAATCAACAAATACTGCCTCTGAATGATTATCAGCTGAAGTAAACTACAGGTCCTAAAAATGCCACTATGAAAACTAGCCAAACATTACGACCAAATTAAAAATTACAGCAATGTAGAAATAATGAACCATAAAATGCTACCTTTGACCCAGGGAATACGACATTTAATTAGACAGAATATAAAAACTTAATGGCTAATGACATACTAACCAAGTTTCGTTTATGCAGAGACTATTCACTTTGGTAACATTAGGACTCTGAATCTGAAATCCAAACAAAACAATAGCCTTCTTTTAAATTCACCCTAGACTTCCTTATAGCTAATACTTCTAAATTTGTTCTTTGCTTTTGAATAAAAGATCTCAATTGACAATTGAAAATCCATAGGAAGAAATTATTAAGAATTTAGAACATAGTCTAGTATGCTTTTAATGATCATAAAGG
The DNA here is from genome assembly GCF_048772815.1 of Callospermophilus lateralis. Classification (NCBI taxonomy): domain Eukaryota; kingdom Metazoa; phylum Chordata; class Mammalia; order Rodentia; family Sciuridae; genus Callospermophilus; species Callospermophilus lateralis. The sequence goes on from NW_027516477.1 coordinate 5,827,720, forward strand.
ACATAGTTTAAGTACTTTTAAAGAGGTGACATAAATTATAAGTTAATTATATAAGATTCATCAAGTTATATAATTGCCATTGTAGGAAAAAAAAACAAAACTATCAATAAACCTTCTATCTAACTTCATGTACTCTTGATTGAAAGACTCATATAATAGGAGACTAAGATAATCTTCCATTTAGTAAGAATACTGACTTGGATCACTGAAGTGTAAGTATAAAATACCTTGATGTCTTACTTAATTTAAAAGTAGACCTACATGATTTTCCAATGGATTGAGTTTGGTACAAAGGAAAAAGAACAGTTAAAGATGACTTTTTGGTTTTGGTTTTAAGAATTGAAGAAATAGAATCATCATCTTCTAAAACTGGACAAATTGTAGGAGAACTATATCTAAGGGAAAGACTACACAGTCAATTTTTAAAGTAATAATGTTGAGTTACATATTAGACTTCAAATATCGACTGGGCAGTTGAATATATAATTCTGGAATCCATCAGAAAAATGAAGGGTGAAGACAAAAAGCTGAAATTGGACTGGACAACATAAACAAAGGAGCTTAAGCAAAAGACCATCTAGAGGAAAAAAAAAACTGAGTTTTGGATTAAAGGAAAGAAATTCCATAATTTAGCCTTATTGGGCTACAATTTAAAGAAGTTGGGGATCAGAAAATAAAATTATGAAGCAGTAGCTAATGAGGTGAGCAGGATGTATAGTAGAGTGCCCCAGATACCAATGAAGCAAATGTTTAGGGAGAAATGACTATCTCAATCGGTATAAAAAGGGATATGCAAGTCAGTACTGTCCTTGACAATTATGGATTTGTGACATGGCAAAGGAAAAGACGTTGGGGTTAAATCTTCAAAGTCCTGAAAGAAAGGATTTGAGAATAATGGGTACAGACTACTACTCCATGAAGTCTTGACCTGGGGATCAGCAAAAGAAGATAGTGTATTAAGAGGATTGTATGATTCAGTAAGATGTTTTTAGGTAAGAATAATTGTGATAGGCTTGTTTATGAAGAAAATTACTGATTAGAAAGAAACTACTTGACAATGCAGAAGAAAATGAAAAGTTAGTGAATAAGGTTCATGAATTAGAGTAGACCCCAGGGGGTCAGGTATACAAGATGACTTTGCATTTCCTGAACATATCCTGGCTTCTTACAGCCTAGTCTCCATAGCAGCTGGAGGGGTTCCTCAAGGTGTCAACGAGATTATGATGTATGTCTTAATTATAAAAGAAAAAATTCTCCAGTGACTTTTCATCTTGTTTAAAGTAAAAGCTTCTGATATTACCAAGACTTGCAAGAAACCGCAATTTGACTCCACTCTCTCTCCACCTTTTGCTCTCACTGTCCCTCCATTGATTATTGTCCAGTCACATATGAGTCATTGTCACCTATATATCACCTCTGCCTGCAAAGCCCTCCTCTTAACCATGAAGCTGTGTTGTATTTTGCTCTCTTATCCCTTGGACTTTTAACTGAAATGGCAATGACTTAGTGAGGCCTATTATAACCACACTAGGTAAAATTGCAATCTATCCTTCTAACCTCCATATTCCTTTTTCTCCTTAACACTTACCACTATAGGATTTCTATGTGGTTTTCTGTTTGTTGTTGTTTCTTTGCTGTTTATCTTACCCACTAAAAGACAGTTTCTAAGAGGACATGGAATTCTGTCTATTGTTCACTGATGTATCTCCAGAAGCAAAATTACTGTCTGTCCTCAGATATTTGATACTAAGTAAATTTGTTTTAAAAATAAGGAAAACAATTTAGGATTCAACTCTAACATTGTATTTTCTGACTTTGAAAATTTTGAAGTTACCAAAGCTGAAAAGTCCTAAAACACTGTTAGTGTTTAAATAATGAACTATTGTGTGCATTTTAAAGGATATTCTTTCAGTAAAATTTCACATATAATAAAAATGGAATGCCAAAATAAATCACAAAGCATTACTTTATAAAGTTTTATAAAAACAGGTACATTTCAAACCTTGTAATTGAAAGAAGCCATGAGCTCTGGAATATTCTTTTGCTATAGGACCAAGTACAATTAACATTACAGAATAAAGGAGTCCATAAGGAACATAACCTCTTTGTAAATAACTTGTTTGGAGCATGAAGAATATTCAATATAATGAATATTCAAGGTAAACCATCATTTTTTTCCAAAAATTTCAAGGCTCTGATTTGATTTATTCCTAGGAAGAGTAAAGCAACTCAGGAATTCTGCAAACAGTTTGGATAAATTTGGTTGTCAATTTCTACTATGTTTTTCAAACACTTGGTTAAACAGATTCCTCTTAGTTAATATTACTAATGTAAATAATAGCTACTGTTGATGTTTATTTTGCAGATATTGTCCTTTGGTCTTTACACAAAATTAATTTAATTTTCAACAGACCTATCAGTACTGTTGTACTGTTTATTATACTTATCTACGGTAGAAGGGACACAAAGGATCTACAGTAGAAGGGACTCAAAGGAATTAGCTAGAAGCATAAGCTATCACACTTTCGATTTGTGATAGGTCTGGGATTCAAACCAACGAAGAGTACTGTCTAATCCATGTCCTCCACACCCTTACTCAACTACTGCCTTGGGTTTCCTGGATCAGCAACATAAACTTGGTGTCCTAGAATCACATTATAAGGCAAAGATGTTCACAGAAAATGTCTGTTTTGTAAAAGCTGATGAAGAAGCCACTTTAAGTGAAAAGACAGTTGATAAGAAGTTGGTATCATCAATTTATGCAGCCAATAAAATAGCAGTTGCACTTCAAAAAATTTTTATACACCTAGGCTAACATGATTTACTATATCCCTCAGCTGATTATTCTCTGATATTTAAATACAAAGTTATTTCTTAAATTCTTAAAATTTAATAAACATTTTTAAAAGCAAAAATGAAGAATGCAGCAGCAAATAACCCTGAAATAAATGTCTGAAAACCCAATTTTTTATCTCGCTTCTTAGCCTAACTGATTGCATTTCTTAATATATGTGAGCCTGCTTCTTTCTGATCTCCTGAAATGAGGAACTAAATCATGTTTGCCTATACTTTGCTGTGGATCTTTATAATCTCAAAATTAGATTTTTCTTCAATCCATTCTGCTTAACTGTAAAAATTTTCAACAGATGTACAAAGATTTATTACTCTTAGTTGTATTTTCAACGTAAAGCTTATTTATAAAAAATATTTCATTTTTAATAGTTCATACAGCTGAAGTTTACTTATTTAAAATAAAAAAATTTTAAAACAATTTTGAGTTTCCATATGCAGTAGTCATTTTTAGGGTATAAATTTGTGTAAAACTATGCAGTTGATCAAAAGACTTTGGATGCTGATTCATCATTTCTCTGCTAGTCTCAAGGAATAATATCAACAATCTCTAAATTAGAGTGATTTATTAATATGTCATTGTATTTATTGTGTGATATGATAAATATAATATGATCTATCATGGCATTCTGTGAATATTGCAATGGATTATTAGAGCAATAAAATCCAGTGGCAGAAATATAATGGGATCATGTCACATTTGTACAAAAGGGAGATGACAAATTATGCATTCTATAAAGGCTGTTATAATCTTAGAAGGATTTAAAGTGAGATTCTTGGAGCACAAAGCCAAACAACCTTAAATCTTGTTTAGGGTTCAACTAAGAACACTAAGTAACATCACTTTGGGAGAGCACAAAATAAGACAGGAGTACAGAATGATTACCATCTGAGCTGTCATGTGATGGACATGTTTTGATTATGTATACTATCCCTTGAACATTAAGCCTAACATATTTTAGAGAAAATTTGTAATAATCCATTAACTGAATCAACATGTCCAAGTAAAACCACAAAATGCATCAGAAAAAGGGACATGCATGTATAAATGAAAAAATTAGTATGTATATAAAAATTTGCATTTGGCTATATTTGTATGTGTTTCAAAGTTTACTTTGTAAATAATTTTCCATTCATATGCTAATATTATGAAAAATATACCCCCTTGATAGAAAGGTTATTATGAAGAGAAATTTTATTCCTTAAGAAGATGCTCTTTGGATTTTACATGCTTTTGTATTAAAAATTAGCTAAAGATTTTGTTTTTGAAGCAGAAAATATGGAGAAATTAGTGGCTAATAATCTTTCTTTGGTTTGAAATAAATATGCTATCATCTGAAAGAATTTTTACATAAATTTTATCATTTTGAAAATGATAAAAATGATACTTTAGTGCATTAAGTTTTAAAAAAGTAACTTTGTATTCATCTCCCCTGACATTATAGATTGTCCTTATGTTGTTAATGATTTGTGAGACCAAACATTTATGACTGTTTTAAAATTAAACAAAAAAAGCATATTTTTGTGTCTAAGATGAGCAAACATGGTGATCTATTCAAGAATTGTATGATGCCTATCTAGTTAACTTTGACAAAAGAGAAATAGCTTATTGTGCTGGCTACCAGCATATGAATGACATCTTCACTAGGCAACATTTTGTTCTTTGTTGGTTTGTTATAATAATTTCCCATTCTATTATGTTTTATAATAACTTTTGCTTCATTTCTTTCCTGAAAATGTTTCAATTTATCTATCTACTCTTCATAAAGGAACTCAAAAAATAACATAGGGAATTTAAAACTATTAATGAATAAATAGAGTTTTGGCACATTCTGTGATAAAGACATAGGGATGAAGAATATCACCAATAAAAAATATTTTTTAATCACATCTTTACCTTATGATGCCTTGTTATACATGACAGGGAAATTTAGGTATCAATAAGAACACAGTCTTTAAAACAATGTATCTCTATTCTAATTTTACATTGTATGTATTCTTTCAAGCCAGAAAATTATATTTTGCATAAAAATAAAAATCTGTTTAATACTAAAGCATGTATCTTTCTTTGCAATATAATAAAAGTAATGGATAGAAAATCTTTCTTATTATTTTTAAAAATGATTGCTTAGAATAAGTTAAGACTCAGTTAAATTTCAAATTTTCAATCATTTGCCTTTAATTTGGTCATTGAAGAAGAAAAATGTAATTCTCTAATTCTCTAAGCACCATTCAGCAGCCTGGCTTAGAGTATGAGGGACCTTTGTTCTCCTGGAATTGTTTATTGCTTTACAGTTCAGACTGTGGAACAAGAGACCCTTGGTAGCCAGGCTTTCGGTGTGAAGTTCTTAGCCCCTGATAAACTTTGTAATTTTCTTCTGCTAACAGATTAACACAAAATTAAACCTTGACACAATGCAAATGTATTATTATGTATTGTTATGGTAGAAGGCTCAGCAATTTGAGGAATCCTTTGCTGTGCATCACATGGCTAAAGTAAAATGTCACCCAGTCAGTTGTTCTCAGCTTGAGCTTGGGGTTCTTTCCTGGGTTATTTAAGGATAAGGGAAGAATCTAGCTTCAAGCAGTTGAAGGACTAAAGTTGCTTTCCTTTGTTGGCTCTTGCCAGGGATTGTTCTCAACTCTAACAGGCAATTTCAGAACCTAGCCCTATGGCCTCTCAAAATATGCCATCTTACTTCTCCAAACGTGGATGTCATTTTCTTATTTTTTTTTAAATTTTTTTTTACTTGTTCTTTTTAGTTGAATAAATTTTGACATACATACATGGAGTTCCCATTTTTGTGGTTGTAACATGATGTGAAATTACACGGATTGTGTTTAAATATATGAACATAGGAAAGTTATGTCCATTCATTCTACTGTGTTTCCCATTCTCACTTAACCTCCTTTCCCTCTACTCTGCACTGTCCAATCTGCTGAACCTCCCCTGGTCTTCTCTTCCCTGCCCCACCAACTCTTGTTAGTCAGCATCTGCATATCAGAGAGAATATTTAGTCTTTGATTTTGGGGTATTGGCTTATTTGACTTAACAAGATATTCTCCAGCTCCATCCATTTACCAGTAAATGCCATAATTTCATTCTTTTTCTATGGCTGAAGAATATTCCATTATGTACATATACCACATTTTCTTTATCCATTTATCCATTGAAGGACACCTAGGTTGGTGTCATTGATTAGCTATTATGAATCAAGCAGCTATAATCATTGATATGCCTGCATCACTATAGTATGCTAATAAACATACATTGGAGAAAAAGATAGCCTCTTCGAAAAATGGTTTTGGGAAAAATGGAATTCCATATTTAACAAAATAAAATTAGGCTCCTATCTCTTACTCTGCCACAAAACTGAACTCAAATGGACCAAGGAACTAGGCATTAGACCAGAACCCCTACATCTACTTGAAGTAAAAGTAGGCCCAACTCTCCACCATGTCAGCTTAGGAACCAAATTCCTCAAGACTCCTAAACTACAAGAAGTAAAATCAAGAAATAATAAATTGGATGGTATCAAACTATCAAGCTTCTTCACAGCAAAAGAAACTATCAAGAATGTGAAGAGAGAGCCTACAATATGGGGAAAAATCTTTGTCATCTGAACATGCATCAGATAAAGCGTTCATCTCCAGGACATATAAAGAATTAAAAAAAAAAAAAACACCAAAAAAAAAACAAATAACTCAATAAATTGGCAAAGGAACAGAACCGATATTTCACAGAAGAAAAAATACACATGCTAATTAGATGTCCTCAAAATAAATACATTACTTTGGATAATTCTTGGGGATCCCAGTGAAATCACAATGCTCCTTAAAAACTTAATAAAAATCTGAAGAAGAATTAGAGTCAGAGGAAGATGTGACCACAGAAAGAAGGCATAAAGGCATACAATGTTGCTCTGATGACAGGGAACCACATGGCAATGAATGCAGGTGGCCTTTTCTAGTTAGAGAAGAAAAGGAAATGAACTAAAACCTCCAAAAAGGAATGCTGATACCTTGACTTTACCCTGTGAATGTCTCATCTACAGAATTAAAAAATACATTTATGTACTTTATAGCCACCAAAACATTTGTGATAATTTGTTACAGCATTTATAAGGAACTTACACAATTCTTAAGTGTGATTTTACAGAAGAAAGTTTCTAGTGCCTCAGACTGCATATCAAAAATCACTGGCAAATAGATTTGCTTAGATAAAACATACACTTACACATATTTTACCAGCGCTCATCTCTACTCCTAAATCATTGGGTAAAATAACGCTGATTCAAATACGCTGATTCAAATGTGGAAAACATAGGAAATCAACACATTCCATACCTGTGTCCACTTTCAATCACAAAGGCAACAATGAATAGACTTATTTTAAAGTCAATAATCCTTTTTACAAAAAAAAAAAAACTACTCTGAACAATGAAGTAATACTGAAAGAATTAGAGAATCAAAACAACTTGAGTTTGCATAAATGCAATATATTCCCTAATTTGACCATGAGATGAAGGATACAGATGATAAAAAGCACAAATTTCACCACAATTTGTGTAGTAAAATAATTTCAATTTCTACAATTGGTTTATTATATCAATCAATTATGTCAAAATTTTAAAAGTTTGACATGAAATTAACTTGGTGAAGGTTTATACACATGAATTCACTCTGACATTTATTTTTAACAATCTTTATAAAAGAAAATAGCATGAATTAACATGGTCTAATATGGGTGCTTTCAAACAATGCTATGGAAAATAAAAACCTCAAATCTAGTGGAGTTTTGCAATACTCTTTTTGTAGATGGACGCAACACAATGCCTTTACTTTTATGTGGTGCTGAGAATCGAACCCGGGTCCCACCCATGCTAGGGGAGCACTCTACCACTTAGCCACAATCCCAGCCCTGCAATACTCTTTTCCTTGGGGTGAAACTATAGCAAAAACATACGTTTAGAATTTCTAATATTGAAACACTGACTGGTGTCCAACATGGGAGTATGTTTGCACACTGCCGGAAGGAACAACCATGAGATAGCCAAGTTAGAAACTTCTTATTCTCTGTTATATCTCTTTCCATAAACAGAGAAATACTCTATCCAGTAAGGCGTCACAGATAAGACCTGTTAATTATCATTCACACTACATTTGAATAGTACATGAGAGGTACCTTTTCTTGACTGAAAGAAAACTGAAATAATCCTAACATTTGTATGATCTCTTAATCAAAAATCTTGGAGTTGTTATTTATAGTTGTAAAGGGAAAAAAAAATAAGCCCATAGCAGTCAGACTGTATTTATACCTGCCATTGTTGGGATAAAAATCCCTGGTTACTGTAGCCAGCAATAGCTGCTAGCCTTAAAAATTAACACTTTACAAGGTAGCCAGTTTTTTCCAGAAGACTAAAGAAATTCAAGGCCAAATGTCCAGTGTTGATTAAAACAATGCTAAGGTCATTGACAAACTTAGAGAGCTACAATAGAAAAGTATACTGAAACATAGATTTTGATTAAGGCTATAGCCATAGATATGCATATTTGTTCTGCCCCTCCTACTCAAATTAACTCAATATCCATATCTGGTTTATTTCTATTGCTGATATACACAAAAAATGATATCTAAGTCTGTGAGAAGAAGCACTTTTCCATTTACATATAAATGGACATTCAGAATAAATATGATTTGTGATAATCAAACCCTAAGAGCCTTCAGAAAGGAAGAATGTAAAAATAGCTTATGATTGTGAAAATTGGTAATATTCAACAACTGAAATTCCATGTTCTTAAAATAAAAACTGTTTTGTAACCTGTTTTATTGGAAAACATTCCAAAGCACCCTGATATGATAATAATTTGTTGTGATCTGGATACAAAATCTACTGTATTAATGCAGACATGGTCAGAGGTAAAATGATTAGATTATAAGAGCTATAACCTGATCAGTGGAGTAATCCATTTGAAGCATTAATGATTTTAAAGAATTACTGTACTTGGTGGTAAATGTAGGCAAGAGGGGTGTGGTTAGACAGGGTGGATCATGAGGACACACCTTGGAGGATTATATTTTGTCCCTGGCTCCTCATTCTGTCTCCCTCTCTTCTTCCTTTCTATCATCAGGTGAGCAGCTTTCTGCTGCTATGTTTTTCTTCCATCATGAAAGAAAGCCCACCTTAGCCTGGGCTCAGAGTAATGGGGTCAGCAAATCCTGGGCTGAAACTCTGCAACTTTGAGTTAAAAAAAAAAAAAACAAACTTTTCCTACTCTAAGTTGTCATGGTTAGTATTTTGGTCATAGATACTACCATCTGACTGATGCAGGTTTACATGATGTAGTAGTAAAGAGTTGCTGGTTTTTTGATCTGTGATATTTGCATGCAGTGTTCTCTAAAAAGTGGGAATTGTCTCTCTACCACTTTCATCAATTAGGTCGCAAAAATTTTATAGCTATAAACTAAATGCTTTATATAAAAATTAGCAGCATCACATATAAACACAGATACTTTGAATACATGAAAAAGCAATAACTATAGATCTGTTTACTTTGGTAAAATTAGTTCTGCAAAAATAATTATAACTCTACAACTGATAATATTTCCCTCCTAAAATAACCTTATGTTAGATTTCTTTTTCTACCTCACCCACATTCTGTTCCTAATCATATCCCTTCACCCTTCACATGCTCAGGGTACAGGCGATGATTTATGGTACTGGATTTTTAACTACTTGTCTACATTTATGCTTTGCTATTAGATTTCTCTCTCTCTCTCTTGATAAATTCAGCTAACAAAAAACTTTGTTTATGGCATAAGATTGGGAAGAAAAAGAATTTAGAATAACATTTTGAATTTTCAAACAAAAAGTCACACAAAAGTCTAATTGAATTGTTACTTGAAAAGAAAAGACAAAACAAAGGACATTTTGGTGAATATTTGGCCAGGGGGTTGGGGAGCTGGTCTCATTGGTCAACTACAATGATCTACAGCTTTGCATAATAGGCTTCCAGGTCTATAAATCTGTTCTACTCTGCAGTACTTTCCTGAGAAGGTGATATATTTTTAAAAAGTTTCATCTAAATGTCACCCTGAAAGCATACTATATTGAAGATCATTCCAAATTCAGAAGAGTAGAACCCTCCTGAAACCCCTTACTGACTTACACATCATCACAAAGCATAGTCATAAGAGCAGTGTGAGGAATATTTCACTTAATAGCTTTGTCCTTAGAAGCACCCATAACTTCCAAATGCTACTATCTCAAAAAACTTGATTCTTCCTTGGGAATTCCAGTTCATGTGGGCTGGATTACTGAAGCAACAAACAAACAATATAAACTGAGGACAGATGCCCACATAGACTTAAAGAACTCCTAGTATATCCTTATCACCATACACTCCTGTAGATACACTCAGGAGAACCTGCAAACATCTTGCATCAGACTGAAGCCAATATGAAAAGAATATAGAAGCTAAATAATACATAGAATAAAAATAAATACATAGAATATTCTATACATATTCTAAATACATATTCTAAATACATAGAATAAAAATAAATCCAGACACTCAGAATATGTTTTTTAAATCTTGGCTTCATTCAAATATGTTCTTGGAAAATTATGAGAAACTCAATGATAAATACGCAGAATATTCAGGTCAGTAACATAATTTAAATACACACATGCTCACACACACACCATAATTATAAAGACAAATTTTTAGTGTTTAATAATGGGTTGAAACTGTTTACTCCAAGAATTGCTATTTACTCTATTTGATATTATAATTTCTTCTACTATAGTTTTTAGCAAATCAGTTTTCACATCATAAAGTGCTCCCTGTCACTACCTCTTCATTCATAATTTATTCATATGTTTAGAATATCTATAGCCTTAAATTATCAGAGATATCTGAAACACTGCAATTATAACTGCCCCTCAGAATCCTACAAAAAGCAAAGTCAACAGAAAGTTTTTGTTGTTGCTGTTGTTTGTACCAGGGGTTGAACCCAGAGGTGCTTAACCACTGAACCATCTCCACAGCCCTTTTTTACATTTCATTCAGAGACAGGGTCTCACAGAGTTGCTTAGGGCCTCACTAAGTTGCTGAAGCTGACTTTGAACTCAGCCTCCCAAGCCACTGGGATTACAGGCATGCACCACAAAGCCCTACTATGTTAAGTATTTTAAAGGCAAATACCTTATTGTAAGAAATGCATTTAATTTTTTCCTTCCCCCCCCCTTTAACTCCTCTATAAAGGATAAATAAGCCTTCAGTATTTTTAAAGAGTATGTGCTTTTTATAATTTAATTCTAGGGACTCTTTTAGAAAACATAGTTAAAATAAAAAACACCCAATATGATTCTGCCTTAAAAGGTATCACCAAAATACAGTTAGGAGAAATTATTTCCAATATTCTAAAGTACAGAAGGATGACTATAGTTTAGAACACTTTATATATTTGATGAAGAGCTATGAAAGGAGTTTGAAGCTTCCCAAAACAAAGTAAAGGTAGGAATGTCAAATATTTCCGTTTTATCATGGCACTTTGTATACAAGTTTCAGATTATGACATGGTTTCCCATAAATATTTACAATTGTTATGTCAGATAAAATGCTAATAGACATTTTTAAAATCACCCATTCCTAAGAAAGTATGACATTACTTAAATAATCCACGTTGTAGATTGCAGCATCAGTAGCAGAACAATCTTATATGGGCTGATGATTTGTGTCTAACAATGTTTTGCTTCAGACTATCCAAGTGTGTTTTAATCCCCCTCCAAAAATGTCAAATGAGTCACCATAACTGAAACTCAATAATGAAGTCAGTCCCTCAAGTTTCTTTTAAAAAGCTGGTCTTAACAATAAATGAGATCTGCCCTTTTGGACTGATAATCACTCAACATGAGGATCTGATCAAAATTTCTGCATCTCCCTCATCTCTGGTTCAGGAGCTTAAGGAATGATGCAAGACGTGTGGCACAGCAAGATCCAATGTAAAGAGCACAGGGATAACTACATATAGAGTGAAATTTCCTCTCCCTGACTTTTCCTAATAAAACATGAAAAAAAGAAAGAAAGGAAGGAAATAAAGAAAGAAAGAAAGGAAGGAATTTCAAGCACCTACACATGAATTTAATTTCAAAATAATTATTACAATATCTACACTCATAAGCTTTAAGGACAAGAGCCAGTAAGAGAGCATTAAATACACAGGGAAATCACTAGAAGTATGTCAGTCCTGATTGAAAAATTAAAACTCTAAAAGGATGTTTTTAACTTTAGATGACTGTTTCTCAGTTCCTCTCTAAAGTCACTTTGGGATTAGCATTTTTAAGAATTCACTCCTTAAGAAAATTGACTTGACAAGTTGGTAAACAGATTCTCCAAGTACTACAGGTACTGTGAGTAGAATAGGAGATCAAGATAGATGTATCTCAGGTTAAAGTTTACACATTTGAAAAGCTTTTAAACATACTTTTCCTAGAAAAAAATCGTATCTCTGAAAAACAAATTACTTTTTCATCTAATACTGGTGAATATGACATTCTAGCCACTGTAGTTCTTTCAATGGTATGTAGGCCAGAATTTAATGTTAAATTTAAAAAAAATGCAAGTATGAAAATTAGAAAATAAAGATTGTGTATTGTGTATCAATTTTGTGAATATTCAACTAGTAAAGTATTTGTTGTAATGTTTTCTACAGCAAGCTTCATTATAGTGACCCTGACCTTAATCAGTATTTCCTTTAGCAAGGACTTCTGTATATATCCAGGGGGAAATAAATAAATTCTTCAAATAAAAAGTATTTTAAGGTAAACTCAGATATACTTCTGTCATTATATGTTCCTGTTTCAGCTATAAGTTTTTTTTTTTTTTTTTTTTTTTTTAGTATAACATCCTGGTAATATTGATACATTACATCAGTCAATAAATTTACCTATTCTAGAAGATCTCACTGCAAAAGCAATCTGATTTCTTGGGCCATATTGCCTACTATGTAGAGATAACTTAAATCAGCTTGAATGTATCTGAGTTGAGTTTCACCTACACCTGGGAATTGATCATAAATAGTTAAGAATAACCTAGGGTTGTTTCCATTTTCCCTCTAGAGTATAGAACTAAATTCAGATAAAATATTTGACATCAACTTAATCTAAACAAACACATTTTACCTCATCAAATCAGTATTCACTTTTAATGAAGGCTTCTCTATTGTTTTAATTAAGTATAATGTCCAAATAATCAAGTAGAAACTAACATTCTATAAGTTTTAAAACATATCTCCACAAAAATATGTTTTTCATATCCAGTGTGTTTGCTCATATCTTTAGTCAATTTAGTTTTTAGATAAGTTAAATCTTTAGGCATTGTAATAAAAGTTAAATGTAGATATTTTACTTTGCATTTAAGATATTTGCAGTATTATTTGAAGGAAAGAGGTAATTACTTAATATAAGGAGTTCTGCAATCCCATTCTACAAATTGTGCTCAAATCTAGCCCATTTGATCTACATCACAAAGATCAGATATGAAAAGACACAGGATCAGAGAAGCAGGCTTTCAATCTGGTACTTATGACTGTAATATAAAGTTACTCTCTAAAATAGAGAAGATGGGACTTTGTTATGGTCCCTTGAAAATCTGTTATGACTTCTGCTTATGAAATAACAGTTAATTATAAATTAGTATTACATGTTTTCATGTAGAAATCTATCCAAATATAAAATACACATATATGTCTATATTCTAATCACGCTATTGACTTCTTTGCTTATTAATGGAAACTTTTGAAGTATAGAACATTTGTTAGGTCCTGAAATTTAAAAAAAATAAAAAAGAACATCTACTATTCATTTTTACCCCTTTTTGGGAACTAGAAGACACTCAAACCCTTCTTTAAACTTTTACTTAAATTTAATTCTTTGAAGTAAGTTTGCAATTCTTGGAACTATGTAAGTATAGTAACTTCACTTTAGAAACAAAGTTTAAAGCAACAAGACTGTGTTTTTAGTGCTTGGATGTTTTAGAAACAAAAACTAAATGGACTGTGAAGTTTGCAAATTGTTTCACAATAATTTTTGTCGATGGCTTTAATATTAACATTCTGCTTAACATACTGTATAACACAGTTATGCAAAACATTGTCATTGTGTGAAACTGAGTAAACGCTGGATGAGATTTCTCTATATCATTTCTTATAACTGCCTATGAATCTATAATTATTTTAAAATTATAAACTTATATCACAAAATTATAAATAAAACTATGGCTTTTTCCAATGTAAACAAAACATCATATTTGTTACCTTATAAATTACTTTAACATTTAGAATTTCTAAAACTTCATATTAGCCACTTTGAAGGTAATCACTTAAGTTTACTCTCCCCCAGTATAGAATTAACTTTATAAAATATCATATGCAAAAAAATAGCTTAGTTTATCATATCAGATTTGAAAATATGGATGTTAGATTATGCAAGTAGACATTTCAATTTGGAAGATCATAAAAAATAATAGTAGCAAAAACTCCTATGAAGAATTAAAATCATGAAAAGTTACACAGGTTTCTGATTCGTATACTTTGTTTTATTTAGAAGTGAGAGTATTTGCTAACATCATTACAACATCACTGAGAAATTTTAATTTCATCAGAAAATGAGATTATTCTCTGAATGTTAAAAGTATTAAACCCCAAATGTGTATCATGCTGACAGTTTATCTCAAAGAATCTCCAGAAGAGCATCATAAAATATTACTAGAGTATAAAAAATTACTAATCTAGATTAATCCAGCACTTCTTCACTAGAGATTAAATACACTATTTTATTTCACCAATTAACTTTATTACAGAATTCAAATCATCTGCATTCATTTGTACATAGGTGAAACCCTTAAGAAAAATTTTATGGCTAGATGACAAATCTTACTATTTTAAGGGTAAAATTTGGATTTTTAATATTCCACTATCTTTTTTTCTTAACTTTAAATACAATTGTCACATCTTCCTGGAAGACTTCATTTTCTTTCCCACCTCAATTCAAGGGCCAAGTTAATTTTTCTAACTATCATAGCTCTTACTTTATCAGATGGGATAGTTATTGGTATATAACTTTTAAAAATATTTTGAAAACTTAAGTTTAGAAATTTTGTGCTTGTGTGTACATGTGTGAGAGAGATTATTCACATCACCATTTCAAAAACATATTTGTATTTCTGATGATATTCCTTAGAGAAAGGCATTATATGAATAGTAGTCAACATTTTATTTCAATAATAGTTTTATCACTGCAATTTAAATAATTCCATTATAAAAAATGCCATTATTGAAGAGGAATATCTCCTCACAACTAAACTAAGTACAGATTTTATTGATTACATCTGTAGCAGTTCAGACTTTAGAAACATATAATCTAACCCTCCATAAGTTTCCATCTTTAACATTGTGCCATGGTTTGTTGAAGTGCAAGACACACATTATAGGAAAGGATAATATAAGTAATGTGACTGAACTGGATCTTACCTCAAATTATTTTTAAAGCCCAAGATTAGAGTGAACATAGTTTTTGCATGAGGCAAAGATTTTTCTTTAGTGTTAATTTGCAATATTCTATTACAACTCCACCATATAATCCATATCTGGTTCATAAAGCTTATTTGGGCATTTGACCTAAAAGAAACACTGAGTATATATAATTATGCAAATAATTAAAGAAATAATCACAAACTTTTAGAAACGTAATACAATGTTTAACAAATATGTGAAAAGAAAGTCTCCAGAAAGTAGGACCTTATGTCTCGACTCATTCAATTTGTCTTATCAGCAGATTCCCTGAGAAATAGAAGACAAATTGGCCCTTTAGATAGATGTGGACTGAAATTTCTTAGACCTATAGTGATATATTCACAGCTGCATAGTAAAGTACTTCATTTTGAAAATGAAAAAAATGGATATGAGAAAATATATTTTAGGATTTCAAAAAATTGAACCAATTATTTTCAGAATACTGAATAAAAGAGTAAGTGAATTTTTTTGTGTGTGTTTGGTTACTTTTGTCATAGATCAAGTGTATATAACAAATTGTACAAGATTAGTTACTACAATGAGAAAACTCATGATGCAGGAAAAACTTGTCAAGAATATTCAACATATCACCAAGTTTGCATGTTTAAAATCATGATAAACTATATGTCATAGTTCTTTTTTTCAGAAATTGTTCATTTTTCTATCTTCACTTTTTAATGAAAATGACAATAATTCTAGTTATTTAAGAGAAAATGTCAAACATCATAGTTCTATTCATTAGAGAGGGCATTTGTGGATTCCTTTTCCCTTTCTGAGCCCAGTTACAAAGAACCAGTCTTGGGAGGAAAGACATGAGAAGATAAAGATGACCTGGAAGTCACAGGAGAAGGCAGCATGGACACAGTTTTGCAGGGCCTATAGACAAATAAACATCGCCAAGTTCTTCCATAGCAGCAAGAACCCTGTGGGTGTTTATGCATTTATAGCCCTGACCACACCTCCCACCCAGGGAATGGCAAACACCAGGTACCTACTGCTGTCAGAAGCCATTCTGCATCCACTTAACTAGTGATCTACTGGATCTGGGCAGTATTACAGAGTGCAGATGAGAGAGACACCTGCTTTTCATTTTTAACAACTGGAGGCAAGAGGCAAAATTATAGAACCTGGCCAGTTGGCCCGATGTAGGAAGATGAACTGTGAAAGGCCAAGAGTGAAAATTTCCAAGAGCTTGCCAGGGCACAGGAAGTCATATATATCTTGTTTGATGAAAACGTGACAGAAATTAAAGGACACTGAACTCTAACTTGTGTGCAATTAAATTCAGATAAAAATGGGCAAAACCAACCAAGAGTGAAAAGCTTTTTTTGGTGGATGGTATGAATGACTTCAAGAAAATTTTTAAGACCCACATATTTTTTTTTTCTTCTTCTTGGAGAACTGAAGACATACACACAAAAGAATGCCTATGACAATGTGAGACACCCAGATTAAAAAAGAAAAAGAGCTCCCATGCACATAGCACCCAGCTCAAGGTAAGAAAGTGTCAGAATTTCTGAAGCTCCCAGAGGAACCCTCTGGTTTACATCTCTCTCCCCAAAGAGGTCACCATTATCCTGTATTTTTTAAACCTTTGTTCTTGTAGTAGTTTATGTTGCTTATTATAGTATGCTTTTGAACTTTTCAAAAAGCATGTATCTTTGTGGGATGTGCTGTTTTCATTCAACATTATGTTCCTGAGATGCAGTTTGCTGACATGTATAGTTCTAGTCTTTCATTCACAGTGTTTCGTTCCATTTTGTAGATGTACTATTTGTTTCCTTATTCTATCAGCATTCCATGCTGTTATCACAGACAAGTTGCCATGAACACTGATATGCATGTTTTTATGCCTGTGTGTCAGGGCTTTCTCTACTTGTCTAACAGTGAACTTGCTTGGTGACAGCATATATGCATCTTCAAACTTATTCTATAATTTCAAATTGCTGTTGAACCATTAATGACAACTGAAAAGTTCACCAGTCTCATAAAATGTTCCATGTTTCCCTGTTCAAATAATGATTTGAACATGGAATAATGTTCACATGGAAAAATGCTCACATGATACAAAAAAATTGAATAGTTCCTTATTGATTACTATATTAGGTAATACTTATTTGCAGATTATGTAAAAACTTATTTTGTGACTTAACACTGTTATCTACTCTACATCAAAAACCTGGGTGCCAATCAGGAAATGTGTCTCCCTGACATTGTATGGAAAATTCATACTTTTTGAGTCACAAGAATGCAAGTATA
This sequence comes from Callospermophilus lateralis, assembly GCF_048772815.1. Lineage (NCBI taxonomy): Eukaryota > Metazoa > Chordata > Mammalia > Rodentia > Sciuridae > Callospermophilus > Callospermophilus lateralis. The sequence continues at coordinate 5,845,406 of NW_027516477.1, forward strand.
ATTTCTATTTTGTTTATTTAAAAATCCATGTTTCCATCAAGATGGCTCTAAAACTAGAAGATAATAGAACTCTACCAAATCCCACTCTCAGGGGTAAGTGTACATTCTGGTTAAGACATGAATAAGCAACTAATCTTTAGAACCAAAAACCTGCCCACCTACAAGAATAAAAATGATCACTGTTCTTCGTTCATAATATATTGACAATTCATTTCATAAAATGTTTTATGGAGACTAAATGAGATAATAAGTATAAGGCCTCCAATACAATACTCACTATAAAATAGAAATCCAATAAATTTCAATTGTCCTTATTTAGAAGCCACTGACTCATAAATCACTAATGTTTAGGGCCACTCTGATAAATAGCTGACAGCTATAATAGAGCCAATAGCTATAATAGCCATGTCATAAAAAGAATAACATTCTTCCCTCAGTTTTAGCCTAAGTAATAAATTATTGGGTTTTCTGAGGTTTAACAATACATACACTTTCCATACATACATCATACATATATAGGCATATGTCTGTTATCTTAAAACTGAATTCAAGGTCACTACACTTATCTATATCTTATAAAATCATGTGTATGTGAAGTTAAAAGCATCTTAATATAACCATTCTAGATGTTCATCATCACTCACAAGTCCCAGAATGATGATGTTGGATGACCATCCGGACCATAATTCAGATCCTTTGTCAAAGCTTGGTGCAGAGTAAATGGAAGGCCTGGCTCATTTTCACCCTTCACTGAGGATGCCAGTCAGCACTGATGCAAAACATGTGTTAAAATCTTGAAGAATGTATTTTGTCCTTTTCGCTGTGCCCTTTGTTGCCTCTCTAATGACATTTTTCATGAGGAATATCAACTTTTGCACACTGCAAAATTGAACTGGCATGTTTTTTTTTTAAATCCACATAATTTTGGTGGGTGCTTCAGCTCTTGTGAAGTTTTAAGATAGTTGTTTAGTTCTTATTTAGGTTACAGACTGTTCATCCAAGGATTAAATTCTATATTCAAGTACAGTATCAATAGCAATCCTATGGCTGTTATTTATACATCACTTCAGTCTCAAAAGCACTTAAGTTGCTTATAGATGCATACAATTTATCAAGATAAAATACTGAAACTCTGTAAAAAGAGCCTTTGGAATACTAAAACAGGAAAGTAAAGACAGTGCTGCGAATGGGATTAGTGAACAAATGAAAAATCTTTGCTCAACTAAGGTAGAGCACAAACTTGAATTTGAGTTTTCTAATAGACATGTGAAAAGTAGAAAATATAACCAGGAACAAGTCCAAACATAGTACAAGCAAGTCATTAGAAATGAATACCAATAGAAAGAAATGAAGAGAAAATATTTCCTTGGTCCCTCATAGAGTATTTCACCATGATGGCAAATGCACAGCTCTGTCCAAAACCATCCTGCTGGACCCAATGTGAAGGGTCTGTTCCTGATGGCCTCCCTTAATCCTGAAATAGACTTTAGATTATATGGCAAAATGGATGACTGCATTTTCTCCAGACCTTCTTCAATAAATATTATTTCTCTTAGCCAAAGAATCTGAAAGGTGTCGAGCTGTACTGAATTTGAGATTGTAGTCCCTGACAAGTGCCAAGAAAGCTGCAATTCAGTGTTTCCATTTACAGACAGTCTTATAATCTAAAAGTCAACTAAATTGTCTGTAGCACAAGCATCCTCATATGGAAAGAAGGAACCAGATAAAGCTGGTCCTGAACAAATGACTCAATTTCTGGCTAAAAATGTGTACAGGCAGGGCTGGCAGTCAGAGTGAAGACTCTCCTCGGAAAACAATTTGGGTCTATCTTAATGCAGAGAAAAATGGAGGCAAAACTCAGTACCCACACTCCCTAAAGCAGGATGGCAATAATTTGTGTGTGGGGGGGAACCTTATACTAAAAATGGCTGCTTGGATGTTAGAAAAGAAGAGGAAAGGAAAGATACCTTTTGTAGTAACAAAACTACTTGAAATACTTTCCAAAATAAACCTCTGGCAAAATATCAAATGTGGAAATAGCCTGCTTGATGTATGAAATAACCAGCTGTTAAATAATCAAAACCTTAAAGATAAAAAGCATTTGTTGTTTTGACTGAAAAATTAATAATGTAAATTAGCTAAAAGTGGGAATTTTAGGGCCTGGATTAAAAAAGTCCATAAGTCTATTTTTTTAATTCTCATTTTTTATATAAAATTGACATGCAAAATTGAAGATTCTTATCTAGAACTTGTATCACTAAGGTCCCCATAGGATCTACTTCACCCTATCATGTAGAACCTGGTCCAGTTTCACTCCCTTTTTCTTAATCTGCCTGGCTCCTTAAACCATGGAAGTTTGGGCTCCCAGTGCATGTCCTCTGCACAATGGAATATGAGAAAGCAGAAAAACACAAAAGAAGAACAAAGTAAAAGTTTCTACTTTTGACTCTAAAAGCTGACAGAGAGGCCTAGGATCAACAGAAAAATGTTCCAAGGTTATTGCTAAAATCAACCTTCCAAGACTTTACTAAAATATGACTTGTAATGCAGCAGTATGCCACAAGAGGGCAGTAGATTGCCAGCTTTCTTAAAATGTGAAAGGAGTTTATGAAAAGGAAATTTGATTAAAACAAAATTACCTTCTCTCACATTTAATAAAGAACAAAACTTCTGTAACATTTACAAACTCCGTGGGTTGGTTGTAATAAAACTGAAGTACCCTGTTTGACTTTTGCTCACATTCATTCCACTTCCAACCTGGCCCCTATCACTTTTCAAACAGCCTAGCTAGGATTTTCCAGTTCAAAAACATCTGCACATTGTTTATCTCTGCCTAGACACTGACCACTCCTTAATTTTTTAAACAATATCTTTAACCTTATTTCTTTTTTTATATGGTGCTGAGGATTGAGCCCAGTGTCTCTCATGTGCCAGGGGAGCACTGTGACACTAAGCCACCATCCCAGCCCCACAATCTTAATCTCTAAGGTCCCACTTTAATTACAAGTTTTTTTTTTTTTTTTTTTTAAAAAACACCTTACATACATGCCTTTGATAAAGCAAGTTTCTCTCCCACAATGTGCAACTTTCTGATCAGTTCTATGTTTTTAAATCATGGAACCTATCCTAATTTAGAAATAGCTTATTTATGTGCTTTCCTACTTGAGTTCTATTTCCTCTGGTGTACTCTAAACTTGTGAGGCTAAAACTCCATCTCTCTGGATCACTTTTTAATTGTCATAATTTAGTACTGGAGCATAAGAAAAACTAAAAGACTATTTGTTGACTGTGGCTTATTTTCCCCAACACCAAGTTCACCTAGCCCCATGTGCTCTTATAAATTCTTAACCATAGTAACAAGATCAGCAGCACCTGTCTCCCTGTATTTTCCCAACAATAGATCTGAGAACTTGTTTGGAGATTGTACATTATGTATAGTTCTGATAGAATCGTGATTAAATACCACTTCTCTTTATTTAGAAACCTGCTCTTTCAGGGGCTGGGTGGGACAAACTTGGGAAGAACCTAGATCACTAGAGGAAGAATATGTCACTTGCCCACTTTGTCCTAACTTGATTATATCTTTTGGCTCAGTAGCAGAGAAAGAGCAAAACACAGCTAAGTGAAACCCCTAGAAGTGCCAGGCCCAAGAAGATGTACTGTAAGTGGAAGGGGCAGGAATATTCCAGGGAAGAAGAAATTAACAGAGAAAGAGAAAACAGGGCACCAGGACCACATTTACCATCATGTAAGAGCAGCTCTTTAATGGACACAAATCTATGACACCATGGTGTTAAGACAAACCCTGACATTAGTGTAGAATTATCTGTATGCATTAAACACTTTTGCTTTTGAGATTTTAATAACTTCTTAGATATGGAAGAACCCCATTTTAGATACTAAAAGGGGTGGAATATCCAAATTATTATCTAAAATGCAGAAAAACTATTTATTAAGGGTGAAAAGAGGATTGGAAGAAATTTTAAATTTTTGAGAGTAAAAAAAAACACTTAAGCAGATGTGAATAATTGTATATATAAAATGTAGCATTAAATACTTTCTCAGTGGATCATAGTCTTTAAAGGAGTAAATTTTCAGTGGTGGCCCTGTTTCTCAGTTCAATTTCTATTTTCATCTCTGATATTCATACACACCTAGGCACACCTGGACATAGCTGCTACTTTTTTAGACAACTTTTATTAAAGTTCTTATACACACCTGCATGTCATGCATGAAAAATCAAGCTTTTTGCTCATTTCACTTCTTTAAAATCATGTAACTATAACATAATTAGGCATTTAGATATTCTATCTTTTCTATAAACTGATATTCTTAGAAATAATACCCAACCTTGTCAAATATACAAAAAGACTATATTTAAAGGTTAGAAGAAATTAAATCAGTTTTAACTTGTTTCTAACCCTTTAGTATGTTCCGGGTATTTGTGAATGTGTGTGTTATTTCAAGGTTAACACAAACTTTGGAAGACATTCATTAAGTGTTGTCTACCAAGGGTTTTCTGATTTTTCTTATGATTTTAAAGTTTCAGAATGATCTGGGTTTAATTCTTGTTCTTTGGTTAATCTGCCTATATTTAACACATAAACACACATATGTACCCCTGGTACTGACAGCACAGATTTGAAATGATGTTACCTGAACATCTTATAAACATGTTTAAACTTGAAGTGTAATCATGTGTCACATAATGGAAATATATTTCATTAAAGCAAAATTAGAGCACTCTATTTTCAAATGCCAATAATGTAGAGACTGATCCACTGAAAATATCAGAGCAATAATTAAATAAATGTCAATAGAATGCCCTTTTCCTTCCTTGAGTCAGATAGAAGCCACAAAACAGAAAAGTGTGTTGCAGCTGCTCTCAAACTCAAGCCAAGCTGCATTATGAACACTTCTGCCATCTATTCAGAAGCATTATGTAATCTATGATTCAGTTTCTCCCTTCTTAAATTATCCCCATATCACCCTTCTCCAGATTCTGGATTTCTGCTAAACTTCACAAGAGGATTATCAATATTCCTGATCCTAAATCCCCATTCATATAACTTTGCAGAGTTCAATTGCATTGCTTCTTTCATGACTCAACCAAAACAGCTGCATCCATTACTAAACTGAAAAAGCTAGTCACCTTATTTTCTCTATCCTAGACATCATTTCTTTTTTTTTTTTAAAGCTTAAAGTTTTAATACATAAATCATTGCCAGTAACAGAAGACTTGGACATGGTGGTACACATTTGTAATCACGAACACGGAGTGCGTCTGCAGGACCTCGTCCAGGTCTTTCTCCACGCCTCTGCGCCAGCCCACCACCTTGTTCTTGTAGCAGGCGATTTCGAAGCGCTTGCCTGCGCGCTTCATGCGAACCACCGCCACGTTGGTCAGGCGGATCTGGTTGGTGGGGGTGAAGATAGACATGGTGGCCGCTCACAGATCGCGGCCGGGAAACCAGGGCTCTGCGCCTCGCGGCCACTGGTGCCCAACTCCAACGACCCCAGGCGGGCGCCTAGACATCATTTCTTGACTAAGACAACTAAACACAATCTGGCAGACATTTTTTTCTTAATATACATACACACACACACACACACACACAGACACACACACACTATATATATATATATATATATTGATTTTCATGTGCTACAGTCTGGTTTTCCTAGGGAAAAGAATGTCAGATGCAGATTAGCAGAAAAAAGATTAGTTTTATAAAATCCCCTTGGAATTAATGCCTAGGAGAGAAGGAGCAAATAAAGTCAATAAATGGAATAAAGTCAATAAAACGGGCAATCTTCAACCTATAGAGGTAGCTGGAGATGGGAAGACACTTCAGAATTTTTTTACAGCTCATTCCAAATTGGTGCAAAGAGCCTGGGCCTTATATCCCCACATCAGTCAGCCAGGATTCCCCACTTAACAGAGGTCAGTGATTTTGAGATAAGGTCATCCTCGCAAGGAGCTGTTATCATAGCATCAAACAAACAGTGGAATTATATTCTCAAAATTGTTCTCTCATTTCTGTAAGCATGCTTCCAGATTATACATCACACTAGATCCACATTTCTATTCAAATTTTAAATGTTGGATTTTTTTTAATAATTCCTTCTTTATTCTTATTCTTATATTCTTAAGACAATCACATGTACTCCCAGGTATTCTATTAAAATTACAAACTAATATAACCCAAATTTATATCTACATTAGCTATTTCTGCTAAATTCTTTTCATAATTTATTCTAATTTGTTATAAAGGACAGCACAATGCAATTCAATTCATATTACACAAATAGAGCACAATTTTTCATGTCTCTGTTTGTATACAAAGTAGAGGCACACCATTCGTGTTTTCATTAATGTACTTTGGGTAATGCTATCTGTCTCAATCTGCCATCTTTCCGATCCTCCTTCTCCTCCCTTCCCCACCTCTCCTTTGCCCTATCTAAAGCTCGTCTATTTCTCCCATGCTTCCCCCCATCCCCTTTATGAATCAGCATCCTTATAACAGAGAAAACATTCAGCATTTGGTTTTGGGGGACAGGCTTACTTCACTTAGCATTATATTCTCCAACTTTGTTCATTTTCCTGCAAATGCCATGGTTTTATTTTCTTTTAATGTAGATATTTCATTGTGTATATATATCACAGATTCTTTATCCATTCATCTACTGAAGGGTATCTAGTTTGGTTCCAGTTTAGCTATTGCGAATTATGCTGCTATACACATTGATGTGGCTGTGTCCCTGTAGTATGTTGTTTATAAGTCCTTTGGGTATAAATCAAGTAGTGGTATAGCTGGTGGTTTCATTCTCAGTTTTCCAAGTAATCATTCTCAGGTTTCCAATGGTGGTTTCATTCTCAGTTTTCCAAGTAATCTCCCTACTGCTTTCCACATTGGCTGCACTAGTTTACACTCCCACCAGCAATGTATGAGTGTGCCTTTTCCCCATATCCTTGCCAACACTTATTGTTGTTTGTATTCTTAATAGTTGACATTCTGACTGGAGTGAGATGAAATCTTAGAGTAGTTTTGATTTGCATTTCTCTAATTGCTAAATATGTTGACCTTTTATTCATAAATTTGTTGATTAATTGGATCTCCTCTGTGAGAAATGTTTGTTTAGTTCCTTAGCCCATTTATTGATTGATTGATTTGGTTTTATGGTGTTCAGATTTTTGAGACAGAGATGTCCTCTTTCACCACTTATATTTAACATAGTTCTTGAAACACTAGCCAGAAAAAAATTAGACAGATGAAAGAAATTAAAGGGATATGAACAGGAAAAGAAGAACTCAAATTAGCACTATTTGTCAACAATATGATTCTATATCTAGAAAAGCCAAAAAATTACAACAGAAAACTTTTAGAACTAATAAATGAATTCAGCAAAGTCACAGAATATAAAATCAACACCTCTAAATCAAAGATATTTCTGTATATCAGGGACAAATCATCTGAAAGAGAAATGAGGAAAACTACCCCATTTACAATATAATCAAAAATAAAAAATAAAATACTTGGGAATCAATTTAATGAAAGAGGTGAAAGACATGTACATTGAAAAGTACAGAATGTTAAAGAAAGAAATTAAAGAAGACCTTAGAATATAGAAAGATCTACTTTATTCTTGTATACGCAAAATAAATATTGTCAAAATGACCATACTACCCAAACACTATACAGATTTAATGCAATTTCAATCAAAATCCCAATGACATTGTCATAGAAATAGAAAAAGCAGTCATGGAATTCATCTGGAAAAATAAGAGACCCAGAATAGCTAAAGTAATCCTTAGCAAGAAGAGTGAAACAGGTGGCATCACTATGCCAGACCTTAAACTAATAACTACAGAGCAATAGTAATAAAAATGGCATGGTATTGGCACCAAAATAGACTTGTAGACCAATAGTACAGAGGACATAGAGACAAACCCACATAATTACAGTTATCCTATATTAGACATAGGCGCCCAAAAACTTATTGGAGAAAAGAGACTCTTCAACAAATGGTGCTGCGAAAAATGATAATCCATATGCAATAAAGTGAAATTAAGTCCCTATCTCTCCAATGCACAAAACTCAATTCAAAGTGGGTCAAGGACCTAGGAATTAAACCAGAGATCCTGTGCCTAATAGATGAAATAGTAGGCCCAAATCTCCATCATGTCAGATTAGGCACTGACTCCCTTAATAAGACTCCTGTAGTGCAAGAATTAAAATCAAGAATCAACAAGTGGGATGGATTCAAACTAAAAAGTTTCTTCTCAGCAAAAGAAACAATCAGACAAGTGAATAGAAAGCTTACAGAATGGGAGCAAATTTTTACCACAGGCACATTAGATAGCAGAAGTATATCCTAAAGATTAGTGCTCTAATTCTAGTCACTTATTTATGAAATCTATTTACAGAATTCTTTGGCTTTTCTTTCTGCACATCCTTCTCTTTCCCAAGCAACATCATTACCACATTTTCTTTTTTCCTTGCTTCACACAGAAAAACTATAATATCTTGTTTAATATTTAACAAGATTCAACTTACTCTTTTGTTGAAATCTTTCAGTGAGTTCCCAGCACCCTTCAGATAGGGCAAAATGTTATTTTGACTGACTCCCAAAGCTCTGCATATTATGATCCACAGTGGTTTCAAAAATTTATCTCTAATGTTCTTATTCAGGTTTCTTCCCTAACCCCTTTCATGGGATTAATCTTTATTTTTAAATCTCAGCTTAAGGACATTTCCTAAGAAGTCATCATTTATCAAAAGTTTTTATTAAGAGTAGTCCAGAAATTTTGCTCAAGAATCTTATTCCATTTTGTGTTTATTTAAATGACAATTATTTACTTATTTAATATCTTTTTTCTCCTTGACTGTAAGTTCCCAGAGGGCAAAGGAAAAATGTATGTGTGTGTGTTTGTGTGTGTGTGTGTGTGTGTGTGTGTGTGTGTGTGTGTGAGAGAGAGAGAGAGAGAGACAGAGAGACAGAGAGACAGAGAGACAGAGAGAGAGAGAGTTTTCTCTGAACAAAAAAGCAAGAATAAAGAATGTTCATATGGTGATTTGAAAATGTGTTTGCATTTTTAACTTAGCACTTTCTTCCTCAGAATTCAATACTGATATCATAGGAGAATAAGAATAATTTAGATTGAAAATAAATTCTGATTTAGTCAATAGGCAAGATTTAGAATTAGGATTAGTTTCAAAGGCCTATAGGGAGATAATGGGATGGATTAACCTATATTACCTGAGGGCAGGAGAAAATCTCAATGAAAAATAGTAGAAGTCAGAAAAGTCAGAAAATAACACAAAAGATTGTTAAACACTTTGTTTACTAAAACCCTTGGTCTTAGTAATTATATAATTATATTACCTTAGTAATTATATTAATTACTAATCTCCAAAATAAGTATGGATACATTTTTTTATGGCAAAATATCTAAATACTATCAAGCAAAGGGAAACAAGATTGACCTTGACCTTCTTGATGATCAGAAGTCTGAAGGGATAAATAATAGTGTGTAGATGTAAAAAGAAAATAAAAAACTTGCCCCAAAATCACTTGGCTAAAAAGTAATATGTTTAAAATTTAAACTTATTTCTTTCTGACCTCAAATGTACAATATTCTAATATCTGAATGTAATCCCAAATAAGTGTGGTTATCAACTGATTTACATTTTTTTCCAAGTAGCAATGCATTAAGCACTACCTATCCTGAATCTAGTTTTAGAAATTTAAGTGGAAGGAAAGAAAAACAAAAATATTTTCAAAGAAAGTTTTTCTTTGAAATTCTGTTCAGACAATACAATGATTCAAAGGTTTCAAAACGGGAAGCTAAATATGAAAAAGGGTGAAACATGATGGTTTTAGAAATCACCTACAAGATGAGATGGAAATTTCTATTAAGACTGCTGCCTTCTGATGAGAGGGTGCCAATGGATAACATGCACAGGTTTCCAGAGGCACATGGTAATTACACGACATATCAAGGTATAGCTATGCAAAATACTGTGCAGTGTGGCATAGAGATGATTCAATATCCCTTTATTTAATTGCTATTAACTAATGTGTGCTTTAGAAAGAAAAAACATCAAACACTACATCAACAGATTTCTTTAATAAAGTGAGGTAGGGAGTGTTTCTTGTTTCTTTTAAATAGTCTGCTGGTTCCCTTCAATGACATTAAAGAGAAAACCTACTATAGCACAGCACATCTTCAGAATAGAATTTATGCTTCAAGTATCAAATTAAAAAACTATTATGTGAGTAATCTGTTATGAATATCATTGGGATAATCCATGCTGAGATAACACTTGTGTATTTGCCTTGGGACATTGACTAGAATATTTGATACTGAGAAGGCTTAATATCAAAGTGGATTTTAACACAGCTGCATGAATAAAAAAACATAATTTTTTTAAAATGAAAAATATGTCACACACAGTCCTAGGAAGAGAAGATACTTCAACTAGTTCAGTTCAGAAAGAAAACTAAATAATTAAATGCAATAATATAGTTTAGCTTCAAAAATAAAAGCATGTAGAAATCTAGGATTTTTTTAAAAAATTCATTTCCAAATAAAGGGGCATTATGAGAAAAGGGAGATGTATGAGTCAATACCTTAGCTAGGGCTAGAAGAAACTATTATTAGGCAAGTTTTGTTTTGTTTGGAGGAGTGGGAGTAAAAGACTTCAGGGGACCAAAGAATGAAATTTTAATACAGAGAGTTGAAGTAGCAAAGTCTTACATGTTTGACCCACATTATTATTTGAGAAAAATCATAGGCAGTTTGGTTGGCTGGCACATAGCCCATGAAATGTACCATAATGAGTGATAGCTGAAAACAGGTCAGGTCTACAAATGTCACACCAAGAATTTTCACTTTTTTTTAATGTCACAGAAAGAAATCAAAAGGGCATTGTTGCAAGTCAATGGCATATCACCAAAAAAAAGGGATCCAAGTTAGTTCACCAAAGGGGAAAAACAAAAGAAACAAAAACTGACCTGTAGCAGGTGAATTACAAACTAGACTTGCATGATTAAGCTGAAAAATAAGTACTGTCCCCATTCTGAAAATTTCCAAGAAACAGCACTGCTGCCAGTAATTCATTGTTTAACACTGTTCCATAGAGAAACAGACTTTTGCTATTGTTCTTTTGGTTTTGAGAGTACTTCTCTGCAAGAATCTATAATGTAATTTACACATCTTATCTCATAACATCAGTATAGGTGACTTGCTAATCTCAAAAGAACAGAACAAGGTAATAAAAACAGAAGCAATTTAGTTCTCCAGAATAAACCAGGTAAGCTATTTGAGAAGGAGATTATATTGAAATTTCAAACCACTGTTTTATCTGACACTATAATGGCAAACAAACAGGTATTTAATATTTTTTTTTACCAGAAAATGATTTAGAGAACAACTTAAAGTTCATAATTTTGCCTTATTCATAGCAAAATGCTATCAGGCACAGCCGTCCCCTTCAAAGGCCACTGAAAATCACTCATTGAAACACTTTGGTAGAGAGAGAAAAACACTCACCAATGAACATATTTATGCATCTTTGTAAAGGGTGTACCTCTCCCATCAAAAAATATGGGGACAAGAAAGATAGTGGAAGGCAATGGACATTGTCACCCCAGGTACATGTATGACTGCACATATAGTGCGATGTTACATTGTGTACAATCAGAGAAATGAAAAGTTGTGCTGTAATTATGTACAATGAATCAAAATGCATTCTTCTGTTCCTAAGTACTTAATTAAAATAAATAAATATTTTTAAAAAGTGAAGTCTTTTTCATTCTCTCTTGAATTTGGACTGCCCGCATGGTTATCTTTGACAAGTAGAATTTGGTAAACACATGTTTTTGGACTTTTGAGCTCAGGTTCTGTAGGTTCTATTTTCTCTCTTGGTACCTAGTTTCATATAAATAAATACAGGCTTTGCTGCTGGAGATGATGGACACACAGAGAAAGAGGAGAGATACAGATAAAAAGTTCACATGGGGGAACTGAATCCTACCTCCATAAATGAGGACAAAGAGATCCATCAGCTCCCATGAAAATCCTATTGGGCATAGTTGAGCTATCTGTGCTCACTCTTGCCCAAATTTAAGTCCCATGGAATGCTGAGCAATAAACAGTTATTACTGAGAGCTATTAAATTCTGGGATACCTCCTTACACAGTGAAATTCAAATAATATGCTTACTGCTACCTGTTCTGTGAAAAATCCCAGTGGCAGCACACACTCATGCAGGAAATATCTGGAGGCTCAATTAGCACAAAAATGTCAGACCACATTGGCAGAGGCAAAGCCACATTGTCAGACCTCACAGGATAAACAGAAAGTGGACATAGCAAGAGCAGCAGAAGATCCATAGACTTCTCAATATTTACATCAAGAAGTGAAAGCAGTAGTGCACATATCCTGGACAGCAATGTGTGTATGGTACAGCTCAGTCAGACCAGATCAAGCAGCAATCATGGCATGAGAAAGATTTTAGAAAATTCTTTGAGTATATCCTGATAAAATTGCTATTTTTCTTCCCTTAAGAGAACAAAGGAAAAACAAAACAATAAAAATTTCTCCCAATTATGCTGCAATAAACATTGATTGTGATTGTGTCCCTGTAGTATGCTGTTTTTAAGTCCTTTGGGTATAGATGTGTCCATCTACATCTAAAAACGGTGTGAATATACTTTGTATGCAAGTGGGATAGCTGGGTCAAAAGATGGTTTCATTCCCAGTTTTCCAAGGAATCTCCATTTTGTTCTCCATATTGGTTTCACCATTTTGCAGTCCCACCAGCAATGTATGAGTGTGCCTTTTTCCCCACACCCTCGCCAACACTTATTGTTGTTTGTATTCTTAATAGCTGGCATTTTGACTGGAGTGAGATTAAATCTTAGAATAGTTTTTATTTGCATTTCTGTAATTGCTAGAGATGTTGAACATATTTTTCATATATTTTTTGATTGTATATCACCTTCTGAGAAGTGTCTATTTATTGCAGCACAATTCACAATTGATAAACTGTGGAACCAACCTAGATGTCCTTCTGTAGATGAATGGATAAAGAATATGGAATATTACTCAGCAATAAACAAGATTAAAATCATGTCATTTGCAGGTAAATGGATGGAGTAGGAGAATATAATGTTAAGTGAAATTAGCCAATCCCCAAAAATCAAATGTCTAAAGTTTTCTCTGATATAAGAAGGCTAATTCATACAGGGGTTGGAAGGGGGAGCATGGGAAGATTAGACAAACTCTAGATAGGGCAAAGGGGAGGAAAGAGAAGGGAGGGAGCAAGGGGGTAAAAAAAGAGATGTTGGAATGAGATGGACATTATTAAACTAAGTACATGTATGAAGAAGACACAATGGTGTGAATATACTTTGTTTACAAGCAGAGATATGAAAAATTGTGCTCTATATATGTAATATAATTTTACTGCATTCTCTTGTCATATATAACAAATTAGAATTTTTTTAATCTACAAAAAAAATAATCAAGGTATCGTGTCCATCTACAACTAAAAATGTTTAAAAATTTTTCTCATAATAATTGTTATATTCCTTTTGTTATGTTCTGAAAGTACTATTTATTTCTATATTTAAAGCTAATCATAATGTATTTTGGTGTGTCTTATCTTTTTAAAGTTTCAGTGCAAAAATCTGATAATTTATCATGCATTGTAATATTAAAAGAAAAGCCTATCTCCCCCAACATAAACAATATCATCTTGTGTGACACCAAAACTCATTTCAATAGATACACAATATGAGTTTTTCTATTGAAACATTGTGGACCATTCGAAGATACCAATGCCTAATTATTTAAACCAGCATGTCATTGCATTTAAAATATTTATACATTGGAAATTGCAAACATGCTAATTTATAGATTTTCAAATATATGTGAGGCACCAATCGAATGTCATGTTTCTTCTGAGTATTTACTAAGCCCAGTTGACCAGAACAAATCAGAAAAAAAAAATTTACTAATTTTCCATGATAACTTCCATTTTCATTTCAATTTTTTTTCTGGCTTCAAACTATTTGGATATTTGTTTTTAATGAATAAAACTGATATATTAGTTCTTGCTAGCATTCTTTTCCTCTGAAGAAACCCTCTTCCACCACTTTTTGTGAAACTATCTTAAGAAAAATCCATGTTCCTTTCCTACTCAGTTGCTTTATATTCCAGGGCTACATGCACAAATTGGATGATGAATTTCCACTGCTTACATCTGAATAAGAAATTTGATCTTTCTAAGGTCATAGCATTTGTATTAGGAATGAGTTCCCAAAATATGAGCTGGGATGGCACTGATATGGTTAATTACAAACACACAACCAGAATTAGACATTAAATTCAAAATGTCCAAGACTTTCATGTTTAAATTTATATAATGAAAACAATTAAAAATTTTTTATCTAGCCAATTGCTTATCTTTTAAAAAGATTCTATAATTTTGATATAGTGACTTTTGGTAAACAGGTTTTCTCCTCCTCCTCTTCTCTCCATTCCTCTGTGTTTTTGTCTTTTAAATAACCAAACCTCTGAAGGTACTTCTGAAATTCACACCACTAAAAGTTTGGATTTTTTACAATAATTAAACATTTTTGTCTGAATTTTAATGTATTGCATTTTCTTGAAGATTTCTTTAATGCATGTCCTAGTTCTTTGGAGATTTTCACAGTCAGTTTAACAGTGTTTCTTATTCATTAGCAACTTTTTTTTAGAATCTACTAACAAGTCCCTTATGACTCTGAAGTTCTTTCAATTGCAGTACTTTTTAATGTCTTCATTGCATCATTGAGAATACTTCTGTTACTTTTTACCTCACTTAGAAGCTTAATGATTTTTCTTGCATATATGTCTGCTAAAAATGTTACATAACTCTTAAAATACATCTACATCTTTCATTTTAAGTGTTCTAGTCCCTTCCCAGATTATCCGAACCTACCATTTTACAGAGAGCAGACCTAGTTTACTTCCTGTGGAATTACACTCCCTCAGATTTGCTGAATCGGTATATATTTGAATAGAGTATAATTCTATAGCATGTGATTTATCTCACACATGGTTTTCAATTCTGCAAATATAACATGAAATCATCACAGGTGCATTAAAATAGATTGGAAATCACAATCTAGAGTTTATAAATTTATTATCAATAATTGTATCAACATTAATAATATTAATGGTTATTATCACTAATCATGTACTTATTACTTTATCAAAGAATAGGGCTTTCAAAATATAAGTATTTATTTCAGAGTTACTACATGTGGTCTGTTTGGAGTAATTCTATTTTAATCTAATAACTCTTAATTTCTGCCTTTAGCTTTTTCCAAAACTCTTGAGAATATTTTAAGAAAATCATTAGTTTCATCTTCAGGAGGAAAATCACTTTGTCAGAGAAGGATGTGCTTCACTTTCTTTTGTTTCCTGTACTATGATAATTAGAAAGAAAATATCAGGAATGATCTCATGTAGTCACAAACAGTGTCTCTTCACTGGTTACCCCTTGGAAAGGTGTACCATAAGCTCTCCTTCTCACAGTGCAAACCCCCTCCTTAGCATTAACCTATTAATCCAAATTACAAACATTGCACTTCTACTTTATGATAGCAATGATAAAGTCAAGGATTCCAAAAAAAACCAGAGAGGTCCTGTTCATTAGAAATTTTAAGGCCAGTAAATGGGGACATAAAGATATGAGAATATGCTATTTTCATTGATTTTTAGTATCTGCATCCTTTGAGCCACATTTACCTATGAATTGATGCTCTCATTATTAAAACCATTGTAGTCTATTACAGAATATATGGTGTACCTGCAAGTACTTCTTTGTAGTCAGTAAAGGGTAAATGTGTTCCTTGGAAGAAAAAATATGCTGACCAAATAAAAAATTAGTAGGAGTCTTAAAAATTATTTCTACAGAACCTTGAAATTGACTTAAACCTCGCTTCAAAGAGTTTCTTTGCATTGAAACTCCCACTGCTAGGCAGCCCCGGCTTAATCCTCAGATAGTTCCTCACTATAAAAGCTTCTCAGGCACAGATCCTTGAAGAGTGGTAGGAGACCTTTAGAGGTTCCTGAGACCTTTTGAGGGAACCAAAAATGTTTTTCCTCAATGACTTTTCTATAAACTCCACTCATGCTTCTATATAAAGTGTCCCCTTAGAAAGGTCTTCCCTTACAACCCACTAAGAAAGAGCAGCCTGCTTATCACCTTGCTCTTCACACTTCTTTGCCATTCTCTTACAACCCCAAATTACATAAGTTACTTGAAACTATAAATGATACATTTGATATTGAGTCTCCTTCACAAACTACATAAGTGTGAAATGGGTATTTTTGTTCATAACTTTTTCCAGAGTACCTTCAACAGTACCTGGTGTACTGCAGGTCTGCAGAAATTATTTGTATTTCTTTGAACAGAATGTATATCATCTACAGGCTTTCATAGAGGTAAGTGTAATATAGACTTTCTCCTACAGCTTTCCAGTTGAAGGACATTTCTCTTAAGTGAATTCATCTGTTCAATAATTTAGGAACAAAAAGTGTGTGTATGGGAAAAGCATTTATAATATTTAATAACTTATTCCTAAAAAGAGTTAACTAAATTTTCCTCACTAGTGCAGTCATGGGATTTCTTTCAAACTATCACTTAGTACCTTACATTTTTAATACCTGTATAGATCAGAAATAAATACCATCATCAAAAGGGAAATATTATTCTATTAATTAATAATGTGTTAATAAATAGTATATTAATAATGTTGTAAAATCTCTGTCAAAACAGATTGATGCTCAAGACTCTCAGCAGTAGGTCTAAGCTCCAGCTTATGCTTTTGAATGCTTCATTTATTCTGTGGTTTACTGGTTGCCTACTATTGTAGGCCAAGCACTAAGTAAAAAGAGACTAATCATCACCATCAATTTGGGAAAAATTGTCAGCCAGTGAAAAAGAGTTTTTTAGAATAAGTAGAGTGAGATTAGTTTGGGATGGCATGAAATAAAATGACTGTAATGGTGAGTATATATCGAATAGAAACAGTTGAGTTCAGGTGAAGACTATGGCCGAGATAACAGGATTTGGCCATGATTAGCTCAGGAGTCAATGCTACTTCTAAGTAGTAGTGGCAGTGATCACTTAGAATAAATGGTAAACAAAAAACAGATCTCACTTATTTGATATTCCTACCACCAGGAGCCAAGCTTTACAGAGCATTCTAGGTACAAAATGATTTTATAACTAGAATTTCTGAAGTTGTCCTTCTCTTGATGTGCATGGCTTGTTTGCTGTGAGCTTCTCTAAACCAGTGTAATTCTATAAACCATTATTGACATGATGCTTTTAGAGTTTAAAAATGTATTATTATAGTGAGTTTTATTATTCTGTGGTTACACAAGAGACATATTCCTATTTTGTGCAAAGTACAAAGGTTTAAGTGAGAAGATCAGAGGTAGGTAACCACTGATTATCCATAGCCCTTTTGATGATCTATGGTATCAGTATTTTAATAGAAATAATGATTATTCATCTTCACTTCCAGTCTTTCCAAGTGCTCCATATTACTTTATTGAAAATTTTTCTTCACAATTAATCACTCTCCTTACCAAAATATCTTTCCCAACTAAGATAATTGCAGGGAACTACCCACAGATACATTTTCCCTAATGTCTTTACACCACAGACCTTAGTAATGTATAGTCCTTCTATTGTGAGAGTACAATAGATCAATAACATGTAGATATGACTATTTTCAATTATTTAAATTTATTTAACATCCTTTCCAGCAAAATTTTCTCCAGGGAGAATGAGAACAAGAATTTGTTTGAGAGAAAGTAGAATTTTTTCTATACATTGATTTGCTAACATTCTATAAAAACCATGTATGCAGAGTTTATCAAAGATGCCAAATAATCTGTTTCTTCAAGACTTTTAAAAAGAAATTCTGTGTGTGTATCATAGCAAAAATGTAAGGGTATGGATGCTTAGAATCTGAAAGCAAAATGAAAGAGTTCCATCAAGTGGTCACATACAGACATGACAGTTTGCATTTCACCAATTCAAGGAGGAAAATAATTATTCTGCTATGTAGTTCAGGCACATTTTTCAAGTAAACTCCCAAAATGTAATGCCAAGCAACATTAAAAATATTAGATACCTTCTAAACATTATCACTAACTTATTTTTTATACTATTAAACTGTAACAGAAATAGGAACTAAGGATTTACTTTCTCCTTAGAGCTTGCTTTTGAAAATGCATGGTTAACACCTTTACTCATGTTTATAGCCATCTGTTTAAATTAGTTAGCAGATACACCACAGGATATACTAAACCAAGTATGAGGCCAGCACTGTAAATTCACACACTAGTAACTAGCAAATGAAACAACACATTTAAAAATACTACCCTATAAATACAAAGGAAAGTCAACCTAGTGTTTTCTATAAAGTAAAATAAGTTTTAAAATATAAACATGAGTTAACTTACTTACATTAATATTCTAAGTTGAATTTTTTTCTAAACCTTGGCAAATTGCATCTCCTTATCAAGGTAGAGAGAAAGGCCACATATAATTTTAAATTACAGCCCTGTAAAAGGCTTGTAGGTCTTACTTCTCACTTCAGAAAAGAATCATAGTTTATTTTAAGGTTGTAAATGATATTTTAAAATATGCATTACATATTTTTTTTACTTTTTTATTGGTTATTCAAAACATTACAAAACTCTTGACATATCATATTTTATACATTCTATTCAAATGGGTTATGCACTCCCATTTTTACCCCAAATACAGATTGCAGAATCAAATCGATTACACATGCACATTTTTACATAATGCCATATTAGTAACTGTTGTATTCTGCTACCTTTCCTATCCTCTACTATCCCCCCTCCCCTCCCCTCCCATCTTCTATCTCTAACCCATCTGCTGTAATTTAATTCTCTCCCTTGTTTTTCCCCCTTTCCCCTCACAACCTCTTATATGTAATTTTGTATAACAATGAGGGTCTCCTTCCATTTCCATGCAATTTTCTTTTTCTCTCCCTTTCCCTCCCACCTCATGTCTCTGTTCAATGTTATTCTTTTCCTCCTGCTCTTCCTCCCTGCTCTGTTCTTAGTTGCTCTCATTATATCAAAAAAGACATTTGGCATTTGTTATTTAGGGATTGGCTAGCTTCACTTAGCATAATCTGCTCTAATGCCATCCATTTCCCTGCAAATTCCATGATTTTGTCATTTTTAGTGCTGTGTAATACTCCATTGTGTATAAATTCCACATTTTTTTTATCCATTCATCTATTGAAGGGTGCCGCAGCCCGCCTGGCTGGGCAAAATAACCGGGGGGTGATGAACAACTTGTGTACTTTGATACAGCAGGAGTGGAAGCCGTTTATTGTAGGACAGGAGTGGTATTTATACATTTTACACAGCTTATCTAATTAGCATAAAATAGATACAGCAGTCAACCAAAAAGGAATCTCCACACTTAATGGCTCGCTTTTGTTACTTCACAAACCACTCCATCTGGCATTTTGCCAGGCACCATGCAGACTTGTTTACAGACTCTAACATTTCTCTGGCAAAATACCAGGTGCCATCCGGACTTGTTTACAGACCTTAACAGAAGGGCATCTGGGTTCGTTCCACAGTCTAGCTATTGTGAATTGTGCTGCCATAAACATCCATGTGGCAGTATCCCTGTAGTATGCTCTTTTAAGGTCTTCAGGGAATAGTCTGAGAAGGGAAATAGCTGGGTCAAATGGTGGTTCCATTCCCAGCTTTCCAAGGAATCTCCATACTGCTTTCCAAATTGGCCACACCAATTTGCATTCCCACCAGCAATGTAAAAGAGTACCCTTTTCCCCACATCCTCGCCAGCACTTGTTGTTGTTTGACTTCATAATGGCTGTCAATCTTACTGGAGTGAGATGGTATCTTAGGGTGGTTTTGATTTGCATTTCTCTGACTGATAGAGATGGTAAGCATTTTTTCATCTACTTGTTGATTGATTGTATGTCCTCCTCTGAGAAGTGTCTGTTCAGGTCCTTGGCCCATTTGTTGATTGGGTTATTTGTTTTCTTATTGTTTAATTTTTTGAGTTCTTTTGTATATTCTGGATATTAGGGCTCTATCTGAAGTGTGAGGAGTAAAAATTTGTTCCCAGGATGTAGGCTCCATATTTACCTCTCTTATTGTTTCTCTTGCTGAGAAAAACTTTTTAGTTTGAGTACATCCCATTTGTTGATTCTAGTTATTAACTCTTGTGCTATGGGTGTCCTATTAAGGAATTTGGAGCCCGACCCCACAATATGTAGATTGGAGCCAACTTTTTCTTCTATCAGGCACAGAGTCTCTGATTTGATATCAAGCTCTTTGATCCATTTTGAGTTAAAATTTGTGCATGGTGAGAGAAAGGGATTCAGTTTCATTTTGTTGCATATGGATTTCCAGTTTTCCCACACCATTGGTTGAAGATGCTATCCTTCCTCCATTGCATGTTTTTAGCCCCTTTATCAATTATAAGAAAGTTGTAATTTTGTGGATTGGTCTCTGTGTCCTCTATTCTGTACCATTGGTCCATCCGCCTGTTTTGGAACCAGTACCATGCTGTTTTTGTTACTGTTGCTCTGTAGTATAGTTTGAAATCTGGTATCGCTATGCCGCCTGATTCACACTTCCTCCTTAGAATTGCTTTTGCTATTCTGGGTCTTTTGTTTTTCCATAGGAATTTCATGATTGCTTTATCTATTTCTAAAGAAATGTCGGAATTTTGATTGGTATTGCATTAAACCTATAGAGAACTTTGGGTAATATCGCCATTTTGATGATGTTAGTTCTTCCTATCCATTAACAGGGTATATTTTTCCATCTTCTAAGGTCTTCTTCCATTTCTCTCTTTAGGGTTCTGTAGTTTTCATTGTATAAATCTTTCACCTCTTTTGTTAGGTTGATTCCCAAGTATTTTATTTGATTTTTGGGGGGGATATTGTGAATGGGGTGGTTGTCCTCATTTCCATTTCAGAAGATTTGTCACTGATATACAGGAATGCCTTTGATTTATGCGTGTTTATTTTATATCCTGCCACTTTGCTGAATTCACTTATTAGCTCTAGTAGTTTCTTTGTAGACCCTTTTGGGTCTGTTAGATATAGTATCATATCATCCACAAATAGTGATTCTTTTCCTATTTTTATGCCTTTAATTTCTTTTGTCTGTCTAATTGCTCTGGCTAATATTTTGAGGACTAAGTTGAATAGAAGTGGTGAGAGAGGGCATCCCTGTCTTGTTCCAGATTTTAGAGTTTATCTCCATTCAGAATGATGCTAGCCTGAGGCTTAGCATATATAGCTTTTACAATGTTGAGCTAAGTTCCTGTTATCCCTAGTTTTTCTAGTGTTTTGAACATAAAGGGATGCTGAACTTTGTCGAATGTAGTCAATATAAGACAAATCTTAATATGTAATGCATTTTCTGATCATCTCGATAGATTCAGAAAATGCATTACATATTAAGATTTGTCTTATATTGACTACTTTATGAAAACAGTAGTTAATTTAGATGACTACAGTATTGGTTAAACCATTCTGCCTATACTCGGTGTTTCCTACATTGTATGGGATAATACATATTACTAATAAGATAGTGTTCAATAATAAATATCTTATATTAAACCTAGGAAATATTATTACATTATATATTACCTAAATCGAATTTTACAGTGTGCAGTGATGAGGAACAAGGGATTTGGCATGAAAGAGATTGAATTTGAATCTCTGCCACTTTTTTGCTGTGTAATTTGCAACCATTATGTCTTTATGTAAAAGAGATAAACAATGCTTCTGATATGAGTACTGTAGAAATTAAAGGAAAATTTTCATATCAAGAACTTACATACATAGCTGACTTGCATTGAATGAATAATATTTTTATGGTGAAAAATCTTTCCCTTGTTCTATCTTGTCATTAATAGGTTAGAGTGGCAGAGAATTTGGTGGACAAATTTATTGAATTTGAGAAGTTGAAAATTATGAACTACCAATAAAGTACTGGTGCTATGAGGGCAACATGACTATATAGTTTATTAATGCTCTTAGACTTTCTCATTCTAGGTAATCTTTGGACCCACATTTCCATTTTTACCAGAAGTCAAAGAAGAAATAGAGTTAGTTTTCTTCAGTCTCTCCATTGAGTCTTGCATTGATAAGAAATCAGGGTGATTTAAAATTCTCACATCTCATAAGGTAAGAACAACTCTTCTTGTCAACAGGATAATATAATGAACACAGGAAAGAGGGGAGAGAAAGAGGCATTTGGTAATGTGTAAAGCAGTGGAGAATGTGGGTGTAAGATATATGGGAACTATTTCTGCTCTTCATACATATTTTTAGTGTTTGAATTTCTTCCAAGGGAAAATATAAGTAAACAAAAAAGAAAAACTAAAATACCTTTTAGAGATCCTAAAAGTAAATGAAATTACCACCAACAGATTTGCACTTTAACAAATTTTTGAAGTTATTTCTGCAAGATGGAAAATAATCACAGAAGAAAAACTGAAGATCCAAAAAGAAATGTGCAAAGAAAATGGAAAGTATGTATATCAGTCTAAGCATCCCCAATCTGGGTAAAATAACAGAAATATGTTATTGAGGAACAAAGAAAAGATAATTTAAACAGTAAATCTTCTGGAAGAGAAGACAATTTGAATTTTAAAATTTCTATGTCCACTTTGTTACACAAGAGAATAAAGAATATTGTAGACTTTGAGGTAATAAACCCATTATCTTTTCACAATAATTACTAAAAGATTAAAAGAAAAGGGAATTTGAAAATTAATGTAAATGATGCAGAGAAGATGATGAAACATTAAAAAATAATACAAATAAGGAATTTATAAAATAAGAAGATGGCAATGAATTCTAATGTTCAAATATAATTATAACCCTAAATCATATAAAAGATTAAATTTCAAATTAAATTTTAAAATTAAAAAATAAAAATAAATGAGTCAAGCTTCATTTTATAAGGCTATGGGAAAATTGATAGTTAAAGGTTGAAAATAATGGAGCTTAAATTTGTCAAAAGAAAAGGTGATGCATTGATATTATATTTTAAACATACTTTAAATGCACAAAGCACTATTAGAAAAGATAAAAATTGATGGTAAATTACTCTATCTGTAAAATTAAAAGAAAAAATGAGAATATTTTTAGATTTAAATATTGATGCCTCTAATATCTTACAAACAAAATAAAGCAAAATAATGGATTCTTTGACTTCTTATGTAATCTATCATTTAAAGGAATATATGTCATTTTGAGATACACATGGAACTTAAAAGAAAACAGCCAATTGGGAGGCACAAAGAAAAAAGTAGCCAATTTCAAGGAATAATCATGCAAGTCTCTTCTACAATCACAACCCAATTTAGATATCAGAAAAAAATTAATTCAAAAAACTTGTAGATTTTCAGACATAACAGCATAAAACACACCAGAAAGCAATAAAGATTGAAGTTATTATGGGAAAAAATAGAATACATCCATGCACAAGAAAAAAAAATATCTAAGATGAAAATCAATGAATAGTAAACAAAAATATAAAGTTAATATAATCTAAGACTAATATCATATATTTAATATTTTCATGTCTACTCTTAATATCAAACTTCAATCCTTTTAAGTATGTGTACACACACACACACACACACACACACACATCCAGCAATATTTGTAACAATTTTTCTATTATTAAATTTACATAAAAACCTTGAGACATCTACATTTTTGCTTATTTTTTTTACATTCAGCATTGCTTTTTGAGACCCATTTTATTGGTATATATATATATATATATGTATATATATATATATATATATATATATATATACACACACACACACACACACACACACACACACACATACATATATATATGTATATGTATATATATATATATATATGTGAAATATATATAGGTGTATATACACCTATATATATATAGGTGTGTGTATATATATGTGTGTGTATGTGTGTGTGTGTATATATATATATATATATATATATATATATATATATATATATATATATATATATAGGTTCACTTTGTTCCCTTTAACATGGCATAGTAGTCTCACGTTCTGTTTATCAATTGCCCTTTTTCTCTCTGTTAGCAGTACTTCAATGCATGTCCCTGGCATTTACTGTGCATTTGTGAAAGAGGGACACTGAAGTGAAAAAAACATAATCTTTTAAGAAAATGGGCATGTTTAATTTCCCTAAATGTTGGCAAATTCATTACTTAAAAATCTTTCCTCAAGAATTTGCAACAAAGGATCTTTCTTCATAGAAAAAAATACTTGTCTGCACAGATGTTTAGCTTTCCTATAAAAAGGAGAATCGAAAAAAAAGTTTTGTCATTTATTCAATTGGAGCAATCTCTACCATAATTTCATGGATGATAACTCAAATGTCTTTGAACATTCAGCCTTAAATAAGTCAATGCTATAAAATTTTACTCTACTTAAATTTTCTAAAATTTTTATTCTTACCTCGTTTGCTTTGACAAAGTATGAGAGGGTGTGTGTGGCTAATGTGTGTGATTTATCTACTACATACAAGTTATACAAATATGTTGATGTGAACCCCAAATATAGCCTTAGTAAATGCCATCCTAAAAAGTACTAAGGTAACAAAGATGACATGTAGCTATCTTTTCATATCTGTTACATTTTAAAGTTTATTTCCACTATATTGAATATGAATTAAGTTGCTACTTCTTATATAAGTCAAGAGATATTTAAGTAGGTGATAATGCAATTGCTTAAGAGATCAGGACATTTGAAGAGTAAAAGTAGCCTCAAGAATAAACCAAGACCTATCCTCGGGTACCCATGTATCAAATTGATCCTCTAGTGAGTGTAATACTAAAAATATATTGTGAGTATCATTAAGTTGGTAACCTCTAATCTCCAGTAGGTACTGGACCTGCCTTTTGTAATGCTGGAGGGAATGCTATTCCCATTTGCTTATATCATGATTATATTAAAAAGTGACATTTGTCAAAATGGCAAACTCCTGCTGCCCTGGAAGATGCCCTGAGCAAGAAATAGTAGCAAATTATTGGAGTTGAAAGAACAAGAAGTAAAATGAAGATAAGAATGGAGTATTAATTCCTCAATCCACTTTTAATAATACACCATATACTGGCCAGCAGTTGCTATGCAAAACACAGGCTGTTTTCTTTTGTTCTGAAACCTCATATAACTGATGGCATTTTAAATGGTATTTAATAACAAAGAGATTTATAATCCTCCTTCTATACCTAATTTAATCCATTATTTGGGGACTCCCTTTTAACAAGTTTCACCTTCATTACCTCCTTTTTTGGCAAGTTACTTTTAGAAAGAAGAAAAGTGAGAGAATATGTTACACACACATACACAGCTTTGTGGCACATATTTGAGAATCTAAGGTGTTCAGGTAAAATTGAGATATGTGGGTACAGATTAGTCCCAACCAATATCTTTGCATTTTATTTTAATCATTTACTTTGTATAATATGGCCCACAGCATGAAGAGTTTACATATCCTGGTTTATCATTTTTTTGGAAAATTAAGATAATATCTATATGAATAAATATTTTATTTATATTCAGGGAACAGTTTTCACCATTAAGTCACTTCACTCTATATCCATAACTCTTTTCCAGGTTCTCTACATAAAGTATCTTTACCAAAAAAGCAGACAGGTTTCAAACTAATGTCTGATGTTGAAAATTGTCTCATTTTTTCTTGTGAATTCATATCCTAGGTAGGCAACAATATAGTGAAATACATACTGATACAATTTTTACACCAAATATAATCCTTGTATTGTTCATGAATTGATTCAGTATTTTAGTACAAAGACTTTAAATATCAAGTTTAATTGAGCTCTGAAATGACACGTCTCCAGAATTTCTTACTGCAGGATAAAGTGGTTCATCTAAAAAGCACAGTCTGTCCCAAACAGACGCATGCCATTAAAAAAAAAATACACAACCTTTTTTTCTTTGAATTTTCTCAGAGTATAATGTTGAAAATTTGATTACTGTAGTAAATGGCCGAAACTAGTAAAATGAAGAATAATTTTAGTCATATAATAGCTACAATGCTCTTTTCTGGGTACCCAGTTTAGGCCATTCTCATATTTTATCTGAACCACATGGTGTATTCATCAGCACCGTGATCTTGGAAAAAATCACCAACTGCAAGAATTTATTGTCATTTTTGCTGCCAATTTTCTCCTGTGACTAGGAAAAAATATAATGTTTATAAAAATCTTTAAAAACAAATCAAAGTATCTAAGGACAATCTTTAAGCATGAGAAGACAAATATTTTGTAATTATTAAGAGTGAAATCTTGTCACTTTGATTAGCAATGTCTTGTTTTCTTTGGAAGTTATTTTCAAGATCTTTATTCTCAGGTTGTATGCAGTTTGAAAATGTCTGCAAAACTGCTGCCTAACTTGTCACCTGGTTTTCTTCCAAAGTGCAGAAAGAACTAGAAGCCTTTCAACAAATGGATTGTGTTCACCATCTGGCCATTTTGTATTGCACAGTAAATTTTATACTAAAAATGTCTTTCTTTCCACACCAGAACATAAGAAATTTTCTTTCTTGGTCTGATGTCTGATTTAATTTAGTCTTTAATATAATTTGTTGAGTGCTACAACTGTACAAAGTGTAGTTATGCATATACTATAATTTATAAAGTTCTTTATTACTGAGGAATTGTAGTTACTTCTAAGACATAAGTTAAAACTTATTTTTGAATGTTTATCTTTTTATTTGTAACTTTCAATGTGTATAATGCTATTGAAAACTCTATATTTTGTTAGATATTTTTAAAGTAAAAGATGTGAACATATGCATATTTTATATTATGTTTAATATAAATGCACAAGTTTTTCCAAACTTTAAAGCTAAAACTTCCCAATAATGTATATTTTTATATTTAGTCAGTTTAAATTTGGCCAACACATAAAATATAAATTATAAAATTACCATGAAACATTTAAGGACAAACATTGCTATTCTCATCTATTTCAGTTTAGATCTAGAATGTCCCCCAAAAGCTCATGTGTTGAAGGCTTAGTCCCCAATGTACCAATGTTCAGCTGGGGATTTTAGAGATAATGGATCATAAGAATACAACCTCATCACTGGTTAACACTCGGATACATTTATACCTGACTGGATTATTGGGAGATGGCAGCTAGACCTAGCTGAAGCACATGGGTCCTTGGGGAATATTCCCCTGAGGACCATATTTTGTACCCAACCTTTTGTCTTCTTTTTCAACTTCTAGCCACCATGAGGTGAGCAGCTTTGCTCTTCCATACCCTCCTGCTACCATGGTCTTCCTTACTATAGACCCATAGCAATGGAGCCAGCTGACCATGGACTGAAACCTATGAAATCAAATAAACCTTTCCTCCTTAAATTGATTTTATCAGGTATTTTCCCACAGTAAAGGAAAGCTGACTACCAGATCATCTTCATCCAATATAAATGTGTGAGACCACAGAAAAGGGAGCAAAAGGCCAAAAATATAACAAGTCTAGAGGCTATGAGTACATAGAATAAGGCAATATATGTAGGTATAGATTGATATCAGTTCAAGTTATGTAGCTCCAATATATCAATTGCTCTTACATACATTACTTAATTTTAATATCATCTAGGGTTCTTTTCTCAATGAAAGGAATCAGAGTTTGGATAAGTTTTATATAAGTAATATTTTTATGTTTCCTGAATTTTAAAAATAATTTAGGCATTTAAATGTTTTACTTATGTAAATTAAAAAAAAAAAAACTTAAATCATTAGTAAATCACATCGTCAGACACAAATACATGAACCTTACCCTCAGATCAAAATCAAAGCTGGTATCAGCTAAATACATTATAGGCAATAGGTCATAAATAAAAACATATTTATTTAATTTAAATCTAACTTGGAGTAAATTTTTGCTGAATATTTCTATATTTTATTTCTTGAAACTGTGTTGCTTATGAGCCAGAGAAAACTAGTATATTAAGATTTTTCTCTTACATGATATATGTATAAAATGTTGTCTAATTAATCACATGTTAATGTACTAAAGAGGATAGTTATAGTTTTCCCTTAAACATCATTTTGATTTTAATGATATAGCTTAATATTTTATTCTGAAAATACAATATATATTTATAATGCTACAAATTAACCAATTCCTAGAATTATGACAAATGATTCATTATATAGAAAGGTTTACATTAAAGTGAATGAACGTTGGCTGTCTTCCTAATTTGTGTCTCCCAGAAGATTGGATCGCTACTTCTAGCTGGAGATAAAATAAAATTCAATCTTGAAAAATTCAGATTCCTTGTTTGGCAAGAATTTGCATTGCTACCAATTAACTAAAATAGACATTAAGAAATGTTGGTGGGGTTCTAATTGAACAACTGAGCTTGGAATCAGTCTGAAACTCTTTCTCAGAAAAGAAGTGGTACACCATTTCAGGAAGGCATGGGGCTAAACAGCTGAAGGAAAATCAATGGGAGATGCTGTTGTGTTCCCCAAACTTCAGTGGAGGAACAGAAAGTTTTTATACATGCTAATTTGGAATCCTCTCAGAATCTGTTTTTTACAGTTATCCTAATTTCATTTCTTCCCTATATTTGTTTCCTCTTCCTCTCCTCCTGTACTTCTCCTGAGTCTACATTTTCTGCATTCATTTACAGAGTTTACCCAATAATTCATAGTCTTGGGCTTTATTTCCTTTCTAAACATTGCCAAGGTCTAGGATGTATTTGGGGGCAAAATTTGTACTAAATTCAAGTATTTTTTTAAGTATGTGAGTTAAAATTTCAAGATGTACTGTGTCCACTTTTCCTGTTCCTGTGGTGTTTCAATGCACTTTTGTACTCCCTTTTCAACAATCTACATGTCTATATATGTACACTAGTTTTGATAAGTTCAACACTTTTCTCCAACATGTGAATTACAATACTGTCAATGGACAGTTGGAAGCTAGTTGATCATCTCTCGTTGACGTCTTGATGGGATAAAGTTAATCATAATTTAAAACTATGCTTCTTAACGTCTTTGCTTTACTTTTTATGTGAACATACATAGTTCAAGGTGAGCATCTGGTCAACACAGTAAATCAGTCACGTGGATATATTTAGAATAGTAGCAATTTATACCATATGGCTCTCAGCCTAGTAGAGCCAACTCCTTATGTTCAAAGACCCTGGGGAAATCAGGCTGTTTGCAGGTCCTGAATGCTAATTCAGTACCTCTGAGAGAGTGCCAGGAAGTTGGCAGCAATATCAAGAGAAGTCATACCTCCAACTGCGAGAGTAAACCCCTTTTATCAGTGAATGGAGAATTGTTCCTAGTTGGGCAAATGCTCTGATATGATGACAAGGGGACAGGCAGGACAACCCTTGCTGCATTCAGAGAAGACAAAACCTCTCTCAGTTCCTGTTATTAATGTTCTGTACTGTCCACTAGCCCTTAACCTAATTATAAAATCCAGAAATTCCTCCCTGTTTACTTTTCAGGTTTGATCTCACCTGGTACCCTTCACCTTGGGACAAAGTGCCAGGCACACTACCTTTCCATGTTGATATTTTATTAATTTTAAGGACATTTTTGTAGAATTTTTTCAAGCACGGATGTCCAACTCAAATAAGTCTAATATCAATGCATTCTCCATTGTTTCTTGACTGCCAATGAGAAATTGTAATACATATAGGGGAATTAGGAATAAATTAGTAATCAGTGAGTGGCAACAGAAAAACATAAAATATAAAAACTACAGACTCTCAGTGTGTATACCATTATCAGTAAAAACTGAATTGAAAGAATAATTTAAGTGAAAAATGACTATAATACAGAGTCATAGATTAAAATGTTGAAAGTAAAATTTTTTGTGCACAAATTTTCAAGGAAAATACTCATGAATTTGCCTGGAATACAAAAAGCTTCAACAACCAGCATTCTTATCCATTCACATTTTCTGAAACCATATAAAAATGAGGGGATGATTCTTTAAATACTAATCAGAAGAAGAAATTAGCCATATGAAATTAGATTGTATGCTTAATGCCCAAAACATCCTAGACTCATTGCTCCGAAGGAAGCTGAAACCAATATTCTATTGAAGTTCTACAAATATCCTTTGTTTTAAAAAAAAAAATCAAGAAAAATGTAAGGCAACCATGTGTTAGACATAAAGGGATGTCTTAATGGCAGCAACAAATTTGTAATTAACATGATATGAAGAAAAAGTAATTTTGTTAAGTGAAAAGAAAATAATAAAACATAACATTTTTTGATTTTAACTTAATATATTTAAATAACTCAAATTAATGTTAACTTTTTAAAGAGAGAGCAAGAGAGATAGAGCAATAGAGAGAGACAGAGAGAGAGAGAGAGAGAGAGAGAGAGAGAGAGAGAGAGAATTTTTAATATTTATTTTTTAGTTTTTGGCGGACACAACATCTTTACTTGTATGTGGTTCTGAGGATCGAACCTGGGCCTCATGCATGACAGGCTAGCACACTACCGCATGAGCAACATCCCCAGCGCCTCAATTTAATGTTAATGTGATATTGAGGAGCACCAGGTTACATATACTTCTAAATAACAATATGTTTAACTTATAGTGTTCCTAGCCCAGGGGCAGATCTTGCTGTACAACATTCACACCTGGTAGGAAAGACCCAGTAATAAAGCAAATATTTGAAGCAGAAGAAAGTCTTGATGTCATAGCTTCAAATCTCACCATGAAGGTGGCTCCCTCTCTTAAAGCTTGCTCTGCCTGGAGAAGCTGGGGAATCTAGGAGACTAGACCTGGCAAGGTGTGCCTCACTACCCAATACGTCCTTAGCCAGGAAATCAAGAGAATTGAAAATGGACATGAAGGGCAGGAATCCCAGAGAGTTTTCTTCCAGATCTAAATTACACCCATCATGTACGGTCAGTCTCATGGAGCAAAGGAGGACAGCTTTGCCAAGGAACAGAGTTCTTTGCATCAAATGTAGGAATCTGTACAGTGCGACACCTAGTGGTCTCCAGAACTTCTTTAGAAGCAAGAGTGGCCAAGAAGGTGCATGTGTTTGAGCATTTGTAAAGGAGTCCTTTTTCTTCCTACTTATTCATAAGCTGTGAGCAAGCTGAGTTGTTCATTGGTTTTGATTCCAATACAGCAAATATCTGGCTGCATATACACTCATTGTTAAATCACAGAGAGAATTAATATTTAATACTTGAGCAGCCGGTAGAAGCCACTGAGTGGAAAGAAACAGTGATTCTTATAGTTGAGAGAAATTGTTTTCTTTCCAAATCTAGAATATTAAAGCCACAGTGTGAAACAAAAGCACTGTATTCAACCCAATAGATTTCAAAGAACCAATATCTTTTGTAGATGGATTCTTTCAGATTTATGTCAGAATTCAATCCCAAGAATCCTTACTGGGTCTTTTACCCTTCCTTGGAGTGGACCTATGTAGTTAGTCATCTCTACTCCTGGTACAGGGGAAGTTGGATGCTAAGACATTTATAATGTACTGAGGAAATTATAGCTTACCCTCTGGATCTGTTCTGGTCCAAGAACCATATACACCTCCTCTGTGATGCTTCAGGATGTTTGTACTTCAGCAAAACTGAAGAATATCAGATCAACATACAAATGTCAATTGTATTTTTATATACTAGTTTTAATAGATAATCTGAAAATAAAATTTCAAGAATTCCATTTTAATAGTACCAAAAGGAATAAAATACCTAGGGATAGTTTTTTTAAAAATAAATTTAAACATATACTCTGAAAACTATAAAATATTAATGAAATAAATGAAGATTCAAATAAGTAGAAAGACATCCCATGAGTTGAAATGTTAATATTTTTAAGATGAAATGGATCCCTAAATTGATCTACAGATTAATGGAATCCCTATCAAGTTTCCAGTACATATATATATATATATATATATATATATATATATATATATATATATATCAGAAATTGACAATGTCATATGAAGTATAGATGGAAATTATTATCAATAATTTAGAAATAATAAAAATTATTTCTAAACATTTATGTTCTCACCATACAGATTGAGGATATGAATTACGCATCACTCATCATTGTGTCAAGCAAAATATTTGTACCTTGAACCCTGTTGAATTAATTGGTATCCCCAACATTTTGGATTTTCCATCACCTAGTGTTTGTCTAAGAGCCTTTGAGATGACTTGAGTAGACTCCAGAAACCACAGATTCAGCCTCGCCCACACAAGTTCTTTGAGATTTGCAGCAGTTACTTGCCAAATAATTAGAACCAAGAGCTTGTTTATGTTAATGTTGATTTTAATCCATTCCTTGTCTAAAGAGTTACTTTGCTGGAGTGTTTTTCATCAGGAGTTCAGTCATCTAATTCTCTCTAGTGGTCCTCGTCCAGTCTCCCAGGTCCCTCCTGACCAATAATACAGTCTCTATACTTTCCTATCCCTCTTCCTCCTCCATCTCTCCTGTCCTTCTAACATCCCCTCAATTTGGAACTCTGTATCCAACAGTGAATATTTAACCATTTTTTATTGTACTGGTCTAGTGCCAGGCTGACAGTTACCTCCATCTTCTGCTTTGGTGCTCTTTGGTGCTCATTCATCCAGTCAGTCAGTCAGTCAGTCAGTCAATAAATTTATAGCAAGTAACTAGAATGTAAACCATGCTGTTCAAGTTGCCCTGTTGCCTTGATTACCTTTTATGTTTATTCATGATGTGGAAATTGAGTGTTTATTTTCTTATGCAACCAAAGGTATTTATGTCACATAGGTAATAATGTTGGAGAAATTTGGTGTTTTTTTAACATGCTAATACCTAGTGATAAACCAGCACACTTGCTGATTAATAATTTTCATATTTGAAGGATCTCAAAAAATGAATCAACTCTTTTCATCTACTATAGGCATCAGTATTTTAATCAATTCCAATTTCAAACCCATCTTGAAATTTAAGCAAATTGCCATCTGTTGCCTGAGTTGTACTGGTTATTGCTTCAGTGTTACTGTTACCTTCACAGCTTAAGTAAAAAAAAAAAATAGAAAAGAAAAAGGAATAAGAAAAATTGTTGAGCATTAACATCTCGCTTGTATATTCATTCATACTGTATGATTACTGGCATCTCTCCAGAAAATATGGCCTAGTTTCTAGAAGCCTCTTCAGTCTGTCATATTAAAAGATGCAAAACAGGAATGGGGATGTGCCTCAAGTGGTAGCACGCTCGCCTGGCATGCGTGCAGCCCAGGTTTGATCCTCAGCACCACATACAAACAAAAGATATTGTGCCCGCCGATAACTAATATATGTATGTGTGTGTGTGTGTGTGTGTGTGTGTGTGTGTGTGTGTATATATATATATATATATATATATATATATATATATATATATTAAAAAAATCTCTAAACTGTTTTAAAAAAAAAGATGCACGACAATTTAATCAACTCAAGAATTTGATTATCTGCACCTATGTTTTTTTTTTCCTTTTTAATAGTGCAACAGAACCCTTCAGTCCTATTTGAAGAAGGTCCCAGGAAAAACTGTGAGCTTCACAATGAGGCTGAGATCTTTGGTTCCAGGGATCCCTGGATGCTCCTGGATCGAGGCCTGAGCAATGAAGGATAGGGTGAGCAGAAACCCCAGGTCTAGCCTGACAGATCCAGTTTCAGAGACAGTTTCTAAGCACAGTGCTTGCACAGGCCTTCCCCTTTCTCTCACTTCTCGCACAACCATTAGTCCCATTTTGTAGGTGCTACCTGCAGAGAAAAGGAAACAAAAAGAAAAAAAAACAATTTAAATCACGTCTCGTTTGGTCTTCATGGACGCCCACCTTCCTGGTCTGCCTCCCAGACTGTGTATTTGATCTGTCAGAACTGGCCTTTCTCCACAGATTCAGACCTCTCTCTAGTAACTGACTGCCTACACCTGAAGTTTCAAATGTTTTTAAATCTTGTAGACAACTCAGGTTATTGTACGGCTGGAAGCACCCTCAGAACCTCATTACTTTAAATTTAGTCCATGGACCTGCAGTATCAAGTTTCTGTTTCAGAAACTTTCAGAAATGCCAATTGTTAGATGCTGTTCCAGACCTTGACCGAATAATCATCTTGGGGGCTGTATTTTTCAAAGCCTCCAGGTGATTCTGATACTAAGTAAAGTTTGAGAAACCCTGGCATATCTGTTATCTGGTGCCACTCTTCATACCCTGACCTTGTGTCTAAAGCCTTCCCCCCCCTCCCACATCCTGTGTCTTAGATTTCTTTTCCACAGTTTCTTATCCCTCCCACTTTGTTTCTCCTAGGTTAGGTTCCAGATTCCAACCTCTACTGACTTCTCTACACTGAAGTCCATATTGGTACCTCATTCCTGCATTTACCCTCTCTTCTAGGTTCAGTCTCTTAGCTGATGCCTATAAAAGCCAACTTTAAGCTTCATTTTCAACCTACTTCCTGCCCACAGCTCCTGACCTGACTGGAGAGGGTGAAATCTACACAAGAAAGCCACCAGGGCATAATGGCACTAACACAGGGCTCCAAACTGCCCTCTGTCATCTGTCTTTCCCCTTGCTGTCCCACTTCCACATGGCTCCCAGTTGCTTCCCTAAAGAACAAAATTGATATCACCCTCTGCCTAAAATTTCCTGTGGATTTCTAGTTTTCTGCAGGATCGAATCCAAACTCCTTAGCATAACATCCAAAGCCCTCCACAGGCTGTAGCTAATTTCATGGTTATTGCTCCCCTCACCCCAGCACCACACCTCTGCCAATTCACTTTCTAGTCTCATCTAGCCCTTCGCTTGTCAGACCTCAGTCCCTATGTGCTTGCTATTTCCTCTGGCTGGATTGCTCCTCTCCTTACTTTTTCCCTGGGAAAATGTCTACTACTCAAGACTCAATTGAACTGCCATCTCCTTGGTAAGACCCTTGCCACCTCCTCCAGGCTCAATTATATGCACTGTCTTCTGGACACCTCAATCACAACTCTAAATTCATTACTTGTGGTATTGTGTTTGAATTCACACTTCACACATTGTCTTCTCACACTGGAAGCTGTTCTTGGCCAGAGGTAGTGTCTGGTCTTAATTGAGATACCCAGAGGCCAGCACAGTGAGGGACACATTGTAGAAACTCAATAAATACCATCAAAAGAATATTCAGATTTTAAGAACTATGCCTCAAGGAATATTGTTGTAGGTCAAATCACTTTATCACTGCAATAAGGAAGCTTTATAAAAGTGCATAAAGTAAACCCCTTTTTAAGTCAGAGAGCCATTGTGTGAACAAAAGAACTAGTCTGTAATATTAAATAATCAATTCCAATTTCTCTGTAACAGTATTTTCACATCTATGATTATCCTAATATGGAAGCATGCTTATTATTTTTCTAAGAGTGTTTTCAATCTCCAGTATCTTTCTAACTCAGGAAGTTTCTTGTTTCTTTTGAGTACCTAGAGTTTGTTGTATTCTGACTTATGACAGAATAGGGTTTCTTAGAAAAAGACAAAAGAATGGTGTGCAGGTTGTGAGTTCATGATTATATAATTTTTTTAATTTAAAATACCTTATAAGTCTTAATTTTAATATATGCAATAAATCTTATAGGTCTATGAAGAGAAAAACATAACAATTAAAAAATTGTTACCTAAAATATGAATATGATATTTTCACATGTAATTTCACTTGAGCCACCCAGCAAGCTTATGATTTTTATTTGAGAGACAAAAATAGTCATTTTACTAGTTTTGCCCTCTGGGACTATGTAGTGTACAAACTGTACCATCATTCTTTTTTTTTTCTTCTTTTTTTTAAAGAGAGAAGAGAGAGAGAATTTTTTAATATTATTTTTCAGTTTTCGCTGGACACAACATCTTTATTTTATTTTTATGTGGTGCTGAGGATCGAACCCAGTGCCCTGCATATGCTAGGCAAGCGTGTTACCGCTTGAGCCACATCCCCAGCCCTGTACCACCATTCTTGATGGCCTTGATGCAAGGAGTCTATATTTTAATATAAACAGTTCTCTCCTAGCACTCAGCTGGGCCTCTCCTAGACCAGCAGTTGAACTGAGCCTTGCTTTAAACCAGTTAAATAGACTCTGTGGGTGGACCCACATATCAGCTTTCAAAAATCTATGGGTCATTTTCTGTGGGCACAATGATTGTAGGAAGATGATGCTCCTCAGTTGACAGAATACACAGACCATATGCTTCCTACACTATACTGGCCAGTGCCTGAAACAAAGACTCATTTTATGTCCTGCACCATTATTTAATGTGCTGGATTTTTTTCGTGTTGCTAAAAAAGAATTGTTTATAGCCATTTTATCCTTGAACCTAATTATGTTTAACATAGATACACAAAGTATTTTTGACATTTCTGTTGTTGTTTTTGAGTACTAGGGATTGAACTTGGGGGCACTCAACCATTAGGCCACATCCCCAGTCCTATTTTGTATTTTATTAGAGACAGTGTCTCACTGAGTTGCTTAGCATCTCTCTTTTGCTAAGGCTGGCTTTGAACTCACAATCCTCCTGCCTCAGTATCCCCAGCCACTGAGATTACAGGATTTGTGAAGTTTTAATATGGCATTTTTCAGCAATAGAAGTATCCAATAAATAGAAGACTATTCTTTTTAAAATTCAGAACTATACAATGAGTTGTTGGAAGTAGGTCTTTGCCATTTTAGAAATGTATGTGTATCACTTGAAGCAATGCTAGTTAAGTCACCCTCATAACATACCTGAATTAATTTGTATTTTTAGCTATTAAATTCACAGGAGATACTATGCACAGGTGCAAGCATATGTCTACTGTATGTCTACTTCTATGTCTAATGTAATTGTATCTAAGCACTTAAATATTGAAATACATAAAATTTTAAAAGTGTTTTCTTTTAATTATCCTTGTATTTTAGCTAGAGTATTGTATTAATTTTTTAAAATGTGTTTATGTAGGTTAACTATGAAATATATCTATAGAAAGTAAATAAAGCTGTACAAAATATTTTTTTCTTAATGAACTTTGGTCATCCAATGATCTATTTCTCCATCACAATTTCTTCACTCACTGGTTCCTATGCTTTACCTCATCATCACCAATAACTATAGCTACTCTATAATCTCAGTTTCAAGCATACTCTTCTCTGCTCATGTCTCTCTATTCTGACAGTTCACTGCTCTGAGATTTCCTTTGCAACAGCAATTTATTAAGACTTCCAACCCATTGACTTTGCCCCTTCCTCACTAAGTCTGGCTCTCCTGTATTCTTCATCATCCCTCTTCTCCTACCACCATCCTAATGTCCTCCTGTATCCCAGGCTTGTCCTCAGCCTAGGGCTTGGCATTAGCTGTTCCCCTTGCCAGAAAGACTCTGACCTCATACTCAATGGCTCACTTCTGCTCATTCCTATTTCAGCTTAAATATTACCTATTTTAAAAATGCTCTCTCCTGACCCCTTCTAACATAGCCATTCAGTCTATCTGGGATGACCCTCACACTCTTCATTTTAATTCCATGTAAAGTATTTAGTACCAATAAGATTTTTTTCTTTGCTGATTTATGCTCCAATCATTTCAGGTACTTTTTATTCCAAAATGATCTTCAACTAACAGCACATTTAAGTATAATAAATTAAGGAATAAAAAAACATTTCTTCAAGATCTGGAGCTCTAGAATATTTCCAGTGTTTTCCATTCTAAAATTGTTTTCCTAATGCTTAAATGGCAAGAATTAAAAAGAAAAAGTTTTTGATTGAGGAAAATTTGAGACCCAACAATAGAAAGACTAGTACCTTTTATGTACATCTCCAAGATTTAACAGATAATGTTTGTCATTCTTGTTTTAGTGTGGTCTATATAAGAGTGCATTCCAGACATCTTGTCATTTTGCCTATAAATACATAAGAGCTAAGGCATGCGATGTTGTGTTGCTGTGTAGATTTTCTATGTAGTCCCATTTTAATATAAAAATTATTTGAGGGCTGGGGATGTGGCTCAAGTGGTAGTGCGCTCGCCTGGCATGCATGCGGCCCGGGTTCAATCCTCAGCACCACATACAAACAAAGATGTCGTGTCTGCAGAAAACTAAAATAAATAAATAAATAAATATTTTTAAAAAATTCTCTCAAAAAATTCTTTGAAAACGGAATCTTTATCATTATAGCAATGAATTTATTAAAGTATTCTTTAAAGTGTAATAAAAGTTACAAAATAAGCAAATTTACAGTTAGTTTTTCAAGAATACAAAGTATATAATCCAAGATTTATTTAGAAACATTAATTCTGAGGAACTTCAAATACTATATAAAATACAGTTCTGAAACATTTTTCCAGTGTTGTTTTTCTCCATTCACTGCCACTTTTCTTTTATCTGAATTAATGTAGAATTTACCTGTCTTCCTTGCCTCTAATATTTACATTTCCTAGTCCATTTTCCTTAACCACAGGACTCACCTTCTGAAACACAAATGGAATAGTTATGTTATAGCCCTATTTAAAAATATCTAGCTGATTTCAAGGTTATTTTGCAACTGGGTCCTTTCTCTAGTCTGTGGTAAGCCATTGTTGTAGATTGTGGCCGCCATTAGAAGATGGCGCCGGCTTCCACTGTGGCCTGTGATAAACAAATTCTTTTGTGGAGAGTTGGCACGCTATCCCTTGCCACCCTATAAGAAAGATCCACGTGGCGGCTTAAGATTGGTACGTGGGAGGCTTTATTAGGTTGTGCTTGGGCGCTCGAGAAGAGAGGGGGGTCACTAAAAGATACTTTAATCAAGGCCTGAATAAACCGCTGAAAGAAGATTCCTGAGTTGCGTCTTCCTTGCGGGCAAGGGGTCGCAACAAGTGGTGCTGAAATCCCGGGAACCAGAACTTTCAGCAGTCAGGGGTGGTGCACCGGTTAGTCCCAGGTAAGTGGGACCCGCTATCAAAGCGGAGATTAGTCCCAGATAAGTGGGACCCATGGTCAAAGCGGAGATTAGTCCCAGGTAATTGGGACCCGCTATCAAAGCGGCAGCTCCTCTGTAAAGCCAGAGAGAGCATTACATCTTATTGGAGCTGCACTGTGTACTTTCGCTCTTACTTTCACTTTTGTTTTTTGTGCGTCTTTTGTTGTGTCATGGGTGCCATATCTTCATGTCCGCTTCTACTGGCCCTAGATAACCTGTTACGTTCCAAGGGCCTAGAAGTGAAACGTAGTACTTTACAGAGATTTTTACAGAAGACAGATATTGCTGCACCGTGGTTCGCGTTCTCGGGCAGCCTTACTATACCTAGCTGGGATAAGTTAGGCACAGATCTTGACTTTGCTTCTGAGCAGGGCATATTAGAGGGTGGGGTGATAACCCTTTGGAAGATGATCCGTAGTTGCCTCGCAGATGGCAGATGTCAGGAAGCACTTACTAAAGGACAAGAAGTTTTAGAGCAATTACATGAAGAAAGATCAGAAATGGCAGGCAGTGACGTATTTCAGGAGGATGGCAGTGTGCGGAGCGAGAAACAGGGGAGGAGGCAATTGTCTCTGGCACGGAGTGAGATATTTCAGGAGGAAGGGAATGTGCAGAGCGAGAAACGGGGGAGGAAACGCTTGTATCCAGATCTCAGTACACTGCGCACACTCCCGTGCAAAAGTGGGTCAGAAGAGGAGGAGGATGAGGAGGAGGAGCTCGGGAGATTGTCTCGGCAGCTAGAGAGTCTAACTATGGGAAAAGGGAACAAAAATAAACAGGAGCTAAGAAGAAAAAAAAAAAAATGATCCTCCGGACCCGCCGCCCTACGGTGGGGGTGTTTTGAGGAGAGCTTTCCATGCCCAAACATAGAGGGGGCTGTTAACATTTTTACTGACGGTTCCAAGTCTGGAATGGGAGCTTATGTAATTAATGACTCTCCCCCTATCCAGCATCAATTTGCTCCTGGAAATCCACAATGGGTAGAACTACAAATTGTTATTGAAGTTTTTAAACAGTGTTCTTTTCCTTTTAATCTTATTTCGGACTCCAGCTATGTGGTACAAGCACTAAAAGTCCTGGAGGCCGTGGGAGCTATTAGTGATGCCCACAATGTGTCTGTTTACTTTACTCAGCTTCAACAGCTTATCTCTAACCGCACTGCTTCTTTTTATCCAATGCACATCAGGGCTCACACCTCTCTTCCTGGTCCGTTATCCCAGGGGAATGCCTGTGCGGACTTAGCCACTAGAGGCCAATTGATATGCTTGGCTTTCTCCTTAGAGGGGTCTAAGTTGTTTCACCAAAACTTCCATGTTAATGCATTAACGCTGCGCAGGCGTTTTTCCATTTCAAGAGCGGATGCTCGACAGATAGTATTGCAATGTCCCCATTGTGTCACATTTCTTCATCCCCCTAATTATGAAGTAAACCCACGGGGATTGAAGCCATTGGTTGTTTGGCAAATGGATGTGACACATATACCTGACTTTGGTAACCTTAAGTATGTGCATGTTTCCATTGATACGTGCTCTGGAATTATCCATGCTTCTGCTTTATTGGGAGAAAAGGCACGTAATGTCATTACTCACTGTTTAGAGGCATGGGCAGCATGGGGTGCACCTGCATCCCTTAAGACTGATAATGGACCTGCTTATACTGGCAGACAATTTACAGCCTTTTGTTCTACTATGGGAGTGCAACTTACTCATGGTTTGCCTTATAACCCTCAAGGAGAAGGCATTGTTGAGCGTGCTCATCGCACCTTAAAGGAAACTTTACAAAAACAGAAAGGGGGAATAGGAGCTGAACACACTCCTAAAGAACGCCTGTCCTTAGCTCTCTTTACCATTAATTTTTTGAATTTGGATATTCCTGGTCGCTCTGCAGCCGATAGACATGTGTCTCCTCAGCCCTCTGTAATTGGCTATGTTAAGTGGAAGGATGTTCTTACGGGCCAATGGAACGGCCCTGACCCCGTGCTGACATGGGCACGAGGATCTGTATGTGTTTTTCCCCAGGATCATACGGAACCGTTGTGGGTCCCTGAACGCTTGACAAGAAGAGTCTCGACATCAACTGACCAGCAACAAGAGATACCACAACAACCCTATGATGAGGATCTTCATTCTGCTAAGTGTTCTGGCTCTGGTGCTGGTGCCGATGATCATTCTTGGGAGAAACATCAAGTTGCTAAAGGTTTCTCCCTTTCCCCCTCTCTTAATAGGTATGTTTATAACTTTAACAATAGTGCCAGCTCCTCTACAGGAGTAGGTTGGTCCTGGTTTCAATGGCTGATTTCCAATGAAAAGGGGGCTTCAGCTGATATTTCTGCACTGGATCAGTTGGTAGGAGCCAAAAGTTGGCTGGCTAATGTTTCTGCTACTGTTAGGGAAAGTGAACAAGGTAATAGACTTACATCTGTTTCATTCAACTCTCTGTTGTATAATGCCACATTGCCTCCTGCAATGGTCTGTGTCCAATCCCCTTTCTTATTCCTTTTGGCTAAGGCCACCTCATCGGGGATGCTGGATTGTTCTCATACTACCTGTCTTTTATCTGAGTGTTGGAATGGTTCCTGGACTGTAGCAGTGATTATGAAAATTCCAACTTTTGTCCCAATCCCAGTCACTGCGGATCCTGATAAATTCCCTATTGTTGAGCTACTTAGAGTCCGCAGAGATTTTGGAATCACAGCGGCTATAGTGACAGCCGTGGCGATATCTGCTGCTGCAGCGGTTACGGCCGGAGTGGCTATGGCCAATCAAGTACAAACTGCTGCCACCATTAATCAAGTTGTCCAACAAACTTCCACCATACTTGAATCCCAAAATACAATTAATCAACATATTTTGTCAGGGATTTTAGCTGCCAACCAAAGAATAGATTTACTCCAAGCTCAGGTAGAAGAATTGGCTGACTTGGTGCTTTTGGGTTGTGTTGACCAACGTGCACATTTATGCATAACCTCTGTCAGATTTAATGATTCTAGGAATGCTTCCCGCATCATTGGCGAATATTTGGCTGGAGATTGGTCCATGGAAGCGGAAGACATGATCCAGTCTCAACTAACCCAGATAGCTGTCTTGAATAGCACCCGTGTTGATCCCATGACTTTGGGTCAATTCACCAATTGGATACCTTCTGCTTTTTCCTTTTTTAAAGAGTGGGTGGGGGTAGGCATTTTTGGTGCAATGTGTTGCTTCGGTATGTTTCTCTGTTTGTGGTTTCTCTGTCGCCTCAAGGCCCGCAATGCTCACGATAAGGCTATGATCATCCAAGCTCTTGCAGCTTTAGAAAATGGCAATTCACCTCAAGTCTGGCTTGCACAGCTTAAACAGTAAATCTTTGACATGGCCATTGCACCCCAAGTTAATTTCACATTGCACTGGGATTGGCATGTCCTCTTTCTTATTCTCCCCCAGTACTGAATAGCCCTTGCACTCTGCAGGTCTTGTTACCATTGCACGCAGATGGGTTTTAGGACTGGTCTTTCTTCTCGGCTACAGACTCTTTACTTTCCTCTGGGGCTTAGGGATTGTGTTGCCAACTAAAAATTTGTTATGTTACCAGGCTACCTGTGTTGCCCTACTTCTCGCCGTCGTCACGATGCAGGATGCGAGGCAAAGCACTGCACTTGAGTGATCCCTCAACGGACCTCAAGGAAAGCATGTCCTATTGCATGCGGGTTTGACGTCCACACCCCCGCCCTACGAAAAAAGGCGTCGGCTGATATGGGGTCAGGTCTGGGGAAGGCGCCTCCTTAGGACTGA
This sequence comes from Callospermophilus lateralis, assembly GCF_048772815.1. Classification (NCBI taxonomy): domain Eukaryota; kingdom Metazoa; phylum Chordata; class Mammalia; order Rodentia; family Sciuridae; genus Callospermophilus; species Callospermophilus lateralis. The sequence goes on from NW_027516477.1 coordinate 5,888,266, forward strand.
ACCATACATTGCAGCCACTTCTGCACAGTGGGATAGGACCTCTACTTTCGCCTGCATTGTTTTATAAAATAGAAGGGGGAACTGTGGTAAGCCATTGTTGTAGATTGTGGCTGCCATTAGAAGATGGCGCCGGCTTCCACTGTGGCCTGTGATAAACAAATTCTTTTGTGGAGAGTTGGCACGCTATCCCTTGCCACCCTATAAGAAAGATCCACGTGGCGGCTTAAGATTGGTACGTGGGAGGCTTTATTAGGCTGTGCTTGGGCGCTCGAGAAGAGAGGGGGGTCACTAAAAGATACTTTAATCAAGGCCTGAATAAACTGCTGAAAGAAGATTCCTGAGTTGCGTCTTCCTTGCGGGCAAAAGGTCGCGACATAGTCCCTTCACAGAACTCCATTCCTTTTAATACTAAATACACTGCAAAACTGCTGTTGGACCCACTGTCTATTTTTCTAATTCACTTTTATGGCACTGCTTTTGACAGAAATACCCCCCTCTATTAATTCATTTGTCTGACTAGAAAATTCTTACTGTTCTTTTGAGGCTTAGGTGAAATCATTATCTTCTTTTTGATAGCTTTATTTGACATGACCTTTTATAGAATCAGATAATCCCTTATCTATATTCCTGTAACACTTGATATAACCCTTGTAAGTTCTTATCATAGTGTGCCGTAGTTATTTACATTCCTGTCCCTTAGGCACCTTCTTAATTTCATCCCTACCTGACTACAAGCAACAGGTTATTCCCAGCACTCAGCACACTGCCTTGCACGTTGTAGGAACTCAGTAATAGTTAATTGAAATTAGTCACTATTTTAGCATAAACATTTAAGATGTTATTGGGTATACTATGTTTTATTTCCAGCACATTATTATAACAGACTTTAACAACAAAACTAGAATGAAACTTCTTTAGTTTATTATAGTTATCAAACTATGTTTTTTCAATGAGTGCAAATTGGGGGGAACCTGACTCTTTTGTCAAATATGAGTTGTTAGACATGAAATCTGCTTATTTATCCTGTAGTCAGAGTATAGTGAAGATACTTTGCTACAAAAATGAGCTTGAAGTATTAAAACAATGGGAAGCAATATGAGTGAGGAAGTATATTTTAACATTGGCTTCAAAAGTATATTATTAGGCTTAAGGAGGGTTTTGTAAAAGATTACTTCATGAATTTAACAAGTCAGTAGAGAGAGCATGATTCAACAGTTCTTTACATATTTTGTTTTTGTATGTGTGGGGCTAGGCATTGAAACCAGCCTTGTGCATGCTTATATAAATTCTTATGAAATGTTGGGTGTCTTTTTGTTTGTTTGTATTGGTACCAGGGATTGAATTGATACCAGGGATTGAAGTGGTACCAGTGGTTGTATTGGTACCAGGGTGCTTAACCACTGAGCCACATTCCCAGCCCTTTTTATATTTTATTTAGAGACAGGGTCTCACTGAGTTGGTTAGGCCTCATTAAATTGCTGGGGCTGGTATCAGTTTCACTTTATAGTGGACAATATCCATTAAATCCGTAAGTTTATACATTCTTTAACCCAATAATTTTTAAAGAATGTGTTTTTTTCAAATATATTTGCAAAAGTATGAAATCATATAATGAAAAAAGACAAAATTTTGTACAATCCAAATGCCCATCTATGGGTAACTGGTTAAACAGATTATGAGAGTACAACTGGAAGAAAATTAGGACCTGAACTAAGACCTGTGAGAATAGAGAAGACTCTTTAAGAATAATGTCACCCTCTTAAGTTTTTCACATCTGGAAAATTAAAAACAAAATCTTAAAATACATGTTCCTATACAAGGAAGCTATTTCTTATGAAAAAATAGCCTATGCCCAAAACATAGTAATTGGTGTGAATATAAATCCCTTTCAAAATAAAGATTAAATCCCAGCTAACACGTCTCCATGAATGACACTATATTGTTGTCTGTATTGGATGATTTAATTGAAAAGGCAGGGGAGAGAAGGAAATGGAAGAAAAAACTGAAAGAAAAAAAAAGAAATGAAGTAGGATAATGAAAAAATAGGATATCAAAAAAAAAAAAAAAAAACCACTAGGTAGTTATTACAAAGGAGATGGTTCTATATACACTGAGGTGGGATAATACCCATGATAGAGTACATGAAAAAAAGCCAGACATAGAACAATGTTTAAAACCATTCAGGTGTCTTTCTAAAATAGAAAGAAAAAGGTAAACACATCATATGTCTCTAAATGTAGGTATTATCTCTAGAAAAATGTACAAGTATATAGTAACTATGAATGTTTCCATAGGTAACGAGGTAACTGAGAGACAAAGAAACTGGAGTTAAACCTACCTTTACATGCATAATCCCCTTCAACCTTGTCAAGGCTGTACCATCATAGGCAGAGTGTTGTAACTGAAACCTATTACAACCAAACAATTCTCATTCATCAGATTCAGTCTCATAAGCCCACCAATTTGTAGACTGTCTTGGATGTTTCTGTCTACACTCATTAGTTTTAGAAAGAAATAAAAAGAAGCACCAAGAGATTAGTTGGATTATATCCCTAAAGGGAATTGCATTCTAACAAATGAACTAAGGTGATGGTCCAAGACCTAAGTAAACTATCACAATGAAAGCTTATGGCATACACCTAATATATAAGGTTACAAGAAAATGCAATAGCTTGCAAGGTTCCTTCAAAGTTCTCCCTTCTCATCTTCACAATAAAGTTCCTTCCAGAACAGAGACCTCTAATAAGAGAGTAAGTGGTCTCCAAACTTAGTGAGTAGTACAGAAGTGATGATTTCAGCTACTTTTTTTAAAGGTATAATTCTTGACATATCATTGTTATATTTTGACTACTTTTTCAGAAATCTCATTTCTGGCTGCTCTAATGTCACCTCAATATTTTTAAACATGTTCTCCCCTGAACTTTCCAGAGTTTAAATAAAAAGCAGGCACAAGTCATCATACTGTCATTTATGTGTATGAGTACAGCTAATGATAATAACATATTTTGAAAAGAAATTTCTGGAATTATTTTCAAAAAAATTAAGTGTTAAACTTCCAGGATGGGGGCTGAGGCTGTAGCTCAGTGGTAAAGTGCTTGCCTCTCATGTGTGAGGCACTGGGTTCAATCCTTAGCACCACATAAAAATAAATAAAGATAATTTGTGTTCATTTACAACTAAATAAATATTTGAAAAAAAATTCTAGGATGCTTTATAAGTTTTTTTTTAACATAGTGTATCTAACATTAGATCTTCCATTTCCCAACCACTAGAAAAAAGACAAACAATATTATGTAGGTATTTTACCATTTAGTGTACATGGTAAATAGGAAACTAATTTTTAATTTATTTTTTTTTTAATTTTTGGTACTGGGGATTGTGCCCAAGGACACTAAACCACTGAGCCACATCCCCAGCCCTTTTTATTTTTTATTTTTTTAAATTTTGAGACAGAGTTTCACTAAGGTTGCTTATAGTACCTCTAAGTTGCTGAGGGTGACTTCAAACTTGCGATCCTCCTTCCTCTGCTTCCCACACCAGGACTATAAGTGTGCACCATCATGCCAGATCTATTTTTTAAAAATTATTATTTGTCAAAAGAATATATATAGGTGGAGCATCCCTAATCCAAAAATATGAAATTCAAAGTGCTCAAAAATCTGAAAACTTTTGCACTCCATGTTACATTTTGGACTTTGGATTTTCCTATTAGAACAGTTGAACCAGTAAAGTCTATGAAAATATTCCATATTCAAAAATTTTGAAATTTGAAATATTTTTGGTCCCAAGTATTCAGATAAGGGATACTCAACTTGTCAAAGGAATAGAAATCTTCCATACATAAGCAGGCTTATCTGCATGCATTGTATGTAATAAACTAAAATATTTTAAATGTACTTGACACAATTTTAACTACCTTGTAATCTAAAATTAAAAAGCATTTGAATTAATTTATACCAAAACCCAAAGGACTTAAAATCACCATACTACAGTGACACAGCCACATCAATGTTTATAGCAGCTCAACTCACAATAGACAACCTTTGGAACCAACATCAGTGCCATTCAACTGATGAATGGATAAAGAAAATGTGGTTTATATACATAATGGAATATTACTCATCCTTAAAGGAGAATGAAATTATGGCATTAGTGGATTAATGGATGGAGTTGGAAAATATCATGCTAAGCAAAATAAGCCAATCCCTAAAAACCAAAAAGGTTTTCTGTTATGCAGATGATGATTTATAATGAAGTTGGGATAGGGAAGGATGGAGGAACTTTGGATTGGGTAGAGGGGAGGTAGGGAAGGGGAGGGAGTATGGGAGTGGGAAGAATGGTAGAAGGAGAGGGACATTATTACCCTATGTACATGTATGATTACACGAACAGTGTGACTCTACATCGTGTACAGTCAGAGAAAAGAGAAGCTGTACTCCATTTGTGTACAATGAGTTAAAAAGCATTCTGCTGTCATATTTAACTAATTAGAGCAAATAAAAATGTTTTTTAAAGGGATTTGAATTCAAAATCAACAACATCATTGAAAAAAAAGCATACTCAAAAAGAAAACACACAAAGTGCCAATTGTGTTGAATACTTTTCAGTTATTTCTCAGTCATCTGCTATGGGAGACAAAGAACACTTGCCCCTATAAAAATCCAAAATAATGTACAGAAAACTTAACTAAAGTTCTCATCTTTTAATTTGGACACAAAATCACACATAAAAAGAGAAATACTTGAAAAATTAATAATCTGGTTTACTTAATCTAAAAAATAGCATACAATGAAGTTTCAGGAATTTGCTTTACATCTTTCTTAAAATATATTTTTAGTTATACACGAACATAGTACCTTTATTTATTGTATGTGGTGCTGAAGATCAAACCCATTGCCTGACATGTGCTAGACAAGCACGCTACCAGTGAGCCACAATCCCAGCCCCTGCTTTACATCTTAATGCCTTCTTGTAAACTACACCTAACTTCCTCTAAAAACCTTTTAATTACTTATGCTCTTTAATCTAGGCTGCTAGTTGGGTTTTCTCTAGCACGTAAGCATTGCCTTGAGCCCTCTCTCTTAAAGATAGTTACATCACATGGTGACATCAGACTTCACCATCAAAATTACCTAGAGGACTAATTAAAACACAGATTGGGCTCCACCTTCAGAGTTTCTGATTTAGTAGATCTGGAGGGGGCAGGAAAATCTGCATTTTTAGCAAGTACCTAGGTGATGTTCTAATCTGAGACCACATTTGAAGAGCCACTGACTTACATCATCTGTGACACAAGTAGAAGTCCAAAATAAAGCAAGTAGGCCACTCAAAAGCAAGGACCCAGAACCATAACTCTTTACTCCATGAAAGTATGGAGTCTTACACAAGCCCCCAAGCTGACAGACAAGTATATATACTGGTTTTTGGAATCTCTTCCAAATTTCTTATTAATGACTGTGTTTTTAGGAATCTCCTGATAAGGAAATAAAAACTACCAACATATTTCAGTTCAATCACATTTTTTGAGAATACCTATTACCCACTACTGCCCAAAGTGTTATAAAGAAGAATTTAGGAAAGACAAAATCAAGTTCCTACTCATAACACATTTCCAATCTGGTTAGAGTACATGACCAGTCCACAAGAAAAGCTAAGATAAGATAGTACAGTCTTCTAATAAATGATAATTCAAATGATACAGTCAAATATTCACATTCATTCAACTCAATATTAATCGAGCATCTACTCTGTACTAGGCACAGTTCCTGGCATTGGGATTAAAAGACTAACAATAGAAATAAAACAGTTCACAGTCCAGTAGATGTAACATGTCATATACACCATGAGTACAAATGCAATATGATAGATGTATTTATAATAGAAACAGTTACAGGCAAAAGCAGTGAATATAAAAACAAACACAAATAAAATACAATGGGACATATATTTAATTTTGGAGACAAATATAGAATTGTTGCTCTTTTAAAAAATTTTTGACCTGGTATTTATTCTGTAACTAGCATAGAAAAATTTCTGTACTGTTTACATTTATTTGTCTATCATTCCTTTTCAAAAAAGAGTAGGAAGTTTTTAGATGACATATTACCTCTGAAATGCTATAGGAAAGAGTGGTGCATTCTTTCACAAAGTCATCGCCAAATGTCTGATAACAAATACTGGTTTTCCCATACAGAAAACCCTCAACTAACCAAACCACTAAATTAATTATATCCATATCATTGCCTTATGACAGAATATAAATAACCACCCAGCAGTAGGTTTCTACAATCTCATAAAGGTTCACTTAGGTTCCCAACCAATCAGTTCCCACAGCACATTTTACTCTCTTAAATATTAAATCTTTACAAATGTTCCTGATGTTTGCTCAAGGGGCTAGAAAGTTCATTAAAAAAATACAAAACCAGATGCATATAGTATACACATCTACACACACACAGATACAGGCACACAAAGAAGTATGAGAAAAGAAGATATCAATCAAGGGAAGAATTCTACAAACATATTCAGTATATCAGACTATGACGCTCATGGTTATCCATAAAGAAGATACTTTGTGAAGGCAATGGAGAGGTTAAGGCCTAATTCAAAGACTAAAAATGCATGAGTTCAGCCTAATGTTTTTCATTTATATCTCAAAGTTCAAAGGCAATTACTAAAAATGTTTTTCGGGGGGTATAGTCTGAGAAGGGGAATAGCTGGGTCAAATGGTGGTTCCATTTCCAGCTTTCCAAGGAAAATCCATACTGCCCTCCAAATTGGCTGCACCAATTTGCAGTCCCACCAACAATGTACAAGTGTACCTAAGAGCATACTACAGGGACACAGCTACATCAATGTTCATAGCAGCACAATTCACAATAGCTAGATTGTGGAACCAACCTAGATGCCCTTCAACAGATGCATGGATTAAAAAAATGTGGCATTTATACATAATGAAGTATTACTCAGAACTAAAAAATAACAAAATCATGGCATTTGCAGGGAAATGGATGGCATTAGAGTAGATTATGCTAAGCAAAGTTAGACAATCCCTAAAAAACAAATGTTGAATGTCTTCTCTGATATAAGGGAGGTGACTCAAAACAGTGTAGGGAGGAAGAGCATGAGAAGAAGATTACCATAAAACAAGGAAAAGAAGTGGGAAGGAATGGGAGGGATAAGGGGAATTGCATGGAAGATGGAAGGAGACCCTCATGGTTACACAAAATACATATCCGAAGGTGTGAGGGGGAAGGGAAGAAAAAAAGAGAGAGAAAAACAAGTATCACAGTAGAATGGGTAGAGAGAGGTGATGGGAGGGGAGGAGCCAGGAGGGGGTGGATAGGGAGGGCAGCAGAATACAACTGACACTAGGATTGCTGTACGTATACACATGGATGTATAACCAATGTGATCCTGCAATTTGTACACGTGAAAAATGAGAATTCATACCCTATTTGAATCAAATGTATGATATGTCAAGATCATTGTATTGTCTTGAGCAACTAATAAAAAAAATGTTATTTTTTAAAACCCTGAGTTTCTTTTTTTTAATATTTATTTTTTAGTTGTAGTTATGTTAGACCCAACCTGATCTTTTATTAAAATTGGGAGCCATCTTGCTACAAAGCCATGAAAAGATAATTTCGGCTTTACTTTAAAATACTGCAAATTCTGAACCTGCTTGGAATGCCTGCCCGTGCCTTGAACTCACCCATGCCTGGCTCTCTGACCAGATAGCAGCCCTCTCTGAAACTTCAGTGACACCTCACAAATATTGGCCTTCCCTGTCCAGACAACGACCCTCTCTGAGGCTCTAATGGTCCTCATAAATTCTGATGTTGGGGCCAGCAAACAAAAAAAAATGTAAACTACCATTAGTGTGATGCTTGTCAGAGTTCTGTTATCTGTGACCCCCCTTTTGTGTAACTTTCTGGGCTATAAAGCTGGGCTGTAGGAAAGGTGTGGTTGCTGTCTTGTTCCCGCCATTTTGGGAGAAAGAGGCAGCCCGGCCAGTCGAAATAATAAGCTTGCTTTAATTTGATATTAATTGGAGTCAGTGGTCTTTTATTGAGTCCTGGTCTAACAGTTAGACATATTATCTTTATTTTATTTATTTATCTTTATGTGGTGCTGAGGATCAAACCCAGTGCTTGCACATGCTAGGCAAGCACTCTACCAGTGGGACACAACCCCAGCCCCCCGAGTTTCTTCATAAGGAATGTCTTCCTCATCACCACCAAAGAAAGCCAAACTGTTAATACCAATATTGGAAAAAGGGAAAATGTAAAGACTAAGAAAATGATAACTCTTAACCTAAAAATGAACAGATTATCACATTTGGTAACAACTTGTAGCTATGAATGTGAACAAGTCCACCAAATGTTTGAGATTTAAAAAAAAAATTCATTGAACTGATTCGCCAAATTCTCCAACCTGAGCAAAAATAATTCATAAAGTAAAATAAAACATTCACTAATGTTTTAAAGAATATTAACATGTAGAATAGTAGTATATACAAGAAACATAAGACTCAATAGAAATACAGTCAGAGCAAGTAAAGATTTGAACAAAAATCTTACAATGTTAAAATATGAGGATTTTAAATGGTCTCAGAAAGCATGCATGCAAATGGCAAGTCTTCTATAATGTATGATGTTATTTATGGCTCCAAAGGTGTTCTAAACACATGAAAAACCAATAAAATTATTTTGATATGTACATTAATCCTTAAAGTAGCATTCTTCAGAGGGCCTACTTTTCTATATTTAAAGCATTCATTCTCTATGTATAAAGTATAAACCTACAAATCTCAGGTGGCATATAAAGTCCAGCCTGTTGAGAGCCATGGCCTGGCATTTGCCAGATAGAATGGTTGAAAGGTGAAGCCAGGGAACCATTGAGATGAAGATTTGAGTTAAGCTATATATAATTGCTGTGATGCTGGATTCATTGTATTGTATATTTGACCTTTACTCTCGGGCAGTAGGGCGGCTCTTGCTGCCTGGGGGGGGGGGTGGTTCCCATGTGGTGTGGGCAGTGCCAGTGAGAGTTGTGGAATAAAGAGTGGCTGTTTGAATCTACAAGGCTTTGTGGAGGCTCAGTTATTTGTGCCCAGCCAGACTGCGGCACCAGCCTCTTCCCAGCAGAACAAGGATATCCACAGTCTGTCCCAAACTACTCTTTCTAGCCTCACATTTCATAATCCCTGCTCACACACTCTGTGCTTCAACTGAAGCAATGAATCTTCAGATAGAACGGAACTTTTCCAGGTCCATGACTTGCTGTTTGCTTTTTCCTCTTCCTGCTATCCTCCCCAAACACCTTTTCTTTTCATATTCTACCAATATTCAAATTCGAGCCCACTCAGCTCATAGTAATCTCTCTGAAACTCAAGAGCATTTATTATCATTTAAAAACAAAACAAAGCTCTACATGTAAATATGATTTTATGGAATTTTTAGTGTTTAGTCCAAAGGGAAGAAAATAAGCACGTCAAAGTATTTACTATGTATTAGGCACTCTGTTAAACACTTTATATATAATTAATCTCATTAAGCCGGGATTATTATGTAATTATTTTCTTGCTTTCATTTAATTTTCCAAGTGTTTATGATTCATCTCATCTCCAACCAGATTATAAATCCCCTAAGGGCATAAATCTTCATTTATACATTCAATAAGAATTCATTAAATTCCTACTAAGTGCTTCCAACTTGGCTTATATTGAGGATACAAAGCCAGAATTCTTGTACTTTATGTACTAGATTATATAGCTGCTATGCTCAGTAGATTTATAAACAAATACACTATTCTCTCCCAAAACATAGTAACTTGCAATGTTGTAAATATTCAATATTATTTGATTTAAAAAATAAAATTTTATTGCACTAACTGAAGAAACTAAGACCAGAGTGTATAAAATATAAAAAATAAGTACTATAAGCCAGAAAGCATTTTTTTCACCTTGAAAGATTTGAATTTTTTTTCAAATTCTTAGTTCTTTTATCTACTATGTAGGTGACCATAAAATGTGAATTACAGCTCCTTCTACTAATATAAAATAAGAAAAAAAAGTTTTAGAACATGAAAACCATAAATATTAAATATCCAGGCAAAAGCAAAATGATAAATAAAATCAGACTGAAAACAATTTGTTTAAAAAATTATAATGCCTAATCCCTTGAATGAAGACATTTAAGTTTTTTTTTGTTTCACATCTAGACAAAATATTTGTTTCTATTTTCTCTGAAGAGTATAAGCAACCAGTTGCCCCCTTTCACAGTAAAAATATGCTATCCTTGGTGTATAAAGATATAATTGCTTTAATAATCTATATTAATAAAATGACTATAAAAATCTAAACATTAGGATTAATTCTGTTTGGGTTTCTTTTTTTCCTCCAGTCAAGGCAATAAATTAAAGTCTTTTATCTAATGATTAAGGTAAGAAAATTAGATGAGATTAAGGGAGAAATTCATGTTTAAGGAACACAAACTATATTGCGTGAAATGTTAACAATGATTAAGAGACTGAACTAGTAATTTGCAACCATCCCACATGCCAGGTGCAGGATGTATCATTCCCAGCTCCTTAGAGGACAGAGGCAGAAAATATCTTTCAGCCCAGGAGTTCTAGTCCAGCCAGTGCAATGTAGTATAATTCCATCTTTAAATAATTATATAAGTACAGATACCATCCTATAAATTAATTGATATCATATGTGTGTATGTGTACATATGTGTGTGTACATCTATACATTTTGCAGTATATTGTATAGGACTTAACTATATATGTGGGAGAGACTAATAAATAGTCTTTTATTATGATGATAAAACCCAGAAAATAAGAAACTATCAATGCTGTATTTAAGAAAGATGGAAGGTGGTGCTACAGATAAGCATGGGTTGTTCAACTTTTATAGGAAAAAATATAACAAGAGCATAAATTATCTCACATTTGTTTTTATTTGATGGTATTAAATGTATAATTAGCCTTCTGATTCTGATCACAGGCTTTTTTCTTTCTTTTTGTAATACAATACCTATCACATTTTATAAGCAAATTTCCTAAAAGAATGTCTTAAAATTCAGGAATATCCTGAGCTCAAAGCTAGCCTCAGCAACAATGAGGCACTAAGCAACTCAGCAAGACCCTGTCTCTAAATAAAAATTCAAAATAGGGCTAGGGATGTGGCTCAGTGGCCCAATGGCTCTGGGTTCAATCCCTGGTGTCCACCGTACCTGCCCTCCACCCCCCAAAAAGAATGTCTTAAAATTCTCCTTCTGAAATAATCTATGTTGCTTTATACAAGGCTTAGAATATGACTTATGATGGCAGAATTTTCCAGGCCAACATACTAAAATTCTCGGATCGTGACAGTTGGACTGGGCTGGGGTTGTAGCTATGTGGTAGAGTGCTTCCCTAGCATGTGTGAGGCACTGATTTTGAAAATCAGCACCACATTAAAAAAAAAGACATTAGGACTCAGAAAAAGTCAGAGAAGACAAAATAAAAAAAAAATTAGTGTGTGTGTGTGTGTGTGTGTGTGTGTGTGAGAGAGAGAGAGAGAGAGAGAGAGAGAGAGAGAGAGAGAGAAATGGTCATGAAATATTCACACTTGACAGTAACAAGAGGAATAAAAACAACATTCTATAAAACAATCTCATTACCAATAAATAGTTCTACAAAGAAAAGTAAGAAGAAAAAAAATGGAAATAACACGTCAAAGGAAAGCAAAGAGGCTGTGATCATGTATCTGAATGCCATGAGCAGGGCAAGGAGTATTTCATCAAACCTGAAGTTATTTTGAATTGTGAAGATTAATTTTTCTCTCAAAAAACATATCTAGTATAATCAAAAGTTTAAGAAATTAAGGAAAGCTGATTGTATGAATCCTGGAATTGGGCTGGGGATGTGGCTCAATCAATAACGTGCTCGCCTGGCATGCACGGGGCACTGGGTTTGATATTCAGTACCACATAAAAATAAAATAAAGAGGTTGTGTCCACCGAAAAACTGAAAAATAAATATTAAAAAATTCTCTCTCTCTCTCTCTCTCTCTCTCTCTCTCTCTCTCTCTCTCTCCCTCCATCTTTAAAAAAAAAAAAAAAAAAGAATCCCGGAATCATTCATGTGCAACTGAGCTGCTCTCTAAGAAACCTTTTGAGAGGCAGTTCAGGTACAGCCAGTTCAACCTAGTTTAAATCCTTGCCATGTGCTTAATAGATAAGAAGCCTTGAGCTCACCTGTTATTTGATATTTGTATTTATTTTCATAAAGTGGCCTAAAATCTTTTCCCCAGTGCTATCAAACTTAAGTTATTAAAACTACTACATTAATACTGTTTTTACTATTGTAGAACATACAATTACTTGATATTTTAATTACTGTCTTTCCTGTCACTGTTTTATGGATTCTGATTGAAACTTTTTATGATTTTTCATGTAATCATCCTTTGTCTCTTATCTATTCAGAAAGTACTTCTGCTAGATTTGAAGAGAAGATTTCAGGGATTGAAGCCAGAACCTTAACATGCCAGGCAAGTGCTCTACTACTGAGCCACATACCCAGCCCTCTCTCTTCCTTATCAAGTTCATTAAACTAGATAAATATCTGCCAACTCAAATATAATTCCAGATATCTTTGCCCATCTATTAGATGTAAACTGTATTTGTTTTTGCAAGAAAGTTTTGAATAAAGCTTTAATTTCCTAAAATAAAACCAATACTATAAACCTTATTATTTTAAGTGAGTTTACTTTTTTTTTAAATAAAAATAACACTTTCTACTGTAATTTTTTTTCGAAAGCCACTTTTGCCATTTTCACAGACCAAATACCTAACATAAATCGTACTGAAATATACTAACAAGAGGCAATGATAACATCTATCTTCTGCACTCTTACAAAGCACTTTAATGTACCTATATTATGATTATGAATCTTTTATGTTCTTCACAATAGTGATACAAAGTAGAAATCAAATTCCAAAATAGTCAACTAAACATCTAGTAACTTTAAAGCTTATTTTGCCATTTAATAATGGTGAATTATTTAACCTTGTTACACTTTCATTTCCTTATTAGTAAAAATGGAATAATGCTCCCAAATTCACAATGTTACTGCAAAGATTAAACTAATTACTATAATGTATACAAAAGGATCTAGCACAGTTTGTTATTCAAAACATCTGTTTATATCCTACCTATGGGTTTGGGTCACAATCCTGAAAACACAATCTGGAATGACATAATCCTAAATGCTGAGATCCTGAAAGACCAAAACTCCAAAAACTATAATTCTGGAAAAAAACTGTTTAAAATTTTCTTAAAAGGGCAATTACATTTTCATAATGGAATTCAAGAAACACAAAACATGTCAGATTACTTCATTTTACAAATTATAATAGGCAATAATCTATATTTTTGCAAGCACACTCAAATATACTACCAACAACTGCACAGATAATGAGGTATGAGCATAGAAACTACTCAAAGAGGTTAACAAGCTAAATATACAAATGCATATCACTATAACTGGTAATTCTGTGTACCCAGCATTAGAACAATGGATCTATGAAATACAAGGATGAATAATCTAAGTTTCTTCATGAACTCAATCAAGACCTACAAGGGGTCATGACCTAAACAGTGGAGATACTGATAGATTTATTCTTTCATAAACACAGATGTACAAAAAAGAACACCTCTTCATTTACCAAAGAATTTTTTACATTTTTACATGTTCCACACTCTCATGCAGTCAATGTTGTGAAAATACACTTGCACAGTTAAATCTGCAAATAATGCATACAACAAATTAGAACTCAAAGAATTCTTTACACAATTTATACGTCCAGTATTACAAATGATACTAGATGAAATACCCACTATAGCAAATAATTTAAAAATGCATTTATTAAAAAAAAAACTAAAAAGAAAATCTGACATAGGAAAAAACATATCACAAGAATAGAGAATTGCCAACTGCAAGAGAAGTCTATAAGATCTGACAATATTTAGTTATATTTTAAAGTCTTACATCATAATAAATAGCTTCTTTTATCCTTTTAGGGCACATGGTGTTCCTCAAAAAATCCACTCATGTTCATTTTCTAACTAGTACTGCTCTGATTAAAAAATTCTTCTATAATTCATTTACACATGAAAGGAAGTCCCTATTAAATTGTCCCATTTAGTGTGCTATGCTTCTGGATCTTCTGATTCTAGTCCACTCAAGAATCTCTCACTAATCTCCATTGGAAATACCCTCACAGACACACACAAAATAATGTTTTACTGGGTTTCTAATATGTGCTGCAATAAACATAGGTATGCAGGTATCCTTCAGGTATACACCCAGGAGTAGTACAGTTAGATCATATGATATTTCTATTTTTAGGTTTTGAGGAAACTCCCCACAGATTACCAGGGTGGCTGTATTAGTTTACACTACCATCAACTGTGTATAAGGGTTCCTCTTCTCACAGGTCCGTACCAGCATTTATTTTTTGTTTTTGTGTTTGTACTGGGGATTGAACACAGGGGCACTTTACCATTGAGCTACATCCCCTATTCTTTTTATTTATTTTGAGACAAGGACTCAGTAAGTTGCTGAGGCTGGCCTCAAATTTGTGATCCTTCTGACTCAGCCTCTCAAGTCACTGAGATTACAGGCATATGATGCACTGTCCAGCTATTTTTTATATTCTTGATGCTACCCATTCTGACTGGGGTAACATGGAATCTTTTTTTTTTTTTTTTAGTTCTAGATAGACACAATATCTTTATCTATTTATTTTGTGTATTTTTTTAAGTCCTTTGGGATAACTCACAGAACTTGATAGATTAATGACAAAACTGTTACAAAAATAGGAAATCCAAAAATCCTAGGAAGTAAAAAATAAAAAGAAAATTAAGAGTGATGAAAGCAAATACATACTAGATTTTAAAATATGCTAGAACAGCCCCTTCCCTAAAACTTACCAAAAACAAACATTAAATTAAAAAAAAACCCACAACATCAAGAGAGAATATTAAAAAAGACAAATGTCAAGTGATAAATACCTATTTATGGAAGGTCGAAAACAAATTCAGAAAAAGTCATTAAACTGGGCTTGGAGGCTTAGTTTACCAGAAAGGCTAAAATAGAGTTGCAAGTTCAAGCGTTGTGAGACACATCTAAAAATAAAATGTAAAAAAGGTTGGGCATGTAGCTCAGTGGGAGAGCTGACCTGGGTTTTAATTCCCAGAAATACCAAAGAAAAAAATTAAATATTTATTTTTTTAGTTTTTAGGTAGACACAGTATCTTCATTTCACATTTATGTGGTGCTGAGAACCGAACCCAGTGCCTTACACACTCTAGGCGAGCACGCTACCAATTGAGACACATCCTCAGCCCCAGAAAAATTTTAAAAAAAGTCACTAACTCAGCAGCTCAGAAACCCAAGGGAGTTCCTAAAACAAGCTAGTGTATTTTCTCCAAAGTGCCTTAAAAGCTTAGAAGTTAGAAATATGAAATGTGTAGATGAATCGTGTATTTACAAGACTTAAAATTTGTATATGAAAGGAGGTAAAGTAGTCTGATTCCAAGGAACCTACCTCTGTACTCCTTGAAGTTAAAGGGCTATTAATTCTCCCTCTACGAGACATCAGACTTTGGTCTGTGATAAAACTGAAAGGAAGAAGCTCCAACTTAACAGAGTCAGTTATGCTATAGGACAAGAATGAGGCACCTCACCAGGAAATAAATAAATAAAAGGTTTTTGAGGGTGAGACCTAGAACCTTCTATCCACATAGGTTCAAATAATACCCATTATCTAAACTTCTTCTCCCAAGGAAAGTAATTGGAAAATAATTTTTCTGGAAAAGTGAATAAGTACAAAGAGGAGGCACTTAAACATGACTGACATCAAGGGCTCTCCCTGAAAAAAGACAATTCCCCTAAATCACACTGTCCAAGAGTGAAGGCTTGAACATTCGTTAGGGAAGACTCCATGGCAATCCAGCAAAACTACAACTAGAGAGCTTTGTGTAACATTCTTAGTGTCATGCTTTTAAAAAACTGTTCACTTATTGAACCCCTTAGACACTTGAGAAAAGGTTCCATCCAATAAGAGAGGCAAAAACAAAGACAACAAAACACCCTCAACAGAAAACACAGACACAGAACAAAACTTCAAAAGAGCTCTGATACCCTTAAAGAAAAAATAACTAACATGACCGAGTGCTTTCTGTGTACCAGGGACTTTTTTAAGTAATGTACTGGTATTACTGCTCTTCATTTTCATACAGCTCTTAAAGAAAGTCTATTGTTATCTTCATTACTGAAATTAGAGATAATATCATATACACAAAGCAAAAGGATGTGAAGAAATGTTTAAAGATCAAAACACTGAAATTGAAATGATGACAGTCAAAACAGGAGGAAAAAACAAATAAAGATAAAATGAAGGATTCTCCTGAAAAATAGAACAAAAGGCAAAGAAAATGGAAAACAAATGGCAAATATTAAAATAAATAAATAAGCCTAATATCCAATTATAATCATTCCAGAAGAGGAGACCAGGGAAAATCAAAGAGGGGGATATCAAAGAAATAATGTGTAAAATAATTCATAGAACTGAAGGACAGCCAGGATGGCAATTATCAAGAACACAAGTAATAACAAATGTTGGCAGGGATGTGGAGAGAAAGGTATACTAATATATTACTGGTTGGACTGCAAATTGGCGCATGGAGATTTCTCAGAAAACTTGGAATCGAACCACCATTTGACCCAGTAATCCCACTCCTCGGCATATACCCAAAGAACTTAAAATCAGCATGCTATAGTGATGTGGCCACATCAATGGTTATAGCAGCTCAACTCACAATAGCTATGCTATGGAACCAACCTATGTGCCTTTAACAGATGAATGGATAAAGAAATTGTGGAATTAATATACAGTTATTCAACCATAAAGAAGTATGAAATTATGGCATTTGTTGGTACATGGATGAAACTGAAGACTATCATGCTAAGTGAAATGAGCCAATCCCTAAAAAACAAAGGCTGAATGTTCTCTGCTCTATGGGTGCTCACACACAATACGGGGTTGGGGGAAACAACAGAAGGTCATTGGATTAGGCAAAGGGGATTAAAAGGAAGGGAGGAAAATAGAATAAAATGAATTGGACATACTGTATACAACCATAAGAATGGGAAGTTATATTTCATATATGTATAATAAGTCAAAATACATTTTACTGTCATATATAACTAAAAAGAAAATAAATTTTAAAAAAAGAACTGAAAGAAAAAAAATACCAGTATATAACACAATATGTGAAAATTTTTAAATATATATTATCATGAAATGTTAGATCAGAGATAAAAAGCTTCTAAAAGAGGAAAAATAAGACAAATATAAAGTCAAGAATCAGAATAATATTGAAACTACCAAAAAAATTCAAGCAATGTATTCAGATGATCTTCAACCTGAAATTCCATTAACTAATCATTTTCATATAGATTTCCAAATCTTATGCAGGCCAATGATGTAGCTTAAAAAGTGAAAAACAATCTCATCTCCTATCTGTTGATACATTGATGATGACAGGTCATATCCTGTGGAGATGTTCTGTGATAAAGCACCTTCAAATGCCTGAGTCTAGTCCACTACTATTTCCAAATACCTTCAAATAGTGAATTTAAAATAGGAATTTATGTCTTGCTGTTCTGAAGGCTGGGAACTTCAAGATCAAGGCTGGTTTTGTATCTGGTGGGCTTCCCAAATCCCTTTGATAGTGTCCTATTTTAGCATCTCCACATTGGGAAGGGTAAGTGACATGTCACCAGAGGATAAAATATGAAGGGCAAAAGAAACTAAAGATACCCTTTAGTCTTTTCATCAACGCACTAGTTCCACTTATGAAAGCAGAACTCTCATAACCTAATCACTCCTAAACCCCTATCACAGAATACTATTGTACTACGGAATTGAGCTTCAATAGAAATATACAAACCAGAGCACAAAATTCTTTGTCAAATCTGTCAACTGGCAGTATTTGAAACCATTTTTAGATGATGATGAACTTCAAAAATTTAATTCTTTGTTGTAAGGATCTGGGCATAAATAACAAATAAAGTAAATTTTATATTTATAATTATAAACCAAAGCTTGTGATTGTGATATTGTGTGGGCTTCTCTACTGACAGAGCATCACTGATAACTTCCACCAATAAAGCATATTTTTTTTATAGATTCTAGAAAATCTTGCATCTTCCCAACAGGTTGATATTTTTGCAGATAACACAGACTTTTAAATATAAAATTTTAAAATATAATTATTACTTACGAGTACAAGTGATTATTAAAAATAAATGCTTTTGTAGAAAATGTCATAAAACCTCATTTGCAGGTAAAAATAATAATAATAATAAAACCTTTTCCATGTAGAAATTCAGAAATTTTCAACAGATTTGCTTTCTACAGGATTTCCTATGGAAAATAAAATGCATGAGTACATGTAAGAAGACAATAAGTCACATTTTGTGAGTGCATTCAATGGAAATATTTTCTGCAGAAACTAGCTAACTTAGCAGATGTTTTTCATTATATGTAAAAAGTAGAGAGACTCTGGAGAAAATATTTTTGTTTCAATTAATGAGGATTTTGGATTTTAAAAGCGAATATATGAAAAATCATACTATAAAAGGAAATCCAGTAAATTTCCTCTTGCTGCTTATATTAGGGGGTTGGTGGAGATCACCAAATATTATATCTTATTTGGTGACAACTAGCTCTTTCTCTTCCATTAACCACAAATATTACTAGACAGAAATTCCTTTGTATCTTCTGTTTAGCTTCAAAACTTGACTTTAACTAAAGATGAAAATTTTTGCAAGGGGAATAGGTAAATTAGTTCCTTCTAGTCCCTTACATTTTAATGCCAATAGTTTCTTAAGAATGTTATGCTTTCCTATTTTCTAATGCACTGAATAATTTTTAATTGGAGTCTGCATATTTTGTGTAGCATTGAGTAGAGAATCTGGAGTCCATTATTATCCTTGAACATGCCAATTTTTTGTTGTATTATAGTAAATAATTGATTTGATAATTTATTCAAATAACAAACTTTTGTTGTTGTTGTTATTGTTTTTCCCTGTAGTAGTTGGCAGCTAAAATTCATAACATAGTCGTTCAATCTTAGCTGGCCTTTGTTAAGTTGGCCCTGGGTTCTTATAGTTCAAGTGTTTTCCATATATGTGGATGGAATTTATATACAAAATTAGTGGCTCCTGTTTTCTAGTGCTGTCCTTTCTAGGATTTTTCCCTTTTAGCCACATGGCTATGATTGCACAAATACCATCTTCTGATTTTATGGAAAAAAAAATGAGACTCTGAGTTTTCCTAATGAAGTTTTAACCTCATTGTAAGATGTAACTGAATTATTCTCAGGCCAAGAGTGACTGAAATGAGAAAAATCACTCTTTATTCTGTGGTTTTCCTGTTTCCATGTGTTAACCCCCATGTAACATCTGCCATTTTTCACACTGTGGAGATCACCAAATATTATATCTGTAGTGCTCTTAGGTATATTATTTAACATACTTTATTTTCAGGAAAAAACATTTTTAATACCAGAAATTGAACCGAGGGGTGCTTAACTGCTGAGCCACATCCCAAAACAATTTATTTTATTTTATTTTTTTATTTTTTATTTTGAGAAAGCATCTTACTAAGTTGCTCAGTGCCTCAGTAAGTTGCTTAGTATGGCCTTGAACTTGCAATCCTCTTGCCTCAGCTTCCTGAGATGTGAGGATTACAGGTGTGTACCACCTTGCTCCACTAAAAATATATTTCTTTATTCAATCTGAAATCACTGAAATGGGGAGAAAAAATAACACTATTTTACATATCATATATCTTAAAACATACTTAGAAGAATATTTTACAGTAGAAATTAGTTACAATATACTTAGCCATGTATAGATAAAGTACTAGACAGGACTTTTTTCCTTTTCTTTTTTTAATGAAAAAAAAAAACAGGGGAAATTTGAAGCCTAATGTTTCCTCTTTTTTCAGTAATGACTTGTATAGAATAGATATATTTCTGGGAATAGTGAATCAAACATGAAAATAAGATGATAAAATGGCAAATACAAATTTTGAGGAGAATATTCTCTATATTAAAAAAGAATTGAAAATTATTATTATATTTTTTGGTATACAAAAGTGCTAATTATTCTTATACATAGTATATTATAGATATAGATTTGTTTTCCATCATCCCCAGGGTTTGGTTTTAGGATTCCACTTTGATGTCAATATCTTCAGATGCTCAAGCCTTTTATATATAAAATACCTAACATTTGCAGGTAACTTATTAACATGTGCTGTTATACATTAAGATAACACAAGTAATTTTAATACCTAGTACAATGTAAATGCATGTAAATAGTTGATATACTGAAATTTTCTGGGACAATGACAAAAATAAAACTGTACATGTTCAGTATAAATGCGGTATTTTTTCTAATATTTTTGATCCATGGTTGGTTGAATCATGAGTACAGAATCCATGAATATGGAAGGATACCATGATGATTATTACTGTAGCGATTCCTTGGTATTTGACCAATTATCTGGGAATCTTTCCAGCATAGAAAATACTTAATTTTTAATGATTTGAAAATCACTAAAATAAGAGCCAAAGAGTATGATGGAACTTGGTAGCTACTAGAAAAAAAACAAACAGGAAACAATTTAATAGTAGAAGAATGATTTTGTTGCCATTATAGATATTTTTATGAATGGGTGTGGTGGAAACTGGAAATCCAAATGCAACAAAATGAAATTAAACTCCTCTCTCTCACCATGCACAAAACTCAACTCAAAGTGGATCAAAGACCTAGGAATTAAACCAGAGACTCTGCATCTATTAGAAGAAAAAGGAATCTAATTATACTAATCTTCATCATGTGGGATTAGGCCCCAATTTCCTTAATCAGACTCCAGTGGCATAAGAATTAAAACCAAGAATCCATAAATGGGATGCACTCAAACTAAAAAGTTTCTTCTCAGCAAAAGAAACAATCTGTAAGGTGAATAGAGAGCCTACAGAATGGGAGCAAATTTTTACCCCTCACACATCAGATAGACCACTAATGTATAGGATATATAAAGAACTCAAAAATCCAAGTACCAAAAAAAATACAATCAATAAATGGGCCAAGGAAATGAACAGACACTTCTCAAAAGAGGATATACAATCAATCAACAAATATATAAAAAAAAAAACTGTCCACCATCTCTACCATTTAGAGAAATGCAAATCAAAACTACTCTAAGATATCATCTCACTCCAGTCAGAATGGCAGCTATCATGAAGACAAACAACAGTAAGTGTTGGCGAGGATGTGAGGTAAAGGCACACTCATACATTGCTGGTAGGATTGCAAATTGATGCAGCAATTTGGAAAGCAATATGGATATTCCTTGGAAAACTGGGAATGGAACCACCATTTGACCCAGCTATTCCTCTCCTCGGTCTACATCCAAAGGACTTAAAAACAGCATACTACAGGGACACAGACACATCAATGTTTATAGCAGCACAATTCACAATAGCTAAACTGTGGAGCCAACCTAGATGCCCTTCAGTAGAATGGATATAAAAATGTGGCATATATACACAATGGAATATTACTCAGCAATAAAAGAGAATAAAATCATGGTATTTGAAGGTAAATTGAGTTGGAGAAGATAATGCTAAGTGAAGTTAGCCAATCCCCCCCAAACAACAAATGCCTAATGTTTTCTCTGATATAAGGAGTCTGACTCATAGAAGGGTAGGGATGGGGATTATGAGAGGAATAGAAGAACTCTAGATAGGGAAGAGGGGTGGGAAAGAAGGGAGGGGACAGGGGGTTAGCAATGATGGTGGAATGTGATGGAAATCATAATCCAAAATACATGTATGAAGACATGAATTCATGTAAACATACTTTATATACAAACAGAGATAAAAATTTGTGCTCTATATGTATAATGAGAATTGTAATGCATTCCACTGTCATGTAGTTTAAAAATGAAATCAAGAAAGGAAGAAAGAAAGAAAGAAAGAAGGAAGGAAGGAAGGAAGGAAAGAAAGAAGGAAGGAAGGAAGGAAAGAAAGAAGGAAGGAAGGAAGGAAGGAAGGAAGGAAGGAAGGAAAGAAGGAAGGAAAGAAAGAGAAAGAAAGAAAGGACAGAAGGAAAGAAAACTGAGGACTAGTTGGTTCTTTGTTTTTTCCCAGAGTTTAGATGTGATCAATGTGGTGTTACTTTCTGTGAAAAAGAATATATATATATATATATATATATATATATATATATATATATATATATATATATATATATGTGTGTGTTTGTGTGTGTGTGTGTGTGTGTGTGTGTGTGTGTGTGTGTGTTTTTACTTCTTTACTTCTTTACAAGAAGAATTCTTGATTGGATTTTAAAATTATAAACAGATGAAAATTCTAACAATGAAAATGTAGTTGTCATATTTTACCACATGTGGTTGTGTTTATTTTAACCAAATACATTCCACTAAAAAAAAATGATTGGGGGAAGAAAAGAAAAGAAAAACAAACAAAAAGAATGGGCAATGTTAATTGATGTATTCTGATTTCTTCACAGAATTCTTAGATATAATATTTTCACCCTTCCCAAATATTTAATGTGTCTTTACTTACAAGTCATGATGATAATATTGGATTGTCAATCCATAGAACATTTATGTGATGGCAATGCAACCAGAAGTTATCAGAGGTAATGATGCAGACTCATGAGACCAAGTTTAATTGAACCATGATTGCGATATGTTGTTTCACTTTAAGAGAGTGGTAGTGGCCTGGGGTTTTGGCTCATTGGTAGAGCACTTCCCTCACACACTGTGACACACTGACTTTGATCCTCAGTACCACAAACAAATAAATAAATAAAGATATTGTGTCTATCTACAACTAAAAATATTTAAAAAAAAAGAATGGTGGTAATAAAGAAATAGAGAAAGGTGGTAGTTTACTACAACACTAATAGATATTATCTTTGAATGAATTGAAAATGTTTTGAAAATAGGAATTTTTTTAAAGAATAAAATATTGAAACCAACATCATAACAGCATTTCTTAGGTTCCTGTTGAAATAAATAGAAAATATTGTAAAATTTTCTATATTGAAGTGAATTCTCTTTCAGTGTTTGTGGATTGATATGTCAGATGGAGTAGAGCAGATTGTACTCAAGTGCAAGAACTTGATTTACTAAACTTTTCCATCCTGATTGCAATGTGTGAATATTCATTTGAGATATATTTTTTTGCAAAATGATAGACTACTTTTTGTTTTACATGGGCAATATTTTAGATAGAAAACCCACATTACAAGAAATAAATATTCAGTCATGAGATAAATTAGTCATTAGTATTAGATGTTCGATAACATATTGTAGGTAAGGGTTAAAATGAATAGTGTATTGTGTTTTTCTGACACTTCTTTGAATAGCATGAAGAACTAAAGCTTTGACTTAACTTTGACCTGAACAATAATGCAATTATAACCTTTGCAAAAATGAATTAAAACATAGTCTAACCTTTTCATCATTTGACTTTTTCTTTATCTAGAGAACATTATTCAAAAGGGAAAAGAATGATTTTGCTGTGGACTCTTTCTGAGAATTATATTTCAATTTGTCATTAAAATGAAATGTGAAGGACATAAAAAGGATGATAGAGAGACTTTATTGCATCACAATATGTAGTTTTTCAGATGCAATACTTTATATGGATTAAGAAACGAAGAGAACAATCCCTTTGGTTTTGATTTTTGGAGAAAGCTTGTTGATCTGTTGTTGAGGCAGTTTTTGCTTAATAAATGTATTTGAAATGTAGCAACATGTACATTTTATTTGTAAAATGTGAGGAAGATCTTATTTTAAAGGGAACATTCACAACTTGAGAGTTTAATTAAAAAATACCAAGTGTACAAAATTAATAAGGGACTGTGAACATTAAGTTAGTTGAAAATTACAAACCTTTAATACAAAAAATTAAATTATATGACCCTTCATTTGTTAAACATCCTAATACTTACTGAAACGGGCCAAATGACATTTTTATCATATGAAGGTCTTCTTGATATACAGCACTTGAAACTTACCCCATTGTTCATGATCATTAATGCTTAATTTCAAAGATACATTAATATATACTTTATAAGCAGTCTAGATTTAAAATCAAGTTTGCATGCTTGATTGATTTTGTGAATTGAAAGACACTGCTTCATCAAATACATAAAACTGATAAAATATAAATGGCTCTAAGGTGAATTCTCAAGTATATATTATTTGCAATTTAAAGAAAAAAACATTTAACTTTTGTTTATTTGTTTCTAAGAGCAATTGACAGTTTAATATCACAGTTTATATTTAAGCCAAATCATGCATATTTGTCTTTTTACTTTTTTAGTAATTCAACATAAATATATATGTATTGAAGACTCACTGTGAATCAAATTCAACTGTATTTTCCTAAAATACATTAAGGATTTAATACTGTTTGGTTTCTGGGGAGACACATGAGAATAAAAGCATTTCACAAATGATAAATTATGTGATAGCACATGAGGCTTATGGAAGAAAAAATAGATCATGGAAAGAGTTTGCAATTATAGATAGGGAATGGGCTTAGTTGTAATTTTATTAAATCTGATAGAAATAAAATTTCCTTGATAATATTTAACCAAAAAAAGATGAAGAGATGAGGATCTAGCCATGAGGACCCTTAGGGGAAATTGATCCAGCACAGCCTAGGTACAATCGTCACAGTGGAACTTGCAAGGAAGGTGAGGAGAAAGATCTTAGGACATGCCACTGGGGAAGGAGAAGACAGAACATGAAGAATAATTTAAGATGGCTAAGAACTAAATGGGGCTGACCTGTTTGGGATGGGGGATAAGTAATTTCCTGACATGAACATAATTTATATACAGAGATACAAAAAAATTGTGCTCTATATGTGTAATAAAGATTGTAATGCATTCCACTGTTGTTGTGTATTTAAAAAAATAATATAATCAATTGAAAAAAAAGAATTTGGCTTATATTTGGAGTGAAATGGAGAGCTGCTTCAAAGATTTTAACAAGGAGTGAAAAGATCTAGGGTATTTAGTGAGAGTTCTTGCTACAATGTGAAAGAATCATAAAAGATGAATAAGGGTCAATTCATGGCAGATAATTACGAAACTCTTGCTATAATTCAGACACAGAATGAGGGGATATATGGCAAATCCAAATAATTTTATCTATTGTGAGGAAATATCCTGAAGCTTCTTCATAAGAGACTATTTTATTTAAATATGGATCACATCCAATATACAAAGATCCTTACAAGGTTATTATTTGAAGTTGAATCATTGCAAAAACACATTTGATTTTCTTCTGTGGGGCATCATTTTTGGAAAGATGATATTGATGTTGTAACTGCATTTCAGTGTGAATTATTTGGTGTGAAATTATATTGTGTTATTTGAAATATATAACACTAGTAAACAGTAAAAGTAAAGAGAAAAACTTAGCAGCGTTTAACTCATAAACCTAGAGTTAAACATATCTATTCCTTTTCTTCTTCTAAAATATGTTTCTTAGACTTGGACCCAAGTAGTTGAACAACAAGTATAATGATTGTGTGTGGGTCATAGTTGGTCAAAATTTGGTTTATCATCAGGAAGTTGATTGAAAATTAAACCTCCTAAACAACAATTTCTGTTCAAGTCACTTGTGTACACTACATTTAATAAGGTGCTGTCTTCCAGATGCTTTTAGAAAAATACGTATGCAACTAACTAACCACTCTCCCTTACTCCATCTAGTCATTTCTAGTCTATAATTTTAAAACGTATTATTCAAAATCAAAACTATCAGAAATTTATATGTCTAGCAAGCATTATGAGTCCAACATTTTCACATGAATTCTTATATTAATAATTTAGAAAAAATGCAGGCATGATGTAAAACTTTTTCCCCAAATATACATGTATATACAAATATTTATAAAATGTATATATTATGTATATATAATAAATGTAATATAAGAAAAAATAGTTGTTGACATTCATATTCTTGCTAAGATCTTCTACAAACTTATAAATATATTTTAGTTTATACCTAACATACAAGTTTAAAATATGTTTATAAAATATAAATAAATTTTTATAAAATATAAAAGAGGTTGTGTTAATAGTTATTATTGATAATTAGTTGAAACTTTATAATTACCCATACCATTGGAGTTAGGCCACAAATTTTGAGGAATGAAAACAAAGCATAAACATTAAAAGAATAAGCTGGTATAAGGCACATCTTAATTCTACCTCTAGCAAATAATAATGGTTTTCCTCAATAATTCCTGTCAGCAACCATACCCTTTCACTTTCATTACTACACATGTACAAAAGAAGAGAAAGCATGATTATATTTGCCTAAGTGCATTGTAATATGAGATAAACAGTAATATGTGATTAGAGAAGTGAGTTATCAAATCTTGTGAATGCTAATTCCTTCTTACTATGGAAAAGAAAAACAATGCTGAATATTAAGAAAGAAAAAGGAATTCTGTTGTGCAATCAAATCATCTTTCATATTCTTTGCGCTTCTTCTTGAAAAAATTTTTGCTGAGGTGTGACTTCAATGATTAAGGGTCCGAAATTCATGGTGAGAAGGAATGCTGAAGAGATTAGCACATTTTTAACAACAATACAAGAAGGGACAGGAGCTCGAGGTTGGTACAATAATGACCTACCATTAATAGACAGTTATTAGTTTTTTATCCATGTGATATGGATAACATTTTATTAAATGTCATTCTATAAACTAGAGAATTAAATTATTTACAAAATATTATAAAAAAGAAATAGAATTAAGGTAGTTTGCATAGGTTTAATATATTTGCCTGAAATTCACTGCCTATTAGTCCCTTGAGACTTTATCAAATTCATCATAATAATTATTTCACTGCCCATTAGTCCCCTGAGATTTTATCAACTTCATCATGATTTTAAAAACACAGCACTTACGAATTTTCTACAAGTCTGCACTCTCCTGTTTCCAATCAGCAGTTTGTGAGAGCACAGAGAAAAAACAGTACCAAACTGCAACTACTCCTTCTGTAATATCTACAATAATTAGGCTCTAGTTCATAAAATTGAAACAAATTACTTTGAAGTAACTTTTTAAAGACACATAAATAAATGTCTTTGATGTTATTGAATCTGAAAAGTTAATTACCCTGACTACGACTCAGCCAGGTTTCCTTCTGTAAAGATGGTTTATACTAAAAGCCAGGATATTCACTTATGTCAAACAAATGACTGCCCCCTTGGTCACACAATTAAATTTTATTTTTATTGATCCTTACTGATTTGTATTAATAAATAAATAACAATTTATAAGGCAACCTTACATATGTCTTGGAAGACATTTTGTTTTTAGAATTTGAGGTATATTTGGAGTTGTAGAATAATGAAGGAAGTATATATTCTCATAATTCTGTAAAGTCTGGCTACATTTATACCCAAGACAATGAAAGCTGCAAAGACCACACTGTGGAATATGATAAGGATAATACCCTGTGTTTATAAACTCCCTATAATCCACCCTCTAGCAAATATTACTGTTTTATTTACAAACTTAATGAGTTGAAATCCACTAGATTTTTTGTGGTGGTAGTCTTTTAGTTGACAAATTAATTTACATTAAGACATAAAAACTGACAGATCAGTTCTATTTTCTAATGGAATTTTTACATTTTAGCATGGACTCCATGTTAACTGAGAGGAATGAAACACTAATATTGAAACAACAATAAATTTTGACAAGATATTTAAAGGTCTCAGATTTACAAGACTTTTTCAAGGTGTAGAATATCAAAACACAATTTGAGAGCTGGTTCATTACACAGAATGATTAGAAAAATAATTAATACACTAAATATTACGGTGATGCATCCTGTTTTCATTTCCCCAAAAAGGAAATGTAACAATAGCCAAAAATACCTTAATAAACAGAATTTAGAAAAGCAGAACTTTATTCTAAAGAAAAGAAAATGAAATAGACTAGTCTTTTATAACACAGGAGATAATCAAATAAATGAAAAGACATGAAGTAAGAAAAATAAATTTGTGGTTTAGAAGTGGCATAAAAAATTAGGAGTGAAGAAAATGCCTCATTTCAAATATTTACTTTCTTATAGAAGAAAATTAAATTAATTCCCAAAGTTGTTATACACTATTGCTACAGAATGCTATGCCTAAGGCTAGTGTATTCTTTATATGACTTTTATCAGAATTTATTTTAATAAACTATGATTTCTCTTAAAAGTAGATATACTATCATTTCATTATTTTCCTTATATTCTCTTTAGTCATAGCTTACAGAATGTAATTTGCGTTAAAATATTATCACTTTAGAACCATGATGATTTTAATATAAAAAATCAAATCATTCCTCAAGTATCATGTCAATTTAAAAATCAGTCTGACAAATCTCTGTTCTTTTTAGTTGAAAATTTGGATTACAATTTCAGTTGTAAAGGAAGATAATTTTTAGACTGTAGATAGAATCTATGATGAAAAACAAACGATGGTATGTATACCAGTCAAAAAAAATTCTCACCTGTCTCAAGCATTAAAAAAAATAATACCCTCAAATGTAAATTATGTAGTTATAAAATATATGATATTTATACTGTACTTCTAATATCAAAATAAGCTTTGAAAGCAAACAAAAATGAGACTTCTGAAAAAAATGCATCACTTGGCTAGTCTGATAAAAAATACTAAAAGTTAAGAACACTTGAATGATAAAGCTTATTTCTGTGTCAACTCAATTGACCAGAAAAATGAGGAGTTAGAATCACTAGTGCATTTAAGTATGAAAATGTAAGGTGACTTCACTGTTAATTTTGCTAATAAAATAAAGAAAAATAAGATTTATGAAATATATGAATCTAAAGATGTTTTAAACAGCATTGTATTTCTGAATTACTTATTCTAGCATGTATTTATGAACAGAATTTATTAAACTGTATTAAGATAAAAAGTTGCAATGGGTAAATCTCTCTGTTTTTCTGCCTTTGTCTTTTTCTCTCTGTGTTTCTTCCCATTCCTCCCTTCTTGCCTCTCTTTCCCCACCCTATGTTCAAATATGCTTAGTCCTATAAGTCCTATACATTCTGTATAATTTGTTCTTTATTATTTTGCCTATATATACTTAAATGTGTGATTGTTTTTTATGATCCTTTTCCCCACAAGACTATTATTACTAAATCATATCTCTCTTCTTATTTTGGTACTACCAAAATTTACCTTGTTGACTTAAAGTTATACTTCCATTCCACTAACAGATCAATTTTTCAGCCTACATCTTAGGTGTCAATGGTTCTGATTGGCATAAATAACTTGTTGTAAATATCATATTAATCAAACAAATAGTGATCAATAAAGTAAGTCATTATGCTGAAAGTGAAATGATAAAAACATGTACAAACAATTAAATAAAAATGAAGAATGAATTGCTAATTTCTCCATACTACAACATGATAAGTGCTGACTGTTGTCACTTGCTAGGTCTCTACAAACTCAAAATTCTTTGAAAGACTGAAGAAGTTTTTACTTTTATCAATTTCTCCTCATATTTCCATTTCCTTGATGTATAAATCACTTCAGCCTAAAAATTCCTATTTGTGTTTAGAAGAGTAGATAGGTATCCACATGATATGAAAAGAAGAAAACACCTCTAGCAGTTTCTTGTGGGTTTAGAGTCCAAGCTGAGGGAAGGGTATGTGGACCCAGTACTCAAGGCTGTGAGGGGAGGACATCCCAGCAGTGGAAAGGGCAGATTTTGGAAGGTTGTAACATGAGTACGTCAAGCATGGTGTTAATAAAGGGGTATCACAGGTCAGCTTCAAAGAGAGATTTGGTAGATAGAGTGAGATTTATATAGTAATTCTATTTATATAGTAATTCTCAATTCTATTATATATTATTATTTTTAAAAAGCACACTGATAATTATACAGCCACTTAAAATAGATAAATATTTTATATTATGTCTTAGATTTTGCTGTTAAGAAGAATGACAACCTGTTCAACATCTGGACAATGGGAAACAGTCTACTTCCTATTTTACATGGTAAAGTGGGTTCAAGTCCAGAGCCCACATGAAGAGGAGAATTTCTTTTCCACTTTTTCCTAGGGTAGGAGTTTTATTTCATTAGGTTAGAATGAGAGGGAATTTCTTCAAGAGGAGACAAGTCTTATCCCTCAATTGTATTTATCTTAACAATCTACTTTTATAATATATAAAAAGGTTATCAAAATGAATTCAGGCCTACATTCATTCATCAAAAATTCTGGGTATTCTTTGAATTATTTAATTATTGCCCTAAAATGTCATTTTAGTTGATGTTTTCTATGAGTAAATTGTCACAAAAAACATCAATACTGTAATAACTTATTATTAATAGTGTTTCTCCAGGGGATGCTTTAAGCGTTTTAACTAAGAAAAATCTTTGTTGTGTGAAACAATTCTGTGCACTGCAGGACACCTAGATTTCCTGAAATTAAAAGTCAGAAGCCAGCATTGCAAAAGCCATAAAATAAATGTTCAATCAAGGATAGAGGAAAAACAATAACAACAGCATGTTCATATTGCTGAAAATGAGTAATGGGTTTATGGATTTAATTCTGTCATTTTTTCTCTATTAAATACATTTTTAATTTTTTCATAATTAAGGGCTTAAAAACAATATACTGAATTCCTTAGTGACAAGCTAGGTAGGAAGAAACATCTCTGTTTGAGAACTACTGAAGTCTAATAAGCCTTGAAATTTTGCCATAGTATATAATTTATAAAAGTAATGCAGCATTCATTCATTTAGGTATATAATTTACTAAAGTATGTTGACAAATTAATGACATATTTTCTTTCTGACCCATCTAATCTATATTTCACAGAGCAATAATGAAATTTCATTTAACTTTGATTCAGCAAGAGTATAATGACCAAATATTTGACAACAAAATTATACAGGGTTTAGTTATTATTTAATACTTAAAAAACAAATTCAATTATTGGCTTAGTAAACATTAAACAACTGATGTCACACATAATTGTGATGTTCCTAATAGACCATTTAAATTTCCATTATCATTAGTCTACTTTGTTTATATTTTAATTATCTGTTAATTAATAATTTGTGGTCCATTTATGATAACCAAGATATAATTCTGGTCAGGTGCAGGGTGCACATATGGCTGCTTTGAAGGCTGAGACAGGAGGGTCAAACAAGCCTCAGCAATAGCAAGGCACTAAGCAACTCAATGAGACCCTCTCTCTAAATAAAATACAAAATAGGGCTGGGGATGTGGCTCAGTGGTTGAGTGCCCCTGAGTTTAATCCCTGGTACCAAGAAAAAAAAAGAAAGAAAGAAAGAAGAGAAATAAAAGAAAGTATTCTGTATTTGTCTCTCATGCCTTCAAAATATTTTGTCAGATGTTTGTCCAAATCCTAAACGATATTGCAGTCTGTTCTCATGCTCACTCAGTGAATGAGAATTTGAATTGCTTATTCATATTTAAAGTACAACTTTAAAATAAGGAAAAAGAAAAAAATTACCAAAATCAGAATAAAATAAGAAATATATTTTAATCATAAACAAAAGAAAATATTTTAAAGAAATATGATAAGTTATTTTATTGCAAAAAATAGTAAAAAAAATTATGGTCAAATTCTTATAAAGATTCAAATGATCAAAACTGACAGAAGAAATAGGAAACATTTGTGTTCCTAAAACAGGTATGAAAATTTAGGTATAATGAAAAATCTCCTCACAATTAAAAGCCTTTTTCCAGATGTCTTTACTAGAAATTCTATCAAATGTTTAAAAACCAAATAGTGTAAATTCTTCAAAATAGAGGAAACATTTATCACTTGATAACAAATCCAAACAGAAACTTCACAAAAAATCAAAAGTACAGACCAGTATATTTTATAAACAAAGGCCTTTACCCCCTAGCTCAGCAACAGAGCCCACTTCAAGCCCTACCTGGGCGTTACCTAATGGGAATGGGCAACCCCCTGAAACCCAATCCTTGCCTTATTTGGGTGGAATATTCTTGAATATCTTTTCCCCAATAAACAAAAAGTTTCCCGTGTGCTCACTCTTTTATCTTTCCATGGCTGGAGCTGACCCTTGGGGTCACCGAGCTGAGCCATCCTGTCTTATGTTTCTGTGCTGTGTGGTTAATTAACCATTTTCTTAGTTATTGATACAGTCAGCTCCTTTGATCCCTGTTCATCGCCAGTCCAGCTAGGTGGTGATAGGAAAGGGGAAATTTCTCAAGGCAAAAGGTGGGTTGGTCCTCTCAGAGAATGAGAATATTTCCTTTCCTGTCTTTAATTTTATTGGGGATCCCAGGGAAGTTTCCAGAGAATCCTACCCAGGTCCACCTCTTGTCTTGACTGATAGCAGGATGACATTGGACTTTCAAGTCCTCACTGTCATCACAACTGTAGGTCACTTTGGACCAAGCTGCCTGTACTCACAGGAAGCTGTTCTTATAGATTCTATGATTTGGGTGGATTATACTTTTCATCCTGAATTACAGGATCTGGTATGTGTAAAAAGCCCCCCTTTTCAGAGAGAATAATTCGTATTCTAATTGGCATTTGGGTCTGCATTTTTCCTTCATATAATAGATAGTGTGCTGAGGACTCTTAACATATTCTGTCAACTTAAGCCAGGCAGGACTGCAGGTAAATTGGTTTTTAAAAAAGAAAGTATGTGGGAATTAACACAATTAGTACATTTAATAAAATTATTCCCTTCATGTTCCCATAACTCTAGTCTGCCTGTTATCAATTGGAAATTAAATCAGAAATCTCTTTTAGAAACAAGTCACTAGTGACTATTCTTTATATATAACATTGATAATCCTAGATAAATAAGACTGTTACCTAAAGAGAATGTAAAATTCATGTAACTGTACTATTCTCTCCCAGGTCTTCTCAGTGCCAATTGGTTTCATAGAGAGCAAACCGAAGGTGATACATTTATGGAGAGCTCTCTTTTACATAGTACCTTGAGACTCTGTACCAGATTTAAATTTGCCATAGTGTCCTAGTGATCTACAAAATTTGAAAATTTTATATCTATGAATAGGTGAGAAAATGGGCAGAATCTTCCCTAAGATTTCTGCAGAAGCCAAAGCAGAATTCTGAGTCTCCTCAGTCTTTTTATCAAATCCTGAGATCTGAGATGTCTATGAAGGAAGTGAAGAGCAAGAAGGCATGCTGCCTGAGATTGCCCACGCAATTATCACCTCTCTTCCACAAGTCACCTCATAATGCACTCCAGCCACCATGCTATGGGGAAACCCCTTTCAGAGCCAAGAGAGAGTTTTGCAGTATTCAGCTCTGTAGATACTCAATAAATATAGTCAAATAATGCAACATTTCTTAGAACCAAGTGAGAAGTCTAATACAAAATGTTTTGAAAATTGTAAAGTTCTAACAAATACCAGGTTCTGGTTATATTAATAAACATGGGAGCCACTTTGCTTCCTTATTTAAAAATGACAAGAGCTTTGGAATAGCTATATGAGTGAAAATTCCATTTTGTGATTGTGTACTAAATTATAACTACAATCACTTCAAAATTGGAATTGTAGGCTTTTATACCAAAAACTGAATTATAATTGTACAAACTGAGTATGATACATGTAAATGAGTGAATAATAAAGGCTTTCTTTGGCTTTCCTCTTTAAACCAGTTCACTTCTAAATTGCAAGTCAAGTTAAACTACATTTAATAATAGCTCTGTTTAGTGGTGTGATCTGCAATTAGACTGAGCAATCCATAAAAAGGATTTAAATTATTCATAGATGCCTATGGTAAAGTCAAATATTACCTTCTGTGCTTCTGGATACAAAATGTGATCTCCAAAGGAAAAGAAATCCCTAACAATACCACTAATCTTTTTATTTTTCATAATGAAAACTGTATGAAGAGTAAATTATACATATATAAATTTAAAATAATATGAAGTATTAGATACTTTGAATTCCTTGAGGACAAGAACTGTGCCATATTTATCTTGACATTTAAAATATAACACAGTGCTAGTACATGATACTCAATTAAATATACAAACAAATAAATATAGTATTAAAAACAGACTAAGCTGAAAAGCTAAAACAGTTTCTATGGAGTTGACAAGACAAGAAAACTGTATGGATCATGCCCCACTGATTCCTTGGTTCTCAGTGTATGTTCCCTGAATTAATCCATGCTTAATAAAATCTATACACCTATCAATTCTATTTTTCTTTATGTAAAACCATTTGTAATATAAAAGGTTATTCTCAAATTACTGCCTCTATAATAATTACAACAACATTAGATTAATATTTTATGGTCAACAAAGAATAAGAAAAAATGCTAAACATCACTAATCATCAGGGAAAAAAATCAAAACCACAATGAGGCATTTCATCATCCCAGCAAGAATGCTGTCATCAAAAGACTAAAGATAACAAGTGCTGGGAGAAAATAGAAAAAAAGGACCCCATGCACATTGTTGATGGGAATGTAAACTAGTACAGCCATTTAGGAAAACAGAATAATAATCCCTCAGAAACTTCAAAATTGGGCTACCATATGATATAATATTTCCACTCCTGGGTATATACACAAAGTAAATGGAATTAGTATGTCAAAAAGAAAAAAATACACTGCCACGTTTACTGTAGCCAAGAAAAGGAAATAACAGAAGTGCAACACTTGATAAATAAATAAAGAAAATTTGGTAGATATTTACAATGGAATATTATTCAGCCATGAAAACAAAATGAAATTCTATTACTTATGACAATAAAAATAGAAATAGAGATAATTATACTGTATACTTCAGAAAGCTAGAGAAAGGATTCTGTTTTCACCATAAAGAAATGATTAATGTCCAGGCAATAGATATAGTGATCCTGACATAAATATTACACAAGTTCAAAGATTTTGAGATATTACTTGTTATTCCACAAATATGTATACTCTTTAGACCTTAATGAATTAGTTAAAGATAAATGTAAATAAAATTAATAAATGAACAATAAATAATTTGAAATATTTGAATTTTGAAAACACATAAAATTCACTAATATTAATTTTATAATAAAGATGATTTTATACCAAAATTAATTAACAAATGTCCTTTGGTAAGTAATTAAATTTCTGAAACACCCAGTTACAGAGATTTAATAAATCATTAATAGTTTATATTTCTATGTAGTTTTCTTTCATTATAATCAACTAAGATGCAAAAGCAATAAGAATATAATGCACAAAATAATCAGTTGTGTTTTAGCCTCTTCTATAATTTCTTGATTATTCAAAATGTGGTTTATAGCTCTTAAAAATATTTGTTCATTTCTATGCATTCATGTCTTGTTTGTCCTTCTACCTCCTCATCATTTTTTTCTTCTAAGGGCACATTTTCAGTTTACTTAACTTTTCTTTTTCATACTCACTTATAATCTATTTTGCTGATAAACACATATATCTACTGAGATCGAATACAGTACCACATACATGCTAGGTGAGGGTTCACCACTGAGCCTCAACCCCAGCCCCACCAAATATATTTTTCAAAGCTAAATTGTTACTGAATTATGACAAGTATACACAAATGATGGCAATGATTTGTATGAGGAACAAGCATATTCTACCCTTTATGTTCAAAACTAAACTCAGAATTTTCAAAACACCGTTATTTCTGTTTCTCTGTTCTACATCAGTTTACTGCACTCCTTACTCCTATCTCCTACCTGAAACCTGACCCCTAATACTGATATCTCACTCCCCACCCTGTATTTTCACATTAAATGAGTTTCAATTTTCATCATTTTAATCTTTCCATTTTCATCCACTGTCAAGGCTTCATAGAACACTAAAGTTTTTGTCTTAAATTATAACAAAATTTTTTTAGCTTTTTCTACTGTTCTCCAAACCTGCTTTTCTTAAATCTTTTTAATTATTCTTCAATCAGCATACATTTTCAAAAATACAATTCAAACTTCTATTTCATTTTTTCAGCTTTTACCTCTTCATAATAATATTGAAATATCACATTGGCTGGAACAGAACACAAACCTTATTTTTTTCTCACCTTGATTATCTTTATTATAGGGATGAGAAAAGTATGGGGAGAGAGACAAAGACAAATACAAAAAAGTGTCACTTTTTACTCACCCTAAATATTTTCCATATACTTATTTCTTTTATATTCAATTACTTTATTCTTAGTATCAGTGCTTTTTCCAATCAAGAATGAAATAGATGATATTTCTAGTATCCAATATACTAAAATTTTAATATCTTTTCCCTGACATTATAGTTAACATGCAGCATTATTGTGGAGGTACTCCCTGATACCTTTCTCTCTGCTCCCACAGCACCCTCCTTCTTTGCTTTCTTTTGATTGACATTTTAACATGCTATTTTTTTTTACAGTATACTGTGCTTTATGGTCATTATTCCATAACCCCATCTAATAAAGGTTTTTTTTGTTGTTGTTTTATAAACATTAAAAATGGCATGTTAAGATACACTAAGGTATAAATAAATAAAAAAATATTAAAATATTCCTGTCTTATTTATACTCATGATGAATAGTTTTGAGACTCTAATGAATAGAAGGTATAATGTAGTGTTGGTGACTTAAATTGTTAATATGTAATATATTTCAAGAAAGGTTGAACATTCACAATATATTAATTACAAACATATCCATGTAGTTCATAATGTGTAATATACCTTGGAATCAAAGATGTATAAGATAAAGACATTTCTTCTAAAAGTTCATGCTAAATTAATAATATCACTCTACAAATATATTAGATATGATATATCATGTCAATGTAATAGTTTTGATATTTTTTTCTATTCTTGAACTCTGTCAGGTTAAAGGAATATTTCTGTGTTAATGGAACTTTATCATATTTGTATAAATATATATTTGTATATGGATTTCAGCAATTAGGTGAAAAGTTCATCATGTAGTATTTACTTCCTGAGAAAACTGATACTAATTAAGTAAAAAATAAGGCTGACATTAATGTTGTACATGTGATTTTGTTGAAGCAATTATATTGATTTAAAGTACTCTTAAGCAGTTTGATTATGTTAGTATACTCATAAGCAGTTGAAGGTTTAAAATAAAATATAAGCTCTCAAAACATAAATTTGGATTTCATTATATTTGCACAGCATATAATAGTGAGCAAAATGGCAACATTTCTAAATTAAGTTGATGATCGAGATGACATTAGTGATTATTTTTTCCATGTTATATGATACACTGCAGAGCTTTCTGAAATAGTTTGAAAACTTTACAAGTGATTCATTCTTCACAGTATCACTCTTAGAACTACTATTGAAATGTTGCCAATTCTAGTATAAATAAAATTTATTTTCATTTGAGAATACAAATTAGTGTCAAATAGTTACTTGGGGGAAGAATAAAAGAAAATTAGAAAATGGTAGACAAACTACCTAGGTTCTACCAGGAATCTATGAAAAGGCTTCTATGAAAAGAAAGAGAAGGTTAATTATCTGGGCAACTGAAGGAAGAAAAAATGACATGGGCTTAGAATCATAAGCAATTGCTCCATGCAGTCATCAAACCTCATCTATGCTGAGTAGTGACAGGTTTCACATTTTTATTTCCCTCAATTTGTGCTCATCTTTAGGACACTGGAGAGTTTGGCAACATTCCCTCTGTACATCCAACTGTCCCACAATGGTTGCAGTATCTGATCTCAACATGAATTTTGATGCCTCTATGACTTTGCTTAAGCAGTTTCCCCACCTGATGTTTGTTTAATGACATAGGGTGCTTGTTTCCAGTACAGGTTTCTTGACAATAATCCCAGAAATTCTGATCCAATGTGACTTGAATGTACCCAAACATCTGTCTTATAAAAAAAATTATCCCAGATGACTGTGATACTTGTGATCATAGTTGGGGAGTAGAGGAAAAATAGAAGAAAAAAAAGGCAACCCAAGGATATTACTTTTCAACAGCATGCATAGAAATATTATAACTTTTTTGAAAAGTGATCCAATCAATGGGGGAAGGAGAGTAGGAGGGTACTGCTGGTCAGAAACCACAAAGAATTCCAACTCACCCTTGTCACCAGCTCCCTGGTCAATCACAGTGAACCAGATAATACACTGTGAGGCAGTCAGTGCTGGATTAAAGAAATGCATTCCAAATCCACCAACAAAAAAAAGTTGGAGAAGTCCATGCCTTTTAGAAAGCTGTTAAGCAAAGGACATACAGGTAGAAACAACAAAATGAGGGTAGACTCAAACATATTGGAAAAAGTAAATTCTCAGTGAAGCTTTAGATGGCTGAATGAGACTACAGACAATCTTTCCCCTCTATTCCCTCTGTACATCCAACTGTCCCACAAAGGTTGCAGGATCTGATCTCAACATGAACTTTGATGCCTCTACGACTTTGCTTAAGCAGTTTCCCCACCTGTAATCCCTCTTCTCCTTTGACAAGGTACATTTTTCCGTAAGTTTCTTTAAGCTTTAAAGTTTTATGTGGTGGTAGGAATTATTGTTCCTTGTTCTTACATGCACACAATGTATGTGTGTGTGTTTTAATGTTTTAAACACTCAGTTTAAATGAAAAGTTATATGGGATATAGTGAGAACACTTTTTATTTTGATTGGGCATTTAAATCATTTCACCAGATATTTGCTTCTCTCACAAAATTTTCAGGACTTAGAGGCCAGATAATATGGTTCCTAAATTTTATTCTTTTTAAAATAACTTATTTAGTTGCCAAGAGTCACATAAAATAGTCAACCTTTTTAAAATGGTCTATAATTATCACTGCCTTCTTTTTTACACACTTGCTTTACTCTTTGTTTTTACATGTTGTTTAGATTTAGTAGTTTGCCTCTACTGAACCAAAATGTGGCAAAAGCGATGTGATGCAATTTCTCAGAGTAGGTTATAGAAAGTTCAATTTCATGGAGTTCAGGTTGAGGCTCAGTGGTAGAGCGCTTACCCAGTATGTGTGAGGCACTGAGTTCGATTCTCAGCACCACATATAAATAAAGAACAAAAAAAGGCCCATCAATGTCTAAAAAAAATTACAAAAAGGATTAATTTTGATCTTTCACACATTCTATGTCTCCTGTGTTTATTTTGATGGCACTGACTGAGAGTTGTAAACTGCCCTAGAAGCTCTCATTGACAGGAAACTGAGAACATCCTGGGAACAGCCTCTGAGATTCTAAGTCTCAAGTCCATCATCCTACAAGAAACTGAATCTTAATATCACCTATGGAGTGAACTTAATTAAGGTCTAATGAGAGAACATTTAGAGGACTCATTTCACCCATGAATGAATAAATGAGATAATAAATGTTGGTGTTCTATGTGACCGAATTCTGATGCAATTGGTAGCATAGCATAATTATCTAATATCCCATAGTTAACTAACACCACACCTTTAAGGAGAGGTCTCTTTTCTACTTTCTCATAGGCTTCCTCTGCAAAGACTGAGAACCTGCTGACAAACAGCAGTGCTGTGCTTGAGAACACATTTCAAATCTTCCTCTCTTAATGTGTAAATATGATTCCCAGTGTCATATCCATCTATTTTTGGAAAAAGTGTTACTGGTTTGTTTTTGTAGCATAGCCAGCC
Organism: Callospermophilus lateralis; assembly: GCF_048772815.1. Taxonomy (NCBI): domain Eukaryota; kingdom Metazoa; phylum Chordata; class Mammalia; order Rodentia; family Sciuridae; genus Callospermophilus; species Callospermophilus lateralis. The sequence goes on from NW_027516477.1 coordinate 5,928,067, forward strand.
CATTTACAGAACATCTGTACTATATTTTTTATTCAAAATGCATTTGAAAATTACCATGACTATTGTTATTACTCATTTAAAATAAAGGAGGAAAGCAGAAGTTAGTGGATATGCATCCCAAAATGTATTTTGGAGAGTCAAAGGGTCCAAACCCAGGTTTGTCCTCTTTAGCTGTGTGGTGCTGGGCTATGAAGAAATGTCTCAAGGCATTGATTTCTTCACTCCTACACCATGGATAGTAATACTAACCTTGCAGTATTATCAAAGGGGACCATATGAGTTAATGGATACATAAGTATTAGAATAGTTTAACTATTTTATTATTACTTCACCTTGTCTGATAATATAATTTCATAGCTAGTTTTTTGGCATACAGAGAATCATTTCAGAATATTCTGCCAGGGGCTGGGGCTCAATGGCAGAGGACATATGAGGCACTGGGTTCAATCCTCAGCACCACATAAAAATAAATAAATAAAATAAAGGTATTGTGTCCATCTACATCTAAAAAATGTTTTAAAAAAGAATATTCTGCCAAAAGGTCATTTATTTTTACTTAAATCCTTCATCACTTTAAAACCACATAGTGGTCAGTCAACCCTTTGCAACTTCTTTCTAGTGTTTACTTAAATATGAATTTTATGGAATTAAACACAGTTTTAACAATTATAACTTATTTTAATTTATTAATTTCGTTAATTTCTATCTATACTTTCACTGCAATGTTTTTAAGAATTGACATTATTTATAGTTTTCTCATAACCTACAACAAATGATGCTTTGCACAAATGGTTCTTAATAGAGTAAATAAAATAAATGCATAATTCATGTTGAGCTTGAATTATAGTAAAAAATCTTATAACTTGATTTTTCTGTACATATGAAAAGCATATCACATGTTCTATATTAAGTAAAACAAGTTGTAACATAAAAATATCTTCATGCAGAAACCTTAAAAATTGATTACCAAACAATTAAATTTCAACTCATGAACTTACACAAATATATGAAATTTCACAAAAATAGCATTTAGGAAAAGAGTTCATTGATTTTTTTTTACTTATTTCATAATAAATGAAACCAATCCATGTTATTATTTGAATATCAATAAGAAGAAAATTGTCTCTTATGTAATTTGTATATATTATAAATATGAAATAAATTATAGGACTTTAGTGTCATGGTCACTTACCCTCTTTAACTAAGGGCATTTGTTACTTTAACACCAAAATACTTAGATACATTGGCCTTTTGAAATTTTCTGATAATTTGAATGAGGTGAAATTTTGAAGCTTCCCTCTCTTTTAAAATTCTTGAGAATTATTTGGACCTCTGACTATAGCAACACTGATAAATGATTGATTTTTAATTAATTTAAAGTTGTTCTGTCATTGTACCATTTCACTTAACCTGAGAGGTTTTAATAGAAGAGTCAGGTCAAAACATATACTAGTTCAACCTGCAGTTTGGTCTACTTAAACAATTTCATTCTTCATGCAAGAGCAAGTAATGGGTATTTATTTCTCATCCATTCACTATGATAATAATATCTGATCAGTGGGATAGCTTGATCAATGAAGTCAGCTTAAGGAATTGGAATATGAATAATGTTTACTTTAAAAGTTCATTGGCAAAAAATAAAGACTCAAAATTAGCTTTTATTATGGAATCTCTAATTATCATGTGATGATATTTTGGCATCTTTATTTTGTCCTAGAAGACTTCTTTGATGGGTCTAATATCCATTCAATCGTCTTTGAACAGATACTGAATTCCTCAAAATGAAATTGATGGTCAGTCTGTTTTAGGAATATTAATTTGGCATCACTCTCATATTGTGTGTGTGTGTGTGTGTGTGTGTGTGTGTGTGAGAGAGAGAGAGAGAGAGAGAGAGAGAGAGAGAGAGAAAGAGAGAGAGAGAGAGAGGAGTATATATAACCCACGTAACTCTCATGAATAAGCATGGCTATACAACTGTTGGTACCCAATCCACAAAATCTACTTTGGTAAAGAGTCCAGGGCTCTAATCTTAGGTTTGTCATCATTAGCTGTGTGACACAGTGCTATAAACAATTTGAATTCCTTTACTCCTATACTGTAGATAGTAATACCTTGCAGGTTTATTGAGGAAATTGATTTCTTGGACACATGAGATACATATGTACAGATGTATCTTATATACCTAAGTTCCAGTGCTGACTATTAGGGCTAAGAAACTACTTGTTATCCATAAACTAGGATTTCCTTACTCGCATTTTGCTAAAATCTACAGCTTACAATTTGGGAGAGCATGTGCACTAATTATAGAGATAAGTAACCAAATATGGTTCTATAAATTTAGAAAATCTAATTTTTCAGTGACTGAAGACTTTTATTTTCACACAAGGGTTTATACTTTCTTCCCTGTTTCAAGCAGTTGAAGCTAAAGGCTCTAAAAGGAGGCCCTGGACATTATTTTTATGTCTATTCTCACACCATTACCATGGTTTTGTAGCTACTGGGAGAAAGAAAACTTTTATAGTATGATAAAGATTACCAATGGATTATCCACAAACATTTAGCTTGAAGTAAGGCAGGGGTCTAATACTCCTACTTCAAAGTGATTTTAGCAAGACTCACAATGGTTTTGTATTAAATAGTTTAGGGAAAAAAAATTATAAATTAATTGTCCTCAAAATTCTATAGAAATTAATCATTGAAAGTTATCAAGAGGGAAGAATTAACCTAAGCAAGTACAGCAGACACAGAACAGAAGGGAAGAAAGATGTCCACCACAAGCGAGACTACAGAAAACAGTGTACAGAGAATGCAGGTGGAGGGTCCACCAAGACTAGCTGACTGGTATTCAACTCTACAATAGCACATTCACTCAAGTAGTTCACTTCATACTCTTGTGTCTGAGTCTAGCTGAGCAAGAAGGTCCAATCTGAACAAAAATGACAAGGAAAAGACATTGTGGTAGCACAGCCTGTAATTTACCTTGGTGAGAGTTTTTAAGTTTTCTTAGGGTACAGTGGACATAGCAGATAGGAACTGGCATGGAGAAATTATACTGTTATCAAGAATTATACTGTTATCAAGAAGGCTGCTTGACAATCAAGAGGAAATTAAGAGTGTCTAAGGTTTACCATTATGTGGTGGTATCTTATTCCTATGCAAATGTCTCCAAAAGCCCCCAACATTAAAGGATCAAATCACACAAGAAAATAATTGGCCTTCACACATTTACCTTTACTATCAGTGCAACTAAAAGCTAAAAGTGGTGGGACAGATAAAAGGAATTCATGCATTTTTATTTCCTTCACTCCTAACCCAAGAGACCTGAATATCTATATCCTTATCCCCACATTCTCAAATATACAAATTATGGTTTCTTTGTAATCTTCAGTGATTTATTTCCATTTTACCAAACAACAACCTAGACATGGAAAGTAAAAAATAACATTTTCATGTTTCTCACAATTCCATGAGTTAATATTAGTTTCACAAGGCAATGGGGAGTACACTGTGGTATTCATCTAGCAAGTGGAATTCATATAGAAAGTAGATTGGATGAGGGGTTTCAAGACTGACATAACCATCAACTGACATGTAGTGTTGGAAGGCTGAACTGAGCCCCAGTTGTGATCTGAGCATCAACAGGCGATCTCTCTTTTATGGCAGCCTCAGAATAGCTAGACTTTCCACATGACAGGTTGAAATTTTAAAAGTTAAGTGTTGAAACAAACAAGGCAGTAGTTATTTAGCAATCAAGAGTTACCTGAAAGTCGTGAAATTGGCTAAAGATAATCTAAAAGCATGGGGTAAGGTATCTGACTGTTCATGTTGAGCCGCAGTTGTTACAGATAAAAAAAATTGTTCCACATTTATGCCCCCACCGAGTTGAGACTGATCAAAACCCCTCCACAGATCTATTCATAGCTTCTCTCTGATCTGAAAGGTGAAATTAGCTGCAAAAGTGTTATAAATTTGCACCAGATTAACAAAACAAATGAGAAAATGAAATGAAAGATACTTAGGGATTTTCCAAAACTTTTAGGAAATCATAAGCAGAAGAACTAGGGAAATGCATTTCTGTTGAAAACAACCAAGTAAAAAGAGTCAAATGTCACATTTCCACTCTAATTGATTACTTAAAGAAATTTTTATCACATTCTCTATTATACTGTTAAACTATAAGAACTACAATTAAGCTCAGTTGACAGGATTCTATTTTGGACCAAGCAGAAATGAACACAAGGAACAATTACAAACAATTCTAGGGATTCTCTGCAGCTCTTTGCAGAATCGCACTTAAAAGTGTATTCCACAGTTACATTTATTAAAAATATATTCTAGTTACAGGTAAGAGACAGTGAGATGATTTTTTAAATGCTCTTCTTGATTTCAAAAAATATTTTAGAGTGAGTAATTTTATTTGATTATTATTTCTTCTTGACCAGCCTATGAAACTCTTAGGATTATGCATGGCAGAAAAGCTGTCACTCTGGTGACTTTTTGAGAGTACAGAGTGAAAACAATGAGAACTCACAATGAAATGCTTTTCTAGGTATTCATGCGATACTGAAAACAGGGCTCATTGGCAGCTATCACAATATCTCTGGACTTATGCTAGGAGGAAAAGGAACAGGTTTCTGAGTTTCCCCGGGAGACCACTCATCTGTCATGGCAAAAATGAAAAGCATCTCAGCAGGGACTCATTTAAAAGTGTTAAATCCAAAGAACTGCGGTATAACATTGATTCTGTCCATGCCATACTTACTAACTTTACTCGCAATTATGAAGAAATTATACTGTGCAGTGCTTTCTCTGTCTAGTAATTCATTAGTGGTGATGGTTCCTTCTGTTCCATCTATTGTAAAGTAGCTGTCCCCATCACTCTTCCAATCTATGAAGTACCTGCATGTGAAAAGAGTAAATGCAAATGGGCAATGATTACACATTAATCATAATGGCAGTTAGGCTAACTTGACACAGTTCCTTATTTTTCTCTCTGTAGCTATTACCCACCGTGCAATAAAGGAGAGTGTAAATGACAGCTTCTTTATTGCAAAGTCAGTATGCTCAAGGGGAAACTGGAAATAATGAAAGATTTAGTACTCCTGCTGTTCATATTATTTTAGGGTCTTGACACCTTGAAAGCTCAGCAGAGACTGAAATTCTAAAGCTGACCATGGGTTTCCTTAACCTGTTGAATATTAATTTTTTTGAGCAGTAAAAAAAAATCCTTAACAGTGGCTGTGAAAGGGCTTTGGATGAGGGAGACTTCTGCAAACAATAACAAAAATCTATGCCAGAACTGAGGTAGAATCTTGATGTTAACACATACAGGGGAAAAAATCACATTATGGAAAATGAAGAAAAAACTTTGACAATTTGGTGATTGTACAAAAATATTTTTCTTTATACAAACATAAAAGAGCCATTGCTGTTTTATTATACTATATGTCAGGACAACTTTCAAAAAGAAGTGGTGACCTTTGCTAATGATGTCTTTTTTATTGTTTTTATTGTCTGACATATTTGGTAATAAATGTTGCTGACTTATGTGAAGCAATAGGAGTAGAACATCCAAGAAAATGAATAACAAAACAGAAATTTCATTCACTTAAGTCATTAGGAAATGGTGAACACATGAACTGATATGTTATCAATTATAATAACAACAGTTAGCATTTTTAAAGCTTGCCATATTTCTCTCGATGTTGATAAATATTATCATTAATTCATACAGTAGCTCTAAAAATATATTATCAATCTCCCCACTTTACTTATGAAATTATAGAAATGAAACCATAGAAACAAGAAAGAATTTGTCCAAGTTTACATAGATTCAATGTTTTATGCTGATATTTGAACAAGTCAGTAATGATCCCCATATGATCATCACTCTGTATTATTACCAAATTGACAAGGGATATTATAAGGAAGAGCTTTGCTAATCATATGGTATGATGCACAGAAGATTTACAAACATTATGTTTCTGGCAGGGGAACAAAAGATAGGTTCATAACAGTGGCTGAGAGCAGGTGACATTATTGCAGCTGGCCCATTGAAATACCCATGCCACAAAAAGTGATTCTGTGTTCATCATGAAAATTCAGTTAAGGGAAGTGTATCTCCAAAGAGCAGGTTATTATTCTGGCAAGCTTGTTATTATTCTGATAAGTTTGTAGTTCTCATGTCACTGCAGTCAGAGATCAAAACTTGTTTGCCTTTACAAATGAGATTTATAAACTAAACTTGTCAATATTTGTTAGTAATTGATTTTCCCACCTGAAGTTACTGAATGAAATGGAACAGGGTATAAACCGTGCAATTATTCTTTTTATATCATGGCTGTTGATTTGAGGTGTGAGAATGCATTGAAGCCATGTTATTTCAATATAATAGCTTGTCTTATAGGAATGCTCTCAAAAATATAAATGGAGTTAAGTTACATTTAAAAGTCAGGAAGCATGAGGATATAATAAGTCTAATTCTCTCTGTAGCATGTTCTTTTTTGAACAAGAATGCATTGTCTCACAATAGTCGTTTCAAGCACTTCTATTCAACTAAATATATGCCTAATTGAAGAAGAAAATTGCGACTGAATGTGTTTATCAGCTAGCATTTTGAAAAGAATTATCAATGCATACTATGTTCAATCATGCAACTCATTATATTTGCTGAGTGTACATCATGCAGTAGACACCTTGCTAGAGTTGAAACATGAAAATTAAGTAAAATAAACAAGAATTGGGGTTACACATATCAACACATGATCTTAATGACTGATAGAGGGATAGGAAAGACCATAGGAGAGCCAAGAAAAGGCAACAAGTGTAAAATCAAATGGTTCAGGCAAGACATCCTGTGCCTGATGTTTGGTGGCACTAGAAGGATATGGAGAAATGATCTTGAAAAAGAGACTGAAAAACCCAAAATGAAGGGGAAAAGATGGTATTTTAGAGAGCAATGCAACCACACTATCAGACCTGTGAAAGTAGTATAGAGAATTATACATTGTTAGTAATTGCTACAGAAAATACTTGAGAGGAACAATAATGAGAAGATGAGTGATTTAGGTCAAAGAAGACCTTAGACATACTATTAAGGAGGTAGGCCACATGCTAAGGGAGATCAACACTGCTGAGCAGGGTCACATGGGGCTTACATTTAACCCCTAGAAAAGTATCTTGTTGGATGTATTTGAAGAGGATGAGACTGTAAGCATTTCTGGATCTCCAAAATCTTGACAAAAGATGGAGAGTAAGCAGGGTTGTAAAGAGACTTGATTCAACAGGCTTTGAGGAGTGATGAGGAAAACTAGGACATTTGCAGCCCAAAGAAGACACAAGATACATTAGCTGACTTTAAATTGGTAGAAATGGACACGTTCAGGGGTGACAGAATTACTTGTTATGTTTTGAGGGAATAGGTAGGACTGAAGAAGAGAACATATATAAACACAGATTTCAGATACTTAAACAAATATGTTTATATAAGAACTGTAAAAATTTATAAGGGGTTTCCTCAGGAAATAGAACACACTGTGGGAGATTTTGGAACTGCTCCAGTAAGTTCCCACTTTGCTAAAATGTACTTCACCTTCCATAAACTTTATTGAGATATAATCTATATGCTAAAAAATTCACCCACTTCATCCGTAAAATTCATTCATTTTAGGTATCATGAATGTTGTGCAAGAATGTGGTAGTTTTTAGAAAATATTTTAAATTTATTAAATCTATATGTATATATTGCTATGTGTTTAATTTTCTGGAAATTTCATTTTTATGGATAAAAATTGTGATGGGGTCAAGGAATATAATAATTCTGTCCCTGAGGAGTTTTTAATGATAAAAGACATTCTCTTGCCTCCTGTTTAAAAGTCATTTGTTCTTGTGTAGGTAGACCTTGGTGCATGATTTATATTAGGTCCTCTCCAACGTGACAGACAAGAACTGCTACTTTATGTTATTTTTAAATTTAAATTCATCATACATTTCTAAGAACATTTTAGAATACCTCTCCAATATATTACTTGATAATACTTTTCACATTCATTTTTAACTTCATGTACACACATGTATTAATGTTTTAACACACATAATTGAGAGTACCTTACAGGATTTATATCCCCTGGATCCTAAATATTAACATGTTTCTCCAAAATCAAAGACAAATAATTTGTCCCAATATTGTTTAGGGTTAATGTTAACAATTTGGTTAGTCCAGAAATAAATACTTACTCACACACTTAATCTCAGAATAAAGTAAAAATAAACAGAGGTGAGTTCCCTGTAATTTTAGGCAATTCTGATGCCCAGCCTATGGGAAACTACAAGTCAAAATTAGTGGCTTTAACCTTTTTATGGTTTAGATATTTGGTATCGCCCAAAATATTATGTGTGAAGCAATGCAAGAAGGTTTAGAGAAGAAATGATGAGGTTATGAGAGTCTGAACCTAATCAGTGAGTTAGTCCCCTGGTGGAATTGGCTAAGTGGTAACTAAAGGCAGGTAGGGTGTGTACAGAGGACACAGGATGTGTTTGGGGTATGTATTTTGTATTTGGTAAACGGAGTCTCTCTCTTTTCTTTTTCATCATCATGTGAGCTACTTCCCACTGTCACACTCTTTCATATAATGTTCTACCTGACCTCGAGGCCTAAGGAATAGAACAGGCTGTCTATGGACAGGACCCCTGCAACTGTGAGTCCTCAAATAATCTTTTACTCCTATAAAATTGTTTTTATCAGATATTTAAGTCACAGAAATGAAAAAGCTAACCTTTATTGAAATCCTATGCTAAGCGGCAGAAGGAGACCCCCTTACCAAGAAAGGTCACTGACTAAATGTTTTCTCAGGGTCAATTAATCTGTGTTTACAGACTGACTTCACTTCACCCACTTTCATATTGCCCCACACTCTGTGGCAGGCCCAGTCTGATAGGCAGAAACTTTCTTAGCTCTCCAAGATCAATATCCCTGAGCCCTTCCCCTATCTATGATCTTTGAAGTCCCACAGTATCAGATTCACTGAGGGAAAGGTGGGATATACTGCAAAATGATATAAGTGTGTTATCTATACAAAAAAAGGGTTGAGACATTTGTGAGGCCCAAAGAAGTAAGGTTGACTAGTGTAGTTGACTTACTTGAATAAATAGTTCTTCTTGTGCTGTTAGCCTTTAGAAAAGTTTTGAGAGACAGTAAAAAATTGTTTTTTATTTTGATCATATTTTTTTAAAATTTTTATTTGTTTATTTGTTTTACCAAGGAAGGCCTCTGCAGAGTTCCACATTGGTCATTCATTAAGTGGAATCTCCATCAATTCTTACAATTCTTTTCTTCCTTTATATTGCACTTAACCTGCATTTTATTTTTAAAATATTTCATTATTTGAGACTCTACCCATCTTGGAAATGTGAACATCTTTCTTCCATGCAATGAAATATGTTAGGGTCTGTAAACAAGTCAAGATGGCGCCTGGCATTTTGCCAGAGGGAGTGGTTTGTGAAGTAATGCCAGAGAGCCATTAAGTGTGGAGATTCCTTATTGGTTGACTGCTGTATCTAATTTATGTTAATTAAGATAAGCTGTTTGGAATGTGTATATACCGCTCCTATCCTACAATAAACAACAGCTCCCACTCCTGCTGTATCAGTCTACACAAGTTCCTTGTCGCCCTCAGGTTATTTTGCTGCAGCCGAACCCCGGCAATAATATTTAATTAATACGGTAGATTCCAAATAAGATAACATAGCTTGTATATATTTCCTGTAGGTGACTCAATTTCTTTTCTTTCCCACTGCCTTTTAAATTATGTAAAAGTAGAGACTAGTTTTGTTCATCTTTCTGTTACCAACTGCCTGGGATAGTAATCTCCACAGACAACTTGCAACTTACATTTTGCACTTAATTTGATGCACAGAAACAATTATTCCAGTTTATATGACAGCTAAATATTTCCACTAGAAGGCAATAAGACATTTTAACATGTTTTATTCAGGAAAACCAATTTATTTTTCTGATTTGCAGAAGAATTTATTAGCTTTAATACTCAAATTCCTAAATCCCAGCAAATACTTCACATTCCCAGACAAAATAAAAATTTACCATTTTACTTATACTTAATACTTGGAGACATGTCATAATTTACAAATTTGTTTCAAACAGAAATACAACTTTGTGTAGTTAATTACATACATTTTAAGTTTTTTGACAACATATTAAATATTCAATGATTTGTATAATGTATGCATAAAATAATATGTCAGGCTGGGGACTTAACTCAGTAATATAGTACTTCCCTCGAATGCACAAGGCCTTAAATTCAGTCTACAAAACAAATAAAACCTCTAAAGAAATAATAATGTGTCTACAGCATCCTGTATCTTGTTACCATAGTAAGCAAATTTCATTTACTTTGCTCAGTCTGACACTGACATATAAGTGCACTGCATAAATTGACTATTACTGAAATGCAATGAAATAGTTTGAAAAACACTTGTTTTCTGGACAGAATGAGTGATGTAAAATATCACTCATTCTTTTTACAGTTAGGTGTGGAATCTTTCTTTCTAATGCACACTATTCTTCATTTCTAAAAACTTTGGAAAATAATATGTACCTGACTGTGTAACTGTCTTGTTAAAAAGATAAAATGTGTTGCTTAGACCCAGAATCACACGTGTCAACTTGCACTGTGTGTTTGTGTGTGTGTGTTTTCCCTTTCCTCTGTCTGTCCACATTATTTCATTTAATTTCCAGATAAAATATACTTCCATACCCACAAACTTATGCTTAGTTCTAGCATCAAGTTATGCTATACATTATCTTCAACTTTAAAATACCTGAACTACAAAGCTCCGCACAAATCTCTCAAACACAAACCATGAGCACAGATTCTCAGGCTCTGTATTATAAATGGTTTCTGTGTTTGGCTCTCATTCACCATTTTATGTCACCCAGTTTTTAGATTGTCCCCTGGTGAGATTTGGTACCCTTTTCTCTGGATGTTCTCCTATGAGGAAGCCCCCTGACTTCTGGAATGTGGCTGAAACTTATACAGACTAGTATTTTTCTGATGCCCTGCCTTCACATGACTGACTGAATCCAGTGCCCAATGAAAGAGTAAATGTTGAACAAGACCTATCATTTTTTATTGTGATATTTTACCCAATATAACAATTGGGAGACCAGTAGCAGAAAAAAAAATTGCCATGATCTAACTGACAATGAAACCACAACTATAATTTTTGAACATTTCCAAAAAGACACCGCATTGTTTCTAAATATAGAAGGGCTTTTCAGGAGATACACCTTCCTAGAGACAACAATTACACACTTTGAGTTTCCAAGAGTCTTCATAAAAATCTAAGGATAGATTGATATTTACTTGCAACTAATCCCAGCAGTGTAACCTTAACTTATAATTTGTTTAAACATACCCTTTTCAATTAAAAAGAGACATAACTATAAAGTATGTTTGTACCATCTTCTACTTACTCAGTAATAGTTGAGATTTAAATGAAAAACTAGATACTTATGATATATGAAACAATTCATACAATTATTCAATGACTATTGCAAAAAAAACTGGTTTAACAATTGAATAGAAATAAATTTAAAAAAAAACTAAAACAGTAACCTGACCTGTGAAGGCTACTTGATAGAGTACAGTTTTTATTACTTCTCTGTAAATGAGTTTTTAGAAATGCCTCAAAAACTTTTATTGTCTTCATTAGGGAAGCATTCCCCTTAAAAATGTTTCTTTTAATTTACCTAAATAACTTCCTCTGAGTTAATGGAAATGCTAACTTTGACCCTGTTCTAATTCTCAAAACATTTGGTAAAAAGTACTTGATGGTATAGAACTATACTAAAACTATTACATCTTATACTTAGGGAATAAAATGTAAAAATAATAATTCAGGTCAATGTAGAAAACAGTCTTTTGTTTAGGTAATAATTATATATCAAAATCTCTTCATTTTTATCTCCTCTAAGTTGCTAATATTTTGTTGTTGTTGTTGTTGTTGTTGTTGTTGTTGTTGTTACTGCTTTTTTTATCTTTGGGCAGCTAATGAAGTAAAAGTCAATTGAATCTATTTGCAGAAACATTTTAATGAAAACTTCAGCCATATACATCAACACTCAGAGTGTAATTGCTTCCTTAACAATAACAATTAAGCTTTAAACTTTTTTCTTAGATATCTCAGTGTTTATATGAACCTTTTTAGGCAACATAAGTTTAAAAAGGTTCATATAAACACTGAGATCTTTATTTCTTTCATTTATTTATTTCTTTATCTTATATTTCTCCTTATTTTTAATTTTTTTCTTAATAAATTTAAAGTTGTATCTCAGTTTGGATAGTTGATTTTTTGTTTTAGATGTTTAATGACAAACTAAACACATTATAAAGTTAGAATGGTTAAATAGTTAGCACTCTTTCTGGGACGTGGGACACAGTGAAAGGGGAGGCTAAGGAAGGAGGATTGTAAGTTTCAGGCCAGTCCAGGAAGTTCATTGAAACCTTGTATCAAAATAAAATAAAAAGAACTAGGGACATAGCTTAGTTGTAAAAACACCCTGGGTTCAAGAGAGTATTAGAGAGTAACACACACACACACACACACACACACACACACACACAGAGAAATGTTTCACTTCTTTGTTTAAATATCTCATTTGGATATAAGTAATATGCTTAGAATAGGTGTCTAAAGAGGTATAAATATAAAATGTGTTATTAAAATTATATATATATATATTAGAGAGAGAGAGAGAAATTTAATATTTATTTTTTTAGTTTTCGGTGGACACAATATCTTTGTTTGTATGTGGTGCTGAGGATCGAACCCGGGCCGCACGCATGCCAGGCGAGCACGCTACCGCTTGAGCCACATACCCAGCCCCTAGAATTATATTTGTTATGTATTCATTTTCCTTTAATTTTCTCATACTTTCCTTTTTTTTTTTTTTTGGTATTGAGGATTGAACCCAGAGATGCTTTACCATTGAACTATATGAACTATATTTTCATTCCTTTTAAGTTAAGACAGAGTCTCACTAAGTTGTGCAGAATGGCTCTTAAAATTGCCATCCTCCTGCCTCTGCCTCCTGAGTACCTGGGATTACAGTTGTGCACCAAAGTGACAGGCCTGTTTTTGTTGTTGTTGTTGTGGTTGTTTGTTGTTTGTTTTTTTTTCTTAAACAGTCACACATTGTATTCTAACTATGAATCTTTTTATACATGTGCATGTCAGTGTTCAGACTCCCCTGTACTCTGCCATTCTCTTGTTCTATGTGGACCATGTATTTTGATACTCTCAGAGAAAGATTTTTTTTTCATTAAAGAAAACATCATCTGTTCCCAGAGCTTTATATGTGACCTTTTGTTAAATTTGTTGAGACCTTGAAGCAGCTTGCTGTAATGGTGGAAAATGTGGTTTACACCAATACTGAGCTTGGGTTCTGAACTTGATGTCTTGAATATAAAACACAGATTCTCAGTTTTGTTATGTATTGAAACATACAGATAGCAGGGTTTGATAATACAAATAAAGAATTTGCTTAATAAATGTAGGCATTTCATCCCTAGAAATATTTCTGACTCTGGATCTTATGCGTCCTTCATTGGGCCGTGGTTCTCAATTCAATCCAGCTATTTTCTGAATTCCCTACAGCACTAAATGCACATTTTGCCTTTGCTCGTGTTGTTCCTATGAAGGGTCCTCAAGTCCTTATGAGTGACATCCATCACTTCTTTCCTACAAAATCCTCCTGTGTTATTTCTTTTGTCTAACCTACATGTTTGAATTGATGTTAATGGTGGTTTCTCTAAAATGAAAATAGCAAAACAAGAGTTTTGTATTTTGTTTTGTTGAGTACATAAGAAGTTCCTTTCATTAGAGTTCATCAGTGAGTTCCCTGTTCAGTCATAGGGCATTGTACTTACATGGGTGCACTGTATTATTTTATAAGAACATCTTACTGCTCTTATTAACAATATCCAGGCCAGAGGGTAGACATGGAATTTCTTAATTTATATCAATGAGTGTTAAACATACTTATCCTGAAGTACTTTCCAGATAGCTTCATCATAACTACTTCATATTAGTGCCTTGAAGTAGTATATGTTTGTTCAGGTCATCATTAATTTTATTTACTGTCTCTAGGAGCCACAGCAAAATGGTCTGAATCAGTTTGCTATTTTATCTAAAGCTATTTACCATTTGTGTCTTAAAAGCTTATATTATGTTTTAAAGAATCTTTTATTTCTTTTATTTCTTCTAAGTAAGCTTGATTTCCTACAAAACTAGACATGTGTACTCTTTAGTTAATTTACACTAAAATTATTCACATTCTAATAATTCATTGAATGGTTTATGACATCTTATTTCATAGACTAATTTCTTTAATTTTCTAATGATTATTGACTATTACAGTATTTTTTCAGGAAAAAATATGATGATTATTTACTATGCATTTAAAATAACTAATTATTATAGGTCAAACACATACATACACAATTTCAAATTAGTGTGACAAAAGAATTATTCTCCAAAAGCAACTGAAGAAATTATAGAGAGAATGAATGGAGCCAAGTGTTGTGGTACACGCCCATAATCCCAGCAGCTCAGGAGGCTGAGGCAAGAGGAGCACAAAGTTAAAGCCAGTCTCAGCAAAGGTGAGGCACTAAGCAACTCCTGTCTCTAAATAAAATACAAAATAGGGCAGGGGATGTGTCTCAGTGGTTGAGTACCTCTGAGTTCAATCCCTGTTACCATCACCCTGCACACACACACACACACACACACACTCACAAACACACACACACACACACACACACACACAAACACATACACACACACACAAAGATAGAAAAGAAAAGAAAGAGAATGAAAAGGGTTTTTTAAATGTTTGTTCCCTCAGCACTTGGAGATAAAGCAAGTAACCTGAACCACTAGCAAAAGGAAAGCATAGCAATTCAGGTCCATGATACATCCCATGTTCACCTGGGTGGTCAGAACTCCTGAGGAGTTACCTAAGGCAAAACAGGTTGGCCTCTGAAATAAATCACCATCCTTTCCATTACAGTGACATTGTGTAATTGAATGTATTACTAAACTAATATAAAATTTCTTTGTAAATTAAAGCTAATTCTTTGGCTATTTGTTCCAAGGCTTATAATAATGAGAACTTGGGGATCTAGCTGTATTTCTTCAAATCTTTTGCCATCCTTCCTGAAGACATGATTTGATCTTCTGGTATCTTGATTTTTCTCTCTCTGTAAAATAATATCAGCTATTCTATTGTGTGTGATGTGAGACATGTGCACATCCCAGAACTAGTACAAATTAAATATGATGATATAATTATATGTTGATAGTCACTTGCTACCAATATAAATAAATCCTTATTTGGATATAAGGTTTGAGGGAACAGAAGGTTTTTTTCCTAGTGAAAACAAAATAAGCAATGCATGCTTGTAAGAGTGTTGTTGTCCTTTTGTATTGTCAACTAGAAATATGGTATATGAGCAAGATTCAGAAGGACCAATAACATGATAAGAGCATGTCTACAACAAGTATACCTAATTTTCTCCCAGGGGCTGGTTCCTGCTGAGTTTACAAGCAATGGTTACCCAAGGTGATTAGGTGAGATCACAGTTATGAAAATCAAATCACTGATAAGTTTTAAAATGCATTTGAACAATTATGAAGACATGATTTAGCACCACTTTTTTATTGTTCAAAAAATCACATTCCCTATCACTAAAATAATTTCTTATACTCCACTTCTTTTCCTTCATCCTAGACTTCTGCTTTCACAGGTACCAAAATGATATGCATATTTCATTGCCAATTCCAAATTACTGGAAGAACATTTAAGAGGCATAGCGTAGTGGAAGGAAGTTACCTCCATCATTGGGAGCAAGGCTATGACAGGGATAGTGAGAGAAAGACTTTTTTTCTTTGGTTTTCTGGTCACCCAGAGGTGGACAGACATTCTATGCCCCAATTTTCCACTGCATAAGATACTGAGATGCCACAAGTCAAAAGCATCTTGGACAAGAATCTGTGAACTGAAATCGTAAGCCCAATTAAGTCATCTTTCATTTAAGTTTATTTTTCTCATGTATTCTGTGACTTTGATGAAGAGCTGACTAACATGGTACTATTTAACAATAACCCCCAAAATGTGCAAGTGAAAACCTACTTGATTCAATACTTTTATTGAACAAGCTTTAAATGCAATATACAAAGTTAATATTTTTGAAGTAAAACATGTATCCTAATATGTAATGCAATGTTATTAATAAAATGTAGTATGCATATGCTTATGAATATATGCAAGGGCATTTTTCCAAATCTATCATAAGCAGAGATGTGTGTGTGTGTGTGTGTGTGTGTGTGTGTGTGTGTGTGTGTGTTGGCCTTTTTTTCTTAAGGGCTTACATACATGAGGATTTTGATATTATATTTATCGAACTTATGCTCTAATGTCATAACAAAAGGAAGTTTGATCAATCTCTTCTCAGAAAAATTTCTTTCCTCCCCCACTCTTTTTTTCCCTTTGTGTAAAATGATTATCTGTTCTTAGCTTCTATAAATGCAGTTTATGAAAGCTATATGCCATCAGCATATTTGCAAGTAGATTTCATACAAAAACCAATTTCAGAAAAATAATTCTCTTGAGGGTCCTAAATCTTAAGGATAGCATAGTTGTGACAAATTCAAATAAGGCAAACTCCCCAGAGATTAATACATTCAGCTGTTACTGCAGTTTCTAAATTCAGTGTCCCCTTTAATGCTTTGTTTGCCTTGAGTTTCTTTGAAGTATTTCAAATCAAGTCCTGTCTGCTTTTTCTCTTTGGTCCACCAATATTTGTACACAATATCTTTATGTTTTTCATTTAACATTTATGGAGTTGTTTCTTCTCATTTGATTCTGCAGGTTTTCTAGTGATGTAAGAATTCATAATATATCTTTTACTGGAAATTAGTTTCAACTATTTTAAATAGTTAGCTCTTCCTAACTTAATGAAATAATCCATGAAGAATAGTTTATGGCATAGAAACCAAAACACTATTTGTTTCTTATTGTAAACTTGAAATATACTTCCTTTTCTAGAGTTCAGTTGGTTTTATGACTCTAGTAAGTTTTTCCTGTATTATATTTTATCAGTTAGTAGAAGAGAATTATTTCTGTTTTCATGACCACTTTTTATTTTAAAATACTGTGATTCAGATAGGTATCTTAAGGAAAAGTAGTACCTATAAAACTTTATAAAATATTTATTAAGATAAAATATTTGATACTTTTTAGAACTGCAGCCTTATCTCTTTACTTTGTATTTGCAATGTGAATTTTAATTATATATATATATATTCTTAGAATCATTTAAAGAATGTATGCACTACAAGAATTTGTTATATATAAAGATATATGGTCATGATCCATTAAAAATATATACGCAGTGTTTCTTAGAAGCAAGTCCTATCAATTAATTACTGAGTTTCCCATGTATTGTTCTATATTTGTAAACAAAATATTTAATCATTTTGATTTTTGCTTCATACAGAAAATATTTATAAATGAATAGTTTGCTATTTGGTTGTAGTTTATAATATAGAAATCAAGTCATTAATTTAAACAATATTTATTTATCTACCCCTATGTTCTAGGTAATTGTATTAGTCAGCTGTGTATTGCTGTGAGCAAAATAACTCTCAAGAATAATTTAGAGTAGAAAAATTTATTTTGGGATCACAGTTTCAAAACTTCAGTTTATGGTTGGCCAACTCCATTGCTCTAAACTTATGATGTAGCAGAAGAAAGTCACACAACCCATGGCAGTCAGAAATGAGGGGCAGGGAGAGAAAGGGAGGGAGGAAGGGCATAGAGACAAATATATTTTATAATTATATATATGTAATATGATGTTATATATAATATAATACAATACAAGAACCAGGCTTCCAGTGACATTCTGTACTGTATTGTATATAATATTATATACAATACAATATATATAATATAATACAATACAATTTTTTATGGATCATGACCATATATTTTTATATAAAACAAATTCTTATAGTGCATATATTCTTTAAATAAATATATATATTATAATTACATATATAATATAATATATGTATCATATTATATATAATACAATACAGAAACCAGACTTCCTTTAGCTATGCCCCATCTGCCTACAGTTACCACCCAATTATCCATTCAAGCTATTATTCCATTAAATATATTAATCCACCAATTATCTTCTAGCCCTAATCACTGTCAAAAATCCCTACCTCTGAACCATTGCTTTATGGGGTGAAGTTTCTAGAACAAATTATAACATTAATGTTTGAGGTATGTGAGATTCATCAAGACCAATGAGGAAGAGAGGGGATTGGTGGATTGTGATCATATCTCAGCTACTATTAAGACTGAGACAGAAGAATTGTGAATTTATGTCAAGCTTGGGCAACATAGTAGAACCCTGACTCCAAATATAAATAAATAGATAGATAGATAGATAGATAGATAGATAGATAGATAGATAGATAGATAAAAATCCAGTGAAGAGCAGTATCTGGCCTTCTGAAGTTTATATGCTGAAGGAAAAGTAACAACTCACATATGCAGCTCATAGAATGTGGCAGATTAATCTAGAAATATTTTATACCACCACTTATTTTAATCATCACAAAATTCCTGCTAAGGAAGATAAAAAAAAATAGAATGGACATTTTTTGAACATGTAGTATCTCCCATCCAATTTTATCAATAATTAAAATAAATTTTATCTGTTACCTTAGCATGCCATATGGGAAGCTTGGCTTCACTTTATGTCTCTTCCCACATGTGCTTTGTGGATAAATGTGTATTTTTGCCCATCTGATTAAATTTCTGGTGCATTGAAAAAGTAGCTAGTAATTGGTACACATGTTGCAGTCAGACTTGACTCACTAGAAATCATTTTTATGACCTTTATTGTAACATGTTCTACCACAAAGGGTAGACAATACTAGGGGCAGAAGAAGAGAGCATTAAAAGGCAATGGCTGGAAGAACAAAGGGGAAAATATTTACAAATTAAACTAAGACTACTAGGGAACTGTGTGGTAAGTTTGCCAGGCAAAAAAATCAAAGCCAATCTTTCTTTGAAGCCGGTTTAGTTCTTGGTGATGGTATTACTTCTGGCTTTACTGTGCTGAGTGTAATGATAATAATAATAGCAGTAAAAACAATATCCAGAATAAAAGATTAACACTACTAAATTTTACCTTGCACAGTAACACTGTTAAAAGATATTAAACAAAGAAAAAAAAACAAATAGATTGTACCCAAATGTGTCAAATAATTATATATTTGATATTTAGTTTTCAGAGCATATTTTCACTATCATTGTTAAGTGAGCAAACATGTTTTTACACCAAAAGAAGATGACTCAACAGGATATTTCCACAACTGGCATGATTCAAGTTTGTTGTTTACTCCATGAACATGGACCAGTTTCATGTTTTCAAAACAATTCTGTCTTCTGACAACTTTCACAGAGTCAATTAGATCCATCTTCATCTTGGAAGCAGGCACTACTCATTAGAAGAAAGACTAGGGTGTGATTTTAAAATAAAGTGGCATTGCCCTGACTCCTATGACATAAACAATGAAACTTGAAAGCCCACTTGTGCAGGATAATTTCTCTGAAATGTATCCGTCTTTTCCTTCTCATACCAGGATCATGAATTTGACAATTTTCCTGGGTTTGAAACTGTCCCTTTACCTAAGGATGTGTTCTACTTATATAATCTTTAAATTTTTCTGCGTGAAAGGGTTTTGAAGTATTGCATTAGAAGGACAACTTTTGTTAATGTTTTTTGTATCATCATGTAATTCAACAATTAAAAAATTGAATGTGATTTCGACATATGCAATTGGACTATTACCCCAATTCTCTTTTATTAAACTGTAGGGAGTTTTAATCAGTGGTTTCTTTTAATGTTTTCATTATTTTTTGTTACAATCTTTAGTATTTCTTTAATAGCTTTACACATTTATTTAAAAAAACTATAATTTTGTTTGCAAGGCATTTTCTACTCATTCTCTTTAGATTAACTGGAACTGAAACATGTTGCAATGTTGACATGCAGAAAAACAGCCTGATCTCCATGAGTAAACTGGCCAGTACTTGACCTGAAAAGTAAGGTATGCTCATTTCTATAATTTTTCTCCCTTTTTGTGAGACAGATGTGCTTCTTTTAGAGTTCTGTCCTGATCACAGATCTGCTATAGAAAATAAAGAATCTGTTGTGATCTGAGTGGCCATGCTCCCCTTGTATATATATTGATGTTTTAACCTGCAATGTAATGGTATTACAGGTCAGCATTTTGTGGAGTATTTAGGTTCAGAGGTGAAACCCTTATGGATGGGATTAGGGACCTTTGCATTTCTATAAATTATGGGCATTCAGAGTCATCCTGCATAAGGCACAGAAAGAAGAAAAGAAGTATAAAGAAAGTTTCTGTCTACTTAGAGAACAGGTATAAAATCACCAACAAGTGTTGTAGAAGGTAGATGGTAAAACCATTCTGTTCAAGTTCAGAGAGAAATAAAGAACATACTAGGAACTGGAGGAAAGGCGATATTTATTATCAAAGATCAAAGAACTTGGAGAAGTGTGTTCATATTCTAGCATTTTGTAGAACATAGAACTTTCAAGGTGTGAAACTTACTATTTAGCTGAGTTTTCTACACAAAGTGTTGGAGAAGAAACTTGGTTCATTCTAATTACTTATAGCAAAATGTGGAGGGAGATTAACTAAAGATGGAATGGTTAAGCCAGTGGAAATCATAATCTTAAAATGTGGAAATAGCTCATCCATACAGTAAAACATGAGAAAGTGTGTTGAGAAGAGCACAGTAGGGGTTGGCAGACTACTAATTTGATAAAGGGATTCCTGTGGGTGTGAGCAACAGACTCTAACCACCATAACAACAAAAGCCAGGAGTAAAGATGTCATCACAGCAGCAGCAGCACTGCCAAAAAGGACTAAAGAAACCAGTGAGAAAAATGAAAGAAGACTCGCAGACTTCCAAAGCCCTACAGTACCTTCAAGTGAGAACATGTGCTTTCCTTAGTTTAAAGAAGGACTCCAACATAATCTAACCTTCCTAGGGCTAGGGTCATGACTGCCTTCCCAGTGATTTCACAGTGCAAGATCAATGCCTGTAGAGCCAATGGGTGAGGATGCCAAATAGAGGGCTGGGAGGTCACCATCCTACATGGGTAGGGCCAACATAGAGAGCAACAGCATGTGTAGAGTCCTGCTCAGGAGTAGGGGTGATGTTAGCACCCCAGTGAGTGCAAAAGCCTGGAGCTCTGCCCCAGTGGTCCAGGAGGGCAGAGGACTGACCAAGAGAATGTTTATTCTTAAATCTTAGGGTTGAAGGGAGTCTGGCCTGCTACAGTACATATTCACAAAGGACTTGTCATCACTTTTGCATTGCCTGCTTTTCCCTTTTTGAATGGTGATGTCTGACCTAGGTCCCAGAATTGTATTTTGGGAATACATAACTTGTTTGGTTTCATTGGTTCATAGCTGGAGGGAATTTTTGCCTCAGCATGAATCTTACCTTGAATCTCAACCATATTTGGTTTAGATATTATTTAGCTAGACTTTGTACTTTAGACTCAAATGATTATGTTGGAATAATTTGAGACTTTGGGAGCTCTGGGGAAGGAATGAACACATTTTGAAGGTGAGGACAAGAATCTTGATAGGTCAGAAGGGAATGTTAAGGACATAGTGCTTGTGAACATCTCACCCCCTTAAGTCATGATACAAAATCTGAATCTCCAATATGATGGTATTAAGAGATGGTGGTGATTAAGCTGTGTGAGTGGGGCCCACATGCTCCTAAACAGTGGACCACAGAGAACTTTCTGTCTCTTTCTGCCTCATGACCACTGAAGAAGATGACCACCATCTTCTAAATATTCACCAGATACCAGACTTGCTGGCACCTGGATTTTGAAAGTTACGGCCTCCAGAAATCTGGGAAATAAATTTTTATTGTTTAATTCACCCAGTCTGTGGTAATCTAAGACTACAGCCTAGACTGACTGAGCACCCCATGGGATAGATTCAGATGAATACAATAAAAAAATACATGTTTTCAAACCACTTCTTCAGATTGTGCTATCTACAGTGATGTGCTTTCTACCACTGAATACATGACACAATTTTTTGGTATTTACTTACCACATGTCATAAAATAATAAGAGACATGTTTATTCCTCTCTATATCAATAGAGTATTTTTGTTTTAAAAGACTACATAATGTTTTCTTAATTTGGTCCAGAATAGCTTTAATTGCTGTTCTTTATTGGTTCTCAAGAGTTGAAGGTGTGTAAGGTCAGTTAGCAAACAACAGAATATGGGAGAAAGTCTCAATCCTATTGCAGGATCAATGTAAGGAAAGCGGATTTTATCATCCTTCCACAGTGCTATGGTAAGTTATAGCTTTGTGGGAGGGAGGGAAAGAGGAAGAGAGGAAGAGAGGGGGAGAGAGAGAGAGAGAGAGAGAGAGAGAGAGAGAGAGAGAGAGAGATTAGTGAGGAGGTATTGATAGGAAAGAGCTCTGTGCAAAGTCTGGGTTCGGGTCAGTTAGCAAACAACAGAATATGGAAGGAAGTCTCAATCCTATTGCAGGATCAATGTAAGGAAAAGGGGATTTTATCATCTCTCCACAGTGCTATTGTAAGTTATAGGTTTATGGGAGGGAGGGAAAGAGGAAAGGAAGGAGAGAGAGAGAGAAAGAGAAAGAGAGAGAAAGAGAGAGAGAGATTAGTGAGGAGGCATCCATAGGAAAGAGCTCCGTGCAAAGTCTGAGTTCTGGGCAATTCTTTAATTCATCTTACTCTTGGACTGACTAAATGTGTTTTCATTGTCTCAATCTCACATTCATAATGAAAAGTCATTACAATAAGAAAAAAAAAATCGCTTTCAAATCGCAAATGACAAAACCATCCATTTTTAAACACTAACTTTGGGGACAGAAATTTTTAAATAATTATAACATGGCTGCTACATTCTAGGCACTGTGAAAGTATCTTAAATTAACTAATTTGGAAAATCATTCTTTGAACTTCATTTATTAAATTTTTCATAGATTAAAAATTGATATTTGTTAGTTTGTGTGACATATCCAATAGCTTATCTGCGGTAAATATTGCAAGGAGGACTGATACAGATGTTTTGTCCAAATCCTACGGCATTTCCTCTATTCTTATATATAATTTCTAGCATTGTATTCCATATGTGAATCATGATGCACTTTTGGTCAGAAAATTGTTATTTGTTTGTTTTTGTTTTGTTTTCATGACACATAAAAAGAAAATATTTCTTATTCTTACCTAACAGTACTACCGCCCACATCCAGGTCTTGTGCAGTTACAGCGCCAATGATGGTTCTGACAGGGGTGTCTTCATAAACTTCCATGGTGTAAAGTGGCTTGCTAAATACAGGTGGCTCATCTACATCCAGAACACTGATCTTCACTGTAGCAGTGTCTTTGAAAGGGCAGCAGAGTGAAACAGGTGATCAAGGTGAAGGTTGGAGGCCTCTACTTTAAAAGTATATGTCTTCTTCGTTTCAAAATCTAAAGGCTGTAGTGAGGACAAATCCAAAGTGAACTGTTACATTTGTATAGAATGTGGCATAAACCATGAGCATCATTTCAGAGCAATGCAAGTTGGTATTAATTATACTGGTTTTGAAATGTCTCACTTTTATAATTAGTGTGTAAGTAAAGCACAAGGTCAAACTTTCTGGGTAACTCATAAACATAATCTTTTGCACATATTAAATTTACATAATGTACTTATGAGCATACATACTAGATAGGGGTTACACATTTTATAAAAGCAGTTTGAAATCAGTTAATAGTTTAAGGAAAGCACTTCTCACATCTTATCCAATACTGACATCTAGTGGAAGCAAGCAGTGATAAAGAAATGGAACAAAAATGGAATTGTATAATTGAAAATTTCTAGATTCCATTTGTAAATTTGGCATAACAACACATTTTTAAGCTCATTTTTCCTATTGTGACATTAATATAATTTTCTTTTAAATAATTATGAATTAATAAGTCATTTTATTAGAAAACATTTGTATCAAGATTCAAAATCACAAACAATGGTAATTATGAAGAGTGTTGGTCTTTTGTGTTCTCAGAACAGCATATAAATACTGGTTCTCCCATGCATTGTCAGTAAGTATCACCAAGAATTCAGGCTTCCAACATATATGAACAAATTAAAGAAGGCATTGGAACAAACATACAAGTCATTTTCCAGATTTTCAGTAATGCTCAATTTTAACTTGCTAGTACTTGCATTCACCCTCACTGTAAATGTTAGTTTTATTATGAAAGTAAGTGAAAATGCTGTATTCCAGAAATACGGTGCTACTATGTTGCTTTGTTAAGTTATAAGCTTAAGGATAATGACTCAGACTTCTAATTTCCAAGGAAAAACTAAGACAACACAAATTTAACACTAACAGTGAATACAGGGACCCTTAAGTTTCTGTTTGCTTAAGCAGTTCCCAATAGTGTGACCACAATGATTTGCTAATTGCCTTGTCAGCATCTGTTCCTTTATCAAGCACACCAGAGGAAACTAAAGGAGGTTTATTTTCACTTTTAAAGACATGAGTATTATGTATTTCTTTGGAGAAAAAGAGAAAAAAGTCACTTATGTATTTAAAAACTCTCACAATTCAATGGAATCTGCTATGGTAAAATCAGTTATAAGTCTTGTATATGCATCAAGTAAGTCTCCTCACAATATTTTTAATGCATGAGAACATACATTTATTCCCCTTTAATTATTCCCTTTATTTTATCAAGTTCATTATATTCTTATTCCTATTTTTACCTTTGTTCTATGCAAATAATTGATTTGACTTTCTGATAATTTAGTCATACCTGTTAACATATAACATTGATTTCTTTCAGTTTTTATTACTTTCCTGTTAGAAATGTTTATTTCTCTTAAAACAAATAGAAATAAAATTGATAATATGGCCACTGGTGCCATGATTAGAAATGAGATATCTAAGAAAGCATAGATAGAGGATAATTCCATGATGATATTTTGACCCATATAAAGCTTGACTCTCATGCTTTGAGAAAGGAATAAGACTCAAGAAAATACAGCTAATATTTAGAAAAATATGTCAAAATGTTATTTAAAACAAAAAGAAGAAATCAGTATAAATAGTGAGAATGAACAGTTTCGAATAAATAAGACCAAAACAAGACAGGACACACATTTTAAATATTAAAGGACTATAATGGTGAATATAAGTTAGGAATATTATGTAAGTTTCTGAGTAGTGAATTAGTAATAATTTAAGTTCTTTACAACAATAACTTTCATTTGGAAAAAGGAAGAAACAAATAACAAATTAAAACTTTCAGCACTGAATTAGTTAAAATATAAAAGGTTCTGGCAAGGCAAGAGATATCCCCTTGGAAAAACAGAAAGGTACAAAGGTAAATAAGATTTTTTTTTCTCTCAGCATTCAATAAATTATAGAATAAAGGCATGTTGTCTAATGGAGGAGTTTGAAGAAGCAATAAATTTTATTTAAAATACCATAGTAGTTGTCTGAAAAAAAAGAGGAAAAAAAAGTAAGTTGAAAGAGTACACTGGCTAATTCAAATTAAAGAAAATGCAAAGTTCTTCTTGCATGTAAAAAATAAGTGCTCCATAAATGTTAAACAATGTATTTTCCTGACAGCGAACCCTAACATCTATCTTAGAGCAATCTAATTTTAACAACTTTGGAGTCCTTGATTTCAAAGCAAACTGAGTTGCCCCAGCTCAGACTTATTCTCTTTTGGGCTCCAAATCCACGGCTATCCTAAAATGTAGGCATTCTTACCAACTGTTTCCCATCTCTAATTTTCCTCTAGATGTTGAAATGCCTCTGACTATCTGTACTAATGTGTATATTTGTATATATAGCTTATATATTGTATATATAGTTTTATTTTCCCTCTTAATAATACATTACATCTGTCTGGGTGAACTTGACTCTTTACTGGTAAACTGATTTCAAGATAGAGACAGAAAGAGACTTCTGAAACATTTTTTGCTTTTTTAATTTTACTTTTATTTTTAGGAGATAAGACATGATGTATGTTTTTAAAGAAGTCCTGGCCTATCACAACAGGTTAGAATTTGGCAGTGAGGGAAATAGGGAGTGAGATGAAAGAACCTTTTTCTACATATAGATTTCTTTTTTTTTTTTTTGCAACTAAAAAGTTATTTTCTACGAAGATCAAAGAACAGGAGAAAACTGTAAGAGAAATACCACGATTATATTCTATGTGGACTTCTTCATGACTCTGACCCTTAGGCAAATTCACAAAATGGTGTAACTCTGAAAGAGCAAAGACTCACCAATCATCTCTACTTGACTGCACTCACCCATCTGACAGACCAAAGCCATATTTGGAGGGAGATTTTGTAATTGACAAAAATTCTAACATTTGATATAATTATAGATCAGAAAAGATTTTTTTTGGTAATTGCTAGAAAATTGGTTTCAATTTTTGATGGGATTAAATAAATTTTAAATATTTATTTTTTACACAGTACTTTGAGAATTTTATGACAATGCTCTGGGCATATTTAATTCAGTGAGCCTTTCTAGAAGAATAAGAAAAAGACTGATTAAAGAGAGTTTAACTGAGCAACTTCTTTGGATTTTTCTGTAACAGAAGATTAGTAAGATCAGAACTTTTGAAAAACAATTCACAATATAGGAAATTGTGCTCCATAAGACCGTGACTATGGTGAATTAGAGAATGGCATAATTAGTTGCTCTCTGGAATACAAAGTGAGAGAAGGGTCACCTTTTACTTTTTTTTGTTACTTTGCTTTCTTTACTCTTTGCTGAATTCCAGATAATTAAATATACATAAAATGTTCAGTGACAAATAATTTTTTTTCACTTAAAAGGAGGATAAGCTATTTTTAATATTAAATATCAGAATAACCCCGTGGGCTCTTTTAGGCCTCCTCTTGTTTCCAGATAATGTTGAGTGGAAACAGGTACCTATAATTACAGATACATGAGAACTGGAAAAGAACAGCTGTGGCAGACAGAATTCTGAGATGCTCCCTATTTTTGTCCCCATTGCCCCCAACCATTTTATGTAATAATTCTGCTCCTTAGTGTGAGGGACTTGTGAATTAAATGGCATATTACTCTTGTCAACTTTTTCAGTTCTGTGGAAAAATTAATATGAATATAGAACTAAGGCCCTTAATCATTTGACATTGACTTAAGACACATTTTGGAGATGTCTGACCTAGCAAATGGTGCAAATGATTCTGGCTGGAATTTTTTTTTCTCGGTGGTGCTGGGGGATTGAACCCAGGGCCATGTACATGCAAGGCAAGCACTCTACCAACTGAGCTATATCCCCAGCTTCTCTGGCTGGTC
This sequence comes from Callospermophilus lateralis, assembly GCF_048772815.1. Lineage (NCBI taxonomy): Eukaryota > Metazoa > Chordata > Mammalia > Rodentia > Sciuridae > Callospermophilus > Callospermophilus lateralis. Next base: position 5,955,599 of record NW_027516477.1, read on the forward strand.
TTGAGCAAGTGAACATGTGAGCACAGGAGCCAGCGTGGCAAGTGCCTAAAGGATACCTATGAGGACTGAGACTTGATCTCAGCCAAGAATTAACAAAACAATCATAAAACCTCAGCAAAGTTAATTCTGCAGGCAACCAGTTAGCTTGGTAAAGAGTTCCAACCTTGTATCAGATTTCAACCTCAACCCACACCTTCAATTCAGCCTGAAAAGCCAACAGTGAAGGACCAGGGATGTGGCTTAGCCATCTTACCATCTATAATGTTATTGCAGCAGTTTTCATGATGATCATCTATCAGTTTTACCAACACAGTGAAGGGAACACTCCAAAAATGAACAAAAAAACAATGTATCCTTGGCATTAGGGCTGTACTCAATCACTTTGTAGGTCTTTACAGTCAAGAGAATAGAAAACTGTGAAGGAACACAAATGAGCGAGGGGTGTAATGTTTTCCAAAATGTACTATTCCCTTTCAAGATAAGGAGTTAGAAAACAGATTTAAATCAGACTGAACCATGATGAAAATACATTAGAAAAACACTCTTCCAAAGCAAGTTTATATACCAGCTGGACAATAAAGATAAGATGTTCAGAACACATATTATTTTGAAAGAAAGTCAAGTTTTCCATGAGTTAATTTTATGATCAATAAAGTCAATTCCACTCTGAGAGAAGAGATGGGAAAGCTTATATATATATATAAAATCTCCAGTGAAAAAGGAATTAACTTCAATATTTCACTAAAAATAATCAAAGATTTGATAAATAATTGATGTTCTTGTACCACATGAGAAAGTCCCTATAGTGAAGAAGCATGCAACAAAATAAAATGTGAATATTTTAAATATAGGCTTTACTTTTGACAGTGTTCACAGTATTTCTTATACAATTAAAAATTATATAACTATAAATAAAAGAATTGCCATTTTTATTTAAAGAATAAAATAAACACTACATCAAACTTATCTCTAAAAATATTACAACAGTACTACTTATTTAAAATGCATTTAATTTTTCTTTGCAAAGTTATTGCATTCCAGTCTTTTGTAATACTGAAAATATTTTGACAGTCATTTAACAAGTACCTGAAAGACCATGGACATTAGTTCAATGTCTGTTTTTTAGTGACAATAATTTCTGGAACAAATCTAGTAACAAAGACAAAATAAATCAAAACAAAGGTAATAATGTCAGGGCTTCTTGCTACACATTGTCAATAATAATTTTCATAAAATGACAAAAGCTTTCATCAAGTATTATAAATGCTTAAGTGAAATATATGTGTCACATACATGTACAGTATAAATCATTCCTATCTGGAGAGGCCAGTTATTTTTTTTGTCACATATCATTATTCATTGCAATGAAAGTATATGCTTTTCAAAATATACCATAGTTGAAAATAAGCCATGTGACTTTGAAAAATGTATCCTTCTTCCATGCATTTCAAATTTCCCATTAATGAAATCAATAAAACACTGCTTTTCTTATATACTTTGCAAAATATTTTGAACTTTATATAGTACGTAAGTGAACATGAAATGTTTTTTGTCTTATCCAACAAAACATTAATACCCTATATATTTTAGAGATTTTCTTTAACAAACAGGACAAAACATAAACACGAAAAAGGACTTCAAATAAGAAAATCAGATATGTCATAAATGAGTGTCATAAGTATAATAAGTGCTGTTGCAGAAATGCTGAAATTTTGTAAAATAAAGTAAGAGAAAACCAGTTTGGGAAGAAGGGCTCAAAAGAACCATTGATGATAAGCAAGGGAGATAATACTAAGTAACAGGAAAGTATTGAAATTCCTGTGAGCAAGAGACTTCCATGAGAATGTGGAAAAGCTCAACAACTCAGGTAGACACCTGCAGTGAATTTGGTGTGGGTGAAAAGGAGCTTGTACATATGTGTGACAGTGTGTACAGAGGCTGGTAAAAGAAAATATGCAGCCTGCTTTTGACCTTTCCAGCAATGGGGACCAGATTAAAGTCTAAGTAAGATAATCAGATGTAGTTCCCACCCTTCATTCACAGGATGAAGAAGTTCCTGAAGGAAGATAAGGGGTGAAGCTGGCAAATACTTAGCAGTGTTGGAAGGGAGTATTAAAGAAGGATATAAGCCACAAGATTAATTTCTGCTCAGAAGAAATCACTGGCTAAGCTCATGCCCTGTTTTTGGCAAACAAAGGTCTATGGGAATGGTAGAAACCTAAGAAATATTCTGGACTTTTTGTTTAAAAAACTAGAAAGGACAAAAATAAGACAGGTCACATGTTTATTGGAGAAAAAGAAGGAATATGGCTTTATACATTTTGAGGTTGAAAAAAGCATTAAGAAATATTCAAATAGAAAAATCTGCAAAGCAGTAGAAAACTTGGCCTTGGTTTTGTTAATTTGGGGTTAATTTAGAGTTGAATCTGTTAAGAAAAGTTGGGCAAGGTATTTAAAGAATATAAAGAAGGTTTAGAAATTAAAAAAAAAAACAGAAGAGAAAGACAAATATTTGGAAAAAAAAACAGGAACATAATGGTTGTAGAAACAACATAAGGAGTACCCCTTTCTCTGAAATTAGGAATGTCAGAGTTACCAAAAATAGAATTTTTAAAATTTATTAATTTTTTTGAGCATATAAATTAGTCTACAATTTATTTTCATTTTATTCCTAAGAGATATTCTAAAATTTACCACATGATGGTGCTGTTACCAAGTCATATAGTGTGGAAATACTTCTCAGTCATATAAAATGATAAAATTAATGAGTTTGACTGATTCATGAGTAAATATAAAATATAGATGCCCAATGGAACCAATTGAGGCCACAGCCTATTTATAAAAGGGTTCTGTTGAAAAGTCAAATATTTCATCTCCTATTTAAAAATCCTTCTACTTTAGATTTAATGTGATCTTTAGTTATGTAAATTCAAAATAAAAATATGCTAAGATAACATCAAACTGGTTAAACTTTTTAATTTCAAAAAATGTTTTACTTATTTTATAGTAAATAGGCCACTACTTCATCATTCTTCATTTGTAAACAGATGCCACCACTACTTTGTAGTTCTTAACAGACATTTTTATAGAGATGGTACAGGACTCTTTCTGAAATTCTGCAGATATTAAACTGTTCTTTGTATAACTGAAGTATTCACTCTACTGTTTTAATTACCTAAGTTTTCATTCAGCAACAAGCAGACCAAAGTGTTTCTCAATATATTTATCCATTTAGAGTTTTTTTAACTATTGTAAATTCCTATTCATTTTTATATTCAAGGAGTATATATTTTATTTTTATTTTTCTCATAGGGAGTAATTACTAAGATATAGTTTATTTGTCTTTTAAATATAAGAAATTTGTTGAATTTAAAACAGCTGATTTTCTCATTGGAAATATATCCCAGCTCCTAGATTTTAAGATGCGATTGAAACTTTCAGAAGCATTATTCTAGTTTTTCCAGTGTTGGTATTGCTATATTATTCAAAAACACATAAGAGAATTTTAATTTGTGTATACTTTGTTCAGTGTAACATGCAAGAGTAGAGTAAGAGTTGGTTTGGGTTTTTACCAGTATTGTGTGCTTTGGAGAGATTTACAAATTTTTCTAATTTTACTCTGAATTCAACGTGATACAGTGAAATGACACCTTTCTTCATTCTCCTCAGCTTATATAAACCTGAGTTTCATTTCATATCCTCACCCTACAGAGAAAAAGGAGAGAAGTATACAGTAAAATAAAACTAAATAAAAGATTTTGAAGATAAAACAACATTGAAAATATGTGCTTCAGAACATTGAGCATTTGAATGTATTTTAAGTGGGTTAAAAAAAGAGAAGCTCTGTTAAATTGAAGAATATATGATTTCATTCCTCTACTGCTGCTTAAAAGTTTGTCAGCCAAAAATTTAAAATAACTCATCTTTAAAATACAGCTATGTATTCATATGTAGGATATATATTTATGGATTTCCTAAATGTATTTAGTATGCTTAAAAATATGATTTATGTAGGAATTCATAATTCTTGCATTGCAATTCTATGCTGAGATACAAAATGAGAAACTGTCAAAATATAATTTTAAGATCATATGAAAAATTAAAATACTACTGTTGATGTTTACATTCATATTTATTTTTGCTCATTTCATTCTTCAAAGACCAATAATAAGTGCAAGATAAAGTTTTCTGAGAACCTACTGCATGTAATGCTTGAATAGTTTTATTACATGAGCTTTGACCAAAAGGATTCTTTATTCTAAATACAGCTGTCATTTTAATTTATTTTGAGTTTTCCATGCACTTTATTCAGCTGAATATTTTTCCATTATTCCTTTTTCATAAAATCATACCACCATGTTTGATAAAGATATATATACATATGTGTGTGTGTTTTTATGTATATGTACATAAGCACATTTCATGCAATCCAACACGTAGATAGATGTTAGATAATTCAAAAATTGTGTTGCAAAACTTATTTCTTAGATTTAATAGATGTAGTCTATAGATTGCATTTTTTTTTTCAACAGAATAGGTTACTAGGTAGAGATTGCCCCTGGTGGATCCTTGTTTAGAGATCACAGCAAGTTACAACATTGAAAGTGACTCCAAGTATTCTGTCAGGGTTTGTAAGTACTGAATTGATTGGTGTAATTTTCTACATCATAAAAATAGTTATAACAATATGTTCTGACTGTTTCTTTAAAATTTAGCCAGAATCACCAATTCTTGCAGTCTTTACTTCTATGAGCATCTCAATCTGTTTCTTGGATTAATTTCAGTGATCTTTTCAATGGGCTTTTCTCAGCCTTACTTAAGTAAGTCTTACTTGCTTAAGTCTGATTTTCCTCAAAGCATACAGAGTAAACTGACTCTATTAGAACAGAGGTGATTTACGTATAACTCCCCTTATTATTACCAAGCTCAGAGTCCTTGTCCTGACCTACAAGACCTCCATCATGGGACATTGAATACATTGTCTCCAATCAACATTCCTTTTATTCACTGACCTTTCCAGTCTCTTTGTCCATCAGTCCCTCCTCAGAGGGAGATTTTGCAATTGTTGCTTAGTTTTTCTGAACACATGTAATGTACACAGTTGTTGTTCATCTGTCTTTCTTCAGAAATATGCTTATATTTCACCATAGCCCCAAAGTCTTATTGACCTTTACTATAAGACTGCCTTTCACATTCCTGTAATCTCTTTACCTTGATTTATATCTATCAGCTTGAATCTATCATTGCTGATAGAGATATTTCATGTGTTAATTTTCCGATTTTCCCAATTGAATGGATGGAGCTGGAGAACAGGGAATGTCTATCTTTGAGTCCAAAATGGATCTGGGACATGGTGGCTACACCATAAATATCCCTTGAATGATGAAGGGAAAGGTATAATCACAGATTTATTTGGACAAGGAGTTTTATGCCAGTAAGATGAATGATTAATTTACCTCAGGAGGAAACACTGTTTTGTCTTTTTTAGAGATACATTTTTCAGATTGATTATCTGCATTATGTAATTCAATTTTAATAAGGCATTTCCATAGTTTTATAAATCTCAAAGTCAATCCAATAAAAAAAAATTTAAATTTCTCAAAAATTCAAACAAAAAATGATGTAGCAATTACTCACTATGAATCTTTCCTTGGACTGAAAATGCATTTTTACTGATTAATAATAGTCAAGTTTTTTATAATTTATAACTGCAACACTTCCTTAAAACATTATATTTTTGACATCATAAAATAATAAAGAAATATTACACTATTTCTTTCCAAATATATTTAAAAATAAAGATTTTTCTGATTGACATCTAATCATCAGTTACTTACAGGCATGGATGAAAAATAGGTGTCTATAAAAGTAAATGTAAAATATATAAAACTACATTGATGAATATAAAATACTTTTATAATAGCAAGATGAAAGAATATTTAAATGTAGATATGCATAATTTAGTATTAATTCTGTCCCTCAGATTAACTTTGTAAATCTAATTAATTTAATGGTTAAATTTTAAATTTTAAGATACTATTTATGATCATAAATAGTAAAATATTTTCTACCATTTTTAGTATTATTAGCTTACTAATATTTGTTACAGTTGTTTCATTTGGATTGATTTTGAAAAATATTTAAATATTATTACTTTTACATAAAATTAATAAGAATATTCACTGATATGTTACTGCGTAGAAAAGAGAAATACTAAATAACAATAGAGAAATACACAAGAATCATACCCTTTTTTCTTTGTGCGTTTCTCAAATTCAGCATTAATGCATAATTTTAGATCGTATCATGTGTATTAACTAACTTCTGGATTAAGTACAATTTATGTACATTTGTGGGAATAAAAACAAAATGACTATCTATATGAAGCTTATATTAACTTTTAAGATGATTTTCATTATAATTCATAGTGTTTCTTATTAAAATTCAGAGCTCCTAACAAATATGAGAAGAAAGGACTGATTAATAGCACTGATTTCAAAAATATTTCTTCTGGGTTGAAATGATCATAAATAGTAACAGAAATGACATGTACTGCAGTTTGGGGTTAAGAGAGTATACATTGTACAAAGAGAGGGGGAAAGAAGACCTAAATTTAATGAGGTTCACTTTTTTTGCTATACTTCACTACTCAAAATTCATTGTTTTCTTCATTATAATGGAAGCAATCTACATGCCTCCAATGGAATCGGGTTTCTTTCTCACATTTACACACTCCTTCATGTGCCACTACCCAATAAAAGACAAAACTACGTATTGGGCAAGTAATGATTTCTTTCAAGGGTCTGAATAACTTTGTTATCCTCCTCTGCTGCTCTTTCCATTCTTCCTTTCTTTCTCTTGCTCTAAAGTTTGGCCAGAATCACAATTCTCTTAATCTTCACTACTATTAGCATCTAGATCTCTTTCTTGGATTATTTCAATGGTCTCTTCACTGGGGATATTTCTAGTCTTACTTCCTAACTGATAAAAGTGGAAGTCTCTGTAGGCTTTTTTCTTACAGAATTCGCAAGTCCATTATTATCCTTTCTTATTTATTCCACTTCTGCACTGAATAGAACTTACCAACAATAGTGTTTCTCCACCGTGATATCAACTCTCAATAATAATGTGCTAACTTAGATATTTATACTCTGTGTTCTCCAAAAAGTCATGAAATGTCAATATCAACTTTGGTAAGATAAAAGTTATTGACTGTTTTTTCATTTTTAAATTGATCATTTTTGTACATACATTGCTATAAAATTAATTAGAAATTAAACTCTGATAAGAGTGTTAAAAAAGTACATAATCAAATTATTAGGCTTCAATTTTCAATATAAATCCATATTTGTTAAATCATAGAATAACACTATCTGTGGGAGTGAATACTTCATAATTATAACTTTTTTATTTAAAATATTACTAATTAAAGGAAAATTAAAATTGCTTATACTCTTTTATTTTCTTTAATTATTTTTAGATAGTAAACTGTCAAAACCTTTGTTTATGTACCTTTTTCAGTTTGATAACTCCTTCTTGTGTATCCTCATCTCTGAGGATGTCAAACAAATTCCCTCCATCTCCAGGAACAATAGTGTACTCAATTTCCACATTTTGTCCAAAATCAGGATCCACAGATCTTATTTTTCCAATAGCTGAGCCAACAGGAGAAGATTCAGGAACTTTCAGATGGAAGATGCCTTATAAAATATATGTAATTTGCATTGATAGTGAACTAGTAAAGGAAGATTATCAGGTTTGAAAAATGTAGATTGCACGAAGTAAATCAAATTTGGAACATTATAGAGCAAAATGCAAAGGCAATTTGCTGTCAAGGATTATGATTATATGTAATAACTTCATTTTCACTTCAGTAGACCTGCTTTTGATTTTTAAATGGGTATTATAAATAATAGAGTGTGCTATATTAAAATTACTGTGTGGAAATATTTTAATATGATGGATATCAAAGTATACCTTCTAAGTGAGGGTAAAAGTCTTCATAATTGTCACCAAAGTAATCAATACCAATAAAATAGAATCTAAAACACAATAAAAAGATATATATATATATATAATTAATAAATTGATAATAAATAGATAAAAGATAGATGGATAGTTATTTATGAATTTGAAGGTTATGTGTCCAGAAAGTAACCATTACAATGACTATGAATTTATCTTACAATGAACTGAAATGATAAGCTGTACACTAATACAAAATTTTACCTCGATGAATTTAAATAAGGCATATTGGAGACAAAGATTCAGCTCATTTTTTTAAATAGGGAGAGAGAGAGAGAAAGAGAGAGAGAGAGAGAGAGAGAGAGAGAGAGAGAGAGAGAGAGAAATGAGAAATTTTTTTAATATTTATTTTTTAGTTTTTGGCAGACACAACATCTTTATTTGTATGAGGTGCATCAAACCCAGAGCCGCGCGCATGCCAGGCATCAGCTCATTTTTAATACATATTAACTTGGCATACTTTCTAATATTTAAACTGAGTACATAAAGTTTGAACTCCCCAATTTTTTTTCTTTTTCTCATTAAAGGAGAAAAAATTAAAATGATCATTTTTACCACCAAATAGAATACTTACATTACATGAAATATGTACTGGATCAGAAAAAAATGTAAAAAAAAGAATACTTATCTGTGGAAAATATTCCAGAACTATGAAAATAGTAGACATAATTTAAAACCTTTGTCAAAAATTTAAAGTTTAAGATGAAGAAAATAAATAGGACATACTATTTTTTGAACATCTCATCAAAGTGAATATTAATGGGGTAAACAATAATATTCAAATCAAAGTTGAAAAAAGGAAAAGAAAAGGAGGAAATTAAAAGTGCAGATGCTAAAATGAATGAAGAAGTTCAATGTTTAATTTTGATACTGGAATTCCAGTTTCAAATTCTATAAATAAATTTTGAATGTCACTTTCCCATGGACAAACAAAGTGAAGTGATTAAGTTCTCTTAGAATTCTAGTACATATGTGAATATTGAGTTATGATGGCACTAAAGACTTTTCTTCAATGGTGAAGTTCACTCAACAAATTACTTTTTACAATTATAATTATTTGCTTCAAGATGGCATGAAAAATTATTAAATTAAGTGACTTCATTTTTCATTACCAATTATTTTTATAGAATATATAGTTATTTCACAATCAGTTGACAAAACTTGGTAATCTCATCAGCCCTGGTAACAGTTAAATCTTGCCAGCTACCCTCTACCTCCCAAATATTTCCCATTTTTTCTTGTATATTATTTTGAAATCTGCCTTATTTTAACTGACATCGAAAGCACATCACCTCAATAGAACACACATTCTGTCTTAAGAGGGCTAAGTATCCACCTATATCTTGTTTATTTGATGCACAAGAAAGAAGATATATATATATATTTGGGGTTGGTACCAGATATTGAATTCAGGGGCACTCAACCACTTAGCCACATCCTCAGCCCTATTTTGTATTTTATTTAGAGACAAGGTCTCACCAAGTTGATCAGCGCCTTGCTTTTGCTGAGGCTGACTTTGAATTTGCAATGATCCTGCCTCAGTCACCTGAGCTGCTGGGATTACAGGCATGAGCCACTGTGTCCCACTAGAAGGTATAGTTTATACTGACCTAAAATAATTGTAAGTAATTAATTGTTTAGTATTATACATGTAAGATGACTTTCTAAAAGAATACACCATATACAGTTTAAATAAGTAAATATACAGTACAAACAAATGATAATAAAACTTTCTAGTGACAATGTTGGATCATTAATATAGACTTTATTAAGGGATCCTATTTAATGAAAGTCATAGTAATTGATCAAAGTAGCCATTTCTCATAAACTAGTATTGTTTTCATTAGGTTTTATTTGCCAAACAACACAGTTGCTGCCAGATGTTCAATGTTCACTAAATTCTAAGCAGGGTTTGAAACCTAGGCCACCAGATCAAATAGAAAAATCAAAAATGAAAGGAGTAAATGTTGCCCAATTGTCTCCAAGAAGGATAAAGTGGGAAGTGGGACATCCAAGGGCAATCTGTCTTTTATCAAAAAGTGACAAGTACCTAGTAGAAATTAATGTGACCATTGTCACCTACATTCTTCAGATCACAAATATTTCTCAATAAGTACAGATTTGAGGGACTCCTGAGTTTTGAGCAAGCATGAAGATGCTTGAATTTATTTTTAGTGTGGCAGTAAGGCATGGGGCATAGTCACTCAAGTTTTACTCAACTTCTCAAAGAGAAATTTCAGAGAAAAGGAACAGAGCACAGAATATATGAGATATTTTTCACTTCCTTTTTAATTTTTTTTTCAGAGTAGAAATTAGAAGTTTATTAAAGGACAGCAGAAAAGACTTCTCCCGGAGGAAGAAGGGGACCCAAGAAGTGTAATCCCCCTTTTAAAATTTTTAATGTCTATTAAATGTAAATATGATTTATTAGGAAGGGAGTCTACAACATTTGATTCTCACTGTGTGATTGGGATAAAAATCAGTAGAAACAATAAAAGCCTTAAATTGATAGTATGATTAGTCACAGTCCAAAATCATGGTCCATCAGTGTTAGAGTCTTAAATTTTTTGCTGAAAAATAGAGAAATGGAGGTTTAAGTTAAATGAGTACTATAAATCTCCCTCTAATAGGATATTTAGTTAGGAAATTTATTGTTAAACATTACAAAGTAAAGGGATAAAAATTTATTTGAGAGCAATAGCATGATGCTCTATACAGTGGATTTCTGTTGGGTTGGTGAGGATACCTCCCTGAGGAGTGCAGGGCAGGTGTTGGATGATATATTTAGGGAAATAGGAGGATATAAAGAGCATAGGGTATTTCTGCAGACACCTTCCAATATATTCAGTGAGAGCAGCTTCAAGTTGCGTATTAGATTTCATAAGGTAGCTTTTCATTTGAAAAGTATAGAAGCAAAAATAAATAAATTGTATATTGAGAAAAATAATAAAGACTAGAGTCATGTCTACTGGATAATGGTTAGTGAATATGGAAAGTCTAGCCAGAACTGAGACCCTCTATTGTGAGAAAAAGCACTTTAAACAATGAAGGGTACCAAATAATGCAGACTAGAGATGAAATAACCCCCCTTGAAGACACTATGCCGAGATGTGAATTTTATGCTTTAAAAAAGAACACTTTATGAGGCCATTAACAATAAATGTGAAGATAGCTATACTTTGTAGTACTCTGTCAATATAAGTAATAAGTTATCTAAGAAGTTCTTTTTGAGAATTGTCATCTCAGAGCATTCTCACAAATTTCATTAATATTTAATGGCTTTGGAAAACTTGTGATAAATTCAGAGTGGCATTGTCCATATATGGTTGATGTAACAGCATTTGACTAATCTGTATCCCTTAAAATTAAGACATAATAGAGTAAAGAAATTATTTATCACTTACATTTCTTCTGTGCATCGAGGTTTTAGTACATGTAAAACTCAAATACACAGAACAGTAGATTTTCTGTTCTTTACATAACAGACATATATTTCTTTTTTTTATTATTTTTTTAATTTTATTTTTTTTATTGGTTATTCAAAACATTACAAAGATTGCAGAATCACATCGGTTACACATCCACATTTTTACATAATACCATAAAAGTAACAACCGACATATATTTCAATAAGGTGAAAGATGTGCATGTTCATTAAGACAAGCATTGCTCTGTAAAATACTGCAGCTGGTAATAGAAGCTACAGAGTATGGAAAAAGCCAGAGAAACTGTGCATTAGTCACGTCAGATTGTTTAGGTTCTGTCAGTTTATTTTCAATGACTTGACATTTTATCATTTCTAGAATCTCAACAGCAATAAAGCTGGGGTCATTCAGATTAATTCAGAACTCTGAAGTAATCTTCAGCTGTGCGAAAGTTGAATTGTTTATGATGTACTATGAAATTACACTGCCATCATCTTCTGGGTGTCCTACTTTTGATGCATATGAAACATCTTAATGGCACTACCTGTACAACACAGATTAAGAAATAAAACAGATGACAAGAGATTGTACCAACATTAAAATATATATTTACATATTCATAGAATGCACAAATGATGCTTTCCCAAAATCCCTTGGGAAAGAAGAAATATTACAGGTAATGATCTAAGGTGGAATTTTAGTGATCAAATTTATATAGTTTCCTTCAATTTTTCCCTTTTAGAAAATTCAGAAGCATTAATGAAACTATCAAGAGAGATATATTTACTTAAAAGAATATAAATAGTGTTTTAATTTACTGAGAAAATATGATATAACCAAATATATTAAATGAATGAACAAATTATAAATATCATGAAAACTTTCAGCAATGTGAAAATTTTTTTAAAAAGATGAAATAAATTGTTACAAATTTACTTTTGAAATACATTTTATATTTAAAGCAATAAGTCTTCAGATAACAAAAAAATTGTGTATTTTACACATTCAACTATTTATAAAGATCATTTGTATATGACAGGTAATAATTGGAGCTTAAAAATACTAGAAGTTCATTGGATTAGATAAATGAGAATGAAGGGAAGGGAGAGATGGGAATAGGAAAGACCACAGAATAATTTGGACATAATTTTCCTATGTTCTTATATGAATATACAACCACTATAACTCCACATTGTAAACCAAAAAAAAGGGAAGTTATACTCCATGTATGTATAATATGTCAAAATATATTTTACTGTCATGTATACCTAGAAAGAACAAATTAAAAAATTTAAATACTAGAATGTTAGGGTCTGTAAACAAGTCAAGTTGGCGCCTGGCATTTTGCCAGAGGGAGTGGTTTGTGAAGTAATGCCAGAGAGCCATTAAGTGTGGAGATTCCTTATTGGTTGACTCTTGTATCTAGTTTACATTAATTAAGATAAGCTGTGTGGAATGTATATATACCCCTCCTGTCCTACAATAAACGGCTCCCACTCCTGCTGTATCAATGTACACAAGTTGCTCGTCACTCGCCGCCCCCCCCCCGTTAGTTTGGTGCAGCCGGATTGCGGCACTAGAATGCTAGAAATACGAAACGTTTAAGAATAAATTGATATGAATTATTAAACATTTTAAGAACTCAAAATTGTATCCTTGAGCCTAAATAATTATACTATTTTTTTAAAAAGGTTACATTTAATATTCAGAATGTGTATATGCATATACATACACAATCACCTAACTGTAGATTACATAATTAGATTTAGACATAGAATTGTTTAAATAATGATCCTGTATGCTTTTTCCTTGAAATGCCATCTAATTGCACCTAATTGCATATGATTTGATTTCTTAAGCAAATGTAATAATAGACAAATAATGTAGTATGTAAAGAACATACCAAGAGAAAGCAACCAACATCATTGTAAATTAAAAAAAAAAAACTTTATAGAAACTTTACCTATATCTCTGTGACCTTGGGCAAAATATTTAGTGATTCTTTTATTTGTAAGATTGGTGTAATAATAATTTTGATTCATCTTGTAGATTTATTTTCAAAAATTCACTGGTACAATAGTAAATAAAATTTAGTATTATATATATAAAATAACATAATTTATATTATCCATTACTACTAATTAAATTTTAAATAATATTTTTATTGATAATGTCTCCATGAATATGCATTATAATATTTTTTCTATATGAATAACAGTAAGAAAGAGAAAGCTGCATACAAATGTGTGAGAATGAAAGAAAGAGAATGCTGAAAAATTATTTTAAATTTTACTAAAATATTTATTTTCTTGTTCTGAAAATTGGAGAATTCAGAAATACCAAAATATTTTGATAGTTTAGTAATATTTTAGGTCCTCTGTCTTCAAAATCCTAAAGCAGTTTTTTAATTTAAAAAAAATAAAGTCCGCAAGAAAAGACCTTTCTGATGACAAAATTGAATTCAATCTGGGCTTTAACCAAACACATTAAACATCTGTAAATAGGACCTCAGGAATGACAAATCTATCTTTACTCAGTCTCAGAATGTCTATGAAACCAGTGACAATAAATGTGAAGAGAACTAGTGTTCATTCTACTCTACTGATATAAGTTTTCTAAAAAAGTTTTGAAATTTTTCATCTTAAATATGTTCACAAACTTATCATTACCTAAAGCCATTGAAAAACTTTTATCAATTGAAAGAGAAACATTTTCTAGCAATGATTGACTTAGTAAAAGTGTAGGTTGAACACGTTTTAAAATGTCAAGGATTGGGCACCAACAACTTTACTATTTTAGTTAAATCATTTCTCTTTTAAAATACAATAGTAGAAAAAAATAAAGGAAATTCAAAGAACTCAGAAGAGGAAAGGAAAACAAAATGTTTGTAAAATCTAGTGCAATTTAGAAATGTTTATATCTAACACAATCTCAGTTCACAACAACTAAAGGAGAAAAGAACGTTTACAAAGGTTATGAATGTCCCTTCTAAATTGTACAAGCATGAACATGAATTGCTAAGTATATATCTAAAATTAATGGATTAAGTTTTATAAATTCTATGTAATGATAGCAATAAATCTTTTCTAAGAGTGATAAGAACTCATCCATCTAAAACTTCTGGTTCTATGCAAATAAAACAATGCAAAAATATAGGGCCAGATGTAAATCATATTTATATAGTAAGTTAATTACTTAGCATGCCTGTAATTCAGGTAAGAGATTAGGTCCAACTGTAGCTTCTAGTAGCTTTGTCCACAGGATGATGAAGACAATATAAAAATGGATAAACAGATTTTTTATAGTTTTGTCTTTTTTCAGAATTCAATAATTTTCTTTTGAATGATTACATAAGAGCATAAATTTATACATATTTACGAGGTTCCCCATCTTACTTTTAAAAATATGTATATATTGTGTAATGTTCAAATGAGTTTAAACATATCTAGGAGTGTTAACAATTTAATGTCATTGAAGAATTTAATTGAAAAATCACAAATATTAATCTAGCATGGCAACTTCGAAGGTCTGAAGCAATGTTTACAATTCTATTCCATGTGTGATATTTAGACTGAGAGTGTGAACTGAGCCAACTTGATATTGGGTCTGTGAGGTCATCTAATAGGAAACAATCCACAGAACCATCAATCCATAGAATCAATCCACAGAAACAACCACATGAAAAAGCTAATAGGCTAAGAATTTCCTGACTTATAATTTTCTTTGTTCAGCTACTCCCACTGTGATCTATCAAGTCCAATATAAGAAGGACCACTGGTATATTAATCTGTATAAATTCTCATCTTGTTCCTGTCCTTTCCATATCCACTTGAAAAGTTTGATTTATCATTTCAATAAAATATTAATGGGTGGCCTACATATATTCCCAATGCCCCCCACCTTTTTTGTACAAGGGATTGAATTCAGGGATGCTTAAACATTAAGCCACATCCCCAGCCCTTTTTAATATTTCATTTAGAGACAGGGTCTTGCTGAGTTGCTCAGGGTCTTGCTAAATTGCTGAGGCTGGATTTGAACTTGTGATTCCCCTGCCTCAGCTTCCCAAGCTGCTGGCATTACAAGAGTAAGCCACCATGCCTGGTTTCTGACATTCTTTTATTACTATATCTGACAAAAGACAACCCTTAATAGTCATAATTAATCTTCTAAAGAGGAGAGATGTATGACTAAGAAAAAACAAGAAAGACAGCTAGATATTGGTTTAAATTATGATCATTAACCTAGAATTCACCTTCCTCATTGCTTGCAAAGCATGCAGATGCTAAAGTAACTACCATTCTCTTTTCATTTCTATTTTAAACCAATCCACTCTCCACAAACTCGGCTTTACTAACTTCACTAATTCTTTTCCCAGATAAAGACTGTGAACTGTATTTCACAGAATGAAATTAGAATGGTGTTATGTAGATTTTTCACTTTCCCAAACCTGCAAACAATCCCTCACTAATATTCCTGTTATTGGAATAGGTGCAGCATGTTCATTTTTCTCCTTCTTCCCCTCTCCATTTCCTCAGTGAATGTCTTTCCTTGGATGAAAACAATGTTGAGCCAGAACATCATCTGCAGCAGTAACTACAATATAGTGGTCAGTTTTTTGTTCCCTATTAATTCTCCAAGATATTACTCCCCAACTGTAGGGCACAGCAAAGCTAGGGGTTTGGTGTGTCCTTGTTTTAAGGTATAGTTTTGCTTCTCCAGGTCTGATTTATCTGAGTGGCAGTGAGTGAAGAACACTTGGAAGCATCTCATCCTGCAACCCCCAAGAGCAAGGAATTGCCTCTACTTTGATAGAACACTGCCTCACCCTCCAGATCCCTCAGTGATGCACTCCACACACAGATTCTCAATATGAGGAAAATCTCCTTTGTAGGACTTAAAATGACTCTTGGGTATTTTTCCCTTCTGCAGCTGCATCTTTACCCTTCCTTTTGTTATCATGTAATTATTTTTACAAACAGCTTTCCTTGGGTACTTCAAAATTCTTAAACATATGGAAAACACTATCCCAAGGATTTGCTCCCTGTCTGGGAAAATAACAGCAGCCATTGTGATCTGCCCTGGTTGTTGAGGAGGCTCTTCTCCACATACCTGAGGCTAGGAAAAGAGCAACCACACTCCTTACTTTGATTATATGGGGACTCTTCATCACTCTCTCAAAGAATACCTCAGCATAAACTTTTTCTATTATTCCCTATATTCTATAAAAAGTGTTTAAAAAAAACACACAAAATATCTTGTTCTGACTAATGACTCAACAGTCTTAAATGCATCCTGACATTTTCATTTTAAATTCTACATTTGACTTTGGACAATGCTTGGCTAGATGATATTCACTGCATTTTAGCATCATTGTAAAAATTTCAATAATAAACTTTTATTACATCTGTAAGCATCCCCCTCCCGCTTTTTAGCCAATTTCAATTGAGATATCCTTCATCTTCCCTTCTTACTATTGAACTCCAGCAATATGCAAATACTGGTACAATTTATCACACAGTCTGTTTTCACAATCAATATTCTTCTTAACTGAGATATTCCCAAGAATAGACAGTGTTCATATTTGATTATTTCACAAAGTTTTTCTTTTGCTCCAAACTGACTCCAGGCACTCTTTTAATTATTGTCCCATTTTTAACATGATTTCTCCTTTATTGTCACTGTGACCTATTTCTATCTAACAAGCAAGCCACATGTAGACTTAGGCTGGTTTTTGAAGCCACTATTCTGTTAAAGATTTCCTCTGATATTGCCAGTTTTATTTCTTTGTCATTAAATTCTTAACAATTTTTCTGCATCATTCAAACCTCTTGATCATTCCCTCTTTTTTGAAGCACACTTATAACATCTCTTACATTCTCTATATAGAGTTCTGGTTTCTTCCACCTCACAGCTGTCCCCTCCCCAATGCCCTTTGTTATGTCCTCAAGATCAGATAAAATTCCTTCTGCATGTTAGCATCATATGGAAAGATTTAGATACAATGCTGCAGCTCAAGAATAACCCAAAGAGGAGTTACTTTAGTGGTTCTGTGTTTAGACCTGAATAACAGGATTTTTTACATTCCTTCTGGTTCTATTGACAATCATGGTCAAGAGCCATTGTCTCCAGCTGCCCCTTTGATTTTTCTCTTCTAGTTAATTTCATCTATCCTCTTGACTTCATTTACTCTCTTCACACTAATTTTTTTTATATTTTAAATTTCTCTATATACAACTTCTGAGTTTCACACTTGGCAAAACATTATGATGTTCCAAAACTTCAAGGCATCTATCTTGATGCATTCCACATAGAGCTTATAGGATTGCCATGTCCCTCAAAAGATATCTAACATGCAATGTCTCAGCAAGTAGTATTTCTCCTGTGCCATAAATTAAAATCCTCCATTGATAGAAAATAAATACTACCATTTTTTTATCCAATAAAATTGTTCAAATCTATACACATATTATCATTTTCACAACTACCATAGTCTTCGCTAACAGAGATCTCACTCATATTTCTTCTCTGTATTACTGTAATTGTGTGCTGAGTCTCCTGTAGTACTTCTCTCTGAGGTACCTGCAGTGTCTTCCTCATGCTCTTCTGCAAGAAGAGACAGGGTCATGTCTATCACTCACAGGGAGTGAGTACATTATTTTCTGACACAGAAATAACATGGAATAAATGTATAAAGCTTTTACAAAGTCAATGGACATAAATATGAAAAAAGAAAGACATTTTTAGATACATATTACACTTTAAGAAGAATAAATATTTTTAGGAATCATTTCTAAACTGCTTTACATTTTGTAGCATGTATCTAAAATCTTTCCCATCATTAAATATTTTTATCATCACATTAGAACTATGATGTCTATACTGTTATCATAATTCCCATTCATACCCTGGTAGGGTATGACTATGAACATACATATTGAGTAGGAAGGGAATGCAGGTATAAGCCCTGAGTTTTAGTGTTTGTCAACTTCTATGGCATAAGAACTCCCACCACAGACAATTTCAAGTCAACAATGTGTCATCATTGAACACAGTCCTGGGAGATGTGCCCTATAACCTCAGATAATCTGTTCAACACCTGTTTCAGGTGTTCTAGGTTATGAGAAGGACCAGACAAGTGGCATCTCTGACCCACAGAATGATTACTTTATTTGGTTTGTCCACTTGGTCTCATTTTACTACCTGAAATCAATTAAACTGAGGCAATATTTTGTTAGTAA
Source organism: Callospermophilus lateralis (assembly GCF_048772815.1). Classification (NCBI taxonomy): domain Eukaryota; kingdom Metazoa; phylum Chordata; class Mammalia; order Rodentia; family Sciuridae; genus Callospermophilus; species Callospermophilus lateralis. The sequence goes on from NW_027516477.1 coordinate 5,974,287, forward strand.
GCAAGCTTTTAAAATACAAATAACTCAAAATTAATACTTTCAGCCATATTAAAGCATGTACATTTCAATAATGTGTGACTTAGTGGGTTAGGCATAAACAGGAGGGTTTCTATTTTCAAAGTTTAAAGAGCACAGTCAGTGAAAATATGGAGAAAAAGATCATCAGGAGATTTAAAAATATTCAAAAGGGGATGAGGCTTTAAAGATAAAATTAATTTATTTCTACACTCTTTCTTTGCCTCTAGTGCAAAAAAAGAAAGAAAACTGACTACATTTTTTTCTGGACTTCTGATTCTCCTTTCCTTTTTACAAAGTACCTCTATGCAAGTATAAGTTTTTACATCTAATACTGCAGTTATAGTAACTACAGTTTCAATAAACATATCTATATTTTCCTACAAATCTAATTGTCCTTTATATTTTTTTCAAAAAATTGCATTGGAATTTCAACAGCCCATTTATATTACTTAATTATTATCAGAACAAATCTCTTTCACATTCTATAAACTATATATATATATATATTCAATACATATAAATTATATACTCACTATTCCTGTTACATGGTAATAAACATGATGTAGATATCTTGGTAAGAGTTCACATCCTTTCAAGTGCATCAATAACTTTCCATTGTTCATTCATCTTAACAGAGTGCATTTAATATTCCCTTGAATCCTCCATTAAATATGTAAACAGTTCTTTCAGTTGACTTTATCCCTATAATTTCTGATTAATCAAATAAGATATAGCACATTAAGAATTCTAACATATATTGTCAAATAACCTTATCAAAATATTCCACAAAAATAATACAGATTTTCTTATGATTTAGAAAAAAATTGAGCACCTTTAAACTAAGAGCCTATCTGGGCATGGTGGCAGATGCCTGTAATCCCAGCAGTTCAGGAAGCTGAGGTAGGAGCATCACAGCTTCAAAGTCACGCTCAGCAAATTTAGGAGGCCCTAAGAAATTTAGCAAGACTCTGCCTCAATATAAAAATAAATAAATAAAAATGGCCAAGGACGTGACTCAGTGGTTATTTGCCATTGGGTTCAATTCCTGGTACCAAAAATAAGTAAACTAACAAAATTTTAATAAATATTTAGACTTCAAGACTGGGATTGTGGCTTAGTAGTAGAGGACTTGCCTTGAACCTGTGAGGCACTGGGTTTAATCGTCAGCACCACATAAAAACAAATCAAAATAAAGATAAATATAGATATAGATAGATATAGAAATACTTAAAACAAATAAATATTTAGACTTTCAAATTCAGCTGACCTCATCTATTTATTCAAAGGATTGGTTACTCATGAATTTTCTTTTGAGACTTTAATAAGGTAATCTGGAAGAGATGAAGTTTTGTAATATTCTCTCTCATGGCAGAGTTTAGTTTCTTTTAGCCAAAACCAATTCCTTAACTGACAGTCCAACGAGCTGTCTCTTAATTTGATTTCTTAATGGCCATCATACCATCATGAATCATGTGCATATGCACTGGCTTTTCTTTTTATCTATTGCCTATATTTGACTGTTGGACTTTCCCTGTTTAGTTGCCCGTGCCTTAATGTTTCACTAGCTATTACTACAAATCTCTTCATGTATAAATATCTGACTATCATTTATTTTTTCAGGAATGGTTTCAATGCACTCTTTGATTTTTTTCTCTCTCCCCCTTCTCTTTCTTCTTCCTTCTATTCTTCCTTCCCTTTCTGTCTTTTCACTTCTACTTTTTCATAGTTCTCTATATACAAACCTTTAAATAGGATGTCATGTTTTGCAGTGCTGTAAGTATTTCAGTATAGCTTTGGTTTCCCACTAACACTATTATAATAATATTATTTCAGGAATCAATGTAGATATCATTTCTTCCAACATTTCCATTTTTCTGTAATGATATGGATTCCCATCCAGTACATTTATATATATTGTGTTCATAAGTTTATCACTGTTTTTATTCCAAGTTGTGTGATTGTCAGTTACTTAAAAAATCTATACTTGGTGCTTGAGGGAAGAAATTTAAAAATTTATTCTCTTTATGCAGGTTCAAATAAAAAATTATATTATTTTTACATTATTCAATTACTTCAATTCATTACTTCAATAAAACTGCAGTTTTAATTATTTTTTCATTGAATGATATATTTTATTACATCTAATATTTGTTAATAAGATATATTTCTTACATATCAGATTTTTTTCCAAGGTTTTTACTATTACACTTGGTTCTGTGTTGCTCTTATTAACAAAACAGTTTCAAAATCCAGTTTCTTTGTCTGTATAGCTCCTAAGACCAATAATAAAGCAAAAATGAAGTAGAGAAATGTGAACCATATGGAGTTAAAGGTAGCTTTAGGATTCTTTCACAACTATGGTTAAAGACCGTCACTAATGTCAGAAATTTAAGTAATAAAGACTTAATCTGCTTTTTTTCATCTTCTCATAACTTCATTTTCTTTTCAAGATTTTTTATACTCTAATGATAAACAGAGCATGATTTCTTTAATTCAGTTATTTTTTCTCTTTGTGTGAGAGTTCATGTATCACTTCTTTGCTTATATATCTTAGAAATATTTATTTGTGGCTTCGATTTATAAAACACTTTTTAAGGATTTTAAAGCCTTTTTCAATGGCCTTTTGCTTTCTCCCCTCCATCAAGCTCATCATATTAACACAAAAGCCATCTTCTTGCTGAAGTCATTTCTTCATTGGTCTTCTTCTTACTTAACTTCCTTTTTGAGTCCAGAAGATCCCCGTGTCCTTTCCACTCTGTTATTGAGATATCTCCAGGCTCTGCTTCACTTACTGTTTCTGTGGGCTTTCTCTACACTACTGTATACTTCAGTCCTTATCACATATCAAAGCTATTTTATCTAAAAAGCAATACATGGCATTTCGTTTTATGTTACATTATTGCCCTTAATGTAATTTATGTTACATTATTGACCTTCTGCAATAATGTAACATAAATACATAGTGTATACATATTACAACTTTGTAACATTTGTATCCAACTTACTCCAGGCTCAAAGGCTTTGATTAGCCATATTATGGGTGCCGCAGTCTCTGGCTGGGCACAAATCACGAGCCACCACACAGCTTGTAGATTCAAACAGCAATTCTTTATTCCCGATCTCACACCGGCCTTCTACAAACACGCTCTGGGGAAATCCACGTTCTCTGCCCAAATCCACCACTCCTGGGCTTCTGTCTCCCAAAATATACTGTCTGACCCTAAGAACTCAAGAGGAACTCAACAGCAGGATATGCCCTATTCTAAAGGGGGAACACCCTAATCTCCTATTATGCTAAACCATAGACACCCTAAACATGGATCCGCCCTGGTCCTTGAGCAAGGTCACCTTTCAGGAGTCCTTCCACTAGACAGCATGGGAGTAGCTGGCAAGGAAATTGTCATACCTACTTGGCTGATGGCTCCCAGCATCTCCCCCCTTCTGATTAATTAAACAACAAGTAATGTGGCTTAAGGACCGTGCCTGGTAGGTTTTCCAGTTCAACATATGGTTCTTACCCGTCATTGGAAAACTGACCGTTAGGCGTCAGCCTCCTGTCTTAGGTTGATACCACTGCAACTGGATCATACCCGTCACTGACTACCGGTCCAGCATGCAGCCATACTTGTGGATAGGTCTATGCACCAGTGGGGGGCTGAGGTTCTTTGCCTCACCTCTGTTGGCCCCCAAATTTGGCCTTGGTGCCAGTGGGGGAGTGAGGTTAATGTGGCTTAAGGACCGTGCCTGGTAGGTTTTCCAGTTCAACATATGGTTCTTACCCGTCTTTGGAAAACTGACCTTTAGGCATCAGCCTCCTGTCTTAGGTTGATACCACTGCAATTGGATCATACCCGTCACTGACTACCGGTCCAGCATATAGCCATTGGCCCCCAAATTTTAGACCATCACTAGCAGAAGGGAGGAGGATACAGAAATGCCACGACACCAAGCCAATTGACAGTTCCTGTTTACCTTAACAGGTAAACAGCTGTTAAGGATTGTTTTATAAGGAGGTTAACAGATCTGTTTGTTCACTTTCACCTTTCCTTTGGAAAAATTGCATTTACTGGTGACACCATCAGCAAAGATATGCCAGCATTACCACAATTAACATGTGGTGCGCTGGCAAGGAAATAAAAATTGCATCACTGGTGACACCATCAGCAAAGATATGCCAGCATTACCACAATTTGCTGCACTAAATGATAGTTAAATAGTCTAGGCAAGTTCTGTAAGTAGTTCAAAGTGGAGGAATCTATCAATATGTCCAACTCCTCCCAAAGTTTGTTTCCTCCCAAAGTAAGTTGACTCCTTGATTGAGCATACTTGTTGAGTTATATTCATTGGGCTGAAGACAGGAATTCTGGCAATGATGCTAAAGAGACATTATCCTGAAAAGAATTATTAAATATAATGAAAAGGAAAGGTGAAAGTGAACAAACAGATCTGTTAACCTCCTTATAAAACAATCCTTAACAGCTGTTTACCTGATTTAAATTAGTAAACAAGCAGATCTGTTAACCACCTTTAAAAACAATCCTTAACAGCTGTTTACCTAATTTAAGTTAAGCCATTTAAATCACGTGAATAAAAAAATAATAATAATTTGGATCCATTTTTCATGAGTGCTCCTCATATATGAAATATGGACATACGCACACACAGACATACAACACAAAACATAAATGTGCAAACAAACGTACAACACATAAGATAATAATAAAGGCCTTGTAGCTTTACCTAGGTGAAATCTCTATTGCAATGTTTAAAAACTCCACAGTCAAAAAATAAAACTCAGAAAAACATTAACCTAGGTTTGTATGAGCTCAAAAAATAAAATAGAACCTTATGATGTGGAAAAATGCAATAATAAAATAGATATTGAAAAAAGCATCCTGGTTAATCACTGTTGCAGATGTAAGAATGGCCAAGCTGGAGTTCTGGATATCAGCTGTTATGGATTTGAGTTAAATCATCTTCTTCTCGATCTGTAGAAATTGTTTTAGTTAGTCTTTCTGGAATCCAAATCGGTTGCCATTCTCCCTGTGGAAACACACAAACAGAGCCCCGACTCCAGACAATCACTGGGTCAGGACCTTTCCATTGTCCTGTTAGAATATCTTTCCAAAGAACTTTAGGCTTATGAACATTTTTTGGATACATATGTTTTTCTGCAGCACTAAGTCCTGATGAATACAAATTTAAAAAGTTTAGAGTAAAAAGTGTTATTTTAAGTTTATCTTTGGGGGATATATACCCCTTTCCAATTTCCTCTTTTTGCTTTAATAAGTACGTTTTAATAGTTTGATGAGCTCTTTCAACTATGCCTTGTCCCTGTGGATTGTATGGGATTCCTGTTATATGAGTAATACCAAATGATGAGCAAAATTGTTTAAAAGAGGTAGAGGTATAGCCAGGACCGTTATCAGTTTTTAACTGTTTAGGAACGCCCACAGTGGCAAAATTTTGTAAGCAATGACCTATAACATCTTTAGTTTTTTCTCTGGCATGAAGGGAGCCCATCAAAAATCCAGAAGAAGTATCAACTGTAACATGTAAATATTTTAATTTTCCAAATTCTGGCAAGTGTGTGACGTCCATCTGCCAAATATGGTTAGGTATCAGTCCTCTAGGATTGACTCCAAGATTAACTTGTGGTAAAAAGGTCACACAATTTTGACATTGTTTTATTATATGTATGGCTTGTTCCTTAGTTATTTTAAAACGCTTTTGTAAAGTATTAGCATTAACATGGAATTTTTTATGAAAATTCGTAGCTTCTTCTAGTGTAGAGAAAATATGTATGTCATGTGCAGTTTTATCTGCTATATCATTGCCCAAACTATGGGCTCCAGGCAATCCTGTATGTGCTCTAATATGTCCTATAAAGAATGGGTCTTTTCTGTCTCAGATTAGACTTTCTATAGTGGAAAACAAAGAGAAAATAGTAGAAGAAGGGGAAATCCTACCAGCATCTTCAAGGGATACTATAGCATTAACTACATACTGACTATCAGAAAATAAATTAAATACAGAATCTTTAAACATCGAAAAGGCTTGTAAAACTGCATTAAGCTCTAACTTTTGAGCTGATTGTTTGGGTACTAAAAATGTAAAAAGTTGATCAGGGGTAACTACTGCTGTTGTACCATTATTTGACCCATCAGTGAATATATTTGGAGCATTCATGATAGGGGTTTTTCTTGTCATTTTTGGAAAAACTACAGGATGCTTAGACCAAAAAGACAACAAAGGATTAGATGGTAAGTGATTATCAAATGAAACATTAGATTTACACATGATTATTGCCCAAGTATTTAACTCATTAGCTAACTCATCAATTTGATCCATAGTATATGGAGTAATAATTTTATTGGGAGAAATTCCAAACACTTCCTTTGCTGCTTTTATTCCTTTGAGTATTAATTTTCCTACAGCCTCAGGATACCTAGTAAGAATAGTGTTAAAAGAATAAGATAAATGTATCCACAATAATGGACCTTCTTGCCAAAATACTCCTGTAGGAATATTTTTTGTTGGTACTACAATAAATAATAAAGGCAAACTTATATCAATTCTATCCAAATGTATATTTTCCATATATGTTTCAATAATTTTCAATGCCTTTCTTGCTTTAGGAGTTAACATGCGAGGTGAGTTTGGATCTGATGGACCTTTTAGAATATCAAATAAAGGTCCCAACTCTCCTATTGGTATGGCTAGATAAGGCCTTATCCAATTTATGTCTCCCAATAACTTTTGAAAGTCGTTAAGTGATTTAAGTTGATCTACTCGTATTTGAATTTTTGGTGGACGGACCATGGTTGAGGATAATAGAATTCCTAAATAATTAATTGGAAAATTTAATTGTACTTTATCTATTGCTATCTCTAGATTATAATTTTTAATAAGTTTGTAAGTGTGGCATAACATTCCAGCAATATGTTTTTATCTTTATGAGCCAATAATACATCATCCATATAGTGAAATATTTGTAGTTCAGGATTTTGATTTCTAAGTGGCTGGATTGCTTTGTTAACATATATTTGACACATAGTTGGACTGTTAGTCATCCCTTGAGGGAGTACTTTCCGTTCATATCTCTGATCAGGACCTTCATGATTTAATGCAGGGATAGTAAATGCAAAACGTGGACTTTCCTCGGGATGAATTGGAATTGAAAAAAAAAACAATCTTTAATATCTATGGCTAAAACATGCCAGGATTTTGGCAAAGCAGACAATTGAGGAATCCCTGATTGAGCAGGTCCCATAATAACCATCTCATTATTAATGGCTCTTAAATCTTGCAATAATCTCCATTTTCCAGATTTCTTTTTAATGACAAAAATGGGAGTATTATGGGGAGATATGAAAGGTTGTATATGTCCTTCCGCTAATTGTTGTTTGACAAGATCATGGGCTACTTGTATCTTTTCTTTAGTCAGGGGCCACTGAGGAACCCACACTGGTCTTTCTGATTTCCAAGTAATTTTTATTGTCTCAGTGGCCCTTTCTGAAAATCCAACCCATGTCTGTCTGTTCCTTGATCTATTTGAATTGGTGCTGCTATATCTTGTCCTTGTTTTTCTAATCTTTTTTCTTTCCTAAAACCTTGTCTAGCCCTAGTAGTGGGCGCAATAGGATTGATGTTATTTGTTAACATCAAACCTAATTGATCTAAGACATCTAGTCCCCATTAATTTATAGGAAGATGATCCAATACATAGGGCTGTATAGTTCCCTCACATCCTTCAGGATCCTTCCAATCTAATACCATTGCACTTCTATGGGGATTAGTAGCCACTCCTAGGCCTCGAAGCGTTTGAGTGGCTTGTTGTAATGGCCAATGATTTGGCCATTCCTGACTAGATATGATGCTAAGGTCAGCACCTGTGTCCAGTAGCCCATTAAAGTCGTGTCCTTGAATATTTAGTTTTAACATTGGGCGAGAATCTAAATTTAAAGACAACATAGCCCATCTACACCTGTGGAGCCTAATCCCCTGGAACCTCCTTTTACACTATGACTAGGAAATTTATTATGTAGGCTGGGTATTATTAAAAACTGTGCTATTCTATCTCCAGGTGAAATTACTGATATACCTCTTGGAGAACTGGCTATAATTTTTATTTCACCTACATAATCGGGATCAATTACCCCAGGACTTATCATAAGTCCTTTTAATGTAGATGAACTACGTCCCAATAATAAGCCTACTGTCCCTTGGGGAAGAGGTCCTTTTATTCCTGTGGCAATGATTTGAACTCCCATCTCTGGAGTTTGTACTGCTCTGGCAGAGGCGCAGATGTCCAACTCTGCACTCGCTCGGGTTTGTCTGATGAGGGATTTAATGGACAATGTGTCCTGGGCAGTACCTTGATGGTGTTGCTGGGTTCCTCCACTGCCCCATATATTTCTGGTTGTGGGCCCCGGAGCATTGGGCCCCCTTGTTCGTTTTTTGGCAATGGAGCCTGATGCCTTTGTCCATGATATCGTGGGTAAATACCTGGTCCTTGTCTGTTTTTTGATAAGGGAGTACCCTCTATGGTGGTTTGAGAATGGCATTCATTAGCCCAATGTCTCCCTCTACGGCATCGTGGGCAAATACCCGGTATTCTATTTCTTTGATACCTAGTTTTGTTAAACCCTCCTCCCATGGGGCAACTCCTTTTAAAATGTCCTGTTTGTTCACAATCATAGCATGTTTTTGGCCTGGCATCTAAAGCCTGTTGTACTGCAGCTGCCAAGACTTGCCTTGTTCATTAATATCTCTACATAATTTAATATATGTGTTTAAATCTTCATGTCTCCATGGTCTAATAACCTCTCTGCAGCAACGATTTGCTTGGTCATAAGCCAGTTGTTTTATTAATGGCATTGCTTGTTTCGTATCCCCAAAAATTTTGGCAGCCATTTGAATTAGCCTATCTATAAAGTCAGCGTAAGGTTCATTAGCTCTCTGTATTACCTTAGATAGCTGACCTTGTAAATCTCCATGTCCTTGTAAAGTCTTCCATGCCCTAACTGCGTCTGCAGCAATTTGTGCATATATAGCAGGATCATATTCAATTTGTTGCCGTTGACCCTCATAAGGTCCTTTCCCTAGCAACATTTCTAGATTTCTTTGAGGGTAACCGGCTGCTGCATTTCGCCTAGCTGTCTCTGCGCAAAATTTCTCATTGGCAACCTTCCATAACAAATATTGTCCTCCATTTAGCACAGATTTACACATGCTAGCCCAATCTGCTGGCGTCATGTCCAAGTTAGTAATGGACTCGACCATGCTTACTGTGAAGGGAGCTTGGGGACCATAGGTTGTTACAGCCTCCTTTAACTGCTTCACTGTTTTAAAATCTAAAGCACGGTGAATTGGCTGCCCTCCTGCCTGCTCAAATACAGGGCATGCTAATCTTTGAGGTCCTGTCTCAGGATCCCATTTATCAACTACGGGGTTTGAGGGCCACTCAACTGTCTCTATCGGTGGGGCTGTTGGTTGACTTACACCCTCTTGTGATAAAACGGAGTTAGTAACAGCCTCTTGTTGTGGCCTTTTTCCTAACAACCCCTTTTTCTTTAAATTTTCTTCCTCTGTCTGACTAGCTCGAGAGACCTTCTCTTTTGCTTGATCTAAAATGTCTTTCTCCATGTTCTGAACCTCTAACAATTTACTTAACATTTTTTTCAGTTTGTTTTAATCTACTATAAAGATAACACAACCCAATAAGATAACACAAAACAAAACCGAAACTGAATGAAACAAAAACGGAATAAAAAATCGTTGTATCAATTTTCTCTTCCTCAGGGCCGACAAACTTCAAGCCTTTAGTCAACCATTTTTTCCAGTTTGCCTGAGAAATTTCTAGGGATAGGCAGCTTGAAAGAAAAACAGAATAAATCAAAAGAAGAACACATTGTTTTTTGAAATGCTCACCCATTCTCTCGCCTTCCCTCAGGGGCGAGTAATTTCACTTACCCCCAAGCTTCAGGCGCTCCACGTAGGAGCCACCAGATGCCGCAGTCTCTGGCTGGGCACAAATCACAAGCCACCACACAGCTTGTAGATTCAAACAGCAATTCTTTATTCCCGATCTCAAACCGGCCTTCTACAAACACGCTCTGGGGAAATCCATGTTCTCTGCCCAAATCCACCACTCCTGGGCTTCTGTCTCCCAAAATATACTGTCTGACCCTAAGAACTCAAGAGGAACTCAGCAGCAGGATACGCCCTATTCTAAAGGGGGAACACCCTAATCTCCTATTATGCTAAACCTTGGACACCCTAAACACACACGGATCCGCCCTGGTCCTTGAGCAAGGTCACCTTTCAGGAGTCCTTCCACTAGACAGCATGGGAGTACGCTGGCAAGGAAATTGTCATACCTACTTGGCTGATGGCTCCCAGCAATGGGAGTGTTATTAGGTTTTGTTTGTTTATTTTTTTGTGTCCATCTTCTTTATAGGCAAAGTGATAAATATTAATCTAATAATGTTATTGTAAAAAAGAAGATAAGACAGTAATCATAAAGTTCATGGAATAGCTTATAAATGCTCTAACAGTTTCAATGCTCTGATCTCTCACATACTTTCTTGTTTAATCACCCTTAAAAACACAAATTGAAACTTGAATAAATACCCAACAAGCCTGTGGACCTATCCATATTCTTTTACCCCCTACATATGATCTAAAGTTATCTTTCTGTTTCAGTGGGATCTAAGCAGGAATTTGTGTCTCCTAACTATATGTAGCTTCTCTTGAATCAAGACTTTTACTGTGTATTTTCCAGGTCTATTATCCCTGCCCAAACTTCTACAAAATACTCTTCACCCATACCTGTAGGACATGACTTGCTGCCTGCTTCCTGGTCTTGGGGTCGCACATGTGGCTGGGATGGTGCCTGGCAATCAGCCAGTAGGTAGTGTGGTGGTGACAGAAAAAACAGACCACTTCCAGGATAGGTCCAGTACTCTTCCACCCTCGTGGACAGCTCATGCCTTCCCTTACAGAACATGGGAAGGGTGTACACGTGAACTCACCCCACCCCTCTGACCTTTATCCTAATTGGCTCCTGAGCATTATATTAGCTGTGTGTACTTCCTCAATAAACAAGATCCTGCTTTGAAGGTCTCCCTAGCGTGTCTGATTGTCCTTCGGCGAGGGAGGGCAGGGTGTGGGCGCCTGGGTGCCGAAGGCCAGTCAACCTTTGCCTTTCTTGGCTCATCCTGGCCAGGGCATGCTTTCCCCATCTCTCCCACAGGTCAGGAGGAAACCAGGGGCTAAAACCCTGACACATACCCACTAATAGGACATCTTTCCACTGGTAGTGGTTTTGAATTTCTGACCTGGAAACACCACTATCACCCATATAAATAAGAATATCACATTTCCCAAAATGTATTTGCTACACTATAGATTCCACAGGCTTTATATACACAAAACCTGAATCTGAACCCATGTTTAATATCCCACATTTTACATTCAAACAGAATAATCTCTCAATCCATACTGCTCAATAATCTATCACAGCTTGCCAAATTTAAAGCAGACATAAAAAATAAAAAAAAATAAAACAGAAAGAAAGGAATAAGAAAGAACTACAGGAAAAAAGAAAAGAAAAACATGGAAAGCTTTTAGAATTTGAACCATATTCTTTAATGAGATCATATGATAGGTAATCAAATTAATTATTTGTTTCTCCTTTTAATGTTTTCTCTGTTTCCCTCAATAAAAAAGTAAGAAAAAATATTGCTTTAAGGAATTTTGTGTTATTGCTCATAACGTTATCTAGTAAATTTTGTTATATACTTTCCATGATCTCAAGTTTGGTGTTATCTTTGAAACAAATTCATACATTTTTTAAATTGACAGAAACTATGTATGTTTAGCATGAATCACATGGCATTTTTTAATATGTGTCCTGGTAGAATGGTTCAATTGACTAATCAACATATGCATTAAAATATAATAATTTCTAAATGCCATTCCAAACATTTGGCAATTAGACTTTCTGATTACTAAATAAAAATATATACCAACGAAGAAAATATAGGTTGAAACTATAAAGAAAAAAGTGACAAAGCATTCAAATATGAAAACATGTAGCCAAAGCAATAAAACATACAATTATTTAAATATTCTTAGTGCTACAGATTTTAGTAGATGAACTCCCAAATTGTCCTTCTGAAGTGGAAAAAGTAAAATCATTTTGGTTATTAAACTCTCTAGACATAAAACTACCTGGTGACTTAATCAAATTTCTTATAAAACTACGACTAAAACCATTCAGCATCAATATTTTAACTCTGAGGAACAGAGAAATAATTCCCCAAAATGCACTGGGAAGTGAATAGGTACTGATTGGTGTTAAATGTAATACTGTAACAGAAAACTAGATGAAATACAAGTGAGAAATACTCATTTTCAAAGGGAAACACAGAGTTATAGAGAGGATACAGGTGTGAACCATTCTATTATCAAAAGGAACTGTAGCAATTTTCACCTATTGCAAAACTAAAATGAAATAACTAGTCAGAACTAAAATAATAAAATATCATCAATATCATCCTATTCACAAAAGTATATGAAAATAGTTCCATGTGTATATTTACAAAAACAGAGTCACAGAATTATTATGTTAAATATATTATAAAAAAAATGATGGTACATGTGTTATAAATATGATGTCTTATATCAGATTATGTATATTTGTGTTACGTCTTAAGATAATAATGTATCAGGGCAAGATCCCACCCAAATAACTATAAATATTTTGTTTTAGTTAACATTGATTTAATAAGTCTGATTGTTCAATTATTAACTCTATTTTCGATTAAAATAATATGGGATGTGAAATACATTGAAATTATAAATTCTGAAGTCATGCAATTTTTATCTGTTGATTTTATGCTCCCTGAAACCAAAAAAATGTCTGGGAAATGATTTTAATTGCTAATGCATTATATAACATTGTAATTCAATAATTTCATATGGCTCTGCAAATTTTGAGTTAGGGTAAATTACATACTTTTGGAGAAGCGAGGTGGATTGTCGTTGACGTCACTGAGGGTGATGTTGACTACTGTTGTTCCAGCCAGTCCTCCTAGTTGTCTTCCCATATATTTGGCTTGAATGAGAACTTGGTATTATCCTTTGACTTCTCTATCCATGTTTGGCAAAGCTGTTCTAATAATACCTTGAGGGGGAAATAGTAACAGAAGACAAACATCACAAATCCTGTACTTTCCATAATAAAATAGATTGCAACCACAATAAAATGATTCTATGTAGATTCACTAGCAAAGTTATGCTGGTGAAAAATCATGTGTTATTTAAAAACACCTTAAATGCTCAATACTTAAGATATAATTTAATATATTTTGGAAACAACCCTACAATGAGATATAGAGCAGCAGTGAGGAATTATTAAAAACTCCCATATTAGTTCTAAAATGTAATTAAGAACATTAGGTTAAATTTTATTTATACAAATGTGTCTATTTCAAATAAGAATTTTTTTAAAAAATTGGTAAACATAATCATGTGAAAAAATGTAAATGGTCAATTTGTGTTGAGTGTTCACTTTCTAATGATTACCATTTTCTTCTTCACTTTCATTTTCTAGGATAAATATGCCACTTAGTTTTTTTAAATTCATGAATAATCTCCTTTGCACATTATATTTTGTCTTTCACTATCTCCCTCAGTTATTTTAGCAATAGATTTTTCATTTAGGTATTATTAAGCTTTATAATTGCTGGGACTTCTGTCTCCTTTGTCACCAGGTCCTCCAGCACCTAGGACAGTGCCCGATATTTGGAAGGAACTCAACAGCTGGTTGACAAAATAAATGATTGTTTGAGTGAATTTATCCATAATTACATTTTTAGTCATAAATTTAATGGTTCATATGCATATTTATACATGATGTTCATTTTCTACTTTTGTGTCCAAATTTAGAACTAATTTATATTTACACTTATTCATAAGGAAGTAAGTAAAAGCTTCCAGCATTCTTTAAAAAAAAAAAACTGAATGCATTAACCAAATTCCTATTTGCAGTCAATGGTTTTAGGGTAAGATGGGACAGCCTTTGCCTTCAACCTGTGTGGCATTAATAGTGGTGTTTTGTAAGGGAACAAGTATGTATGACAAAGAGTGTCAACAGGAGCACATAGCATTGAAATCACAAACCAAATATGCATCCTCATTTTATCTTTACTTTCCACTTACTATCCAACTACCAAATGCCATTTTGAAGACAATTCAGATTTAACTGCAACCTTAAATTTCTTTTGACACTTGGAAGAAATAATTATAAAATGACAGCCTTCATTTTGCTACTGATGTTTTATTCAAGAATTGGTACTGACACCATTTTGATTCATTCTGTTTGTCTCCAGCTTAAGCTCCTGATGCCTTATTTCCAACTAAATCTTACAACTAAGATTTTTCATCTCTAGTTTTTAATGTCTCTGTCCTGCCTACCTTAATCTGTGTGACTTCTTTCTGAGTTATGCTTTCTGCAAATTTTAGATAAATCCCTGTGTTTGATTCATATGTTCATATGCTTACTGACTTATTCTTCTATTCACTAAGGCCTAGCTTTGCACAATTTATTTTAAATATAATAATTACAAATATATATAAAATATTTTTATTTGTTTAATTCATTTGTGTTTGAAAATCTTCAATATCAAATTAGAGAGAAAGAAAAGAGAGAGAAGGCAGGAAAGAGAGAAAGGGAGAGAGAATTTTAGACTTGTTTCTTTCTGCTTAGTGAAGTGTATAAAAAAGCTATCTACTGAAATGAAGTTAGATCAAAACATTAAGATACAATTGCAAAGGGGGTAGATACATATAACTCACTTTCAGAATATCTGTTTTTTCCTGTGATCTTTTTTCCCCCTGTGATTTTTAATTTTGTCAAGATGTCCCCATGGCATCTGCCACCCTGCCCTCTTTATCTGCCCTGGGTATGATAGGTGACCTGCCTTCTGTTCCCTGCCCTCCTTTGGTACCATGCTGCCTAACTAACTATAATGTAGTACATTAAAATTTTGGAAGAGCAAGAATATATGTGATGATGAGAATGATGCTCTTACCGCCATCACTTACATTCAAGAAACCACGGTTCCACAGAAATAAAATGCAACATTTGCACATTTTTGTAACTTGTACAAATCTGGGGAATCGGGAAGATTATAATATTGAACATGAAAAGAGAATTTTTCATTACATCACTTTTTAAAATGCTGAAAATTTCTCTTTCAGAAAATTATTCCTCTTATGGCCACTTGTGTATCAATCAATTAAAATATGAAAACCAATCAAACAAGCAAGAATAGATTACATGGTTTTGATGTAGGAGGACTTTGCAAAGAACTGAGATGCAGTACTTCCATACCAGACAGCAGGAAGCAGAAGAAAATGCTTCAAGCCAACTAAGTTTTCATGTTAGTATTAGTGTCCATCCTATCTACCTTCCTTTTGGTATTTGTATATAGATACAGTGGCTGACTTATAGGAGAGCAGTTGAAAACAAACCAATGAATTTTATAGAACAGTATAAATATTTCACAAAAATGATGCCACTTACTTTAATTCATCCCATAGAATTCTAAAATAAATCATATTTATTTGATAAAAGGAGACAGAGATAATTAATCCTGGGATGATTTGAATATCTTCTAAATGAGGATATTTCTAATGTATTAATCAAGACAACTAGAATGGGAAAATATTGTTACATAGTTTCTGCCAATATAAATGGACATATATGATTGAGATAGTTTTACACATTTAAAATAATATAACAAAGAAAAATAGTCTGCAGAGAGTTTATTTTCTTTGGCAATAGTCCCTCAATCTTGATGAATGTCTGATTATTTTATAAAATCAGTAAATGTTCCAAGAATGCCATTTTGAGATGAAAAATAACACAATATTATATAGGAAAAAATATCATAAACAGCATCTGTGATCATCTAGAATATAATTTTACAAAAGCTAATTTTTGAATGAAGAGTTAAAGTCCAGTACTAAGACATGGGACCACAGATCAGGCAGGGCTTGTACTAAAGTAAACATTTCATTCACCTTTTGTTATTAGAATTGAGGATATAATCTTCTTCTCCTGCTCTTCCTCCCTATCCCATTTTGAGTCACCCCCCTTATATCAGAGAAGACATTTGGCATTTGTTTTTTAGGGATTGGCTAACTTCACTTAGCATAATCTGCTCTAATGCCATCCATTTCCCTGCAAATGCCATGATCTTGTTATTTTTTAGTGCTGAGTAATACTCCATTGTGTATAAATGCCACATTTTTTTAACAATTCATCTATTGATGGGCATCTAGGTTGGTTCCACAGTGTAGCTATTGTCAATTGTGCTGCTATAAACATTGATGTGGCTGTGTCCCTGTACTATGCTCTTTTTAGGTCTTTAAATAGGAAAGAGAGATGGGTGGGAAAAGGAGGGAGAAGGGGAATTGCATGGAAGATGAAGGGAGACCCTCATCGTTATACAGAATACACATATAATGTTGTGAGGAGAAAAAAAGAAGAAGTGTGTCACATTAGATTGGGTAGAGAGATGTGATGGGAGGGGAGTGGGGAGGGGAAGGGAGGTAGGAAGGGCAGCAGAATAAAATAGACATTATATTATTATTATTACATTATTATTGCTATATGTATATACGTGACTGTATGACCAATATGATTCTGCAACCTGTACAATCAGAAAAATGAGAAATTACATCCCATTTGATTCAAATGTATGAATTGTCAAGATCATTTCACTGTCATGTGTAACTAATAAAAAAATAAAAATAATTAAAAAAAGAATTGAGGATATAATAGACACAATCAATTGCTGCCTCCCCTCCCCTTCCCCCTGCCCCCTGCCCCACAGATCTACTTTAATGCTTTTCTAGACTTTGCTCCTTGGCTCCAGGAAGCCTTAGGTCTATTGGCAGTGTATTGTCAAGTAAAACAGAAATCGGCCTGGGCTTTTATTCCCATAGTAGCCCACATCCCATTTCTTCTATCCCAGGGGCCCTCACTAGATAATGCCTGTGTCCCTAGACCCTCTCTCTCCTTCAGTCTTAGTGAGCTAACAGCACCCTCTTGTTATTCCTTCTCCAGGTACTATGTATGCCTTAGTGATTCTCTAAAGTGTGCATGTGCTTTAGCCAATTGTAGTTTAATTAAACTAATCTCAAACTGTCCCATAGTGGCATATGAGACATATGGGATGATAATTCATACACTCTCTGTACAGTTCCTTTCAAAATTTATGTTTAATGGGTTTGTGTTTGTGGGAGTAAAAAGCAGATCATAAGGAAGTACACAGTGATTTAGGCAATTTCACATGGTGATGAGTGTTGTGAAGACTATAAGAGCAAGTGCCTTGGACATGGGGGTGTCAGAATAATATCCTCTGAGGAAAGACTGTGGAGATGAAATCTCAGAGAAGAGGAGGCAGATCTGGAAAAAAAAGGGTGGGGGATTCTAAGGAGAGGAGACAGCAGAGCATCCCTACATCAAAGCCCACTGGAAGAGCCCTCAGGCCCAGCAGATGAGAGAACATGACATGAAACAAGACTGCAGAGGGGCAAAACAGGCAGACAACTGTGTTATTCAAAGACAAATAAGCCTTTTGAGAAAGCATCTTGAAAATTATGTGATCACTTTTCAGTATCACAAAAAGTCTTCTGACATCTATTTGGTGACAGTCCAGAATAAAAACACAATTTGGGGGACTATTATGCACAATTCCCAAGTTATTACAGATACTACTGGATTTAATATAGATTTATTATTATTGTTGTTGTTGTTACCATTACAGTTGTTATTATTATTATCTGAGACAGATTGATAGATTCATCCTGCTGTCTTTCATTTTCAGCAGTGTAGTGACTGTGTCAATCAGGGGGAGACTGACATTTCTAATTTGTGGGTGACCACAAATTAGTATAGTATAGTATAGTAGCATTGATAACCTAACTTTTAGTCTTGAACCAATCATGATATTACACATATATTCAAAATGATGGTGATTTAAAGAAAGGAAAAGGTGGTTGGGAATCATTTGAGCAATTCAAATTCCAGAATTGTTATATTCCCTATAAACAGAGTTGGGATAGAGAAACTCTCAGGAGAAATGCCTTCACTGCAGTCATGCACCACCACCAGTCATAGATTCTGAGAGGGTGGCATTTGAGGTTCACACCTTGGAGCACTCCACCTCTGCTATCCCAGCCTTGCCAGGCTACCTGTGCCCCTGTACTTTTCCAGACATCTCACTCTTATTGTCTCTGTTCCACAGATGGCAGGCTGCTCATCTTTCTCGTTCCTATGTTAGTGTGTTTTTCCTAAGAAGTCATTTCTGCCTCAATAACCAGCTCCATCTCTGACTCATATGTGACTATATCCAACAGGATTCAGGCACAGATGCCCATTATTTATGGTACACATTTGCTCTTTTTTTCTTATCTTCCCTCAATAGAAAGAAGGCTGCCAGAAGACTGAAAAGATTCTTAATAATTTTTATGAATGTATATCTATTTTCCTGTTTCACCTTTATTAATACAACTCTCTATATTTTTCCTATATGTAATAAAGGTAAAAATTATTTACCTTCACGTAATAGAGGTAAAATAATATGCAATATTTTTTAGTGTACTTGATACTCATTATTTTGAAACCACTTTCCTTTATGTTTTGTTGCCTGCAAATCAGAAAATACAAGCATGTTTTTTTCTTTCCTTTTATTCAGGGAAGATACTCAATATCCCCCATATCAATGCCCTGATTTAGCAATTCACTATGGTCTTTTCCCTGTGTATCCATTTATTTTGCAATAAATATCAAATAAATACATAGAATAAGGTTCATTGCAAAAGCCTTTTACATTCTTCCCAATTCATCTTCATGTCGCTTTAAAGCTTAATTCCGAGACAGAAATGTCTATGCTATATTTTAATCAATCTTTATCGTGTCATGGAAGAAGAAAATATTTTCAAAGACAGAAGGGAATCAGCTTATTTTCTTCCCTCCAAGTCCTAGAGATTTTGAATAGCATTATAGTTTGGGTTTGGGAGATGAACAACAAATGAATCCCATCATTCTCCATTCACTGAGTAATCTAGCCCCAAGAAGTCCCCAAGGCCACCAATGTGTTCTCATTAGAGGAGCTATAATGGTGAGTTTCCAATGATCTTCTCTCTGAAGTCTTCAGAAACTGCAGGACTCTCAAAGTTTTCACAAAATCCCCACCTTCCCACTGAGCTCTCTGATTGTCTCCCCTTAACACCCTTCCTGACTCACTGGAGGTCTCTACCTTCTCTTCTTGCCTCCTGCAAATGTTATCCCATCGTAGGTTCATGAAAATTTTCTCAACTTCCTTCAGATTTTTTTTCTCAAAGTTATCTTTTAAAACATTCTTGGTCATTTGATCCAAACTCTCATGCTAAATTTGTTTCCTATTGCTTCTGTCACCAATTACCATAAATATAATGGCTTGATACCATATCAATTCTAGAGGGTCTTGTTAGTCTCAAGTCCAGCTGTCAGCAGTGCTGTGTTCCTTTCTAAACATTTTCATCTTCTGGAGGATGCCTAACTGCCTGTATCCTCATCCCCATTCACCATCTTCTGAGGCAGCAACAGAAGCAGCATCTTTAATCCTTTTTGACTCCTCTGATTCATTAAGAAAGACCCTTGGTATTACTTGGGTCCACTGAAAGGAAACAGGATGATCCCCATCTCCATAGCAGATTATCTGATGGATAAATTATACCTGCTACTTAGCTCTTCTTTGCATATAGTATAACACATCTGCAAATTCAAGCAATTAACAACTTTTAATACTCAGGTTAGGTCATTATTCTATGAGAGATACTACTCCTCAGCATTTCATGACCTTTGTCATTTTCTCTTTAGTTCTTATTGCTATTCAAAACCCTGTTTATTTTTCTTAATTATTCTCTTTGGTTTGTGGTCCCCAACAAAATATCATTTGCTGAAAGCAAGCTTTTTTCTCTGTATTTTTGGAGAATACTTACTTAGAATAATGTCAAGAATACAGTAGCCACTTAATAAATAATATTTTAAAAAGTAGATTTTAATAAAGTAACAGTTAATTTACCATATGGAAAAAAAGCATACATACATTTTTTTTTCAAGAGAGATTATTATTTAATGTGTTTTTAAAAATTCTGGTCACTATTTGCAGAAAAGAATTTCTGATATAATTTTGAATGGGATGAAGGATTTAGTTTGGACTTAGCTGTATTATAATTGCTCTATCATGAGAAACATCTTGAATAAGCATTATTTTTGACCAGAGAGTAATCTCTTTAAGTAAATCATAGGCTCCAGGATTGACCAAGTAATAATCAACCTTTACACAAGTAATAATGTGGAGAAAGCAGTATAAAATATATTTTATATATAAGCCTGTTAAAGATAGATGGCAGGATAGGAACAATAATAGTGTAAGAACTAAGAACTTTAGCAGCATAATATATATTTCCATTTTCAATTTCACAGCTAAGTAATTAAAAACACTATATAAGAGATCTGGTTTTTGTTATCAGTTGATTTGAAAAGTCACTGAGTTTCATTTCCTTTTAGACTTAATTGGCAAAAAATGATGCATTTTTAAACCATATTGTTTTGATTTTATCTCTCTGACAGAAATTATCAACAAGAAGAAATAAGAAGAAGAACTGTTTATTAGCAGCTCACAATTTCAGAAGTCTAGTCCATCGGAGACTGACTCCATTGCCCTGGGCCCAAGATGAGGCAACACATTATGGGGGAACATGTTCGGTGAAGGAAAGTTTCTCCCCTGTGGCTGGGTGAGGAAGTAGAGAAAGAGAAAGCATGTGGCGAGGAAGGGCCACAGGGAAGATACACTTTCAGGCCACATCCTTTAGTGATCTATCTCCTCCAGCCACATCCCACCTGCCTGTAGTTATTACCCAGTGATTTAAACTAAGATGGACAGATAAGTTTATAGGTCTCATGGCCAAATAAGTTTACCTCTAAATATTCCTGCATAAACAGGAATTTTCAGGAAACACCTCATACCCATGCCATTATAGATATTAGTAAAAATTCTACATCCATCACTGATGTAAATGTTGTAAATGTTGTAAATGCAGATGTAAATGTTGTCAACAATGTATTTAAATAATAAGAAGAATTAACAAGTTATTTTTAACAGGGAACTCCCACTATAATAGGCCTTAACAGTTCCATAGGACTTAGGAGTCATTTTCCCCAGGAGATGTTCCTCAAGAAGTTTCACCCCTCTAATCAGTCTATATCTGTAGTGTCCATTAGTAGCATTATTCATCATAGAAAATTGTGTCTTACAAAATTCAAATATAACCTTCTGAGGACTTGATGGGCTCCACCCAGTAGATGGGAATCTACTTGATTCATCTCAGTATCACAGTGGCCAAGAACCTGCCAGGCCATAGGTTATAAATAAATGAACATTAAAAAAATATTAATTAAACACATTACCGGTCATGGTATTGATCTATGATACCATATCCAGTGATGTCAAGCTCATAAGATTATGACACATCCCCTTTTTACACACACAAACAGTGTATTTAGATGAGAGAGCCATTGAGAGAGCTTCTCCTCGAAAGCAACACAGAATGAAACTAATTCCTACCAGCATATTTTACATACCTCTGGAGTATTGTCTTTTCAAGGCCAAACATTCTTAGATCTTTCTGCTTATTATAAAACAAGGCTAGTGGAACTCAATTACACTTCTCTTAAAGAGGGACAATGCCCAATACAAGGGGATCTTTTTCTATGATGCATTCATGGCCAGCTAATATTGCTACACATATGCAAAACATTGCAGAATAGCTAAACATGTGTGCTTTTTTATCTTAATAATGGTGTGTTTCCTTGACACATTTTTCTTCTTAATATGTACTGCATCTATTGATTTTCTTGCCCTTAGTGTGTCCATAACGAGTCCTTGTTTTAATGTTTTCTGGCAATTCATTCACTCTGGCCAACACATATTGAAGGAATGGCTACTTTGTGTGAGCACTCTTATCCTTGAAGGATGGAGATATTAGAAATTTAAGTTCGACAAAATTATATTATGAATTAATATGAAAATAATTTTCAAGACACAAGATATCACAGGCATTTGCATGGTCTTATAAAGTATTGGTTCAAAACATGTGGTATGGTCCATACTGCAATATTAGTATGAAGTTTAGAATACCAAAACACTTTAAAACCTAAAAAAAAAAGCTTTAGTCAAAACATAAGAACACATAGAATATAGACTTGAAGATTATTATATCTGAATGAACGATGATAGACTCAAGAACAAAAATCTTGGTAAGGTCACTGAACTAAGGAGGGTCACACAGCCTGGAATATCAGAACAACAACAACAACAACAAAAACAAAGTAGCTCAGGCAACTGCATTTTCCCTTAACTGTTTTGGTATAAATTATATAAATGATGCATATATACACAAATTCTAAAAGAATTTAGAAAGGACACATGTTTCAAATTTAATGTAAATAAATTGGCCAAAAATTTCTGGATATAGAATACTAGTTTTATATCTATACCTTGTTATTTATACAATATATCTGTCCATTATTGGTTGTATAACAATGTAAATATACATAATACTGCTAAAATTTGCATTTAAAAAGTTAAAATGTTGATTTTTTATATCTTGCATACAGACAAAATTAAAGTTTATGGAATAACAAATACATTGAAATTGATATCAATAAGCTTCCTCAAGTAGGGCTCAGATATTTTAGAAAAGTACAAAATATCATCACCATATGATACACAATGTAGATATATAATGTGGAAATGACTAGTTAATTAATGCAGACTAGTTACTTGGAATCATTTGGAAAAAAACTAAATGCATTAAAAAATGTTAAACGTTAATTAATGCATTAGATTCAGTTATTAAGAGTGATATTTTTTGTTCTAACTTGAATATCTCTATTATTAAGGTTACTATGTTCAGCAGTATTCTGATGCCATGCATTAGATAAAATACAACATTATTTTGCTTTTTAAAAAATATTTTATAACTTATAAAGGCTTTTCATTGCTCTTTAAACATTAAGTGTAATTAAGCATTATGATTTATATAATTAGCTGAGAAAAGCTTATGATATAATAATATATCATTATATGATATAATAAATAATTCAATGTCTTATAAACATTAAATATAATAAAATAATGCATGTTTTATAGATGCACTTACATTTGGATTTTTACGAATATTATTGATTTATAACCTAAGGCATATATATAAACATGCCTATAGCAAAGTATTTCTTGGTTAAGACAAAAAATTATCAAATAAATAAATTTTAAAAAGTACCCTTTCTTGATTTATTTCATTCAATAAATTAATTTATACTAATGTCATGTGTTTATATTTAGAAAAAAAATCTTTCCATATCTACTCAGAAATGTTAGGAAGGCTTATCAAAGTGAAATATCAGTACAAACATCAATTTTGTTTTCTCATGTCTAATAAATAAAATATAGAAATATTTATCTCTTCCTAAGTATTGATGCACCAGAAGTTTTGATGAGACTCTTCCTTTAAGAATTGTTTTAAACTCTTCTCTACACTCAAATGTGGAAAATTTTAGATAATATTGGCTTTTCATGCATTTTATTTAATAACAGCAAGAGGAATCATAAAAAGAAGCTATATGGCTGGAACAAATGGAAAGTATTTCGGAGAAATTGCAATTATCCTTGATTTTTTATTTATTCTTATCTACCACAAGGTGATAAATTTGACAAAAAGTCTTCTTAATGGTTTTTGTGCATGAAGAAATAGTTTTCATTCTCTTAATGAAGTGTCTCATTATCCACTCTTTTCCTGTCTAGTGGTCTGAGGCATGGCTACTACGAAGACTTCTGTCCCAGTGAAAATCAATACTTCAAAAATCTATTATGTACTTTGTGCCAGAATTGTTTCACATTTAGTTCTATATAATAAGCATTATACAAAAATATAAACATGAAATTATAAAGTCATAATGTGTATTCATATATTATGGTGTAGTGTAATACTTTTGAAAAAAATTAGAATTTATTTAATGTTAACACTGCCCAAGTAGACTCAAAAGGAGAGCATTTGTCTTGAATCACATACTTGATATCTGTATGGCATTAATTTGACTATAGCTAGTATATTCTTAACACAAGTATTTAGTTTATCTCTGTATATTTTTTTCTTATTTTCAGTTAGGTTTTAATTATATCCACATCACCTACAGTTTTTCTTAACAGCATGAAGTCATTCATCTTTCATTGGCCACCCTGCTTAGGATATAAACACATGCAGTCTATAGAGTACATAATTGCAAACCCATGAAAGTATTCTAAAACTGACCCTCTTTCTTCACAAGTTGCTATATACTTTTTTTTCTTTCTTTTGTCTCTCAGGAGTGCTCCTCAGAGACTGAAGTAATTCATATTTTCATTTCTTATCAGATTTTCAATAAAAGTAAATTTGGATATGATTTAAAACTCTTTAAGAAAAAATTAGCCCAGGGGCTGGGGTTGTAGCTCAGTCGTAGAGTACTCACATAGTACATGTGAGGCACTGGATTTGAGCCTTATCACCACATTAAAAAAAATAATTAAATATAGGTACTTTGTCCACCTACAACTAAGAAAATCACATTTATATGTATATATGAGGAAAAACTAATGACCCAATCTAATGAAAGGATACATTTTAGGTGATGTCCCTTCATCAATCCTTTATATATTCTGCCCATTTTCCAAAACTCTGTAATTTCTTGGAAACTTTGTGTCAACATAAACTTCATTGAACGACATCCTCAACCTTTTTCTTCTTCAATTTTCCCCGTTCTTCTAAAATAAATAATTTTCCCATAGTTAACAATAATCAAAAATCTTGTTTAATAATGTTATTGACATATATCTTCCTACATTCACTGCCATATTTACTGTAAAATACCTTCTAAAGGTTACTTCCCCATTACACACTCACTGGTAGCATGGTCTGAGTTTTAATCTACAATACTCTGTCTAAACCAGAGTAGGTTTTCACCTTCTGGATTCTCTTCCCCTTATAATTGCTTCTTGTTTTAGTTAGCCTTTTATCTCTGTCCCACAAATACTCAACAAGAACACCTTAAAGAAAGGAAAATTTATGTGAGGTTCACAGTTTCAGAGGTCTCAGTCCATAGATGGTCAATTCCTTGCTCTGGGCCCAAGGTGAGGCAGCATATCATGGGGGGAAGGGTATGGTAAAAGAATCCTGCTCTTCTCCTTGCGCTAGGGAGGCAGAAGGTGGGGAAAGGAAGATGTACCCTTGCAGGGCACATTCCCAGTCATATGTCTCCTCCAGCCATGCCCAACCAGCTTACAGTTACCATCTAGTCCTTTCAACCTAAGATGAACTTTAGGTTTCAGATCTCCCAATCCAATTACTGCACCTCTGGAAATTGCTTCATTAACAGAGGAGTTTTGTAGCAATACCTCATATCCAAACTATAACACTTCTCAAAGGAATTCTGAAAGGAAAGATGTGTTCTCTTTACTCTCAACTCTTTTTTGGGTCTAGACAAAGAAGAAATTCACTATCTTACTCTCAGCTTCAAAATTTCTGTTTCCCCCATTGACTTTATCACAAGGGAAAGAAGTGAGCATTGACAGTAAGTTCTGTAGGTCCTGCATTTGTTTCCAATTTAGTAGAAAAACAATATGCTTTGTTTCTAGGCAACATTACTAGATGGCTAATTATTAATATACATATCTCATTCGCATACCAGATTTCAGCACATACCTCTTTTAGGAAATATATTTGGATTATATCAATAAATTGTATACAAATATATATACATAGATATAATGTGTCTTAAAATTTATAGATTTAATATTTTTCATCAAGAGTAATTGATCTGCAAATTTTAAAGATAGTTTATTTTAGTATATGTTGACAATTCCCATTATCTTAAGCTAACATAAATAATAGTGCCCAATTTATTTTGCAACTTATTTAGTTGCACTATATAAGAGGGGATAGAATGGCTATCACCTGGAGTTCCTGCTTTAACTCTGATGTGACATGGAATACCTTCTTCATTCACTGGTTAGAGTGGATGACTCTCCATAACAATGTATTTAGTGTTCAAAAACAGACTGCTTAGAAGAACAGAGATCTCATGTCACATATCAGGGAAAATAGAGGTAAGGGTTTCCTCAGTGGTAGATCACTTGCCTAACATGCATGAGATCTTGGGTTTAATCCCCTGCACCACAAAAAAAAACAAAAAAAAAAAAAAAAACAAAAAAAAAAAAACGGGAGGGATATAAGATCTTTCATGTGCATATGTTCCTGCCCTTTCTACATCATCCATATTATATTTGGCCTTTAAATCTGAAATTTAGGTTAGGTTGTTGTTGGTTTTTTTTTTTTTTTTTTTTTTTTTTAGAAGTGTGATGGCTTTGAAGACATAGACTACAGAATCAATGGTCTTCATGTCTGTCATGCTCTCCTTTGCTTTATTACAAACGTGTGTCTTGGCTTTAGCCAGCCACTTATGACACTTATACAGACAGCAAAAATGATCTAGGATTTCTTCATGCACTGATAAGCCTAAAAATGAAATGTAATTTAATTCATCTAAGAAACCTGGAATGAAAAGTTATTTAGCCAGATATTAAAAAAGTAGACTTTTGAAAATTTAAAATAAGACAACCAGAGAAGTTGTAAGTATATGTGAAAATGTTTAGATTTACACAAGTCACTATCTATAGCAGATAGGTGAGATGCTAGTTTCTTTGCTCAGTATGAAGCTCACAGAATCTTTTTTGCTGTATTAGAATAGGTGATTTCCATGCCAAAAATTAATTAAAGTTTAAATATTTGAAGGAGTGGTGATTAGGTTTTCTCTAATAAAAAAATTACCTGTCTTGGGATCAATAGAGAAATAAGGTTGTCCCTGAAGAATGTTGTAAACAACTCTGGCACTCTTTCCATAGGTCGGATCATCTGCATCCGTGGCCTTGACCTGGAGCACATATGCACCTGGAAAATAAGAGAGTGTGATTCTAGCTTTCTTCCTGTACAGAGTTGAAAGCCATTTCTATAATTTGCTGCACTCTGTTTTCCTTTGGAATTTGGCATTTCTCATGGATGTCATGAGATATTATGCCACTGAAGAAAATTTAACTGTTACCATCAAAACATCATATAACAATACATCAGAACCACAGTGAGATATCACATCACCCTATTAGAAATGGCTAGTATCAAAAAGACTTAGAGGCTAACAAGAGCTGATGAAGATGGGAAAAAACAGAACTCTTGCTCAATGCTTGATAGAATGCACATTAGTACATCCATTTGGGAAATTAGTGTGAAAGATCCTCAAAAATCTTATAACAAAACAACTTTTTGAACCAGTGGTTCTAAGAGAAATATATCTAAAGAAAATGAAATCAGAATGTGGAAGTCCATCTGCATTCCTCTGCTCATTGTGGCACTATTCACAATAGCCAAGAAATGGAAACAACCAAAGTGTTGCTCAACTGATGAGGAGATTAAAAAAAATGTTACAAAGAGGATAATAATCTGCCCCAGAAATTAAACCCTGTCCCTTGTGGCAGCATGGATGGAACTATAGATCATTATGTTAAATGAAATAAGCCAGGCACAGAAAGACAAGTATTGCATGATATCACCTATGTATGGAATCTAAACATTTGATATTATAAAGGTGGAGAGTGATATGGTGGTTCACAAAGGCAGGGGAAGTCAGAGTGGTGGAGAATAGGGAAAATGTTGATGAATATTCTGAGTAACAAGAGGAAGAGCAAGATGCTCTGGTGTGGTACTGCATCTAGGGGACTATAGATAACAATAATGTATCATCTAAAAGCAAGAAAAAAGTATTTTTAAGGTTTTCATCATAAATAAATGATAAATATTTGAGGAGATTCATTAATTTGATTTAAACATTTCACAATTTTTACATGTGTCAAAGGATAACACAACATATCATTAATATATATAATTGCTATATTTTCACATATGAGTTAAAATAAATTTTAAATGTGGAATCATAGAGCTGTTCTTCAAATAGCACATATTTTAGACATCTATTTTGAAAGTTAAGTCCATTTCCAGTAGATAGATCATTGAACTGAAAGTTGTCAAGATAGTATTATTGATTTCTACACTAAAGAAAACATGGACACCACTTACATTAGCACATCTGCTTACTGTGGATGCTTTAATTTCATGATTAGAATATCAATAGCTAAGCTAAAAGGTTTAGAGGCTTACTGAACTTTAGAGGTTAAGTGATTTGCAATTTCAGGTTACAAATCAGCAACTGCATACACTCATTAGGAAGCCTTTAATTAGAAAAGAATACTTGAAAAATTGAAAAACCATATTTAATTGCAGTGTCAAATAGCTACAGAACTCCTCTTGGTCTCAAGACTAAATTAAACTGAGGGTTCATTTGCATTGAAAAACACTGAAGACAGTTCAAATTATCTGCAGCTTTACTCCTTTTTTTTTCTTTGAAATTGAGAATATTATTTAAGTACTAAAGGGAAGTTGGAGAGAATTTTTCTGTATTTTTCTCTTATCTACTTAAGCACATTCATAAATCAGTCTTCAAGAACTTTTTAAGTACCGCTTCCCAATGTCTTCTTCGACATTGTTATTCTTAAATGAGTAAAAAAAAATCAAAGATATCATACATAACTTGTAAAAAATTATATTTTGCTTTTAATTAGAAATATCTGCTAAGCATACACACACACACATATGTATATGCTGAGCAGGGATATATATATATATATATATATAGTGTGTGTGTGTGTGTGTATGTGTGCATCCTAAGTTTTACTGTGCACTCTATCCCTTGGAGGCATTCAGAGTAGTTGCTGTATTTGGGGAAAGCACAGTTGGCCCTTTCCATTCAGTTATTTATTTAGCCTTTTCTCTCAACTTGGTACCAATTTGAACTTTGAATAAACTAAGTCTTATAAAGTCTAAAGGAATGAATACACTCTTCACCATTATTTTTTTAAAAAGTAAAGTATTAGAGATTAGAGTAAGAAATGCTAACTTTCCCTGGGCACAATGGAGTGTACTTCAAATCCCAGCTCAGTAAGAAACTGAGGCAGGTGTATTTCAAGTTCAAAACCAATCTCTGCCTCTTAACAAGACTTTGTCTCAAAATACAAAATAGAAGAGCTGAGGGTATTGTACCACAAAACAATAAATCAATAATAAACAAATAAATAAAAATTATAAAATAAATGACAACTTTTTGTAGATATTCAATATCAAATGCTTTTGCTTAATATGCTTTTGTATATTCTATCAACAAATGAAAAATATGTTATAGCAGCCTTTCCCAGGGCAAGAAACTTCTAGAAGGAAACGAGGAATATATTGCTAAGTAGATAAGAGTGATGAGTAGTATTTTCCATCACCAGCACCAACATTTCCATGCCATCAATAGTTGCATTAATCATACCAGTAATCATAATGAAACCATAATTACACACATACACACACACACACACACACACACACACACACACACACACAAGAAATTTCATTATTGATTAGTGTTTGCTTCTGTGAATCACTATGTTTTTGTCTTAAGGAGTCATCAAAACTGGTCTTTGCTCAATGTTGTAGATATGAACATTTTATCAAGAATAAATTTTCTTCTCCTCAACAGTGATTTTTACTCTCAGATTCATTACCTATATTTCTTTACCATACATGTGTTTTATAGAAAAGCCTATCAATTTTAAATATTACCCCAATCCTAAATATGAAATTGCAGTTTGAGAGGTGTGAATTGTTCTACTGTATAGGTATATTTGAACTTAAAATATTTTTTAATAAGTAGCAAATAAAAATATTTAACAAAATATATATATGTAGTAATAAATTTAATAAAAGTTTGCCAAACCTATACCACATG
The DNA here is from genome assembly GCF_048772815.1 of Callospermophilus lateralis. Classification (NCBI taxonomy): domain Eukaryota; kingdom Metazoa; phylum Chordata; class Mammalia; order Rodentia; family Sciuridae; genus Callospermophilus; species Callospermophilus lateralis. The sequence goes on from NW_027516477.1 coordinate 6,004,342, forward strand.
CAATATCAAAGAGGAATACAAATATAATCTTGTCTTTTTTTTTACGTGTCTGTTTTTAATGTTAATATGAACTTCCAATAAACATGTTGAAGAATTTTTTTTCTTGAAATCTAATATTAAAATTTTGTGTGAATCATTTATAAAGTTTGTCACTTAAAAGAGTGAGAGTACTTCATTAATACATATAAGTAGCATAGATTTTTCATTCAATCCTATTAGTCACATGATAGCAAGAATACATGTTTCTCTACTTGAAGCACATTATTAAAAAGAGCTGTCCAATTTCAGAATAGGTGAGTCCTGGCTTGCTATGTCAACTTTCCCATGCTTTTCTCTATACTAACACAAAAAACAAAACTTTCATGTTGTTTCATGTTTCATGTTGTTAAGAATTCTCAGTTAGAGGGCTGGGGCTGTAGCTCAGTGGCAGAGTGCTTGCCTAGAGTGTGTGAGGCACTGAGTTCAATCATTATCAGCCCCCCAAAATAAAATAAAATAAAGGCATTCTGTTCATCTAGATCTATAAAAAATTTAAAAAATAATTCTCAGTTAAATTTAAGGAATATTTATGCTTCTAAGCAAGACTACCTTCTTCAGTGCTAAACTCGCACACCAGTTGTTCTTAACATTATTAATTACTAAATGCCCAGGAAGTAGAAAAACATTGTGGATTTGAGGCGAAGGCATTTAGTGTGCAATAGGGAAATAATATACTAATCAATGATTTACACTGAAAATGGAGGGGTCTTCTATGTTGACAACAGCCTGGAATTTATTTCCTATGCCTCAAATTCAAATACAATAATACAACATTCTAACTGCAGTGCAGAGAGAATGTAGTTCACAGACAAAACATTACTTTTTAATGGTTGCAGATAGTGTGCAAAATGTTTGAGGCAGAGTATCAAATCACTTCAAGTTCACTTTACACTGCCCTAATCATTAAAAATTTAATAGTGTATTTTTAGTAATAGTTAAGCCAACCCTAACATATACATATAAAACAAAGAGCAACAGAAAAATTGAACATGGAGTTGTATTATACAATAATGAAGAAAGAAAATGCATCAGGGAACCCAATTGAGAGAAACTGAACTAAGTAAGTGTTCCCTAACATCTAAATGATCATATTTAGAATTCATTTGAGATCCAATTTGGATGTGGCATTAGTAAGACTATGATAAACAATAACAACAACAAAATACTAAAGGCTGGGGTGGCTTAAACAACAGAAAGCAATGTTCTCACATTTCTGGAGGGAAGAAGTCTAAGACCAGTGAAATTTTTTTTTCTGGTAAGACTTTTCTTCTTCCCTTCCAGATGGCTACTTTCTCACTCTGTCTACATGGTCTTTTCTTTGTACTCATGTGAACTGGGAGAGCTCTGCCATCTCTTCATCTTCATATAAGGTGACCAGATCTATCAGTTTAGGGCCCCACCCTTATGACTTCATTTATGCTTAAGAACCCTTGAAATGCTGTGTCTTGAAATACACATGAATAGTTTGGTATTGGACATATAAATTTAGGGGTGGATTACAATTCAGAATAAAATTGAGGAATGTTTTCTATAGTGATCAGGAAAAAATATTTGAGAAAAATAATTTATATGGACAAATGAATAAAATGAGGTAAAATTTTTGTACTTTTTTCTAGTTCATTTCTTTTTTTAAGAAAGGAGAGAGAGAGAGAGAGAGAGAGAGAGAGAGAGAGAGAGAGAGAGAGAGAGAGAGAATCTTTTTTGTAGATGGACACAACAAAATGCTTTTATTTTTACATGGTGCTGAGAATCAAACCCGGGTCCTGCCTGTGCTAGGTGAGAGCTGTACTGCTGAGGCACAGTCCCAGCCCTAGTTCATTTCTTTAACAAATAAAATTCTATATCCTTATTGTATACAGCGTGATGTTTAAAATATTTGCATACACTATGGAGTAGCTAAATTGAGTTACTTTTAATATGCATTACTTGACATACTTATCAATCTTTGGGCTAAAAAAACCTTAAAGTTTGTACTAATTTCATTAGTGATTTTCAAGTATATAATACAGATAGTTTCTGACTTAGTGACAATTCAACTTAAGACTTTTTGTTTTAGTTTCAAAATAATATGAAATTTGTGCATACATTCATTTTACAGTCAGTAAAAACCATACTTCAAATTGTGAAATATGCTCTTTGCCTGAGCTAGTGATACACAGTAGATAGGACACCCCCTTAGTAATCTCAGAAGCATCAACAGCAGGCAACAGCTCCCACAGGCAACCATGTGACCATGAGGGTAAACCACCAATGCTCTTTTTTGGAGATAGGTATAACGAATTAAATAAAATATTCAGCACTTTCTTATAAAATAAGTTCATGTTGATTTCACCCAACTCTAACCTAACATAATGGTTCTTAACATGTTGAAAGCAGGTTTAGGCTCAACTGTGATTTTCGTATGTTGAGTATATTATTCAATACTTAAATTATTTTCAAATCGCAATGCTTTCATTGTATGTAAATCCACCTGTACATTGTTATTAATTACAGTCACTGTGTTGTACAGTACATCTCCTGAATATATTTACCCTGAGATTTTGACCAAGAACTCCACAATCCCCCTCTTCCCAGCTCTTGGGAACCACCATTCTACTCTCGGCTTCTATGAGGATTTTTGAAGAAAGTTTATTCCATGGAGAGACAAACTCTAGGGCTAAGTCACATTAAATGTGCTGAGGGATCCAGGAAGCACTGAGCCACACTCACTGGGGATAACAAATGACACAGAAGGGATAATAGAGAAAATGAATGTGTATGGCTTTCCAAAGCCATTGTTAGGCCTATCCTACTTCTCCAACACATCATTGTCTTTGTCTCATTATAACTCATTGTAAAGTCTAATTACCCAATTATCCGTGTTTCAGCTTTCTTTTATATAAAATATAGAAACATGCACACATTCTCAAACCTTACTTTGCTCACTCAAATCTTAAGTAGACATCCTACAAAAGCACAAAAAAATTCTTCTGATTTTTAACTAATATTTACTTAGTGAGTACTCATTTTAGAAGTTTCTTTTTATTGTCTCTAACACAAATAATTCTAAAATTGAAAAATTCTTATGCATTGGCACAGCTCAGTCTAAAGGCATTTGAATTCAAACATATCAATATCCATTGTCAAGTTGTTCTACAAAGGACTATACTAATTTACATTTTGGCCAATGTATGATTTCTAGCATTCTCATCAGTTCTCATATGCAGTTGTGTTTGGACTGCACTTTGGTAGTCCATCACCTTATCTTTATTGTTATTTCCATCTTGTGTATGCATTAGATACACACACACACACACACACACACACACACACACTCACACATGCACACACACACACAAATATAAATTGGTATCATATTCTTAATCATCTGTCCTTTACACATTATGTTATATATTATTCGGCAAATTGGTCATATATTTTCTAGCTTATTTTTATTTATTTTTTTACCTTTAGTTTTTTATTTTATCTTGGTTTGTGATTTTTGTGGAACACCCTTTTTTGGTTTGTTTGTTTTTCCCTTTAGCATTACTAGGGGTTTAATCAAGGGATACTTTATCACTGAAATACACCCCAACACCCCTCCCTTTTTAAATTTTGTTGCAGAGTCTTGATAAGTTGCCAAGATTGGCCTCAAACTTGTGATCCTCCTGCCCCAGTCTCTCAGGTTGCTAGAATTAGGTGTGAGCCACCACAACAGGGTTCATGAAATTAGGTTGTACTAATTAGAACTTTGTATGCATATATGTTAACATATTGTGTGTGCATGTACATTACATACATACTTTAATATATTATGCTTTGTCCCTGGTGAGATTAAGTTGTCTTTATTGTCTCTTCTTCATAATTTCTATCACAGTGTATATGGGTTCTGGAACACAGAAAAGACTAGTCACTTTCTTTCACAATGGAACCACATAGGCCTTGCTTCTGCTTGCATATGTCTTGTGATAATTATGCTTTATTTATTTGATTAAGTTAAGAGTGATATCATCAGTGTCTGAAAGTAATTATAGTATCTCTACTGTCTGCATTTCATAACACAGGAATTGAAGGTCAATGCTAATATCACTGTCTTTGATACTACCACAGATGACTGTAGCAAGACAATGGTAGATTGCAGTCATATTAATTCACAACTTCAACTGAAGTAGTCATTAATTTGTTGGTGCATGAATTTATCCTTTCAGTAAACATACATTCTATTGTATCTACAGATATCACTTTCAACATACAAGAAAGCATATTGCATAAACATATATTCTGCCAATGCCACTTTTAGCATGAAAATTTTATATTCTGCATATTATATTACTTGCATTTTGGGTACTTAGTAAATAAGTACATAAACTTGCTAGAAATGCATAGACAATTTAAGTGTATTAAATCTAACATACAGTTTCTATTAAATTTTTCTTTAAAATATTCCCAATGTATAGGAATATTCTATTCATCAAATACGTCCTTTGCTGTTTATCATTCTGAGACTGCCTAAATCCATTTGCATCCTCACCACTATGAAGTAAAAAGCATCTCAAATGCTTGGGGAAAGATTAGATTTATCAAGAGGTGCATCATATCTTTGTTTTTTGTTTTTTTACTTTTGCCTTATGTACATTGTATTAGAACATTGTAAATGTTCTAGACATATAATAGGATGTATGGAATGATATACATTCTGACACTTATTCAGCTAACATTTGAAAAGAAAAATACATAAAATTGAAAAACCATGAATTTTATTATCTAGAAAAGTGTATGTAGTATATACTATTTAAATACATGTAATATAACACAGAAATTTATGTTTTTTCTTTTTTCATCACCTATAGGCTAACAAAGTTTAACACTAACATGAGTGATGAGCTCTTCCCTTAATATTAAATTCTCACCTGAATTTTATTTTCTATGTATTAGACAAAGTGACTTTGGGACATATTTTTAAAATATAATAAAATACAAAAAAAGTAGACTATAATAAAATTGGCCCACTATATATACTTGAATTCAGAAGTCTCTAATTAAATGGAAATGTGATCTTATGAAAGTTATTATAATGATAATGTAATTTCAGTTCATGTGTAGTACTAGAGATTAAATCTAAGACCTCACACATGCCAAGCAAGTGCTCTACCACTGAGCTACATACCTTTATTTTTATTTATTTATTTTTAATTTTGGGACAGTGTCTCAGTAAAGTACAGCTGAATTCCAACTTGCAGTCCTCTAGCCTGTTTCCTGGATCGCTGTGTTACAGGCATTTGCCATCATATCCAGTGAAAATACAATAAAATACGAGAGAGAGAGAGAGAGAGAGAGAGAGAGAGAGAGAGAGAGAGAAAGCAAGCAGTCCCTAAACTGTCCATACACTAGCACTATTTCTATCACCCACTCTTCCATGCATGCAAAAGTAGAATTCTGTGGAATCAATAGGCTCAAGTTTAAACTACATAATTTTTTTTTAAATTTTTTAACAATGATTATTTCAGGATTGTATATGTGACTCATTTCAAGCCAACAAAACTCAAAGAGCTAGGTGCTGGGACTTTCTAGAAAATGTTCTCTTTATTTTTTTCTCTAGAAATAGGTGTGTGGATGTCTGAAATTGATAGTCTTTTAGAACACCTTGGGAAGAACTTGAATGGAAAAAGTCAATCAAAAGAGGACATAACTCTAGAATTACAAGAATGGAAATAAAGTTTGTTTTGTTTTGTTTTGTTTTTGTTTTTGTTTGTTTTGTTTTGTTTTTACTAATGATGCCTGAAGCTCAACCATCAACACTTTCTATAATTTGAGACCAGTAACCATTTTTTAAATGCTACTTTAGACTTTGACTTAGATTTTCTGTTACTTCTACACAAACAATATTTTGCAAGTTATTTAAACCCTATTGGCCGCTTTTACCTCAGAATGGAAGTATAAACTGTCCAGTCTTCATTGAACTCATTAATGCATTAATTCATGTAAAAATATGAAAAACTCTTAAGTGTAATAACTGGCACATAGAGAAAGCTTATCACGACAGTTGTCACAGTCCTTTAGCATTGCAATGAAAGCATAGAGTCTTTCTCTATTTCCAGTAATTTATTGTATAATTTGAGATGGAATTCTATCAGAACTCCTCTCACAATAACTTTTCTATTACTGAAGCATTATCTTTTGGATACAGGATTTTAAACATATCACTGCTCTTTCCAAAACCAGGCCCAGGCATAGCTGTAGTGTGAACATCAAGACAGTCTGATTTCTGTTTTCCATTCTGAAATTTACCTAGTCAGCACCTCCAAACTGGATCTATAGGACATTTGTTTTTTCTGCTGTCCAACAAAAGTTAGAACTTGGCGGCTTAATTTTGGAGACTAACAAGTCTGAATTGCTAAGAATTGGAAATTTTGTGTTACACTTTGACAGTGTGATGTCACTGACAGTTCACCTTAATTAAAATCCTGGTTCCCCTGAGACTCCAAATATCTGTTCAGCATTTAGAACTCACAACAGCACTGCTTCAGCTTTCAGGTACTGCTTCCAATCAACTCAGTTTGCTCTCAAGAGAGAAAGGTGCTCCTCATGTTTCCTGGTCTCTTTGAAGGCATTTAATTTGGAGGTCCCAATCTTTCTTCAAGTTATCTCACTTTATGGTTTCCTTAACACCATTTCCTCTTTGCTTTCTACTTGCTTCTCTGATCATCAGTTAACCTTTTATATAAAATCACATTTAGCTCCCTACCTGGAAAGGTTTCTGTGCTGTAGACTTTTACTCTAAAGCTGTATGTTCTACTCCTTAATCTCATTCCTATTAGCTGCTAGGTGCTAGACCTTGGTCAACATCCATAATTTTCAGTTGTTTCAGAAGCAAAATTGCCAGTAACTAGAACAAGATAAGTCTTGATTGTATTCTAGAATGACTTTTTTTTTAGAACTTATTTTTCAAATTCATTCCAGTCTATTATTAGTGAATCATTGATAAAATATGTCCCTCCTATCTGATATTATTTTTAATTAAAATATTAGTTTCTCATCTAGATCATAGTATTGCAATTTTTAATAACCCCAAAGCTGCTTGTTTAGTACCTAGCATCAATTCTGTGTAATTCAATCACACTTGTCTTTTATGTAAAAATGTAAATTTGACTTTGTCCTCAACAGTATCTCAGATGTTCTTGTGAACTGCCTCTCCCAACACCTCCAGGTTCATCTCTCGCTAAGGACTCATGTTTATGCTGCCTCTGTAAGATAGCAGTTTCCTAAGAGATAGTGCTGCTCCATATTCTGCTATGGATTCATGCTGTTGTTGATGTTAGAAATATCCTTTTTGCCTACTTCAAAGACTGGATCAGTAGCTCCTCTTACAGAAACTCACTTCCTATATGTTCAGAATGTCTTGGTTCCTGTCTATCCTTCCCCTACTGTGTCTTCCACCAGTCACCTACAGACTGATTCAGCTTTACTTTCTTTTGGAATCTCAGAAATACTATAGATCTTGGTTTATAATACGTACTTAATACGTGTCTCTTGTGTAAGTTAATAAAGGAACAAATGTGTCTGGCTAAAAATGTAGTTTCAATCAATTGATGTTAGAAGTTTTCAATGAAGCCTTAGATTCCTTGACTTAGCCTAAAGGCTCAATGTTCCACCCTGTCAATAATTGTGACAGTAGCACTCTTTTGCTGTCTGTTGCAGAAATCAAGGGAGAATCTTCAAATCAAAAGTGTCTTGAGAACTCTTAAGGGCAATGGCAAAATAGTACAACAAAATAGTACTAGCATATTGGTAATCCTGACACTTTAAGCCTGCTAATTTTACAGAAGAGTGCACAATTCTACTTTTATTTCTCACAAAGAGAATATACTTTCCTAAGAGCAAAAATTAAACTGACATCATATGCAGAAAATTTGTTTGAATACATTTAGAGATTGTTATTGTAGTTCACATGAACTGGAACTAGGTGACATTAATACTGATTATCACACAGAATCAAAGGCATGATGATACATATGGCTTTACCACACTTGCAAAATTGTTTCGCATTCCCTTGAGTGCTAGGCCCCATGTTGTAAATGTGTGATACCAGTAACCCTGGAGTCTGAGATAGGAGAGTAGCAGGTTTGAGGCCAGCCTGGGCAACTTTACAAGACCTTCTGCACCTTAGTGAGATCCTGTCTCAAAATAAAAAACAAAAATGTCTGGCTTAGTTCATGTGCCTTCTGATCCAAATTCTCCCAATTCATAAGTGACATCAGTTTCTTCTTCTATAAAACAGGAAACTTTGGAATAGATTCTTCTATGCAGATAAATATTATGACTACTGACAGAGATAGATTGTTTTTATAGTTCCTGAAATCAAACACTGTTGAATGGCCCGATCTTCACATATGATCAAGTTATCATTTCACATCAAAGGTTTCTGTATGAAGATTGGAACGTGTGATTTGGTTTACAGCTGCAATATAGCAATCATTCTCAGGATGATTTTTATTTTAATATTAGAAAACAACTTTAAAAGTTAGGTATCACTTTCAAAGCTCACTATAAATAAATAAATATTTGTTTTTATAACTATTTATGTTTATTAGTAATTTATCATTTATAGAATAATGTGTTATTGACCACTTTGAAAATTTCAGAGTAGCACACAGATGAAAAGGAAGAAATATTATATCATTAAACTATAATTTCCATGCATACTATATGGAACGTTGAATTTAACCAAGAACTTGCACGATTAATTCAGATAGCTGGAGGCATTCCTGTTACTTATAAAAGAAAAAAATGTTTTTTGTTTTTTTTATGACTTTTTTATGACAAAAGTAGAACTAAGTATGCCATTTATTTCCAAATAAATGTGATGGGTCTTAACTAATTTAGGACTTCAGTATTTATCTTGAAGCTTCTGCCTCTATACTGAAGTTTTTTTTTTCTTTTTAATATCTCAGTGATTATGTCATTAAATGGAAATTTTCACATATAGTATTTTTAGAAAAGCTTTCAGGTTGTAAACCAATTATAAAATATAGTAGAGATTAAAAGACAAAAAAGGAATTAAAAGTCCAAGGGAGAATGAGTCCTAGCTAGCTGAGTTTACTTAGGAATGTATTTTATGACCCAGCTGTGGAGACAGAAAAAAAAAAAAACTAACAAAAATCCAGGGCAGCAGTAGCTGATGCTCTGGGATGAATATTAAAACAGTGAATTTGATTCATATTTGATTTAAAAGGTAGATTAAAAATTTGGTGAGGGGCAATTTTGCCTAGTAGAATTGAAAATTATTAATGAGTGCTATTTAAAATAATAATACAAATAAAAAAGAAAACTGTGAGAAGATAAACTTCAATAAATTTAGCAGCTGGCTAGAAGTCCATCAGGCAATTCAGAGTCCTGAATGTGTGCTAGGCCTGAGATTGGGCTCAAGTTGTCCTCTCCTTTCCTGAGTATTGACCTGGGGCCACACTCAGGCAAAGGCTGCCATGACTCTGATATTTTGGCTAGCAGTATATATGGCTTTGAAGTTATAGAAAGCAGTTTGGCCTATTCCATAAATCTTACCCCATGGAGGACCTCTTACTCAAACAAATTTATATTTCCTTCAAACCATCCACCCCCACTGCTATCATGATTTCCTTCATGACCTCTTTTGTAGAGAGTGCTCTTTTCCTTACAGGGGAGTTGTACCTGGAGTGTGGCTTCCTTTTCCTCTTCAATATCCCTTCACTAGGCTGGCACTTGTTTATTAGAGGATTACGTTAGCATGGAATACTTTACATGTAGTGCTCCTTTTGTTTTTCTTCTTTAATCTGACATATTTAATAACCAGAAGTGCATACCCTATGAACTAGAAGTAATCGATAGCGAAGTCCTTGTGGTCCCCAGCCATTAGCATTTCCTTCTTCAGAAAGGTAACTTTATAGGCTCAGGACTTCTTTTTTTTTTCTTTTTCTTTTTCTAATGGTAAAAGGTGGGATTTTTGCATTTAAATGCAAACACAAGACTTCCCAAGTTTCAAAGTTCTGAAACCACAGAACTTCCATTTACTCTTCCAGTAACTGACACTGAAGATACATATTTAATACCAGGGGACATTTTTTAGATGTTCTCTGGTGTGTTTTTTCTTTATTTTTAAATTTTTTTCTCAGTTTTTACTTTTTGTTCTTGTTTTTTAAATTTTAAGGCATGCATTAAGTGACCAGAGTTTCAAGCAGCTAACTGAAAATAAGACCCCAAAACAAGCAAAAGCAACAACAAGAAGCACCACCATAAGAGCAACCAAAAAACTCTGCTGTTAAAAACAATGTTTGAAGAACTTAAGACCATTTTAAATGAGTTTTGGGGAATTCAGAAAGTAATTCTCATCTGTAGCCCCTCTTCTTCCCTAAAATAATAGAAACACAACAATTAATATATTAGGAGGTACTACAATATGTAAAACACAGTATAAAATATTTGATGTGTAGTATTGCATTGAAAGTTAAAACTATCCTACCTCTATGACTCACACTTTTTTTTTTTATAAATGTAAACACTTACATGAAGTTTTAGTCAGATTTTTTATTGCTGTGACCAAATGATCTGACAAGGACAATTTAGAGGAGGAAAAGTTTATTTGGGGGCTTATAGTTACAAAGATCTCAATCCATAGACAGCCTCCTCCATTCCTTGGGGCTCAAGGTGAGGCAGAATATCATGGACTAAGATTATGGTGGAGGAAAGTGGTTTAAGATATCATACCAAGAAGCAGAGAGAGCTCTGTTCAACAAAGACAAAATATATACCCCAGAGGCATGCCTCCAGTGACTCACCTCCTCCAGCCACACCCTACCAACATAGTTACACCCATTTAATCCATATCAGTAGATTAATTCACTGATTAAATTTAGGCTCTCATAACCCAATAATTTCATCTCTAAACCTTCTTGAATTGTCCAACACATGAGCTTTTGGTGGACACCCTGTATCTCTATACCATACCACATGATAATGCAGGTCATCTAAAGTCAGGACTTTTAACAAATGCAATGGGGGGAAACTCATTCAGCTGAAACCAAAGCCTTTGCTCATAGCCACCATAATGATCAACTATAGGGTGAAAGGAACTCTGGGTTAAGTATCAAATTTGCTTTTATTTGTACAGCTTGCTACAAAAATTTGTTTGATTTTATTTGCATTTTGGTTTTAAATCAGGAATTCAGCTCTATAGAAATGCATTATTCATTGTATTTTGTTTTATAAGTAACCAAATAGTCTATTTCAGTCAAATTTAGTTTTATATTTATGGTTTTGCTTTTTTGATATTAAATGATATTTTTAAAAAATACATATATATTATAGGATTTCACATTAACTGAATATTTAGTACACAACTTTGAAATCAGTTTTGTATGCTTAACACTAAATATAAGTAATATATATTAAGACTAAGATCTTTATTTTATAGTCTTATCATTTAAAAAACTAGCTCCACTATAACCCATATTTGACATTGAGCAACATAGCAGAGGAATTGATAATTTATCAAAGTGCTAATTTCTAATGCATTTGTGTACTTCATGATTTATTGATTTGGGATTTTAAGATAAATAATAGATGTCCTTACCAAACCAAAATAAATTCCAAAGCAATATTTGTAAAGTTGGATCAAACAATATTTAGAATAGTTAATTAATAAAACAATGTCCAGGATTCTTTGCTTCGTTTTTAGAATGAGACAGATATTATCTATAGATTTTTTTGTTCATACTATGACAAATTAAGCACTGCTTCATTGTGCTGATTCTCCCATTAATTGAAAAAATTTTGTCAAATTTTCTTTTTATGTCAAGTTGTTTCAGTTGTTCGTGACTTATATGTAATTTGCTTTATTGACACACTCTCACACAGGCAAACACAGAAAGTGATATGAAGCAACTGTAAAATTTATGAAAGAGATGAATCCTTATTATTTTGCTAGCATTTCAAGAGGAATTTTTAATCAGAAAAAAAATGTTTGAACCAACATAGATTGGTTGTTTTATTCTCATTATTGTGCAGGTGTCTATGTATTCTATTTATAGTACAACTACCACATTTAATAGTTGACTAATTTAAAGTACTATATTAGGCAGTTTTTAAAATTGTCATTTAAAAATACATTCAGTTAATTTTTGCAACTCCTTTATGAGGTAATAACTTATTACATTAGACTCTATTATAACAACTTCCCTTGTTTAAACAAGTTCTCACAAGGATACTATAAAAATTACCATTTCATGCATATTTTACTGGTGAGAAAACTAAGATTTTCTCAACTTTACCAAAATTCTAAAATTATAAAAGTCATTTATGATTGAACAGCTGAGCCACTGTTATAGGTTATAGTGTGACACAACTTCTTCCTTTACATAAAATGGGTATTTGCCAATTGAAGTAGATATTTGGCAGCAACACCTTTAGCTCCATATAAATCCACCTATTATATAAAAAATTCATGCAAATTTGTAATATGTGGTCAAACACAATTTGTGGGTAGTAAACTTGAACCCATGACTGAGATAATTTTATAAATATTTAAATATGTAATATAATTTTAAATTTAACTCTTTTTGATTTGAGTTGCATTTCCATGCAAGTCTTTTTTAATTTAACATGTCTTTACCAAAACATATCTTCCAATGGCTTAAAGCAATTATCCTTTCCCCATTTAGTTTTTTTTATATATTTAGTATTTTTCATAGTTTCAATTATATTTATTTTATTCCATACTTATATTTATAATATCATCAGTGTTTTTCAAATACTCCTTTATATTAGTATGTTATTAAATCTATTTTCCTAAATAGTCCTGGATAGTAAATCCATCTTTTTTCCTTACAGTTCTACTGGATAACTTTCTCTTCTCAGTATGTCATGTTTCATTCTTTCTTGACTTGGTTCCTTAATTTTGAAAGAGACACTAACGTGTTCAAAAAATTACTTGGAAGGTATATGTGTTTTTATTTACATAACTAGATCATTTTTGGAGTACATTGACCATCTGGCCACATTTAGCATTCTTGGTTCAAAATCATGTTTCTTGCAACATAAAATGCATTGCTCCATGAATTCCTAGCATCCTTGTTGTCATGTTCCTGCAAACTCTAATGTCACTTTGGTTCTTTGTTTATAGTAAATTTCGAGACAGGGTCCAGGCTGGCTTCATACTTGCAATTCCCCTGCCTCAGCCTACCAAGTTGCTGGGATTACAGGTGTGTACCACCCACTAGGCTGATTTGTATTTCTTTAACATTTATTTTTTCTCTCTGAAATTTTGGAAAGGTTTGTCCAACTTTGCATTCTGATAACTAAAATGAAGAATAGTTTTTTTAAAAAATTATTTATCCTGCATACTTTTTAGTGAAATTTTAAGTCTCTACCTCATATAATCAGATTCATAAAAATTATTATTAACTTTGTTCTTCCTGACTTCTTTTTCCTGGAATTCTTATTCTCATATTCTCTTGCTTATAATTTCTCTTGCTCCCCCACCCCCAACATTAAAAAAGAAGAATCTCTTACACACTTTGTTCTATTTTTTAAAAAATGCCTCTTCTTTGCTTAAAGATAACTTCAAATATTAGGTATAAGAACTTATTGTATGATAATTTCATTTTTTTCACATTTTTTAGTTTATTTTATTTTCCATTGTTGCTTGAATTTCTTAAATATTGGTAGAAGTGGTTTCACTGTTCTTTTGAGTATTCTGTTCCTAATGTTTTTGGTTTAAAATTAATTTTTATCTGTTTTTACGTTATAGTTTTCCTCAAATGTGTGATGATCTTTGCTCTTTGGCTCAACTTTTAAGATGAACAGTAGCATCTTTTTGTAAGATAGGCATGTGTGGTCAGAGCTTGTTTACTTAGGGCAAGGGCTTCTAACAGGTGTGCTGTGAAACATGGTGTGCAGTGAAGGTGGTTCATGTTTGGTAAGAGATTGATTACCTCTCTCCCAGAAGCAGGAGTCAGAGGCCTCAGATCAATATCCTCCAGTGTGCTACACAAATTGTCTTATTATCAACATGGGTTGTCACAGGACCGAGTCACTGTTGAATATATTTATGTGATAAAATGTGATAGAAAAATTTAGGATTTTCCTACTTATAAATAACTACAACTTATTAAAGTTCCTGTTTATTATTTCTCAACTACACAATATTTGAGAAGATGTTCCACTTATGTTCTCATTATCTTCATCTTTATACACTCATTTAAAAATATTTCTCTGGTGATAACTCTTAGAACATTCTTAATTTGCCCATTCTTTCACTTTTTGTGGAATTTTGGATTTAGACACCTACTTTTTAAGGTTGATGTGATTTGGTTGTTACAGATGGACAAACATATAAATATGTAATAATAACAACTATATACAAAAACTGTAACAAATACAATATTTTGAGAAAGTAGGTAAATACTGAGTTTATTTTACTCCTTTTTGAACACTAACAGCTGCATGAGATATGAAATGTGAAATGTAAAATCCTTCTTAAACAGTTAAAATATGTCCTCCAATAACTTTTTGCTCACTTGCCCCATGGAGACACTGTGCTTCTATAACTTACAATGATAAAATTCTGAAATTGGAATTTGGCTATCATGTTACTCTTTATCTCTCCTTGTTCTGAATGAATATATTCACCTTCTTCAACTCTGCCTTGTATAACGTGATTTCTCACTATGAGCTTTCTTGGCCAGCCCTCCATGGTCCTATGGAAACTGATAAAAGTCATTTCTTTCGTCTAGAAACTCAATCTTGGGTGGCAGACAAATCAGTACTACATTGTAATAGGATTACACTTTTATGTTAATATAGAGCTGTTATGAACTATTTTACATAATTTGCTATTTGGGGGGACATAATCTTTAAGAATAAAAGCACTTACGAGCAGTGCTGAGAGTAGATGCCCTAAGTAGGAATGGTACAAGTTATTTTTTCTCTTAGCCCCAGATATTCTTCCATCTTGTTTTTTTTTTGTACTAATGAGACAATTCTTTGAGAACATGATAAAACAAATCACATGAAAGTATAAGATACAAATATGTACATTAATGAGGGCCTGAGAAGAACACTGTAGATAAATCTTGGGAAATATCTTGCAGGCAAAATATTTGTTTGCAATATTTTGCAACAAAAAGTTAACTAAACTGGGCATGGTGGTACAATGCCTGTAATCCCAGCATCTTGGAAGGCTAAGGCAGGAGGATCTTAAGTTCAAAGTCAGTATCAGCAAAAGCGAGGTGTTAAGCAACTCCTTGAGACCATGTTTCTAAATAAAACACAAAATAGAACTGGGGATGTGGCTTAATGGTTAAGTGCCCCAGAGTTCAATTCCTGGTACCCCTCCCCAAAAATGCTAACACATATAGTGATCTGGACCACATAGAGTGCCAAGTGTAAGAAAGGGTGGAGAAATACTTGCCAGACTTTCATTTCTTTCCTATAGTTTTGTTTAATACACAACTGAATTATTAAAAGTTTAATTTCTTCATAAGAAACTTAGAGGCTTCTTGGTTATAAGAAATAAAGGTAATTATTAATCAATTCCAAAAACCTCACATAATAACTTATAGATAATATATGTCATTAACATTACTGGGGAACAAAAGGCCTAGCTTGTGATTTTAATAATCTATTTAAAATGTTTTTCTCTAAATATAGAAGTAACATACGTTCATTCAAAGTTCAGTTCTTTCATAATCCTGATATCTAGTAAATATTTGTTTTAATATATTTTAAGTTTTTATTGTGCATTCTGCATAGAGAAAATAAATTTTTATCATATTATTCATAATATATTATAATCTGCTTTTTAACAAATTTGAAAATATATAATGATAACCATTAAGTTTCTTAAAATATTGTTGTTGATCTATTTTTGTTAAAATACAAGGTGTTTCATGAAATAAATTACTAGACTATTTTTAAAACCAATCTTTTAATGGTTGACTGGTTTATTACATGGTTTAATCATTATAAGGGCATAGTGTACATTCTTACACATACAAATGAATGCATATTAGAGAATCAATTTAATTTTAAGCAGGAAATAAGAATTTAAAATAGAAAAGTATATCTTATATATTTATGAGAGAAAAATTATTGTATCTTAGATACTACTTTACATACTTAAGAAAATATAAAATCTACATTCCTTGTGTACATAATATTTTTGTATTTTTATCTCAGAAACAGATTTTCAATAAAAGATAGAGGAAAATGTCTCAAAAATTTTTAAAAAAATAAAATTGGCTCATTAAAACTGACTTAATTTCTGAACTACACAATGTGTAAGGGCTATTTTTCCTTTAATTATTATCACAATTTAGCAAAACAACATGGGAAGAAGGGAGAGTTGGTTTCTGGCTCACTGCAGGGGTACACTGCAACTCAGGCTAGGAGGCCCCCTGGTCTGTGAACAAGTTCCCTGCCTGTCACCACCTCACAGCTTTTGCAAAGCTCTACTTGCTTGTACCTATAAAGTGAGAAGCTGGCATTGCCTTTTTAGCCTTTGTCTTCTATTAAAAAAAAATAGCCAATTAAACATTTTGAAGCCAGACTCCGGAAGTTGCTTATACAGAAAGAGTGTGAAACAAAATATTTCACCGAAGGAAGCCTCTTTCCAGTCTATGTACTCACATGTGTGAGACCTTGATAACACAGAATTTCTATGGCTTCAGTATCTTCAATGCTAAGAAATCTGAAAGGCATATTCTGTTCTAGTTGTCTTGAAAAGACTGGTTAATTTTTTTCTCCTGCTTTGTTCTCTGTTGCCTTTGGAAATTTCTTAGTACAGATGATAAATAATGGCTGCCTTTGCCTAAATCTCTTTCAGTGTTAGCACCAGAGGCCATACTCAGCTCTTTTCTTAGTCTGTAAATTACCACACACTGGCATTGCCTGATTTGCCTACATAATCTGTTAAAACGTCAGTTATAGTGTCAGAAACTTTCTCTTACAGCTATATGACCAAGAAAATAAAAATATTAAAGCTTCATTATTTGTATCATGAAATAGGGGCAGGAAGTTTAAATAACTGACAATTAAATGAATCAAATCCAAAAAAAGATCTTGATTTTTCCCCTTGTAAAATATAGTAAACACACATACACATGTGTGTATATGTGTGGGGGATATGTGCTGCAAGCATGTAATTAATTTGTTTTCAGGACTTAAATATCTACTTTACTTTACTAGCATTCATTTCCCCCACTCATCTCTTATTCCCCACTACCAAGCACAGCATCACAAACTTTTGATGAATTGCTGCTTAAAGACTGAATAATTCACAAGAATTTGTGAATTAAGTTTTGAATCTCTCTCTCTCTCTCTCCTTTTTTTCTACCCAAGAAGCATTAAATCAGTTGTTTGTTATAATAGTTAATAGAAATCAAGAAGAAATAGAACTGCGGCCTTACTTTCAGCTAGTTATTTGGCTAAGAAATGATTTCACTTAGTGTATTTCTCATGTGATTTTAATATTTTTCTTTCTACAAGGCCTCAAACTCAATGGAGGAGAATAAAAATTATTATGTGTGTCATATTTAATTGCATTTGCATATTACTAAACATGGATACACCCCACTCTCCTTAAAACATACTTTTAGAAACAAAGTTGTTTTCCATCTGTAGGTTTCTTAGCAAAAATATACATGAAATACAAGAATGTTTGTGATTCTGCATGTATTTGAAAGCAGAGTTCTTCAATAAAGCTGATTTGATAAGACTGCACTAAAATACCAGAATAGTGTCAAGTATATCTTATAATAGTAAATGTAAATGGTTTTACCTATAGTAAAAACAAAAAGTGAAAAATGAAAATCTAAAGAAATATCAAAGTAAGAAAACAAGTTTAGAGACAAAATTGTTGCTTTTTTCCATTTGAACACTGTTTTCAATGTTATCCAAATTATCCAAACACCATTATAATTTGACAGAATATATAAGTATTGTCAGAATTCCAATAAATGATGATGTTAAGTACCCCAATTATGATGGGTCAGTATTTATAGATTTCCTTCTCAAAAGAAACAACAATCAGTCATATCCTGGTTTTTTGTATCAAAATTGCAATTTATATTTCTCTATTAAACAACAGATTTTCATCAATTTTGCAGCAGCATAACATTTGAGATAAAGAAGGATTGAGAAGTTTAGAGTTCAGGAAACTATGTCCTTAGATATTTGATAATACATTCCAATCATTTTCTTCATACAGAACAAAGTAAATTTACTAATGTGAAACATTTAGACCTAGACTGATTTTGGGAAAATTCAGCAAAGGAATATTAACTTTGATTTCTTCTTAAGCTCACAATGTTTGAGTAACACATTACTTAAAATTCAATTGCTAGCCCAGTGTGGTGGCTCATGCCTGTATTTCCAGCCTCTCAGGATGCTGAGGCAAGAGGATCATGAGTTCAAAGCCAGCCACAACAAAAGCAAGACACTAAACAACTCAGTGAGACCCTGTTTCTAAATAATATACAAAAAATAGGACTGGGGATATGGCTCAGTAGTGGAGTGCCCTTTAATCCAATCCTGGATACCCCCTCCACAAAAAAATGAATTGCTTTTTAATCTTCATTTTATATGTGAGGAAAACAGCCATAGAATGTTAATTGATTACATATTGCATAGCCTATACTGTACCACCAGGTATAAGAAATTGAGCCCCTTTGAGCTTCAGCCCAAATTCTTTTCTCTGCCCAAATTTAAAGAATATCTTGATTTCTTCATTCTTCTTATAGCAGAAAACACGGGGGCCCTTGAGTGACTTAGAAAATGATGCAAGCACAATCACAATTAACAAATTTTATCTCATTTTCTATGGTTTCTTTTTCATAGGGAATGCTACTTTACAAAACTCATCAGCAGACTAAAGAAGGATCAAAAGTCAATCTCTGGATTAAGTCATCTCTGTGTGGATGTGGCCAAAGCAGCTGAATTTATCTCTGTGAGTCAGTACAAGCAAATCAATATTCCATGGTTACAGTTTCTATTTTTACTTAATTCTCCTTACTAAATGTACCTTATTAATTATTTGGAAACAAGGGGATGGATGTGTGGCTGGGTCAAATCAGAACTTTTAAGAAAGGGAGGAAGGAAGAAAAGTAGGAAGGAAGGAATGGAAGACAGAGAGGGGTTGTGGAAACTAGGAATAATTTCTATTCCTTTTTAAATCGATGGCTACTAATATGAGTTCTATTGAAATTTTTCTAAATCTGAACTGACAAATTTAAAAGTCCATGAAAGTTATGTCAAATTGATATAACACATACAGAGTACAATTTCTTTGACTTTAGAAAATTAAAATCATAGTTAATTTCTCATTATTTATTACAATAAATAAGAATGATCCCAAAGATTAATTCAGTTAAGGAATAAAAAATGAATACCACTTTTTTAAAATATTTTCTTAAATATGGACACAATGTCTTTACTTGATTTATTTTATTTATTTTTATGTGGTGTTGAGGATCAAACCTAGTGCCTCATGTGTGTGAGGCAAGTGCTGTACTGCTGAGCTATAACCCCAACCCCGTGTGCATACCACTTTTAAATGACAACATTGATAATGTTAGCAATGCCACAGATGTGTTTAATAATAGAAAATCAATGGTTAATAAACAGCTGGGTATAGTAAAGATATTGGCAAGGCTAAGAGTGATGTGGCTGTCAATCACAGTACTGAGCTGTCTCGGTGTGTATGATTCTTCCTGGAATGAAACAAAGTGCCCCTTGAGGAATCCTTAAGCTTTGGAGTGGATAGTGATTTCTAGGATAGCAATGGGAATAAGTAGAAACTTTTACTTTTGTCACTTTACTCAATTTTCTCAATCACATGGAGTTACTTATTTAGAACATAGATTAATTTGGATTATAAAAAATCAACTTTGCTTTTCCATTCTGATTTTATTCACTCAAGCATCAAAAGACATAATTTCTTCCTGTTACCAAACATCATAATATATGTTAAAAATGTTTATTTTTGCTCAAATGCATACAATTAAATATTAATGTATATACAATGTTTGTGTCAGAATAAATTGATCTATAATGGTAAAACTTTTGGAAAATAATGGAAAGTGGTTGGCAAGGATTTGATCTATGATGCCTTTGATCCTTGAACCTAATGTCACCTGATTTGTATTTAGAAAAAGCAAAATTATGTTATCCATCTTTGGTTGCACCCTCACAAAATCTGCTTTATTTATTAACTTAATAAGTTTTCTAAAATGATAATTAAGATATTTTGGGTACCCTTGATCTACAAATGTGGTATAATAGAGTAACAAAAAAAAAATCTGTGATACTGCACAGGTCTTGTTCTTGATAAAAGGGTTATGTAGATCAATTTTTCCCATCTCTGTTCCTTCCTCTCTGCTGTGCCACCTACAGTAACAGCATTCCCTGCATGTTGTCCTTGTCCCTATCTTTTAGACATCAACATCTGTTAGCAGATACCTCATTTGCACTGCACTACAAATGACTCAGAACAGGTTTGATCATTGCCTTTCAAGTTAATTGTGAAATTTCAAGCATGGATGGATCATTTTAATGGGTACTTGCAAGAACTATTTAGTCTAAGCTATAGTTGAGGTTTGAAGATAGGATTTGGGAATTACATTAATAGAAACTCAGCAAAAAGTGTCCAAAATAAATGGAAAATTGAAGGGAATGAGAAGAAAGAACATAAGCAGGTCCAGAATTGCATAATGAATTTAAAAATGATTATATAAGAGAAGAATGGAGCAAATCCAGCCACATCCCCTTATGAAGATACACATACCTAGAGACATATTATTTGTGTATCTTCTCTTTTGATAAATAGTGCTGGTTACATTTAGTAATACAAACTGAACCTAACAGTCTTGAATTCTCAGTAAAATAATGTGAAGTTAGCATTTTTGAGCTATTCAACTTCTTAAAAATAGGAATTCCAAATATTCTTGTCATCTTGACATTTTCTGTAAAACTTAGAGTTGAGTGTCACCATGGCCCTAAGATTATCTTAAAGTGATGCTGTATGTTTTCTTATCTACTGGTGTAAAAACATAGAAGCAAGTGTGATATTTAGAATTATTTATATGACCTTTCTTTACCATTGGTTTTGAATCCCCCAGGGAGTTTAAAGTAAAGAATTCCTAAGAGGAGTGTACCAACTGAATTTCATCCTTAAACGCATAGTTATCCACGAGTAAAAATTTTCTCTCTGTTGTTTATTATAGTTAGAGAATGAATTTTTTTTCAATTCTTTATACCATAGACAAAGAATTCAAGATTTTTTTCTCTAATCAATTATTCACTTAAAAAAAAACTGCAGCTGATAAGAAACTGGAGCCTGATTCCACCACCCTAGAGAGATTCAGGTACTGCCAAAGTTGTTAGTTATGACCAGTCCTCATGTTGGTAGACATGCTTCCTGTAAATAATTGTGCATGAGGGTACAGATAAAAAGATCACCCATATCCAGGAGCCAATAGAGCATGGCAGCACCACTCAGGGATCACCTCAATAAAATCTGTTTGTTTGTTATAAACTGAGTGGCAGGATAACTATGAACCAGTCTGAACACCTTCACTTGTCAATCTTGAATTGGAGAATAAATAAAAGGTACATTGGCTCCCTTGACTTGACATAGTGTGGGGTTTTCATGTTGAACTTTGGATGTAAATGATGCCCAATATTTGCCCTGGCAGGAGGAAACACTGCTCAAACTATTTAATTTTGAAAAAAGAAAAGTAATTTATAGAGTGTGGATATATATATATATATATATATATATATATATATATATATATATATATAATATATATATATATATATTATATATAATAATATATATATATATATATATATATATGCATATATGTAACATTGAAGAATTTTAAAACTTAATAATTGTTGTAGACAGTCAATGTGTTTTAATATCAATGTCTTTCCAGACTATTCTCTTTACAGTACACAATTTAGAGATAGCAAAAAATAATTTTTCTTTCTTAAAAATCTAAAAGATTTCACATTTTTTGAGTATATGAGCTATTTCACAAACCTGGATATACACATGATGCAATACAGGTTTTGACAATTCTGAAAATCCCTCCTTTCTCTTTCGATGATCTATGAAATATCAGGTATCATAAGAACTTCTAATAACTGCACTCAGTGAATAAAATGAGTATAGTGTCCAATGGCTAATTGAAGGCAATCCACAACCCAACTCATGTATAAACAAATATTGTCTAACTGGTGTGTGTGGGTGTGTGTGTGTGTGTGTGTGTGTGTGTGTGTGTGTGTGTGTTTTTGTGTGTGTGGTGCTGAGTGATGAACCTAGTGTTTTGGACATGCTAAGTGCACATTTTACAACTTAGCTTCTACCCCAACCCCTAGCTTGTGATTTGAAATTTAAAAATGCCAAATATCTGATATTAACATTTAAATGAAAATGTATGAAACATATGCAAATATTGAATTTTAGACAAATAGCTATCTTGCTCATAGCCTGCATGATCCAATACTACAGAGAATTATGCTATAGATTTATGAGGTATTAAACTTGACCTAGCATACAGCTTTTGAGGTTTATTTGGTTTTTCAAATTGCAGTCAGTATAATTCTTCTAAAGCAAACTTATAGAATTTCAATTTACTGTATTCCTAGTTAAAAATGTAAACAAAAAAGTAAAGCTGTTTAATTCTCTGCTCTTTATCCAGAGAATATTTGGAAAATATAAGGTGACCAAAAATCATAATAACTACTGATGACTAAATTTGAAAAAAATATTGTTTGAATGGATAATCATATATTTTTTGCAGTAGGACTTGCCAGAAGAATATGATCAATTGAAAAGCTTCTTAATATGGAAATAGAAAAATAATTATAAGTAGAACCATAGACAAGCATTATAATCTTTGATGACCCTGTGACTAATATTCATTCTGTTTTTTTTCTCATTTTTTATCAATCTGATAAACTTTTATAATCAATTTAAAAATTAAAATTTATTGATCAAAAACATAAGTTTTATATGGCAGTGCACATCTAGGAAGCATTGACATTATAGGCATTTGTAACATTGATCTTAGTTGTATTTTGCTTATCAAAAAAAAACTCTCAGGAGGTGACATCTTGATATTTTATGGGGAAAAGTGATGTAACTGAGAGAAAATGAAGCACAGAATACATGTTGAATGAAAATTTATCGACATGGTCGATCCTAAGTTTTAGAGAACATCATTACCCAGTTCCATGGGACACCAAGTTTCTGTGTTACCCCAAAATAAAACAAAGAGTGGGTCACAAAGTCATATATATGGGTAGCTTAGATTGAATTTACCTCAGTTCTGAGGGAACCCTAGACACATGAATTTATTACATCCTTATTATGTACATAGATGTTTACAATAAATCTTTTTATAGTAAAATTTTACAAGTATTTCCCTCATATATAACATATATGACAAAAACTCAGGGTAACAAAAAATAGTTTACAGGGCCATTTTGAAAATGAAAATGGGAAAAACATTTAAATGAAATCTCAAATTTATCTTTTGCAGAATGCTTCAGGCTTGTTCATCATTTGGACTCTATCCAACTACTTCCAGGAGACTAAAATTATAAATGCTCACAGTTGATAATTACATGATAGAAAACATCATCATTAAAAATATAAAGAAAAATTGAGTAGGTAATATGTCACTTAATATTATAATGGTTCTGATACTTTTATTAAAGTCATCATAAAATTGACATGTTCTTTCTTAATGACAGGCATGACCTTATGTAGTAAAAAGACTATTTTGAATATTCAACAACTTCTTAAATCATCAGAATAAATCAAAAGGTTGGCTTACCTTGGGAATAAATTATAGGAGGAATTCATACTTGGGGCCATTAAATGTCATTTAAAATTTCTTAAAGAAAAACTTTCAGGTGAGATAATTTAAATTTTGTTAAAGAAACTTGAAATACATGCACAATTAATTCAAGCTGAACGTAGAGAAGAAATCATGAAGAACTGTGGGGAAAATGATACCCATGAAATGCAAGTTTCTTTGTCAAATCACAAAAAAGATTCCATCTGAGAAATAAAAAAGATGTTTATGGACTGGTGTTGTGGCTCAGATGTAGAGCACTTGCCTAGTATGTGTGTGGCACTCTGTTCCATCCTCAACATCACATAAAAATAAATTAATTAATTAAGCTGTCAATCTACAATGAAAAATATTTTTTAAAAAAGACATTTGTAATGGAAAAGGTAGTCATAGCTTACATTCCCTTCCCAGATTATCTATCACAATTTGTCTTATCTTTCAGGAAAACCTAACTTCTGTTTCCTAGTGTGGTCTTCATGGTGTGGTCTTTCTATGTGTATGATTTATTTCACACTTTTCTTCCCAACTGGGGCTCTGTAGTTCTTCCATCTTTCACATTGGCTGTGTGTCTACCTGTCCTTATGATCTAAATGTAAGTAACATAACCCCAAGTATTCATCCATAATCTTTCTGCCTAGAATTAACTTTCTTCTCTCCTGTGCATCTACAAAGTTTCCGACTCACATTAAAGTACTACTGCATGTCCCCAGATGCTCATTTGCACAATTGGGTTCTTTCTGGTTCACAGACTCCCTGATTTGCCTTGTATCCCTCATAGCACCCCAAGAACATAACACAGCTCCACATTAAAAATTAGCTGTCCAATTCAACACAAGGCGAGCAGGTCCAGTCCATAGTTATAGAGCTTGCTGTTGACTAGGTTAGAGTCTCAAGGTTTCAGGTTTACTGTGTTTAAAAAATTAAGTATGTAGACAGTTAAAAAGCAACAAACATACAGTTTAAGTCCATTTAAAATTTTAAAGATCTTAAATACTTGAAGACCTCTAATGCAAATCAGAAATTTAAAAGGCATGTGTGGCATGGCATTCCTCTAATTTAGGAAAATGAGCTTTGTAAGTAAACTTAATAGGATTCATTAAGAGCAAATGAGAATCTATCTAATAGTTTACTTACCAATAACCTTGATATCGATAACATGATTATTATAACTGTATAAACTACAAGTCAAAAGCCATTTTATATGCTCTGTGTTTATTACATAACTTAGTATTTGTGATATTATCCATTTTTGTTCTCAGGAAAGCCATTATCATGATCCCCATGATAAAAAAGAAAAAAAAAAGGTCAAGAGTATAGAATTTTTTGGAAACTTTATAATCCTCAAACAATTATTTAACATTTTGTTTGTATAACTATGATGTTAAAAGATACATAGTGAGATATTATTGATATAAGGCATTTAATGGAAAATATCTTACAAGTCTTAATAAAAGTTACTTTATATTTTAATTGCATACATTAGATTATAATATATGCTACTTTTAGTTGCTGCTTTATTT
This sequence comes from Callospermophilus lateralis, assembly GCF_048772815.1. NCBI lineage: Eukaryota > Metazoa > Chordata > Mammalia > Rodentia > Sciuridae > Callospermophilus > Callospermophilus lateralis. The sequence continues at coordinate 6,029,777 of NW_027516477.1, forward strand.
GTTACCAGCTCTACAAAGTACATATTCATGAATCCAATTGTGTATGTCTGTGCATTCCAGTATTTATTCTGGACAATACTGTTTATTCCTTTACACCTCTTAAAAGAAGAAAGAAATGAAAGAAGGAAGAAAGGGAAAAGGAAGGAAAATGTGGGAGAAAGAAAGGAAGGAAAGAAGGAAAGGAAAAAGTGGTTGAAAGAAGGAAGAGAGGGAGGAAACAATAAATGCTATTTAAGGTATGATCAAATGACAATGATATATAAGAAAGAATGTCTGATGGTAATTAACCAAACGTTGACCAGCAAACAAGTAAGAATGCTATATAAAAGCCAGTTAGAGGGCTGGGGCTGTAGCTCAGTGGTAGAGCGCTTGCCTCACATGTGTGAGGTACTGGGTTCAATTCTCAGCAACATATCAGTAAATAAAACTATTGTGTCCATCTACAACTAAAATCATATATTTTTTAAAAAGCCAGTAAGAAAGGACTCTCTTAGCAATAATTGCTAGTAACTCTGATATCAATAACATTACTATTATAACAGTATTAACTATATATAATCCTATACATTAGCATACACTAACAGTACCATAAATCTTACAGCTTGTATGGGTCAGGTATACTGAACTAGTTAATAGCTATTCTAAATATAAAAAGACTGAGGGCTATATCATGTTTTATGTAATGTTATGTGAGTTTTATCAATATGTTATTATAGTCACTATTCATTAGTCAAATCACAGAAAATCACTGAATGCTGGTAGTGACCTGGGTGCTACATCCCTGAAGGAAACAAATATACAGGAAGTGTCACAGTATTTATGTTTCTTTGCTGTGGGTGATCCAGTTCTAATTTGGACATTGAACAGAAAACACATTCTTTATAAATTTCACTAGAAATTGGCCTCCTCAAAATCTCCATCATCATCACAACACTGGCAAAGACAGTACTAAGCAGTTAGCACAGTGAGAAAAGCAATCTTGATATTAAAAATTCAGAGAGGCAAAGGGTTGCTGCATGGTGCAAATATCTATCTTTAAACCTAAATAGAGAAGAGAAATCCCCGAGACAATAAGTGAGCATCACAGCACACATGGAATTGTCACATTGATCTAGATTCAGCCAGAGAAGAAATTGTTCATGCATCTGCACGGTTTTCTTCAAATGCTTACTGAAATGGTACATATTGAAGTGCATGTTGCACATTATTCTTTGTAAAATGCAGATTTAGTCATTTTTTAAAGAACATTTTTGGGTTTTATAAAGTTCAACACTGAAAAAAAATTTTTTTCAAGAAAAGATACCTGGAATTGGGTCTGGTGCTATAGATCAGTGGTAGAGCACTTGCCTCAAACATGTGAGGCACTGGGTTCGATCCCCAACACCATGTAAAAATAAACAAAATAAATAAGTAAAGATATTGTGTTCATCTACAACTAAAAAAAAATTAAAGAAAAGATGCCTGGAATTTAGGAATTATATTACCTAGTAGAATTAAGAATCCAGTTCTGAAAGTGGGTAAAAAAGGATAAAGTACGCCATTTATAAGTATGTCAAAATATGATTTCCACCACGTGTAAATTCATGTTAAACATAAGAGCTCATGTAAATCTTTAACTCTTCAAATCTAGATAAATTGCCTCAGAATAGAAATTTTCAAATGTTCTTATTTTTCAGAAACTCGTTGACCTTAGTGCTATGACATATTTTCCCAGCTGACCATAAAAATGATATTTTAATTTCCTTTAATCTGTATCTCTGAAACTTCTGCTTTAGTGCTTTCTGATTTCATACCTTCATAATAATGTTCCTGTTTTGTCCACAAACTTTGGCAATCCCCCCAATCTCTCTATATACTATCTTCCTCAAGCCTCCAGCCTTATTTCAATCAACAATCTCTACAGGGAATTTTCAGTAAATCTTAGTTCACAAACAACAAAGTGTTCTTTCTTATTTAGTCCATCTGCAGTGGCAAATAGCATAAACATTCCCCAGTTTTATATACATTGTGAATTTTTCCAAACTTCAGTCATTCAATTATTTATCTAACAATTGTGTTTTACCTGTATATCACTATTATCACGATGATGTGATTATATAGCACATGATCCCTATGATAAAATTATTTTCATATATGCACAGAGTTTATAATTATATTTGACATGTAGTGAGTTCTCAGGATACATCAATTTAATAAGAAAGTGGACAGATTAAGGCATGAATTCACAGATGTAGTAAAATTCTGTGAAACAAACACAATGATAGTAGATCTTGTCACTATACTATTAACTTCTTGAGGATTCTTTTAAAAGGTGTACATCTTTTTAAAAAAAAATTAAAATAATAAACAAATACAAACATTTACTAAACCAAAATGAAGTCTTTCCTTTCTCAGTTTCTTGTTATTAAAAATATGGTCCTGGGGAACAGCAGTTCAAGCATGGTACAGTGAGTCTTTTTTGAAATGAAGAAACTCAAACTCCCTTCTAGGTTTATTAACACACAATATTTGGTTTAAACACATGCCAAAGTGATTCATATGCATCTGTAAATCTGAGAGGTTCTGCCCTAAATGTAATCAGAAGGATAAGAAAAACTAAAGATACATAAAATAATTGAAAAAGAATATTTATTTCTTACTATATGACCCAATTTTACTTAATTCTATTTTTCTTATTCACTATTGGAAGTTGAACCCAGAGGCAATTTAAATCTGAACTACATTCCACACCTTTCTTTCTTTCCTTCTCTTTCTCTCTTTCTTTCTTTTCTATTTCTTTCTTTCTTTCTTTCTTATACAGGGTCTAAGTTGCTGGGGGTCTTTCTTAGGCTGGCCTTAAATTTATGATCCTCCTCCTTCAGCCTCTTATATTGATAGGATTATAGGTATGCACCACCTCACAAGGCTAATGTTACTTAATTTTAAATTAGTGTTACTAATAAAAGACTTTGCAATGACAAAAAAATGTTCTATATATACTTATCAATACTCTATCCACAAGGTATATGTGGCTACTGGTAATTTTAAGAAACCAAAATGAACTTTCGTTCAATTTTAGATTCATTTTTAATCAGCTACAGATGTCCAATCATTGCTATGTTGGAGAATATGAGTGTATTTAATCAAGGTACTAACAGCTAAACTTTGGGGAACATGTTTACGCTCATCTAAGGACATTGTAAAATGGAGAATTACATAATAATAATGTAAGAAAATATCTAAGAAAAATATCTAAGAAAACTCAGGAATAAAAAACCCTGTTCATTCAAGTTATTATACTATGTATTTTATAACAAGTTAATACACTTATGATAACATTTCTGAATAACAAATGAGACAGACCAAAATTTAACAGAAAACAAAAATGATTAGACTCTGTTGTCTTTTCCAAATCCCATCACAATACTAACAAACAAATAAATATGATATTCAGAAGAGACAAGAAAAAAATTGAAAAGTGACACACACACACACACACACACACACACAGAGAGAGAGAGAGAGAGAGAGAGAGAGAGAGAGAGAGAGAGAGAGAGAAATAACTAACAGAGTAATCCCCAAATATTGACTTTTATGAAGTGGGAGTGGTGAAATTCAGGAGTCGTTGTAATCATACCATAGATGACATTAAAGAAAGAAAATTGGCATTATTTAATCTCCTTTTGAAAACAATGATAAATGAGAGGTTATAAGCAGGAAGTTCAAAAAATTATACACAAAACATATAGATACCAATGTTTTCAAGCTCTCTCTATTGAGCCAGGTGACTCTTAACCTTATCCACCATCACCCATGGCCCAGTCTCAGGAGAAGCCTCAGTGTTTACTCCCTTTAAGGGGTAAAATAGAGTCCTGAACACTAGACATAGCTGAGCACAGGTGCAATTAGTGCATTCTGAAAAAAAGAAATTAAGAAAAAAATTTACATTCTAAAACCTGAGCCTGCATATGTTTGGTCCAATAAGCTCACAGAACTGCCACTACTTAGCTTTAGACCCTGTAGTGAAGGAACAGAAAAGACTGTTTTGGTTAGTAGAAACAGCCAACATAAGTAAATAAAAATAAAATCACAAAGGAATAATTCACATTAAAAGACTTATGGAAATCTTCATGAAGGTAAAACAAAACAAAATAAAACAAAACAAACAAACAAACAAACAAAAAATAACAGATGAGAAGTAGAGGCCAAAAGATAAGAAAATGCAAATTAAAAAAATCCTAATAATAGTAATTCCAGAAAGAGGACAAAAAATAGAACCCAAAAAGACCATCAAGGACATAATTTTTTAGAAGAAAAGACATGCATATTGATTTCCTTCTTTAAATTCTGCCAATAATCTTATTAAATATTTTTGCCATGTTTCTAGTGAGAATTGGATCCTTTCCAGTCAAATGACACAGGAGCTCAGTAATTTTGCCTAATATAGGTCTTGTCTTGGAACTGTCTGGAGAGATGTGGAGGAAGCAAACTATGCAGAAGAAGATCAGAAGTTCTGATAAATAGGTGAATGAACAAAGTGACAGGTGGAAGTAATAAAAAGAGGATGAATATTTGCCACAGTCTGGCTGGGCACAAATCACGAGCCACTGAAGCAGGAACAAACTTTATTTCTGAACTCCACCAGCACACTCCACACATGCTCCCGCGAAAAAATGCTGAACCACACCACTTGGCTCCTCCTGGGACACACTACTCCAACAGGAAATCTCTCCTCCGGAATTCCCTCCTACCACACTTCCCCAAACAATGGGAACTCTCCTGGAGTCCCACAAGAGCTTCAAAGTAGCAGGCCTAGGCATACAGCAGGGGTCTAATCCCCAATTGAATGCTAATCTTAACATAATCATTATCATCTCAATGGCTTGCTGGGGTCACCTTTCAACCAAAAATGCCATACTTCCTTCCTACTTGGCTATGGCTCTCAGCAATTATTAAAACACTGTCACTTCGTGCTAGAATTCTACAAAATAATCAAACTAGATTAGTGTGGTTCAGAAGGCCCAAGGAGAACTTCATTAAGACTATACAATTTCTAAAAATAGAAGATATATTGAGATGTGACTTACACTAGAGGGGAGACTGAGGCTGTATCAACAATAAATAACAGCATGTCTCCAAATAACCTCAAAATTCACGATTTTTATTCAATTGAGGAAAACAAAGGTAGTATGAAGAAAAGTAATCTCATGTCTCAGTTACGAAAGCATTGTTGCAGCCTGATGATGTATGTTCTGAATGTTGGCTCATCTCTGTTTTTTATAAATGGAAGAAAAGTACTCAAGAAGATTTTTAAGTGGATGCAGGTTGATCTTTTCTAATCTCAAAATGTGAACTTCAAAATCTCATACTTTTTGAATGCCAATGAGATGCCACCAGCAGGATATTTCACACCTGACCTCATGACAATTCACAGTCAAAATGCAGGTGTGCAAAAGACACTTTAAAAAATTATCCTCAAGTCACTGCATAAAATGTATATGAAACAATTAAGCTTTGTGTTCAGATTGAGTCCCATAACAAAGATATTTCATTCTGTATGTGCAATGACTTCAAAATATTTACATGTTTTAAATCTAAAACTTGTAACACTTCTGATCCCAAAAATTTGGATAAGGGATACTCAGCCTGTACCAGTGAGTAGAGAAAAGGGGTGACATTAAGAAGAATAGCAGACAAGTTGGGTGGAGGATCCCTTTGTCTCTCAGTCTTGTAGAAGCTCCTGACTGGATGAATTCACATTTAAATGGGCAACTCATGCAAATGACAAATTGACAAAACAAGTGAAAAGCTAAGTATTAAACAGATAAAGATATGGTAAAATACTTCCATATCAATTTGAAAATACCCTAATTTTAATTTAGGACTTTCTCTTGGTTTCCCACTAGGCAATGTCCTAGGCACTACACACAATATTAAATAAAACATCCCAAATCACTGACTTTGCAGTTTGTCTTCTCTGCACAGATTGGAAAATATAAAACCAAATCAGCCTTCTGATTTCTAAGTCCAGATTTTAGAATTTTCAGAAGATTCAAGCCATTTGTGTGATTTCTTACCCTGTGACTTTCCCTCGGATGCCACCCCCAATCTACTTCGATACTGTCCTTCACAATTCATATTTTCTGTTTCTAATGCTAGAAACAGTCAAAACAGGTGTTCCAAGAGGCTTATTTGTTTCAATCTGGGGGAAAATGCCATCTAAGCAGAGATCTCCTCCATCACTGTCTTTAAGTCCTCACCCCAAACCTGGTCATTCTCTCTTCTTTCACTATTTTTTCTTCCTGGAAATTCTAATTACAACTTAATAGGATATGCACTTATTTATCCTTATGTTTATTGTCAATGTTTCCTAAGCTAAGATGTATGGGAGCAGGAAGTGAAATGTGCTCTGGCTGTTTCTAATTTCATGGTGCCTACAAAACTACCAACTTAATCCAGAGGCTCAGTAGTACTTATACCTGGAGGAAAGAAGAAAAATCACATAGGAGAAAGTAAGATGATGGATTGCAAAAAATAAGCTTTTATTTTATCATGTCTGCACTGTGTGTGTGTTTGTACATGTTTGTGTTTTAGTGGGGATTTAATGTAGGGATGTTCTACTATGTGCTATATCCCTGGTCCTGCTTTATTAAAAAAAAAAAAAGAAACTAAAAAACCAAAAACGTTATTTTAACTTCTAATTATTAATCAATACTTAGACCATTTTTTAGAGACTGCTAATTTAATTGAATGCTTGAATGTAATTACACTTAAAATACCAGTGACTCAGGAGGTTAAAGCAGAAGAATTCCAAGTTCAAGGCCAGCCTCAGAAACTTAAGGTGACCCTGTCTCAAGATAAAACAAAGTGCTGGTGATGTAGCTCAGCTGTAGAGCTTCACTTGGATCAATCATCTGTACAATACAAGAATCAAAGACTGGTATTTTACATAGCTTTAGAAACAAAAATTAGTGCTCAAAATTGATTATTTAACTAGAATATTATCCAGATAGGAAAACAGATACATAAACCTGAGAGGTCAGAGTTTTTCATAGCCTTGGCCATTGTTTTCAAGGTTCTTGACATATTTATTTATTGAGCAGACTTTTTTATATACATTTATTAAAAAATAAATAAATAAATAAAAAATTTTCAATGCTCCCTGTACCTCATAATGAGATTTTGACACATACTTTAAAATACAGCAACACCTTATTAGCTACAGTGTAACAAAGTGGTATAGAAGAAAGATCTAGACAACACTGAAATCCTTCTTTCCACATTACTCTTTGGGGAAGTAAAAGGTGTTAAGAGGTGATGAATAATAACCACCAGATGAGTCACTTCCTGACATTGTTGTCTTGCATGATTTACTTGAATATAACCTTTCAGGTGACCTTTGCTTTTTTTGTTTTTCCTTCCTAACTCCCCAAAGGAGAGAATATTTTCTACTGTGGTTGTTATATTTTATGTATCAGAGTTTAGGCAAATTGACCAGAACTTTGCCTTCCACCATTTGCAAGGCTACAGGTAAAACAGATGTCCTTCAGTATCTGATGTAACACTTTGAGCTATAAACAGATACCTCTGAGCACCCATTCTTTTCAGATGCACCCTGCCATTACTTAAATATGAAGTAAGAGAAGGTAGTTTTTCTCTTGATAGAGCCTAGTTCCCATGAAAATCAGCAGTGAACGTGGTAAACTGGCTATTACAAAATACAGGCTCCATCTTAACAGAAATACAAGCTACTTCTATACTGTTATTTATTGGGCAGACCAAGCGTATAAACTCTAGCACATCCCAAAATGTGCTTAGGAAACTTGCAGTGCTGCTACAGCATAGCAGACAGCTGAAAGATGCTAACAGGATTAAAGGTTTAAAAAAAATAGGCCAAATAGATAGGAGTTAAATTGAAAACCTTTCTGCCAAAGATATCTCGGGTATGCATAGGGGGTGGGCAGCTGCACAAAGCCAGTGACCCAGATAGAAAGGAAAGGAGAACAGGGGGATGATTTCTCACTAATCTTAAGAGCACTGGGTGGGATTTAAGTGATGAATATATATGAAACTGCAAAGCAAGCACATAAAATATAATTTGTTTCTATGCTGGGAAAGGGAGGGGACTGCAGGTGGGCACTGTGAAAATCTGTATCATGCAACGTAAGCCTGATGGAAATCATTTCAGAAAAGCGTATGATTGCTGCAACCAATTTGAAGTTGGAAGTAAAATATGATTAATCTGTGTCTGGGAGTTCCTGCCCTAGCTCCATCCCAGGTGGCATGCTTTCTTTTCCCAACCCGAGAGTTATGCAGAGCCTTTAGGGCAATATGTTGATAGAAATAGCATTCCAGAGCAAGATGTTGATAAAAATTACTATTTTCAAAAATTTTTAGCAGTTTTTAGGGTTTTTCCCTTGTAGAAAATGAAAGGTTATTTGCCTAGGACATTCTTGTCTTCTACCTTGAACACCCAGGATGACATCACCCCCTCACTGAGTCTCAGTCTTCACAGTTACTTCCTTATTTCTCTTTATTCTGAGGCTGAAGTTGATGATAAATGTTTCCATTGTATGGAAGAAGTTCTATGGCAATTGCAGAAGCAAAAAAGTAAACATTTCAAGGCTACATAGACATATACAGTTCTAGCCTCTGTTGGGTCATGTCTCTTTATATACCACAGACCCAAATCGTATCATCAAGTCCCAAATCAAGGAGATAAATACCTTATGATGTAATAGGAGGCCTGGCAAAGTCACACAACCAAGTGAATAAATATATGAGGAGTGCTAGTCTTCAATACATCTGAAAAGATTGGGAGCTCCTTCCCTTCTTTGCCAGTGCATCTCCAGAAAGGGCTTTTTTTTTTTCTTCATTGCATTTGGAAGCATAATGTAACTACCCCTGTGATCTTTATCAAGTAGAAGCAAGGCATACATGAGGGTGTCAAAAAAAGGGGGAGGGTATTTATTTAGGTTTTCTCCACTTAATAGTTTTCTGGATCTTAGTATTTAAGAATCATCTTTTGTCTTCTGCTTGTGCCTGCATTTTCAAAGAACAAATTTGTCATTAGAATAAATAGACCAGTAAAAACAATCAAGAAAAACTCCCCTTCCATTGTTTAATAATTTAAACTGCAGCTGTCTGAACATCACCAAAGCTCAGGTTTCTAAGGAAGCCCTCATGCCACCACGCTCCAGCATCCTCCTTTCCTGTGTCTATCTTTGGGGTCTGGGATTTATGGCATCACTAGTGATGATTATTTCCAATGTTAGGGATCCATGCACACCTCTGGGATAGTATCACATTTTGAATGTGTTTCATCTACTTGTTTAATGCTCCCAAAGACACATACCATACCAGAGGCTGCCTCAAACCTCCCACAGCAGCCAATTGTAAGAGCAATACAGGTAAATCTGAACTATTTCTAAAAGAAACAGATAAGACATTTTTTGGTAAACTTGGCCTTCAAATTTTTTTCCATAGGTTAGAATGTAATGAATAATACCATGTTATAATCAGAATAAAGCAGAGAATAATAAGTACAATAAAGTCTTGGTTCAACTGCTGAGAGCCATAGCCAAGTAGGAATGACACATGGTATTTTGGGTTAAAAGGTGACCCTGCTCAGTGATTAGGGTGGCTCTGGGTTTAGGGTGGATCCTGCTGGGAATAGGGTGGCTCCAGATTTAGGATGGATCCTGCTGGGAATAGGGGGACTCCAGGATTAGGGCGGATCCTGATGGGATTAGGGCATATCCTGCTGCCTCAGGCACCTCCTCCTTTGGAGTTCCCGTAGAGTTCTCCAGGGGTTCTGAGAGAATTGGTACACAGAGCCTGCAGAGCCCGGTGGAGGGAGTGTATTCCCAGGTAGTGTGTGTAGAGTGTTGGGGAGTTCAGGAATAAAAAGTTGCTGTTTGAATCTGCAAGGTTTTTGTGGTGGCTCGGTTATTTTGTGCCCAGCCAGACTGCAGCATTCTTTGGATTGCTCAAAATGATTGCATTTCATCATGTTGATAACAGAATCATGTGTAAACCCCCTCATTGATAAGACAGTTTACTTTCATGGGAAAAAAAATGCATGTTTTTTTCTTGATATTTTCTCATTCTTTCACTCCTAGATGATAACATCTTCACAGACTGGAACTCAGGAATCAAAGTGCCTTATGTATTTATCCTTGACCCACCTATATCAAGATTCATCTGACTGGTACAGAACTGCAAATGCCATGGGGGTCAAATGGAAATTTCTTTTGGTCACAGAGAGAAAATAGCTGTTATCTGACACAGAACTAGATTGTTCCAGTTAAGAAAAATCTGTGCTTCTCAGCTATTTTTACTATTGACAGGGTATGGTTAGCAGTCATTCCCCATTTAACACCTAAGCCACTACTTATCTAAATGAGTCACCATGTGGAAAAATGACAGAGCATTCCGGATGCATTATTCAGAACTCTCCCCGCTGCAAGTGATAGAAAATCAACTTAAAAGTATCTTAAGGGAGAAATGGCCTTTATCGACTCACAAAACAAAAAGTAAAGCCAGATCTGACTTCAAGCACGTTGGATGCAGAGATTCCAAGGATCTCATCAGGAAGTATGCTTTTTATCTCAGGGGTCTGTTTTCATCTGTGGTGCCTTATTCCTCAGCCACAGCGAAGCAACAAGGTACCTGCCAGCAGGTTCCTGTTTGCTCATTTTTTTATCAGCCACTTTAGGAGAAAGAAAATATTTCTTTCTTGTGAAATAGATTCAACTTAAGCCCTAGAAATGCAACCTGTTTGTGAGGATCAGTTTGCCATGAGTTGCAGGGCATCTTTGAACTTACAGTGAATTGGCCAAATATATTTCACCTCTTGACAGGATGTTTCTGTGACCCACAGCAAAGGGAACAGAGAAAGTGAGAAAACATACTTCTCAAGAGAAAAAGCAGTTTTTTTTTAAAAAAAAAAAACATACAGTATTCCACCAAATCTAAACCAATGGCAACAAACTATAACAAGCCCACTTTCTGCAGGTTTATCTACAATAAAGTTAATCCCCTTTTCTGCACTAGGAAAAAGTGATTGATAGTTCCCTCATTTTATGAACTTACACAGGCTTCAGTAACTAATATTCCAAAGGTCAAGAGTGTTAAAGGATTCAAGAAAACCAGTCAAATTAGCAAATTTGTCTGTGACACCAATATGTTGATTAGAGATATTTGTCAATGGTTTTAGGCATGTTAAGTGAATAGCCTAATAGGAAACCATGCAATGTTTCAAATAAATTATTTGCAAAGTTAAGTTGCAAAATATAAAAAAATAGCATACATATTTTTACTTGCACCTGAAAATGTATTAAATTTATTTTCCTTAACAGCTTTGTACAAAGACAGAGATAGTTATTGTTTCTCTTTTCTGATGCCTATTACAATATATATCTTTTGAAAGTAGTTTTTAGAGACATGTTGACATGTTGAGTTTCATTAATATCAGAACCTAATTCTAGTAAGTAAAATAAATATAAAAATCCCAATATATCATATTAAAATAAAACCATTCTACAAGTAAAAATTGAAGGTTGTACTTATTGCTGATTTTAAGGTACTTATTAGAATTCTCATCATTATTAATCACCAGTGACTTTTGCTTAGGGTTTACACAGATGAAATGCCACTAAATTAAATGATAGTACAATCCTATTGATAAAATTTTATATATAGTACTTATGTTCAATCTACAAAAAACAAATGATAGGAGATATAGAAAAATTTGTCAGGTTGGCTGTTGTCCAGTGTGTTGCTGTCATTTGGAACTCCTACCTGTCATGGAAAGCACATCAGTTCTAGCCTGCCTTGCTTCATCATTGCCACCTGCAGTGATTCACCATGATCCCGGGATTGTCAGACAGTCTCCTCAAAATGGGCATATCAATGTCCATGGGGGTGGAAGTGCTGGTCAGAACTTGATGAGATGAGCAATTCTGAAATGGGACATTTCATTTTAAACTGTAAACTGCTTCTGAAAATCACTAGCCCTTTATAATACATTCATGCAATGCTTATCAAAAAAAAAATAAATAAAATGGTTAAATTAATCAAAGTTCAAATACTCAGATTTATTTATGAAAAACAATAAAGAATTCTTGAAAAATATAAACTAAGACTATACAACATTTTAACCTTGACATAGTTCATTGTATCTACATTTAAAAAAAAATTTCATTTGTGCTTCCTGAAGGGAAACATATCTGTACTTGTTCTTTTGATCACAATTACTCTTTAGCTTGAAAAATATAAGTCAAATTATTTTATATAAAATGCTATATAATTCATCAAATATTAAATCTCATGTGACACACATTCTTGTTTAAGTTAAAGATCAATTAAGTATAACAATAATTTTTTTACATTTTCACATGGAAGATTTTGTAACTTCTGTGATTATGCTAAATTTTGACCCATGATGACTATATTATATCAACTATTTTAAAAATTTCAATTAAAAATCTTGAAAAAAGATTGCCTAAGGAAACTCTGAGTCTTATAAAGATAAATCAGTTTGGGCACTTTTGTACTGTTTTTAGCATGAAAGTCAAGGGAGAATAAGACAGAAAATATCAACTCCAAATATATATATATATATATATATATATATATATATATATATATATATATATATATATATATATTACAACACATCTTAGGAACACTATATAAATGTTTTGAATACAGGTATTCATCATTGTTCTACAAAGGATTTTATTTAAATATACTTACAAAATTGTAGAATACATATGTATGTATACATGTGTGTACATGCATTTATATGTACATAACTAAGAATCTGTGTGATTTATGAGACTATTGGGTTTGTCACATTTGAACAAATATTATATTTACCTTGTTTTGTGTCAAACAAGGTAAATATAATATACATAACCAAGGACACAGTATGCTTTTTGAGTGAAAACAAAATTATACATACAAAAGGAATGGACTGGAAAATTGATAAGCAACATTTACCCCCCCCCCCCCGGGGTCGGGTAGGCAAAGGCTTATAAAACTCTTGATCCTACCCATCAGCCCTATATTCAGTCAGATCACTTCAATAAACCCTTCCACAACAAGGTATCAAATGAAACTCCTACTTTCTTAGTGTTTAGACTAAATCCCAAAAATGAGAATAAAATTGTCAAATGTCTCACATTCATTAAAGAAGCTACAGCAAAGACAGTTCCAAAGCCCAACTGCTGGAAGTGGTCCATTAGCTACTATCAGGTTGTCTTGAGACAGATTGTTCTTGGAGATGGATGTCAGTAGGTAGAACATATTTAGAGAAGCTACTGTTGATCTTGAGTCATAAAAGATACCCAGGTTACACCTGAAACGCCAAGTTAGGGTTAGTGGGATTCAACAAGCCCCTGGCGGCCTTAAAGGCTCATAGATGATTCCAGAATGCAGCCAACTCAGAGACACTACCAGTGCTTCACTCTTGCTTTCTCAAGTAAAAAAAAAAAAAGGCTTAGGGAAGATTGAGAAAGACCACTAGTGTGTTAGAGAGTTCAGGGTTGAGAGGAATTAGTACTGAAGAACCCTTGAAAAATGTTCAAAGGAGGGAGTGCGGGAGTGCAACCCATAAAAATTCCGCCTTTTTTCCTTAACCTGTCACTACAGGTCCAACTACAGAAAGACAAAAAAACGACTATTGGTTAGTAGAAGTTGGGTGTTAGGTGGGATGAAAAAGAAGAAATGAACTACGCTCTTCTTCCTAATTAGCTTTCAATAAGGCCATACCTTTGAAGAAAGAGAAGATTGGAATCAAAAGAAAAGTATTGACAATGGACCTCCTTGGAATACCACAAATGGGACTCACTTGATCTGCTGAAGTTTTGACACAAAGGCTAGATGCTTTCAATGGAGCTTGTAGGAAAAGAGTGCAATAGAAACAAGTTAAACTTTTCTTGTATAAAAATAGTTTATTGGTGCATCATAATTATACAAAACGATGGGGTTCACTGTGCGACATTCCTTGTGTAATGGACTAAAACCATTACCTTTGAAAATTTCATTTCAAATGAGAATTCAATCACTGTTTTTTTCCCAGGATTAAGTTTTGACCTTCCTTTCAATAATAATGACACTTAAATCTTAAATTCCTATGTATCAGACAACTGTAAGACTAAATGCTAAATTTATAGGAGACAAATTTAATTACATTTCCATGTGTACATGGCTTGTCTACCATTGCGATATGAATTCCTTGCATATAAAAGAATTATAAGGTCATAGTTATTACTACTGATTTTTTGTTGTAGTGTTCATTATTACAAATTATTATTATTTGTCTCATATCACACATGCATGGCACTCATAAGTGTTCCAAAAAATTTATTAAGTGGTTAGATAAATAAAGAAAAATGTAAGTATTAATTAAGGTTAGATTCCCTGGCACTGTGGAAATAACCACATATTTATTACTAAATAGTAGAGCTTATACTTTGTAGTCTATGTATTTTTGCTAATCAAAAGTACCAAGGCCTAATTTCTATTTCTTCACTCTAGTGAAGAATGGCTTTTTTATGTTTCTTATCCTAATCTATTTTTTTTTCCCAATCTTTAAACTACAAACAGTCACACATACTCTCAAACATATATTCTTACACATTATAGGCTGCAAGGAGAAGTAAAACTAAAAGACAAAATGAACAAACAAAAACTTCACCTAGGAGTAGCCTGATGAATTAATTCAAGCTGTGAGAAACTTTGGCAAGCTGTGCAGAAGAACTGTGAGGTATCTTTTCTTCCTCTGTACTTTTCTTGAGAACTGACCTTCCTCCACCTTTCTCCCCTTGACTTAACCTCCTCAGGCAGTGAAGCAAGGGTGAGTTTCCTGCTCCTCTGTGAATAGCTTGCTATGCTAGGGAGGAGGATTAGGATGTGGCCTTTCCATAGTCCACACTGCTAATGGGTAAATCTGTCTAATCCTGGGATTTCTTATATGAAAAATTCTTCCTAGCTGCTGATAGAACCTATGTTTTCCAAAACAAATCATATTAGAAATGGATGTGGTAATTTGGTTCCAATTTCTTACTCTTGAATCTATTCTTAGTCAAGTCATGAGAGAGGTTATTTGTTGTGTTTCTTTCAAAAATCTCAATAATAATCTTTGTTTTTCTCCTCAGTGATTAGGTCAGATCTTGAAAGTACATTCCTGAACATTTTTTGTTTATTTTCTCATATTTACCTTCTCTCAGCATTACTTTTACCATTGATTATTATTAACATGTTATTTATTACAATGAAAATAAAGCCCTTGATCCCAATCTCTTCTAATATCTAGGCTTTTGTTCAATTTGTGCTGTAAAACAATAAAATCAAATTTATCTTTCCAAAAGACAAATCTTTTTATCTTACATTTTGATGAAAAATCTATTGGTATTAGTTGCCTTTAGGGAAAAAAAAACAAAAACAAACAAACAAAAAAAAAACTGGCTTTTCAGATCCTTCCAAGCTGAATTCACCCAGCTTCCCAGGGTTTCGCCCTTCCTCATCCTCTCTGCATTGACCAAATGTGCCTGACAAAGTACAATGTGCCCACTTTATCTCCCACAATTTTTCTACATTTTCATCTTTTGTTATATTAATCATACACTTCAAAAACTTCCTGTTCTTTAAACAAATGCTCATTTGTATTAATCGGCTTTCCATCAATGGGACAAATACCTAAGACAAAGAACATAAAGGTATAAAAATGTATTGTGGCTCATAGTTTCAGAGATTTCCATCTTTCAGTTCATGGTTGACTGGCTCCATTGATTTTGGCTTGTGGTGAGGCAGAACAGTGTGGTGCAAGTGTGTGGTGAAAGAGAGCTGCTCATCTGTAAGGAGAGAGGGAGGGTGTTGGGGCGGGGAGAGAGAGAGAGAGAGAGAGAGAGAGAGAGAGAGAGAGAGAGAGAGAGAGATGCCAGAGATAAGAAATACCAAGGCCATTGCAGGGTATGCCCACAGTGATCAGTTTCCCAAAACTAGGTCCCATCTCCTGAGTTTTCTGCCAGGTCACATTATTGTCATTAAATTATTAATCCATCAAACAATGAATCCATTGATGAGACTAGTTTCCATGATCCAATCAATTTACAAAAGCTGCACCTGTGAACATTGCTGCAGGGAACCAAGGCTTCTACACACAAAGTTTGGAGAAAATTCCAGATTTAAAACATAACACCACTCTAAAAAGCTCACCCAAAATGGAATAAGTTGTTGTGATGGTTAATTTTATGTCTCCACTTTGGAAGTGTGAAGTTCCTGGTTATTAAATCAGACACTAATCTATGTATTGCTCTGAAGAGTTTTTTTTAGATATGTTTCTCATCTATAATCCATTGACTTTAAGGGAAAGAGATTCCCCTCCATGATTTTAGTGTTGAAGTTAAGAGCAAAAATGTAGATTGCCTGGAGAGGAAGAAATTTTACCTGAAACTATAGAATCAACTCCTGCTGGAGTTTCTAGTTCCCTGAAGTCCTATTTATTTCAGGTTCACTATGTCCCATTATCACATAAAGCAATCCTTTATTCCCCTCTGCATCACTATCTGTCCCTCTCTTAGTCATTCTCTGTGTATATATGGATACTTCAAGACACCTGCATGAAAGTATACAGTCATGTGATGTGTAACAATGATTCAGTCAATGATGGAAAACATGCATGGCCAAAGTCCCATAAGATCACATCATCTAATGACACTGTAGCCATGTTAGTTTGTGTTAGCAGACCTTGTGTGGTTTGTACAATAACAAAATCACTACCAGGACGTTTCTCATAACATATTTCTTTCCTTAAGTGACTCATTCCTCTTTCTCTCTCCACATACACATTCTGTTGGTGTGTTTCTGTGGAAACTCTTACGAATATAACTGGTTCTTCTCTATGTTTCCCTAAAATGTTTCCTGCTCCTCAGGTGCATCAGCCTTATTCCTGCCCAAATGTTGATATCCTTTTGTTCTTTAATCTTATTATGTATGGCAATTTGGTATACTCTGACAATTTTTTAAATCTAGAAGATGAGCAATGAGTACTGCATTGAAGAAAAAGGCAAAAAGCATTCAGAGATTTCATCTCAGTTTTTCACATTAGTTCATTTCCATGCATTAGTGTACTGTATATTTCAAAAACTTAGGATTTCTTTTTCATTAACATTACTCTTTACAAAGGGGAATAATGGTGTCCCTGTCATCTGTCAGTGAGAGCAACAAAGGCTTCCTGTTTGGGGAGGACACAGGTCATGAATGATAGTCCACGTGCACCTTCATGATATAGGATCCAGTTTACCCAATGGTGAGAAATTACACTTTCAAAATGTGGAGCAGTGTCACTCATCCTCTAGTTAATGTGCATGAAACAGTTTATATACATATGTGATTAATGCTAAGATTAATTAATTTCTTTAAAAAAAGGCTATTATAACAAAAGTGAGATTTTGATTCTGCGCAAAATTTATAGTTACTTCAACAAACAGTGAATTGGGTCCCAGACAGGGTACCAGAGAGAATCTTTGTTTTTCTGCATATTATGAAACTCCCTTGGATTTTTCTTTTATCAGAAGAGGGTTGAGCATTTCCATAGAAATAAATTCCATCACATTTTCTTGAAAAAGAAGGATAAAGTTTTGAAAACTACAGTTGTTTAAATGTATGAATTTTTATCATTTTCACACAATTCAATTTTAGATATTCTGTAAAAGTCATGTTTTTGTTTACTCCTTTACAAACAATATTTTTTTTAGCCATTGTAACAAGATAAGAATCTACTCAAGTATGAGGATCTGACAAATAGAGGGTGATCTCCTGAGCTTTTCCTAATATTAATAAAAAAAAATTGTCTCGACTTTTGGAAAGTATCTTAATGCTCATTCCAATGCAGTTAGAGAAAGAAACTGTCAAAAGTAGATTTCCTGAGTCAATATCAAATGAAAGACAAATTATTTAGATTTTTTCTTTCTTTTATAAAAGTATCTTATGCATGCAAAACTACTTCATTCATCTTAAAGTGTTTTTTCCCTTAAAGAAATAATGATCATCTTAATAATATTATTAATATTAAATTAAAAGTAGACACTGAAATAGAGCAGTATTTAATGGGATTGTAGTCAGCATTCCCTTATTATCTCCTCCCACTCTGATCTTTGACTTGTGTTTAATATATGTTTCCATTATAGAAAAGAAAAACTTTAAGCACATGGGTGAGCCAATACAAAGGTAGAACTGTGCTTCTTATTTAGACTTTTCTGTTGAATAATAATGCTTGAAATGCTTAACAAGGCAGGGATTTGTGTCTTAAAATGAAAGTAATATTTTATATTAGACAAGTTCTCATCCTTCTTATTTATTTTCTGTCCCTGAACATTCTCAGGGATGGCTGCTTCTTCTTTCATGACCACATAACAACATTGATCATTTAGCTCTCCTGGTGGAACAGCCAAACCTTGAACATAAGGACAATCCAATCAGTCCAGGAAATCTCTGACTTTATTTGCCCCCTCTTTTTGACAAAACATCCCAGTTTTCTAAGTATGTGAGCACAGAATTCATTGTCTCTTCCACTAAAAAGCCATTTGTTTTCAGCCTCAAGACGATCTTATTCTCTTGGGGGAAAGCAGCCATTAGTATTAGAGAAAACAGTTTGTAGAAATGTGTGATACCCAGCTTTGGATACCATAAGAAAATACCTGAGATAATGAAACTATAAAGAGATAAGGTTCACATTGGAGGTTTCAGGCCAAGATCCATTGGCACTGTTGCGCTGTCCCTGTGGCAAGAAAGACTGTCTTGGCACAGGAGTGTAAAAATGGTGGAGAAAAAACTCCTCACTTCATGGCTTCAGAACCAAAGAGAAAGAGGAGGAGGCAGGGGTCCCTCTGTCCTCTTCAAACTCACACCCTCAGTGACCTAAGACCTCATAGTAGACCCTAGGACTTACCGGCCAGACCACCTCCCAATAGTACCACACTGAGGACCAAGCCTTCACCACATGGACATTTGGAGTCACTTAACTTCCAAACTATAGCATAGTTCATCTGTTATAACCCATATTCTCACAATATCAAATATAAAATAAAAATTGTTCATTTAATATTTGCTTTGAAAATTATTGAGGAATTTATTTGTGAGAGATCAAGAAATGCCATTCCAAACTATGGAAGGTTACTGAGCTGAAGACTAGAAGCAGCACATACAGAGACTCTTTCTGGCCTCCCTTGGTTTTCCTAAAAGCAGGAACTGTATAGACAACAGGTATGATGACCCCTCTCTACCAGGAAGGACAAATATTAGAGGCTCATGAAGACAATGTTAGAGGCTCATGGCCTGGCAATGACACCAAAGACCCATTCATTGCTTTCCCTCCAGTTGCAGCCTCTCTTGTGACTATTCTAAAAAAATATACTGCTCTTTATTGAAGATAATATGTAAATGGAAATTAAATTCACCACTGAGGACTATTCATTCTCTCTCCTGTATATGTATATGTGAAATATACATGTTTATAAGCTTTTCTTTATTTTCTCTTGTTATTCTATATTCTTAATGAGACAGATTCCAAGGATTATACTTAGACCGTATATATTCAATAAATTTAAACCCCTATCATGTCCAGTAGGATGACAAGCTTTGCAGAAAAGAAACATTTTCATCTACTATTTAAAACCATTGTGAACGCATAAAAATATTCTCTCACTGATTATGTAAAAGCTATTGCTTTTATTCATTTATTTATTTTAGTTGTAGGGGGACACAAAATGCCTTTATTTTGTTTATTTATTTTTATGTGGTGCTGAGGATCGAACCCAGCACTTCACAC
Source organism: Callospermophilus lateralis (assembly GCF_048772815.1). NCBI lineage: Eukaryota > Metazoa > Chordata > Mammalia > Rodentia > Sciuridae > Callospermophilus > Callospermophilus lateralis. The sequence goes on from NW_027516477.1 coordinate 6,049,593, forward strand.
ATGCTAAGCAAGTGCTATACTACTGAACAACCTCAGCCCTAAAATACTATTATTTACAATTATGTTATCAACATTCTAAATATGAAGACTGAGGTTGGAAGAGATTATGTGGTTTTCCTAAGGTTATGGAAGTAATAAGAGCCAAAACAATTCTGCAATGCAAATTCATATAATTACAAAACACCCACATGTTGCCTTCCAACAATGCCAAATTACCTTAAAAACCTTGTGTGTTTGTACTGGAGAACATATAACACGAGGTGAGGAGTATGTTCTGAGAGAGACAGAATGTAATCATTACTGCAATGTTTATATAATAGCCAAGTTATTATTTTTAATTAAGAGGGTCAAGATTCTGGCAGCATATTTGGCATATGTATTTTCATCCTAACACGTAAATTTTCTGCTCAGCCCCTCTGTCAGTCCACAAAGTAAGATAAGATAAACTAGCCAAGTAAAATCTATAATCAATGACAATATACCTATGTGATTTATGCCACAAGATTTTAAAACTTTATGTGGCTCCAAAACTTTAGATCTTCATTGACTGAAAAAAATAAACCAAAAGCATAATTTAAAAAAAAAATTTCAAAAGTAATTATCAATGTCAACCTTCTTTTTTCAACAGTAATGAAAAAAGGAAAGGGCTTCTTGATGTTCTACATTTGTTTGTGCCTGGAGATTAATTTTAGAAAAAAAGAGGCAGTCATATTTCAAATGTTAGCAGATAATGAGAAAGCGATAGCTTGTACAAATACTGCTGTATGATTTTTAATTTGATTATGCATTCTATTGCAGGTACTCATTGAACATGGTAGCGTTTTCATTATTGTTATTTAATGCAATGAGCTTCACATTAGAAAAGCAGAGGACTCGTTTGAATTTCACTGTTAAAGCAGAGAAACAAACAACAAAATGATTTGGAAAAGTTTTATTTGCCATCTATTGAAGGTCTGAAGCAGTCATTATGTAAATCTGACTCCTTAAAATTAACCTTTTTAAGATAGGTTAAACTGGTTTGTTATATTCTTAGATCTTCATGAAGTTCCTATTTATGGTTCCAATTCACTTCTAGACACCAAGGACAAACTACCTTACCTCGTGCTTGTGTGTATATATATATTTCATGATGAGCCTAACAAATATATATTGAAAGGAAGAAAAAAAACAGAAATAGAGTTTTTAATAGGCAATATAGTTTACTGAATGCCCTTTCAATGAAATACTCAAGTCCTCAACGCTTATCTAATCTTATGGGGAGTGTGACTGTCACGGGCTAGCATATTATAAACATTTATAGAAATACAAGCTAATATTTAGAAAAATGATAGCAATGCAAATATCTCTGTTCCATAGATATGCAATTTGATTTTGGCTATCTAAATGCAATAGATCCTTGTTCCTTGGAAATACCATATTTTCTAAATAATTTTAATATTAGTTTACTATATATAAATTCTTTTTTTGATTTTTCCTTTATGACAGTTATAACATCTTACTGGCTCCCTCAATCAATGAGATAAATAAGTTCTTGAACACATTAGTTTGAGTTCAGCAGAAAAGTAAATATTTGGCCTGAGTTTGTGACCCAGTGGTAGAACTCTTCCCTGGTATGCACAAGGCCCTGGGTTCAATCCCCAACACTGGAACAAAATAAAATGAAAAACTTTCTCACACACATGATAGGCAAGCACTCTACCATTGAACTATATTTCTAGCCTGACTTTACCTTCATATTAAGAGTTTAATATTTTTAGGTTGTATTTACAAGTAAGAATAAAGATTGATATAAAACTGGTATACAATATATTACAAAAAGATTTTCAACGTACACTGGGTGAGTTTAAAAATTGTTATGTCATTTTATTTTAGTTGGGTTTCTTGCTTACATATAATTGTGTACTGGCATTAAAGAAACTTCATTTCTCTGTAATATAAATTATATCTAAAAATAATAATTAATTTATATGTGTGTCTTTGTTGGAAAACCCATCTTTTTCAATTAAAGTAACTGAAAACATTTTTGGTATAAATTATACTATCATATTGCAATTTATTTTAATTCACAGGGGATTACATAATTATTTAAATTAAAATATTTCTTAAATTCTAGTTTGTTGTTTCTTCATTATTGATATTTTAGTATATATACTACCAACTAAATTATATGTTTGAAAAATAAAAAAATTCACTTTACTTCATAGTACTAAGAGAAGTCTGATTGTTCCTTTTACATTCCCAAGTCCACTAAAACACCATTGAAACAACATAATTATTATAAACCCAGACAGAGTAATAAGAGCACCGAAATAATTTTAAAATTAAAATGTTCTATTCTGTTGAAAGAACAAATCCAAAATATTTAAAAATCTAAAGTAAGTATGTTGTTGTCTGGCCAAAGTTCATTTATTTTTAAATGTGGGGATGATAGCAACCTTTGACAGATCTGAACCACTTTCCTCAATCATGTTCTCTTGATATAATTTGTGCTAAAGTTTTTTGTCACAATTACCTAAATAACTGACTGAATTACAAAATATTCTTTACCAAAATACAAACATTCAAATGTGTGATTCAGTTATATATAGCCTATTCTATATTTTTGTTGTCTTGATTGCTTGACAATTTAAACTTTCTCATATTCCACACAGAAACTAACATGTAAATACCTCAATTTCATTTAAAATACCTTTATTTTATAAGCTTATTATTTACTTTCCCTCTTTCATAGAAATTCTCTTTTTAATTTTTTTGTTTAATTAGTTACACACTGACCTTGATATATCATACATTTGAATCATATAGGATATAATTTCTCATTTTTCTTAGTGTACAGATTGCAGAATCATATTGGTCATGCAGTCACATATATATACACACAGTAATAATAATGTCTGTTTCATTGTACTATTCTACAAGGGACCCTCAAGTTTCCATGTCCTCTGCCTTTACCCAGTTGAATTATTAATTGTGACCACTAGATGTCACCACTCTCTCTGAAAGAGCAACTAGCTAGAGGATAAAAGGAGAAACATACTGATAAATACATAATTTATTAAATCTAAAGTCAACACTTTCTGTGAGAAATCATTTAGATGCATTAAAATTTAATTAATAATGCATTTACTGCTTAAAGATGATTATACACCTCACACATGAGGATCAAGCTTTGATAAACATTTTCCTTGTCAAAGAGTTTTATGTTAGGATTTCTGAATGACTTCCCTTCAAATATTTAAGGAAAGAAAGATTTCTAGAGCTACCACTGTGTTGTTTCTCCTAATGACAATATTAAAATTAACAATCTCATGTTCATTTCCTAAAAAGTACATGGAAAGTACTGAACAGTTTATTTTATATCCTTATTGCCCTTAAAGTTTACTAACATTAGAACACATTTTTAATTGCTATAATAATATTTGTTAAATATAATTATGAAAGCACCCATCATACACTGACTTAAAAACATTAAGACATTGTAAAATATATGTATTTATTTATTCATCTGTTTATATAACACATATTTATTGAGACTAACAATGAAAAGTACTGTATCAGATACTTAAGCTACATCCATGAATAAAGTAAAAGCAGACAAATTCCCCAGCATTGGTAGAACATCATGCTAGTAGACATGTAAAAAAAATTATCATTAACAATAAACAAGGCACTGACTGAAAACAAGTGGCTTATTTCTAAAATCAAATATTTTGACTCCATCAGAAGCTTTAGGGAATTATAGGTTACTTTTTATACCTCTGGAACTCCAAATCAACCAATATTCTCCATAGTGGAAGTAACCTTTTTTAAAACTTAGCCTATAAAACCATTCAGATGAATAACATGATGTATTAGCATGCTACAGTTACCAGTTCCAGATTGTGTGGTGTACTTTCACTCCTACAATTTTATCTCATTTTCCTGAGCCTTCAACAATCCAAAAGTATTTAAGAAAGAAACTAGATCAAACAGAAATAGTAGGAAGGCAAAGAGAGAAGAATCATGAATGTTTAGTCAGATCTGCTTCCCTGAAGCAGCTGTTAGTACACTACAGAGGTTTGCTAATTTTACATCTGCTGCTCACATTTTAGAAACCTCTTTTACATAGAAAGCCTTACCCCCTGCAGCATCAAAATTGTCATCCCTCTTCTCTATTGTGTCCTTGAGGGACACAATGTTGATCAATGTATTTGTTGAGAATTTCACGCTTACGAAATGTGAGAAAAATAAACAGAAATAAAAAAGGCACAGGTCATGATACCCTGTTTTTGTGCAGCACTATCCTAAATTTAAGACTTAAACTCAGAAATGAGTTTTATATATATATATATATATATATATATATCATATATTAAAAACTCATATGTTTACTTATTTTATTCCCAGAGAAGTAGGTTTCTTTCTTTCTTTTTTTCTTTATTCAGATTTAAGCTTGTTTCTTTCTTTTAGAAAAATTTGTCTTACATCTGTTCTTTGCTACTGATAGACTCTCTTTTTTCCAACCCCAATCGTGGGGTTAGAATGGAGTGTGAGAGATCATTACCATGCCATCCACTAAGTGTTTTTTGAGTTAAAGCAGCTAGTCTGAGGCACAGACAGGTTTACTGGGGTTATTTCCAATCACCAAATGAAAAAGAAAGCCCGTTCTTTCTTTTTTTCTGTGCCTCAGTGATGCCACTGCATTTTTCCATTTTAGATATGACTGGGGAAGGGAAGAAATGCCACTATGAATTTTCCTCCAAACCAAATCAAATAATGTCCTGTCAATTTTTGTCTTCTACTGACTTCAGAATGCACAACATCCATGTGAGATACATGTGGGCCATCAAAGAAACACATGGAAGGCCACTCCAAACCCTTTGCTGTGTAAAAGTGCTAGCTTTCCTTCCTTTGTCATCTGCTAATTTTAGCATGTCCATTTTTCTGCATTGCTCACACTGACTGAATGTCCAAATCTCAAATTGTAACTAGAAATGAAGGAGAAAAATACATATTTTAATGCAATGTGCATGTGCCAGATTGTTGGTAGCAATCTTGAACCTGACAGCTCCCTAACATTGGCATAATGAAGTTGATAAAATAGAGAGAAAAGTCTCTATAATTTTGTCACTCTGAGTAACTAATGATTTATCACCTTCACCTTCGATACCAATTATTATAGTTCTGAAATGGCTTATGGAAGCTCCAATGCAAATATTTTTAGAAAACTGAGACCTATTTAGAAATGTTTATTTGTACATGTCACTTTTATTCAAAAGAAAATATTCATAGATTATCATAGAATTTCAGAGTCTAGGCTCTGTACCAGGCATCCAAGAACCAATTATTGATGACTTTTAGGAAAGATGAAAAATCTGGCTTAACATGTTTTTTAAGTGAACATTACTTCTTAAAGTCTGCAATTATATTTTCTTTTCTGGAAATGCTAAATGATGGGTCAACAAAATCTATTTCTGCATACCAAGAAGGCTGTTGAACATGAAGATGAATATGCTTATCTCTAAACTTTCTCAGAATACATAGTGGAGTATTTTGTAATAATGAGTGAGTTTAACTTTTTCTGGGAAGAAACACTCTACCAAGGTAAAAGCAGAAGATAAGATGTTGTTATGCAACATAGTTCAAGTTGAGAGATCTCACTTACAAAGTCAATGCAAACTTATGTGAATAGACACATTGCTTTACTAGAAAAAAAATAAATATTTAGATGCTGTTGCTATATCCTTTTTTGGATGACTAAAAAAAAAACCTACCTATACACCACCCTATCACTTCTTTTCTCTTTCAAATCCATTTATATTCTTTCAAAGAGCACAAAGGAAAGGAAAAAAATTGTTTAGAATCCTCTGTAAAAATAACAATCTAAGTCTAAACATTAATAATCCCTCCAAAATCTTGTGTATATCATATTCTTCCCTATATGTTAAATAGGCTATAGTAAAAAAGGCATTAAAACAGAAACACACACACACATACACATACACACACACACACGCACACACACACATTACTTGACAGGTTAACGCAAACAAAACATTTAAGCAAAGATTGAATTTTGTAATTTCAACATTGTTTTTTAATATTTTTTCTTATTGTTTTAATGCAATAAATTGCATACTAAAGGTGAGAAATTTTAAGGCACAATATTATAACACGTTTTGATCACAGTGAAGTGACAAAATCTTGTCAAATATGTTGAAAACTACAGCTAAATTATGATAGGTGTATTGAAGAATTGTGAGATTTGAAGGGACATTCTGAGCACTATAATTCAAATTGCACCCATTGCAAGAATCCTTTAAGGTTTTCAAGAAGCATTTTCAGTGTCTACATGAATACTTGAACAGGTGAGACTCTCTTTTGCAGATCTTACCTAGTTTTCTATTTTCATACTTACATTTCACCTTACATTCGTATAAATATCCCAGTTGCCCAATACCCGTATTCATCCAGCAGAATGACTCCTAACCCAAATCGAACATGATATGACCCTTAACCATACTCTGTTCCTTCAATCTATTTTCACATAACAGCAGGTCCTGAGTTGATCTTGCCATACAAGTATGTAGGGAATCCTACAGCTGCTGAGAAGCCCAAAGGTAGATGCAGCAATGATCCCTGGAGCAAATGTAGGCAGCTCTGTAGGAACTGTGAGGTCAAAAGTCATCTTCAATGCCAAGAACCCAGTCAGGATGAAGGGATGAGGCTGAATCAGCCTCTCTCTTCTCAATGCAGGGAAGATGGACACAATCAGGTCTGTGTGGATTGCTGATTTCGGGCTCCTAGGGTATACAGACCTCTATGTGTTGTGAAAATGTCACAGGAAGGTGGGGCATCCTCTATCTCATGGGACCCTTGGGCACAACTGTTAGGACAAAGTGGTTGCCAAGGCAGTGACCTCATTCCCTTCCCTGAAGGAAGTGACCTCACCTCACTTCCTTGGTGATGGAACTCTCTGAACTTGGGATCCAGGAGGCGAGGCATCCAGAGGCAGTTCCACTCCCAGTGGGCTCACTTGATTGTCTGTACCAAGGCCAGAGTCATTCTTTGTTGGTATCTAGTGATGTCTGGATAGCCAAATGCCTTGAATGGTCTCAAAAGGGGCCTTTCCTGAGAAAGAAGTGTTGACTCATGACTAGCTCCTGACAACTACACGAAGATGGCCAAGGAGACCAGAGCTGAGACAGGACAGGCCACTGCTTAGGAACATATTTTCACCCACCAGTCAGCAGACAGAGTGGATAGATGCAGACCAAATACAGGGGTGGTTTGTGTGTCTCATTGGGTGTGTGTTTCAATTTGTCGTTTTGTCTCATGTTCTGAGAACATGAAGGAAAAAGGGTTTTTTTTTTTTTTGTTGTTGTTGTTGGTTTGAAATGGACTGTTAACTATTGAGTCTTTTTATGTCAGTGGCTCCCACTGAGTTTGTGGTTAAAGAGAGTAGAGAGAAGAATGCAGCCATGAATGTGTCCTGTCTAGTGGAAATCTTTGCAGGACTCCTCATGGCCAATTTTTGAATAAACTCCTGCTTGCCTTGCAGATGGGCAACACCTACCAAGATCCTAAGTTTCTGTATTCTTCCTGAATTGTGGTCACTCTCTGAAGGGGTTCCTGGTTTTGTGTCCAAGATGAGTACCACATTCAAGCTCTGTGACATGGCCATGGACTGGATTGCTGAAGGGCATGCCAAGCATCTCAGAAAACTCAAAAATTAGCATGACTGGTAAGGATCTCTCTGGAGAATCCCTGCTTGGATAGATAGTAACCCAAGATGCATGATTAGGAGCTGTCAGTGCCACAGTGTTCAACTAAAGAAAAGTTTTTCTCCAGGCTTCTTTCTTCCCTATTGTTCTGTTCTCCTGAATGTCAGGGAGGTGTTTGCCTTAGGGCACTCCTTTGGGACTCCTCAAGAAAACAGTTTCAAATGGAAATCAAGAGGCCTAATCTGTGCCTTTGAAGGAAAGTGCTTTGTAAAAGCTGTGTCTGAATCAGACTCTTGGCCCTGTGTGTGGCTGTGAATTACATTCTCAGCACCCCAGGAAACTCAAGAAAAATCCCATGTGTCCCTTCCAATCTAAAAGGATGAAAAAGAAGTGTACTATTGGATGAAGTCTCTGGCCTTCCTCTGGTCAGGCTCCTGACCCCGATGAAGTCAGAACAGGGGGATCCTCAGGGTCAAATGAGTTGTTGCAAGCCCTCCAGTAACTAGCACACAGGTGTTTGGGTTTTTTCATGAGTCCAGTACACATAAAGAATCTACCCCTGGCAGCAGGAGTCCTCTAATTTGAGAAGCAGAGCAGTATGAACTACAGGCCCATTCTATCTATCCTGTTTCTCAGGAAGGGTGTCCAGGCCACCATGACATTTGGCATATAATGGGCATGAGAGCTTTCTTTGTACACCTTTTAAGGCTGCTCACCGTATAGAAATCCACAGCCAGAATGTTATGATGAGTGTCTGTATGGAAGAAGATGAGGGCCATGTGGGAGTGTTTTTGTTAGAATAGTGGTCTTTTGTGTGGTGGTTGGAAAAGATGACTGGGTCCACCTCAGCTTTAAGTCTGGTGTGATGCCATTAGAGACTGAGTACTGGAACTGATCTCAGAGAACTATTGCCATGAATTGTGTTGGGATTTTAGAAGGCCAGGCATTAGAGGAGCCTTTGTAAACTCAGATCTAGGCCGAGGGTGGCTTTCTCCACAGCTCTGTGAATCTCACCAGGATTTTACATGATTTTGCTGTGAAAGCATTTTCAGCTATAGTTGAGAGCCAAACTCACATTAACCTCATATTTTAGACCCCAATGGGCCTGGATTCCCGTGACCTTTTGCCACTCCTTGGGAAGTTTGTCTGCATGCCATCTACAGAGCTTTTACTTAAAGGAGATTCCTCAACACTTAATGGCTCCTGAATGAATCAAAACCCACAGTGTCAACTTCTTCATTCTTGAAATATGGCTAGGCCAATACCATGAAGTTTTTGAGAATCCCATGACCCGAAATCCCTGGAGAACCTTTAGATCTCCTGTTGCTCATCATGACTGAACCACCGAGTGCCATTTTTGACTGAGTGGAATTCATGACCATGGTGAAGAACAGAGATGCCAGTGAGTAGGAGCCACCAGGGAACTGGGCCTGGAGCAATGGAGTGCAGGTATTGATCCAACATCTGTTGCGGGCCCCTGTGGTTCTGTCACTGGCTTCCAAATGACATGTGAATGACAAGTTGCAGCCAGGAGACCCGAAAATATAAAGGCATGTTGTTGTGGGGAGAGGATTTGGTGCCATGCTCAGAAAAAGTTGCTATGCTCAAGTGGGAAAGATATATGGGGTAGCAGCCCAGTTTGTGTTTTTGCCTTCAGACCCTGACTCACCCCACGTGACAGAGCTTTCTCCAGCACTGTGTACTGGTTGACCTTTTTGTATTTCAAAAACAAACACCAATTTTCCAGGGAAGCTGTAAGAAATGCCATTAAAACTCGGTGGTGAGATCTACCCAGGGAGAGATTCATACCCCAACGGCCACAGTTACCTGTAAAGAGAGGATTCAGCTCTGCTGCCTCCTGTTCCTATTGGAAAATATGAACCCATGTCCTCCCGTTCCCAAAGACTCAGACCAAGCTTTCATGATCTCACTACAAAGGAAGCTAAAACACAAAGGTATATTTTGAGTGTACGAATGTCAGAGGCAGATATTCAAGAAGTCATTAGGCCAGCAAACTTCCATGTTTGTGGAATGTTTACCCTGTCCTCTACATTTGCGATCTCTTCTGCCACACCCAAGTTTGTGAGATCCTCAGAATTTACAATTCCAGATATGTATTCACAGATTTTTTCCTCTTCTCCTCTCATTGTGTCTTCTTTGGGGTGATAGTAATGTCCAGGCATTGTGGTGGATGACAGTGGAAGATTTTTATGTGTCACGTGTTCCCATATGTATTAGACTCATTTTCCATTTTGCCATTTGAAATATTGAATCTCTGACACTAACCCATAACCTTCTAGGCTCTGACTACTTATCCTAACATCGATAAAATAATCCTAAAGGAATAGAAGTAGAGGCATTTGATAGGAGGCATGGTGTATACTAGGACTTGCCTTTTGCTTCATCAGAGATACATATTATTAAATCTGTGACACATTTTTCTCATTTTAGTTCTCCAAGAATTTTCAAATTTTCAATTGTAACTTCCTGACTTTCTGTCTCTGTCGCCTGGGTCACAATGTATATTTTTATATACATGTACATAATCCTACTGCCATCACAGGTATATTTTTGAGAGTACTCTCACTTTGGTAAATACAAATTTCATGAAGGGATCACTGCCCCCCAATACACTGAGGTAACTGAAAATTCAAGCTGTGGTGAGCTTTATACTTCAACAAGTTTAGACATAAAAAAATGTAGAGGAAAATGAATATTTTGGGTACATATGTGAAAGATATATATCCCCTTATGAATTTCGATTGGCTTACATACTATTACATTTTAATATATTAAATATATATATACATATATATATAGAATGAATTTGCAAACATGAACTATATGTGTCATATACTTATACTACCTTGATTCTTTCATGTCCATCTGTGTGGATTTATAATCAACTTCTCAGGAGATATTTTTCGAAAAATTTCATTGTCTTGACATACATATTCATTTCAGAATACTCAAAATGAACTTCAGTGAATATTGAGTACTAACCCTAATATTTCTACGGTAAGTGACACAGTTTAACATCAATGAAAGTATATTCATATGGGACATGATGTGTATTTTGAATTAAATTTTTATTCAAAATTGTTATATTCCTATTTCTTCAGTATATATACATCATAGGATGTATCATTTCATCCACAATTCACAAATTGATGTGCATATGATTCACTTTCATTCACTCCCTGTATCAGAACCCATGTATTTCTCCATGTTGCTTTACTTGCTTTTTAATGAGATTTCTGTTATATCACATAACTTTTGAATTCCATGATCATTTTAGAAGCAAAACTCAAACACAGTTTGTTATAATTAGTAACCCTAATATTACCACTGCATGTATAACTACTTGGATTGAATGTTTGTATGTGAATACCAGATTTCATGTATTTTATAAAATATCAATTCAATCCATTATTAAATATAGTAACCTGTTACATTTTTTATTCACCATATGGTCTATTCATGCATCATCTCTATATACATAAACCCAGGGTACACCTATTTTTATCCCCAAACTCTAAATTATAGGGTTTCAAAACATGCTCCCAGAAATGGTGGAAGAAATACGCATGTCACCTGCTCCATATATTCTTTTCATCACATCATGTTCTGGACACAAAATGCAAAACTCACACTTATCTTATTCTTCTCCCAAAGCCTCATTTTAAAGAGAGCATGGATTACAAAAATCATCTAAGTCTGCATTGCCTATTGTTTTCAAATTCCAATCCTATGGTGAGTATACACTTGATTCTTTCAAGGATAGTGTGTTCAGCTACCCCCTTATTGTAATCATCCCTGATCTTATCACACATTTTGTACTTTGCCTGATCTCCTAACATCCTCATTGATATCTATTTTCCCAAGTGCCTTGTTGTGACTGACTCTTCATGTGTGCTGACATTCCCATTTACACTTTAATAGAATTTCATTGGATTTCAAACAGGGCCTTTGGTCCAAATTCTAAACTCACTATTCTTCCTTACCGTTAACTGGGATCCTGCCTACTCTCTCTATTTCACTGCAAGTTCTCTTTTACATTCAGTAGTCCTAGGTACAAGATCTTAGGCCATTGTCTATGGATTTAGAGGATTCATCTCTGCAGAACATAATTCAAAACTATGTATCCAAATCAAGGGCCCAAGGAACTTGTGTGCTTCAGATCTTACCCAGTTTTCTATTTTCATACTTACATTTCACCTTACATTCCTATAAATATCCCAGTTGCAGAACACCCGTATTCATCCAGCAGAATGACTTTTAACCCAAATCAAACAAGATATGACCCTTAACCATATTCTCTTCCCTCAATCTATTTTCACATAACAGCAGGTCCTGAGTTGATCTTGCCATACAGGTATGTAGGGAATCCTACAGCTGCTGAGAAGCTCAAAGGTAGATGCAGAAATGATCCCAGGAGCAAATGTAGGCAGCTAGGTAGGAACTGTGAGGTCTAAAGTCATCTTCCATGGCCAAGAACCCAGTCAGGATGTAGGGATGAGGCTGAATCAGCCTCTCTCTTCTCAATGCAGGGAAGATGGACACAATCAGGTCTGTGTGGATTGCTGATCCCGGGCTCCTAGGATATATAGACCTTTAGGTCTTGTGAAAATGTCACAGGAAGGTGGGGCAGTTTCCATCTCATGTGACCCTTGGAAACTATTGTTAGGACAAAGTGGTTGCCAAGGCAGTGACCTCATTCACTTCCCTGAAGGAAGTGACCTCACCTCACTTCCTTGGTGATGGAACTCTCTGAACTTGGGATCCAGGAGGCGAGGCATCCAGAGGCAGTTCCACTCCCAGTGGGCTCACTTGATTGTCTGTACCAAGGCCAGAGTCATTCTTTGTTGGTACCTAGTGATGTGTGGATAGCCAAATGCCTTGAATGGTCTCAACAGGGGCCTTTCCTGAGAAAGAAGTGTTGGCTCATTGCTGGTTTCTGACAACTACACAGAGATGGCCAAGGAGACCAAGGCTGAGACAGGACAGGCCACTTCTGAGGAACATATTTTCACTCACCAGTCAGAGTACAGAGTGGATAGATGCAGACCAAATACAGGGGTGGTTTGTGTGTCTCAGGGGGTGTGGGTTTCAATTTGTCGTTTTGTCTCATGTTCTGAGAACATTAAGGAAAAACTTTTTTTCTTGATGTTGTTTTTTTTGTTGTTGTTGTTGTTGGTTTGAAATGGACTGTTAACTAGTGAGCCTTTTTATGTCAGTGGATCCCACTGGGTTTGTGGTTAAAGAGAGTAGAGAGAAGAATGCAGCCATGAATGTGTCCTGTCTAGTGGAAATCTTTGCAGGACTCATCAAGGCCAAAATATAAATGGACTGCTGCTTGCCTTGCAGATGGGCAACACCTACCAAGATCCTAATTTCCTGTATTCTTCCTGAATTGTGGCCACCCTCTGAAGGGGTTCCTGGTTTTGTGTCCAAGATGAGTACCACATTCAAGCTCTGTGACATGGCCATGGACTGGATTGCTGAAGGGCATGCCAAGCATCTCAGAAAACTCAAAAATTAGCATGACTGGTAAGGATCTCTCTGGAGAATCCCTGCTTGGATAGATAGTAACCCAAGATGCATGATTAGGAGCTGTCAGTGCCACAGTGTTCAACTAAAGAAAAGTTTTTCTCCAGGCTTCTTTCTTCCCTATTGTTCTGTTCTCCTGAATGTCAGGGAGGTGTTTGCCTTAGGGCACTCCTTTGGGACTCCTCAAGAAAACAGTTTCAAATGGAAATCAAGAGGCCTAATCTGTGCCTTTGAAGGAAAGTGCTTTGTAAAAGCTGTGTCTGAATCAGACTCTTGGCCCTGTGTGTGGCTGTGAATTACATTCTCAGCACCCCAGGAAACTCAAGAAAAATCCCATGTGTCCCTTCCAATCTAAAAGGATGAAAAAGAAGTGTACTATTGGATGAAGTCTCTGGCCTTCCTCTGGTCAGGCTCCTGACCCCTATGAAGTCAGAACAGGGATCCTCAGGGTCAAATGAGTTGTTGCAAGCCCTCCAGTAACTAGCACACAGGTGTTTGGGTTTTTTCATGAGTCCAGTACACATAAAGAATCTACCCCTGGCAGCAGGAGTCCTCTAATTTGAGAAGCAGAGCAGTATGAACTACAGGCCCATTCTATCTATCCTGTTTCTCAGGAAGGGTGTCCAGGCCACCATGACATTTGGCATATGATGGGCATGAGAGCTTACTTTGCACACCATCTAAGACTGCTCACCCTATGGAAACCCCCAGCCAGAATGTTATGATGAGTGTCTGTATGGAAGAAGATGAGGGCCATGTGGGAGTGTTTATGTTAGAGTAGTGGTCTTTTGTGTGGTGTTAGGAAATTATGACTGGGTCCACCTCAGCTTTAAGTCTGGTGTGATGCCATTAGAGACTGAGTTCTGGAAATGATCTCAGAGAACTATTGCCATGAATTGTGTTGGGATTTTAGAAGGCCAGGCATTAGAGGAGCCTTTGGAACCTGGGATCTCGGATGAGGGTGGCATTCTTCACAGCATTGGGAATCTCAGCCAGGATTTCACATGATTTTGCTGTGAAAGCCTTTTCAGCTATAGTTGAGAGCCGAAACTCACATTAACCTCATATTTTAGACCCCAATGGGCCTGGATTCCTGTGACCTTTTGCCACTCTTTGGGAACCTTGCCTGCATGCGATCTCCAGAGCTTTTACTAAAAGGAGATTCCTCAGCACTAATGGCTCCTGAATGAATCAAAACCCACAGTGTCAACTTCTTCATTCTTGAAATATGGCTAGGCCAATACCATGAAGTTTTTGAGAATCCCATGACCAGAAATCCCTGGAGAACCTTTAGATCTCCTGTTTCTCATCATGACTGAACCAGCGAGTGCCATTTTTGACTGAGTGGAATTCATAACCATGGTGAAGAACAGTCATGCCAGTGAGTAGCAGTCAGCAGGGAACTGGGCCTGGAGCAAAGGAGTGCAGGTGTGTGATCCAACATCTGTGGTGGGCTCCTGTGGTTCTGTCATTGGCTTCCAAATGACATGTGCCTGACAAGGTGCAGCCAGGAGAGCTGAAAATATAAAGGCATGTTGTTGTGAGGAGAGTATTTGGTGCAATGCTCAGAAACAAGTTGCTATGCTCAAGTGGGAAAGATATATGGGGTAGCAGCCCAGTTTGTGTTTTTGCCTTCAGACCCTGACTCACCACATGTGACAGATCTCCCTCCAGCACTGTGTCCTGGTTGACCTTTTTGTATTTCAAAAACAAACACCAATTTTCCAGGGAAGCTGTAAGAAATGCCATTAAAACTGGGCAGTGAGCCAAAGGTTTCACATTCCACTCAGGGAGAGATTCATACCCCAACGGCCACAGTTACCTGTAAAGAGAGGATTCAGCTCTGCTGCCTCCTGTTCCTATTGGAAAATATGAACCCATGTCCTCCTGTTCACATAGACTCAGACCAAGCTTTCATGATCTCACAACAAAGGAAGCTAAAACACAAAGCTATATTTCTAGTGAACGAATGTCAGAGGCAGATAGTCAAGAAGTCATTAGGCCAGCAAAGTTCCATATTTGTGGAATGTTTACCCTGTCCTCTACATTTGCGATCTCTTCTGCCACACCCAAGTTTGTGAGCTCCTCAGAATTTCCAATTCCAGATATGTATTCATAGATTTTTTTCCTCTTCTCCTCTCATTGTGTCTTCTTTAAGGTGATAGTAATGTCCAGGCATTCTGGTGGAGGACAGTGGAAGCATTTTATGTGCCACGTGTTCCTATATGTATTACACTTATTTTCCGTTTTTCCATTTGAAATATTGAATCTCTGACACTAACCCATAACCTTCCAGGCTCTGACTACTTACCCTAACATCGATAAAAATAATCCTAAAGGAATAGAAGTAGAGGCATTTGATAGGAGGCATGGTGTATACTTGGACTTGCCTTTTGCTTCATCAGAGATACATATTATAAAACCTGTGACACATTTTTCTCATTTTACTTCTCCAAGAATTTTCAAAATCAACAAATATGTAACTTCCTGACTCCCTGTCTCTGTCGCCTGGGTCACAATGTATATTTTTATATACATATATATAATCCTACTGCCATCACAGGTATATTTTTGAGAGTACTCTCACTTTGGTAAATACGAATTTCATGAAGAGATCACTGCCCCCCAATACACTGAGGTAACTGAAAATTCAAGCTGTGGTGAGCTTTATACTTCAACAAGTTTAGACATGAAACAATGTAGAGGAAAATGAATATTTTGGGTACATATGTGAAGGATATATATCCCCTTATGAATTTCGATTGGCATAATACTATAACGTTTTAATGTATTAAATATATATATATATATATATATATATATATATATATATATATATATATATATATAGTATGAATTTTCAAACATGAACTATATGTGTCATATACTTATACTACCTTGATTCTTTCATGTGCATCTGTGTGGATTTATAATCAACTTTTCAGGAGATATTTTT
The DNA here is from genome assembly GCF_048772815.1 of Callospermophilus lateralis. NCBI lineage: Eukaryota > Metazoa > Chordata > Mammalia > Rodentia > Sciuridae > Callospermophilus > Callospermophilus lateralis. The sequence continues at coordinate 6,065,802 of NW_027516477.1, forward strand.
CAGAAATATTCATTTTCTTGACATACATATTCATTTTGGAATACTCAAAATGAACTTCAGTGCCAAGGTTAAGAAAATTCATTCTATGACAACAGCTTCACAGGAAGCCCTCCCCACAAGGCCCTCCTCAAGGAACAACATATTCCTGCTGTTATTCCCTCCCTCTGGGCCTCAATTCCCCCACATAGTTTTCTTTAATTCACTCTTGAAACTAGCACCAATATTAAATCATCTCCAGAATCCTCTGTCAAATGAGTTTTTTGATGTCTTCCTAGACTCTAACTGGTACACAGAGGATGAGTCATAAGAAAAAAAATAGTACAAGTATTTTCCTGGCAAATGTGCACTTACCACTGCTAAGGAAGAGTAGAAATGGCAAGGTCTGGAGGCAGGAGACAGGGGTTTTAAACTCATGAGAAGCCTTCAAGGAGATAGGGTGTCCAAGTGATTATGAGGATACCAGCAGGCTCAGGGCGTCCATCCCCAACACAGGAGAGGACAAGGCAGGCTACATGGGTTAGAAGTGCCTTCCTAACCCTGAGTATACACAGAGGCAGATTTACCACAGAGCTAATGAAGCCAATGGGCAGTATTCCTTACCAGCAGGAGCACTTTCTAAGGATGTAAGGGGGGCCCTAGTGATTGGCCTACATAATTATATATGTTGAGAATTTTTTCAGAAATAAGATATTTTAACTGCAATTGATTAACAATGCCAACTTTCCTTTATTAACCACATGTGGTGGTACATGTTGGTAATCCCAGTGACTTGAGAGATAACAGCATGAGGATCACAAGTTCAAGGCCAGCCTCAGCAACATAGTGAGACCCTATCTCAAAATTAAAAAATTAAAAGGACATGGAATATAACTCAGAAGTAAAGCACCCCTGACTTTAATTTCAGTACAAAAGGAAAAAAATTCCTCTCCAACTTTTCTTTTATCATATTTGAATTCGTGTTAGGGGGCACTAGAGGATCCAGCTAAAACAAAGCTGAGTTGAAGATATACATAATTGGCTTTAGTGGGATATGTTTATACAGTTCACAGTCAGTTTGGAGTATACTAAATTACTACTAGCCATCCAACTGTAAGAAAGACTCTTAGGAGTACTTACATCACCCTCATCAAGAACTCACCTGGCATTATGACATGAAGAGACAGATCCAGAGCTCTTAGGACAATATGAACATGTCTAAAAATAGTGTAGGAGATGCATTAAGACAGAAGGTAGTGTGTGGAAAAGTTCTTCCAATCAGTGAATATGTAATTAGTTCCTTCCATCCTCTGATCCAAATGGAAGCTCTTTCCTTCAGGAATATACTTGTGTCAGACAACATGTACATTAGTCAGCTTTTCATCACTGCAATTCCAGAGAAAATTTACTTGGAGGAAGAAAGATTTATTTTGTCTCATAGTTACAGAGGTTTCATTCCATGATCAGCCAGCTCCATTGCTCTGGGTCTGAAGTGGCAGAGAGCACGGCAGAAGAAAGGTGCTCAACTTATAGCATTCAGGAAACTAGGAGGGGACCAGGGAGAAGATGAACCATTTGTGGAACACCTCCTGTGACCTATTCCCTCCAATTAGGCCCCACCTCCAAGTAGTCCATTAATGACTTTATCCACTGATGAGGATAAAGCCCTCATATTCCAATCAATTTCCAAAAGGTCCACCTCTAACACATGAGACTGTATGGGGAAATTCAGATCCAAACCATAACTTTCCATCGCTGTGACAAAATACCTGAGATAATCAGATTATAAAGAGGAAAGATTAATTTTGACACTCAATTTGAGGGGTTTAAGTCCATAGTTTCTTAGCCCTGTTGCTTTTAAGTCCATAGTTTCTTGGCCTGCGGTACAATAGCGCATCATGGTGAGTATAAGTGACAGAGGAAATCTGCTCTCCTCATGGTAATCAGCAAACAGAAAGGAAGGGATCTGGGTCCCATATTCCCACAAGAACACACTCTCAAAGACTTAACTTCCTCCCTTTAGGCCACGCCTCTTAAAGATTCCACCACCTTCGCACTACAAACTGGGTATCAAGCCTTTAACACTTGGGTCATCATGGGACATTCCAAGTCCAAACCCTAGCAATACTATAATGCAGAGGTTGATTGCAAATGTATCATTGATTTTTTTTTCTTTTAGGAATTTCAGGGAATGAAGAATAATAATCAGGCTACACTTCAGCTTTTATTGACCCCCTCACCTGACCCCTTTGTAAGAGCACAGGGGTAACTATCAGCAACTTGAATGATAAGGAGACTTTAAAGCTATATCAGAGTCTAGCTGTGCATGGCATATGAAAAGTGCTAAGTAAATTGAATGAGCAGATGAATGAATGAATTGGCATGCCCTGCGGTAGTTGGGGAGGTTTCATGGGAAAATAAAGAGGTCAACGATGTTTAAGACAAACTCTGGAAAGGAGCCCAGTGTGAAAGAGGTCGAGTGAGGAAGCCATCCCCTGAAGAGAACAAGTCCTCCAAAGGAGCAATGGAGGGTTATGCTGGGCAGGAGGGTAGGTCCAGGATCCTGGAACTCCTTGTATTATGGGATAGTTTCATTTTTATATCCTAAATAACAGCAAAGCATTATAGGTTCCAGAGCCTGGTAGTGAGGTAATAAAAAGTAGTATTTCCCAAAAACTAACTTTGTCAGTGGACCCAAGATGAACTATAGCAGGGAACAATGAGACACAATGAAGCTTTGTAGTATTTCAAGAATGAAATGTTGTGGGTATGGATTAAGGTGCTTGGAATGAAAAAGAAAAGATGACCTTAAGAATCATGGCCAGGGTAATCTCAAACTGGTATTTAAAATCTCTATGATGTTGTAGAGTACCTCTTAGGATTGGTAATGGACACAACGATTTCATGGGTCTGCATTTGCAGATGAGCTGTTTGACCATTTTAGGCTCTAGGATTATATAATTTGTTCAAGAAAAAAAACTCTTCAGACATCTTGGTAAATAAAATCTCCATGCAGCCAGTATCTTAGCCCCTATCTACACTCACAGAGTCAGCTGCTCCCACTGTCACCCTCTTCAGCTGTTCGGTAGCATGTGGCATTTCTGAATGGGACTTGAACGAAAATCCAGTGGGTACTGATGCCCATTTTAGGGCCTGCTGTACGGCAGCAGAAATGTACGTCCTCTTAGGATGGTGGGTGTATTCCGGAGCCCTCAATCAGATGAGACTGCTCAGACCTGTTCAAAGGAACTTTAGGATAATTAATTAAATCACTGCTTTTCAGTTGCCCTGATTGGGTATTGAACTATCCTCAGCAGGTTTCTATCCTCTAGAGAATCATTCCACTCAATGGAAAACTGTTTTTTCCTTTCTTCCAGGTCTTCTGGCAGGAGGAAGCCAGTCCATCAAAGGAGCAAATGGATTATTCATAACTTTTGACAATGCAGTCATTAAAGTGCTGTTGCTAAATGAGTCTGCCTTATTTATATTTCTTCCTCACTCTGCAATTCCACGATGCAGCATGTACTTGTTACCCAGAATCTTAAAGGGCTTTAAGTATTCCCTGTGAGGATTACCCAGAGTCACTTTGTGCTGTGTCTCACCGGGACGCTCTTCTTTATGGCCCATGCAATTTGGTCAGGCCAAGGACCAGATTAGAGCAGCATTACAACTTTCCTCCTGAGGGTTGAATTTTTATTTCAGAATAGTTGAAAATTATTCTCCAGAATTCTCTGTGCTTCCTTCTCCTTCAGAAGGAGCCCTGACTTTTGCTCTTCCCTATGCCACCCCACATTTTGGCCAGATTAGATCTAAACAAATGACTACAAAATTGTGACCAAATGCCAGAAAAGAGCATTTTTTCCAGAATATAAAATCTAATCAGACTAAAAAAATGTGACAACTTGAATAAGGAAGTATATAGTTCAATAAGTTCTTCAAATCATCTGCAAAAAGATTACAAGCCACCCAAATATCAATAGGAAGAGTTCAAGAATTTCTCCTATCCAAACTTCATAGAGGAAAGGTAAAGAGAAGTTCAATCATCAATAACTGTTGAAGAAATGACTTTGAAACATAGCTAGTTGTTTGACTTTTAAATTTAAAATATTAACAAAAATTGTCATATGATTTTAACAAAACTAAAAAACTTTTTAAATTTTTCAAAATTTTCTCCTGTCCAAAACTGGCAATAAAATATTGAAGGAAAGGATAAAAATTTGATAAAAGTGAAACTTAAAAGACACCTGTCTTAGACTATTGGGGCTGCTATAACAAAATATCATTGGTTGAGTGACTTATGGGTAAAGGATATTTATTTCTCATAGTTCTGGGTCTGAGAAGCCCAAAATCAAGGTTCTAAATGGTTTAGTGTCTGCTGAGGGATCACTTTCTGATTAATAGATGACACCTTTTCACTGTGTCATCATTTATTGGGAAAGAGAGTATTGTCTTGAGCCTCCCCTTAGGGCATTAATCCCATTCATGAGAGCGCCACACTCATGACCTAATACCTCCAGAGGGCCCTACTCCATGTTTCTGAACTTTCAAGTGAAGAACTGAAGAGGACATTGAGCTAGAGGAGTTAACACTGAATTTAATTCCTAGGGGAACCCAGGAGTCTTTGGAAAATGCTTCCATTTAGTCTCAGCCCGTGCTAATTACTGTGTGACCAAAAGTGCACCTGGCAAATCATGATCCCAAAGTAGTTTTGGAGAATAGTGGGACCAGGTGGATTCAAGACAGAGGTACACAGGAAAGTGCAACCTGCTCTCCCTTTGAGCCCTGTGGTCTAAACAACCAGTAAAAAAGAATCAGGGAAGTTAACCAGGCAGGGGTGATTACACTGGGGACAAGAGAGTGCAAACTAATTTCCTTTTGAACTCTATTGCACAAAATCAGATAAAAAGAATCAGAGGAAATCAACCAGATGGGCATGCTTACATTCAGGGACACAGTCTTGAAAACTCATACAGGGTGGTGGGTGGACTACCAGAAACTTGCAGTACATCATCAACCTGTAGAGTTAGTAGAACTCTCTGGAGATGTTAGAATCTCAGATGCCCAACTGAGACTGACGTATACACAGGTTTAAAGGTGTAAGGATTTAAATGCTTTGAGTACATACCTCAGAAGAAGGTTTAAATTCTAATTAGAACTCATCTCCAGCAACCAGAACTTCCCAAACAGATTTCTGTATGACTTATAACAAGGAAATAGAGACATGGAAGATGTTTGGGCAAAATCCTAATAGAAGGTACTTCCAGTTCCATCTCCCCTGTATTGGTACAGAAGCTGAGAGCCATTTTAACCAGTTACACTTTCAATCCATTCCAGAAGATGAAGAGAAGAAAATCACAAATGGAGGTTGGGTTTAATGTCACACAGTCCTGTCTCCCTCTAAGAGATACATAGCTCAAGAAGTAGGGTACAGGACACCCTGGGATAGATGTAAATACTCAACTTCAACTACCTCAGTGGAAGAATTATAGCATTTTTTAATTAAGAATGTTTCATTTTTACTTTTTCTTTTTATTAATAATTTTATTAGTAATTCTGGCTATATTTTCTGGCTGATTCATGTATTTATGAATATATATGAATATAAATATATATAAAATAGAAATTGTCATATAATTTTAATAAAATTATAAAACTTTTAAAAATTTTCTACCTAGAAAGGGGCTTGAGAATAGATGCACCCCCAGCACATAAGTATATATATGTATGAATCTGAGGGGTTTTTCCTAATTTTATCATTTCTCTTTCTTTTATTAACCTTTAACTATTTTGTTCTCATTTTCAAAGAGGTAATGACTTTTATTCCTTTTTGTTGTTATTTTTATTTGGGAATTTTTTGTTTATTTGCATTTTGTTGTTTTTTATTTTCTTATTTTTTGGCTTTTAGTTATATTATTCTGCTTTATTTGTTTGCTTGTTTTATTACTCTTATTCTCTTTACCTCTCTAATACCAAAATTTCTTGTTCTCCCTCCTCTACTTTTTTACTTCCTCTCTTCTTAGAATCTTCAGGTATGCCCTTTATTCCACTTTGTCACCTCTCAAGGTTTGAATATTCTAAACTTCATTTGCCTTCATATCCCAGCTTCTTTGCTCATAATAAAATGATGTTTTTTTAACATCCTTTAATTCATGTAGTCTGTTCCTTTGAGAAGTGAAATAAGGTCTTCAGAGAAAGCCATACTATCATAGCAGCTCCCCAAGAGTAAATCAAAACAGCAATTCAGCACCAACAAGTTGAGTCTACAAAGCTGGGAAGAATGAAGAACTCTTTCACGTGGAAAAGGTGATCTGACCTCTGGGACAAGGAGCCTGGCTTACTCTGGGGGGGGGGTAGAGGAGGAACTGAGACCAAAGCTAGAAAGAGGCTGGAGGATAGATGCACCCCCAGCACAAGGTTTGAGACTCCAAGAATGAGGGAATCAGCAAAGCTATCCAACTAAGAAGGGGTCTAAAACCGTGTACTGAAACTATGCAAACAGACTCCCCTAATGAATTTGATCACTTTAGTTTAGAGCTGAGAATAAACAAACTGCAAAACAACTGAAACCCAGAAAGAAAACATCCTATTTAAAAACCCTGACCAAGAAAAAGAGATTTGTAGTGGACTGCTAAAGAACGTTGTTAATAAGATTTTTTAAGGTTTTAGTATAGAAGTTGCTGTGTCTACTGGAAATTAGTATCTCCTCTCAAGGAGGTATCAGAGGCTGGACATAGTAGCAAATTCAAATTGAGAGAAAATATTGACACCAACATATTTGCCTAACTCAGGACACACATTAAAGAAAGGGAAGCTCATCAAAAAGTCCCTCATATAAAATTATAAGAGAAAATTATCCTAGAAGATGGGCATCGATAATAATGATATGAAAAATCAAGTGATCAAGCCATCTCAAATAGCACACAACACAACTGAGCCCATTTGTACCACAGCAGAGACAATGCCAGCAAAAGAATTTAGGAGGTTGATCATTAAAATTTTCAGTGAATAGAAAGAAGACCAAAGGAATAAAGTAAGACGGAATATAAGGAAGTGAAAGAATATTTCAGCAAAATATAGAGATTCTTAAAAAGAAACAAACCGAAATTCTGGAATTGAAAGGCTCAACAAATCAAATCAAAAATTCATTCAAAAGCATCACCAACAGGTGAGGTCACTTTGAAGACAGTTTCTTAGGCTTCAAAGACAAAACATGTAATCTTGAAGATAAAATCAACAATTTCTTTAGAAAAGATATTAATGCAGAGTAATATTCCATTGTGTATAAATGCCGAATGTTTTCTCTGACATAAGCAAGGTGACTCAAAATGGGGTAGGGAGGGAGAGCATGGATGAAAATTACCTCTAGATAGGGAACAGGGGTGGGAGGGAAAGGAAGGGAGAAGGGGAATAGCAAGGATAGTGAAAGGAGATGGTCATCATTATACAAAATTCATGTATGAAGATGTGAATTTGGTGTCGACATACCATATATACAGAGATTTAATAAATTGTGGTATAAAGGTATATTAAGAATTGCAATGCAAAAAAAAAAATAGGAAAAAAAGGACTGAGTATAGTACCACATTTGTGATGTGAGTTTGTTTCTGCTGGGCCGTTGAACCCCTTTTTCCTCCCAGGTGGTAATAAAAGACTTTCATTTCCTGGAAAGGGATAAGAGAGGGTTTTGGCTCCATCCCCAGCAAAACCAGCTTCAGAGAAATAGTCTGGCAAAAATGCAAAAAAAAAAAAAAAAGACCATGACCAGAGTATTCAAGAAACCTAGGATAACATAAAGAAACCAAATATAAGAATCATTGGCATATGTGAAGACACTGAAATACAAACTAAAAAAATGAACAACCTTTTAAATAAAATAATTTCAAAAAATTTCCAATGAGATGGAAATCCAAATACAAAAAGCATATAGAACCTCAAATAGACAGATCAAAAAGCATCATCTTCAAGAAATATTAAAATTAAAATGCATGCTATACGGAACAAAGATACAATTCTAAAAGCCACAAGAGAAAAACAGATCATATTGAGAGTAAAGCCAATTAGAATTTTTACTTGTTTCTCAGGCCAGACCCTGAAAGATAAAGGATGCCAACCAAGACTTCTATAGCCAGCAAAACTATCCTTCAGAAATGAAGATGAAAGAAAAACTTTTCATGGTAATCAGAAATTTAATGAATTTGTAAGCACTAAGCCAGCACTATAAAATGTATTTCTTGCAGAAGAAGTGAAAAATAAATACTAAAGCCAGCATATGGATGAATCTTACCAGAAGAATAGCCAATTAAAAGAAAATCAGGTCTCAATTAAGCATCAGAAAGAAATAAAAATGACAGGAAATAAAAATCACCTCTCTAAAATATCACTAAATGTAAATGTTCTTCAAAATCTACAATCAAAAGACATTGATTGGCAGAATGAATTAAAAAAACAAGACCCAGTCATACTCACCTTACAGGCAAAGACATGGACAAGTTCAATCTAAAAGGATGCAAGGGAAATACCATGCAGATAGAGAGCAAAAGCAAATTCATTCTATGGAGCCAATATCTGTCTGATATCAAAATAAATACATAAAGAAAAACTACAGACTAATATCCCCAATGAACAAAAATCCTTAATTAAATATTATCAAATAACATTCAAAAACACATTAAAAAGATAGTATAACATATTCAAGTAAATTTCATTCCAAAGATGCAAAGTTGGAATGAATATAAATAAATAAATATAATTCACTACATAAATAAAATTAAGAATGAGAATCGCATGATCATTTCAATAGCTGCAAAAAATGCCTTTGACCACATCAGCAACTATTCATGTCAAAATTACTGGAGAAATCAAGGATTTAAGGAACTCACCTTAACATTATAAAGGCCATATTTGACAACCCCAAAGCCAACATTACCCTGAATTAAGAAAAACTGAAACATTTCCTCTAAAAGCAAGAATAAGATAAGGTGTCCACTCTCACCACTCTTATCCAATGTAGGCTTTGAAAATCTAGCTCAAGCAATCAGGCAAAAGGAAATCAAAGGGATATAAAGAAGAAAAGGAGAATTCAAATTATGTTTGCTGATGGCTTGATCCTATATCTAGAACACCCAAAAGCACTCCACCAGAAGATTTCTAGAGCTGATAACCAAATTCAGCAGAGTAGCAGGACACAAGATCAATACCCAAAAACCAGTCATTATGGCATTTTCTGGTAAATGGATAGGTCTGTAGAACATCATGATAAGTGAAATAAGCCAGACACAGAAAAGTCAAGGGTCAGATGTTTTCTCTTATATGGGGAAGCTAAAGCAAGGAAAAGTGGGTAGGGACACCATGAAAAGGGAGATCTGTGGAGTGTAGGAGGGACAGGAAAGGGGAGAAACTGGGGAATGGGGCTGACCAAATTATCCTGTGTGTATGTGTGAAAAAGGTGCCATGGTAAATTTCACTTTTATGTGTACCTGTAAAGCACCAATTCATAAAAATAATAAATAGATGTGAGAAAGACCCATGGAATAGAGGAGGAGAAATAGGGGATGGGGGTGGGGAAGGAAGGAAAGACTTACTGGGAACTGAAATAGAGCAAATTATATTCCATGCATATGTGATTCTAAAAATGAACCCACTATTATAAATATAATGCAGTAATAAAAAAAAGAAGGATCATGAATGTACAACTAACCTGAGCAATATAGTAAGATCTTATTTAAAATATATGTGTGTGTATATAATTACTGTTGCAAATTTAGAAATATTTTAAAATTATAGGAATAATCATTTTTCTTATTAGGACAATGTATAATTTCAAATTGAAGTTATTTGTGCTTTTAATGTAAAAAATGTAAAAAAGCTTAATTGTTAATAAACAATTTGAACAGCTCATGAAATTTGATTTATGACATTTATAAACATCCACTATTTAATTTGCAAAAACTGCACCAAAACTATAGAGCTTGTTTGCTGGATATGGGAGTTTGCCCTCTCAAGCATTTGATGTATTTAAGAATACCAGGCAAATTGCATTTTAATGTACACAAAGATGTTTAAGAAGTATAAGTTAATTAGTTTTGTAAATGAGGTTAATTGCTTAGGAGAAATCAATCTGTTAAAGGTATTAAGTTATTGTCTTTACTAATGTACATGGAAAAGCAATTATTCTTATATAAATATTTAATAAATTTATATGTACAATAACAAGTTTTATAAGTTGAATTTATGCCTGAAGAAAAATAGATTTTTGAATATGCAACTTGAACAAACTAACCACTAATTTTATTTTGGAGGTTACATGTTCACAGTTTATTGAGTTTTTCAAACGCAGGCATTGTAGTTATTGTGGGAGACACCTCTGTGAACAGTCATACCTTCCCCACATGGGGCTTATATTCTGAAGGTTGAAATAGTATACAGCTGATTAAGCAATTAATTATTTAATTATAAGTCTGATGTGTTCAAAAATTTACTGAAATAGTTATTATTTCAACACAGAACATTATGACCTAAATTTAGATATTTTCACAAACAAAAAAAAGCAACTGTGGAAATAACACCTAAGTGAAAGTTACAATAGATATGAAGGATGGTTTCTTTGGTCAATCTAAGACAAAATTAAAGACTCCTAATTAAAAATATGAACCTCTTGAACTTATTCTTCCTAACTGAAATTTTGTATCCACTGACTACCTAAGAATTCATTTTAAAACTACCTAACTACAAACTACCTAACACAAATACACAAAAGCCTTGGGCAACTTTAAACAACATTGAAAAACAGGCTAGGGTTTCACTGGAGCCCAGAGGCTATGATCTCATCAAGCTCCTCCCACTCCTGGCCTGTGCTCTCTGCTCCTCCCCCTGCAGAGAGCACATCAGACTTCCCTGTTGGGTAAGAAATTATTCCCCTGGGAGCAATGTCCATGTTCTCTCTTACACTTGACCATCAGTGTCATAATATAAGAGGCCATCTCTGTTATGTGCATTATTATATATTGCCATCATTATCTGCCTATCATGGGACCTAAAATAAAAGTCACATAACAAATATTAAATGAGTGAATGAGCTAATAGTGAGTGTGCAGCCTACCTGGATCCCTGGACCTGCTCTGTACTGTCTCTAGGCAGGGAATGAAATACCTTGTCCTTCCTTAAACTTGCTTATTTCCTACTTCTTTGTCCATACTCTGAGTTACCCTCTTTTCTCACTCTCCAGAATTCAATCTCCTGAGACCTTAGGCTACTTACCTGACATGAGCTACCTTCTTAGCAAATTTCCCCAACCATAATGTATCTTTCAGTCCCTCATTGCTAGATTTGTTTGGTCACTACCTAAAATTGAAATCCAGTAAACAACTTATACACTTTGGGCTACAATTTCCTAGAGACAGAGACAGATACAGGTGGACAATTTGCTGTAAAGATGCCATCTTTTATAAAACATTGTTTTTAACCAGCAAGGGGATTTTGGACTCCATCTCCTCAGCAGGGACCAGGATATCCTTCAGCAGCCGACTGTCTACTTAGAGAAAAGCTCTAAAGACTCATGAACATTCATGGGAAGGATGCTATCAAAGAGTTCCCCTGTAGCAATAACCAGCACCATGAAATCAACAAGAAATAATCATTAACAAGGAAACATACTTGACAATAGAAGCTTAGTTTTTTAAACCCTTGTCAGATTAGTGTGCTCCAGGACAAATGGTTCTGTTTAATGTCAGTAATCAAAAATCTCATGCTAACTTCATTGTGCATCTTTGTTCCTTATTGCACCAGCCTGTAATAACTGATGACCTTGGAAAAGCAACCTTGATGTGTGTCTTAAAACAGGTGAATGTCTCACCTGTCTGTCTCTATGATGATGCCTTTTGATTCTGAACATCATGCCTGGATTTGACCCAGGACTTTGTTTAGGCATTGAGTATCTGGATATATCCCAAGACCTCCATGCCTTCCTGAGTGATCATATTGAGTTCTTCCCACTACTAGGCTGATTTCCTTGACTAGCTCTCCTCCTGTGGTTCTAGGCCCTGATGGCATACCAATGGTAACTGCTGATATTTCTAATCCAACATCCTTCCTTTTGCTTCATATTTCCTCTCTCCCATTGCTCAACATGAGAGAGCCCATGAAGGAAGAAAGGAAAAATTAGAAGGAACAAATAAGAAAAAGAGGATTGAACCTCATTCTTTTCTTTTTATGCAGTCAAGAGAAGGGAGCTATAGATAACCTTTAGCCTTAAAGAAAAGAATGACTAAAGAAAAGAGGCTCTTCCTTTAAACTCCTGGTTCCCGTCATGATGCCATTATCTTTTGTGAAGGTTAAGGGAATAGATGCAAAGCCAGCAGTGCCCTAAAAAGATGAGATGCCTCGTGCCTAACAGTGCTGCAAACTGCCATCATCACAGGAACATATAACTCTCCCCCTGAAGTTTCTCTAAAACCCATAAAAATCACAACATAGATTCTGGGTCTAAAAACTTTTTGTGATCACTAAGGGTTCTTAAGTGGTAACCTGAATTCAAAGTCAAATTTAGATATGTCAATAGCGTATGAGTGCCAAATCTATCAAAATAAATGGAAAACTTGGATAAAATACAGAGAGAAATGTAAATGCTTTTTGAAATAGATGGGCATCTTTCCTGAAAAGATATTAGATATGTTATTTCACCAAAAGGACAAATCTCGTTCAGGTTCCTTTGCTTAGGGTTTTGATACACACTTCATAGAAACTAAGAGAAACTGTCTCTAAAACCCAGAATGGTCACTGGACAAACCCACATCAGATTTGAAGTTTCAGTTGGTTTTTTGTTTGTTTGTTTTTATTTTTTCAGATTTTCAAGGAATATTTGGATTATGTCAGATAAAGCATGTCTTACTTAAGGAACAGGGGGAAATAGCACATAAAAGACACAGCCCGGATAGGAACAGGAAGGTTGTTCAGGACACAAGGGCACCTTTCATGTCCAACAGCAAACCCAATCTGTATCTCACCTCTCCCCCAAGGGTTCTTTTCTTTTTATTCTCTTTACTTCTCTGGACTCCTCTTCTCTCTAGTCTCCTCTCTGCTGACCCAAGGTTCCTCCTGTTCCATGGCTTGGACTCACCTTTTTCTGCATCTCTTAGCATGCACTGCCATTCTCTGTGGATCATCAGTTTTCATAGTAAAGTTCCCCATAACAGTCTCCTTTGGGGTGTCTTGGTCTTGTCTCCTACAGGTGCCCTTCTATGGTTGGAATGTGTTCCCCACCCCCAGTTTCACGTGTTGGAAATTTGGTTCCCTATGTGGCCATGTTGGGAGGTGGTGGAACCTTTAGAGAAAGGTCTTCAGGGAATTGGTTAGGTCATTGGAAACCACTGTCCTCAGAAGAAATTAAGATAATTCTTGTGGGACCCTAGTTAGTTCTTGCAGCAGCAAGTTGTTATAAAGGAGAGAGCTGATCCTTGAAACAATTACCCTCTTCCTTCCTCATCATGTGATTTCTCCTTCCACATAGCTGCCACCACTGTAATTCCATCCACCAAGGGTCACTCAACGGAGCCACTACCATGCTGTTTGGACTTGTAGCCTCCACAACTATGAGTTAAATAATTTTTTTCTTTATAAATTACAAAGTCTCAGGCATCTTGTCATAGTAATGGAAATTGGGCTTCTTAATATATACCTTCATCAGTAATTTTCCCCCAAAGGACCAGGTATCAAGTATACATGGAACAAATTTTTTACAATGACTTTTGTTGAAAGGCAACTCAGAACATCTGAGTGAGTACATTTGAATTTTATAGACATACAGTTCCAAATTATTTTTGAGGCAACAAAATTAAACCAACAGGGTCATTTATTATAAAATTACAAACATTTTCTCATGTGATGAAAATGCATGCAAAATTAACAAGCCAGCTTCTCTATCTTCATTGAAATCACTGGGAATGTCATTAAGAGTAGGACAGGGTAGAAAGACAGAATCCTGAGGCATATGCATATCCATCCTGGTTAAAAAAAACTAACACAGCACAGTGATTCAACCATTTTTAATGTTATTTAACTTTGTTTTTCTACTTATTCAACCTAGAAATGAAAAGAACTTTGTCAAAAGTTCACTGCCTTATGGATTGGGAAAGTTTGGCTTTTCTGGTTTTTAGTTTTCTATAAGTTTCTCATTATTGCCTAGATTTTAGGCTCTGAAAGTGAGCTTTAATACCCTTACTGTTGTTACCCAATTTATTACATTATTCCCACTGAGCGACTGCTTGCCACATTCAGTCTAGAGTGAAACTAATGCTCAAGATACTCTTTTCCCTTTCCATTCATAGGCTGTGCTGCAGAAAATTAAATTAAAGTAAGCACTGATGAGTATTGCGTGGTCTATCAGTCTAATGACCCCCACCCCAGTAGGAAGCAAGTTAGTGTGACATGTCCTCACTGAACTGGCACGCGCTTTTATAGTCACCAATCATACTTCAAAGGATTCACACCATCGGTCCAAGGGCATCATACTTAGCAAACTTCAATTTTCCCACTCTCAAGAAAGATCTTTCATTAACTGAGTTGTATTTCATATCCAAATCTTAGCTCCCATTAAAGCTTATAGACAAAGTCTTTATTCCCAGTGCAAAACAATAACAGTAACAAATTCACAGAAAAATCAATGGTGGGGAGAGAACTGTCACTCAGAAAGGTTTTGATGTGGTAGAAATGTTTCCTAATTGATCGTTCCTTCTTTCCCCAAATGCGTAAAGCAAATGACTCCGGCCTGAGACAAAACCCACTAATGTGAGTGGAACGACAGGTTCCTTTAGGGTCCCTGACTATGGCTCTCAGACCCAGTTCTCTAGAGACTTCAACTTCCTGTTCTCTCCTTGAGAATGTCTTCCTGCAATGAATCCCATGTCACACAAACTGGTGAACTCCTTGGTTTCTGATTCATCACATTGCTGTGGTTTGGATGTGTATTTCCCAAAGGTCTGTGTGTTAAAGGATTGGTCCCCAGGACAGTGCTGATGAGAGGTGGTGTAACCTTGAAGAAGTAGGACTCTAGGTGAGGTTCTCATCACTGAGGGTGTGCCCTTGAACAGGATTGTGGGACCCCTGACTCTTCTTCATTTTTTGCTTTGCTCTCTAGCTAAAAGTGTAGGTGGTTTGCTCTGGCAATTATGTCCAGCCACTCATGCCTAGCCACTGCCATCCAGTTCCCTCTGCAGAGGCCCAAATCAGTGTGGCTGTCCAATCTTGTACTGGCACCTCCAGATCCATGAATTAAATTAAAATTTCCTCTTTATAAGTTACTTACCTTAGGCATTTCATTATAGTAATGGAAAGCTGAGTCACGCATGTTCAATCCACCAATACTTAAAAACATATGCTACATGTCAGGATCTGATCTAGCAATTAACAAAATAGATAAAGGCCTTAACTGCCTTGGAGCTGATGTTCTTGTGCTTTGGTTTTGTCGAGGTGTTTGTTTTTGTTTTTTGTTTTTGCATCACATGGACTCCCATTGCGAGACTATGCTCATACTCTTCTAGCTGCTTAGAATCCTATCCCCCTCAATCATTTCCACTTAAATAATTTCCAACATCTTTTGAGTCCAACTCAAATCATATCTCTTCCATGACTCTTTCCCAGCTTTCTCTAGCTCAGAATGTCCTTAAATTCCAGCCAAACACACTCTTTATCAATTATTTAGTTTGCACTACCTTAATTATTATTGATATATGTATATGCACATATCCTGTCTCTGCAACTATACTGAAGTCCTTCCAGGACAGGGAATGATTCTTGTCATTTTTAAGCCCCAACACTAAAAAGAGTGCCCTGTATGAAGAAGGTACATTATAAGTGGTGGTAGCTAAAGGAAATGATAGCAAACTGAAGAGTATTTTTTCCTTTTACCGGGAACAAAGAGGCAATAAATAAATCAAGGATATCACCAGAAGTGGTGCTTTCATTGGTGACAATTTTTTTTTAATTCACTGATAACTACCTACCAGCCAGTTTTCTTGATTTGATCCTAAATACAGTTCAAATGCCTATTGTGCGCTATTGCTTTGAATCCACTGTCTTTAAATTATCCCTTTGGCATTGAAATCAGCTGGTTCATTGATGCTTACTTTAATTTAATTTCCAGGTGAGCAGTCTATGAATGAAAAAGGAAAAAACCTTTGACTCTCATTCTATTTAAAATGAATCAAGTAAGGAGACACTCCGCAGGGGTAATGTAGCAGATTGCATAATACCTATAGCAGTATGAAAATTTACTTTCAGGTGATAAAATTTAAGCAAAAACAAGATGTGCTTTATAGACTTTTTTTAGAGGCCAAGCTTTTCCTAAACTCATGACAGTCATGTGACCAAGTAAGCTCTGTCTGCCAGAGAAAGCTCTAGCATGTAAGCATCATTGCTGTTTTGGCTGGGATTTTCCAGATAGCCTAGGAAACCTGGGAACTTTTGAGAAGCATAAAAATATAACAAACCTTTTCTTATGAATATCATTCTAAAATTTACAGCACATTCATATACTTTATCTCAGTCCTTCCACAAATTCAGCAGAAAGCAGTCAGTATTATATAACTTCTTCTTCTTCTTTTTTTTAATACTGAGAAACTGGATCTGAAGTGTGAAGATTATTGCAAGAATCCATCATATTAGATGACATTCCCATCAATAAAAGCTTTCACCTTCAAATCAGGTCTCCTTTAAGACTTCCTCCACGTTGAGATGGAGGGAAAATTTTTAAAATTAAATTTATCCTAGGAAAGAGACTTTCATACTCAGTTTGGAAGAATCATCGACCAAATGACTTGTTTCAGTGAGTTGTACCTATTGATTTCTTATTTTTCCAGACATACCTATGTATTGGCTCCCTGTTTTCCTTCCTTTGATCCATCTTTCTATGTTTAAAATTAGACAAAATAAATAAGAGTTCTGCCTCTGGCAAAGAGGGTTAATTTGTGGGGACCAATTAATAGATAACAACTAGGAAACACAGGTGAAGCACATTGAAATATCTAATGGAAGGCCTCTTGGCTACAGGGGTGGTGAGAATTTGTGAGTTCAGTATCCTAGAGAGAAGGAAAGCTCAGAGAAATGAATCCAGTATTTGGTGCACTATTTCTGCTCAAAACATGTATCAATTCAAAAGTAGCAGTGAAGAGTTTGAGAAATTGAATAGAGTTTTCATAAGTCTCCCAGGGACAGGGAGTAAGAATTGGAGTCTGGATATATGGGAAAAGGAAAAGAGTTCCTAGCAAATACTCCAGGATTTTTTGTTGTGACATAGAAAGGCTACAACCAAGATGAAAGGACAAAGTAGAAATAGACTCATTAAGACTGAAAACACAGTAAGATCAAACCATTTCCTGAGAGGATTCATGATTCATACTCCCACATCTGACATCTTGCCAGGAGCAAAAGTAAATCTTTCTTGGAAGAACGTATCATCTATAACTTCAAACTATCTCTATAATTTTTCAACACAATGTCCAATATGCACATAAAAAAACAGTCCTACCAAAAGATAAGAATAAGCCATACAACAAAAGAAAATGACAATGAGCAATAATAAACTCAAATACAATGGTAGAGAATAGTAACAGACCCACATGAGACTCATCTATTGAGACTATGAGGAAAGTGTCCAAGAATGTAAAGGATAAGATGAGATACGTTAGGAGAGAAGTAGAAACTACAAAAAGGAGATAAATGAAAATTTTTAACAGAAATGAAGAGCTCAATGAATGGAAAAAATTAATGCAGCTGAAGAAAAACTATAGATGAGAAAAAATTCTCAGACTGAATCATAGAGAAACAAGAGGATAAAAATCAGTGAACATTTTTAAAAGAAGAAGAGGCATATGGAATATAATTTTTTCAAAAGTCTAAAATATGTTTTATTGGTTTCCAATAGAAAGAGATGAGACAAAATGGGACAGAAACAATATGTGATAAAATAATGGCTGAGAATATCTAAAACTAATGAAAGGTTTCAAACCATAGGCTCAAGAAGCACCATCTACACAAAGCAGGGTAAACAGAAATAGAGTCACTCTTAGGGATGTAATAAATTATAGAAAAATGCATACAATGAAAAAGCAATTGGAAAAAAGGGACATATTTCTTCCAAGAAAACAACAATCACACTGAAAGATGACTTCTCAACATGACCAAATGGAATACAGGAGACAATGGTATTAAATCTTTAGAGAGCTCAAAGAAAAATTTCATACGTTGAAATTATTGTTCTATAATGAAGTCTTAATAACAACACTTTCTGATAAAAAACTGAATTGTCCAGCCATATAATCACACTAAAGGAAATACTAAAGAGAGTTCTTTAAGCAAAAGAAAAATAAATCTGGGAGGAAAATGGAAATCCAATAAGAAAGAAGAGCAATGAAGAATTAAATATGTGGGCAAATATAAAGGATCACTGACAGTAAATACAATATTGTTCTATGGTACTTGCAACAAATAGAAGACAGATGATTGATAGATAGAGACACAGATATAGATAGATAGATTGATTGATTTTAAAATAATCATCAAATGGCACACATTTACACAGTAGCAAAAATTAAAGAGATTGGCAAAATTAATTGTTGATGAGGATTTGGAAATCTAGAACTCACACACTGCTGGTGTAAGTATAAATTCGTACCACTAATTTTGAAAACTATTTGACAGTATCTATTAAAATCAAGCATATAGCCTACAAATTTCACTTCTAGATCTATATTCAGCAGAACACATGCATTTGAACCAAAAAGAATGTACCAGAGTATTCATAACATCTAAAAATGGCACCAATCCTTGTCAGAAGACAACATAAATTAATGGTCGCATACTTGTTCCAGGAAATACCACACAGTTATGGAAATGGAGGAAGTACTGCTATATACAACAACACAAATAAGTTTCCAATTATAATCATAATGCTAAACAAAGTTACACTTGCTGAAATAAATATTATATGATTCTATTTGCATAATGTTGATTTTGAAACACAGGCAAACTATTGTGCTAGAGATTATAAATTATAGTTGAGGGAGGGAGAGGTTTTTGTTTAGCAGGGGTCTGATGACAACTTCTGGGGAGCTGGTTAGTCTTGGGAATGGCAGCCACACTGGATACATTGATTTTATCATTCTGTGGGCATAGTTTGTGCATTTTATGTATTAACATTATACTTCAATTAAAATTTACTAAACAACAAAAATAAATTTAAAAGTTTAAATCTATTTATTTTTAAAAATCTAACTAAATTTAAATTTTAAATCTATTTAAAACTATTTATCTTTGAGAATGTTCATTTTCAAATAACGGTTTCCCAATGATTCCACTTTTACTAATTTGTCCCAAGGAAATAATGGTAACAGAATACAATGATTCCACTTTTGGTAACTCATCCTAAGGAATTAATTTTAATGGATATATCCCATGGTGTGCATTTCCTGTGTTTTGAATAGCTATCTCTCCTTATTGTATATTAATTGTCTTCTCAATGTTGTTTCTATGATAAATAATGCTGTGATAAACAGATGATACACACATTTTTTCCTTTAGTTCAAATTATCTCCCGAAAATACACTACCACTGAAAAATGTTTATAAAGAGGATTTAACATAAAATCTGATGTTATAACATAAAGAATAAAAAAAGCTGAGAATGAAATTACAGAGCAAGAATGCTTACAACTTTTCTCAAAGTTAATGAAGAAATAAAAGAAAAGTTAATGAAGAAAGATTGCAAGGAAACATACCAAAATTCCATAATTTTGATTGCCTCTGTTTAGAGTTATTATAAATAGATTTTTCTCTTATTTTTATTACTTGGATACTTTATGGTATATATATATAATTTTTGTAACAGTCACAATGTAAAAACCTCATCATTAAAATGGGAATTTGTTATTTGTAAAGGAACCACCCAAGTTCTCACCCTGACTCTGCCTTTCCCCTCTACTGGGGGGTTTGATTTTGAGCTGGTGCTACATTGTTCATCAATGTCCCCCACAACACACATATTGTTTTGATTTTCATGTTTTAGAACTCGGCTAAAACACAGTAGCAGGGCCTATTGTAACTTCTGTTCAGTTCTTGAACTGAATCTCCCCAGTAAGGATATCCATCCAAGCCAATGTGAGAGACTATATTTCATGGCATGTGATTTTAAAGCAGAGTAGTGTGTGAACATATACACACAAATAGCTCATTAGCTGATGGAACTTGCAGGAAATGTTTGTTGCATGTCATTTGAACCATGAAATAACTACTGAACCCAATTCTCCCTGATTCCTCCATTAGTTCCTGGCATATGCCAAGATGCTACAGACACAAATTCACTTTCCTCACCCTCTAAGTGCTGGTTAGTACATTACTATTGCACAATTTACTTTGGGGAAACTTTTATATTTCTATGTATTTCAGAACTTTTAGTTAAAACCTGGGGGTTAAGAAAACAATGTGCAAACCACACACACTCATTAAAAAAAAGTTTACTCATTATTGGCTGGAAACCTATTGGGAAACTAAATTTAGAACTTTTTTTTCAGAGAATTTCCATGGAAAAAGCAAAATTAATCACTTTAATCATATAAAATTTCGTTATGAGTCATTTCATTCATTCCATTTCAGTGCCAATGTTGTGTAAGACACTATAGTGGGTTCTGGATATTAAAAAATAATAATAATAAAGAGATTTTCCCTGAACTCAATGAGCTCAGAGTCTGGAGCAGAGAACGTAAGTCAACAGTAGGGTCAGGGCTATGATGGAAAACAACAGTGTTGGAGGATCTCCCAGGAGGGACACTGGATTAATTTTCTATTCTTGTGTAACAAATGACCCCAAACTTGTGGCTTACAACAACACATATTTATTATCTCACAATTTCCATGGGACAAGAGTCCAAGCATGGCTTCTACAGGCAACTGCTCAGGATCATACAAGGCTCCTAATTATTGGCCAGGCTTCCTTTCTTTCTGGAACTTGGTGTTCTCTTCTAGGCTTACACCAATGTTAGCAAAATTCACTTGTTGAGAATTAAGGTTCGCTTTCTTTTCTAGCTGTCCATGCAGGGAAATTGTCATCTTCTATAGCCCCCTAAAGATCCCTGATATTTGGCCCTATCACAGGCCATCTCACAGCATGTCAGCCTACTTCTTAAATCCAAATAGGAGAAAATTTGAATTCCATACCTTCTTTTAAGGGCTCACCTGATGAAGTCAGGCCCCCTAGGATAATCCCCCTTTGATTAATTCAAAGTCAACTTAATCATATCCACAAATTTCTTCACCTTTGCCATATATTATTAGAACACTTTATTCTGATTATATGATGTGTATACACCAGAGAGTAGAAAACTTAAAGGTATATTAGGTACTACCCCAAAACTGAACTTTCAGTGGCTGCCTAGAAGAAAAGACAATAGATCAATTAGTAAAGATGAGTATCGGAAAGGATGCAGAGAGGGAGAAGGGTGTTTTAGTTAAAGTTACCAAGTGCAAAGTCACAATGAAAAATATCATGGAAATTTTGAGAAAACAGTGGTTTTTGCATTTCTAACTAGTTGTTTGCTAGTAGATGAGGTTGAGTCTGTAGAAAGAAGAAAGTCAGCGATAGACATGGGCTCATCTTTTGGATATATTGACTTTGTCTATGGAGCTCCCATGAACAAATGACCAGAAGAGATACCAGTCTGTAACTCAGAGAGAAAGGATTATAACAAAAATTATAGGTTTGGGACTATCTGTTCAGAATCCATAATCAAGCCTTAGTAATGGATAAAATTAGCCTTGACATACATGTGGAGAAGACATTCAAAGACTTAGATGTCAGAATAGCACTATTCAAAAGGAACACAGGGAGGCAAGACTGTGAAGAAGACTGAAAGAAGAAGCTAGAAGAAGAAAAAATTATTTCTAGAAGAAAAAGGAGAGGACCTCTTGGAGGTGGGACCCAATGTCCAAAGCAGTCCAAATGTTGAGATAAAGACCCAAAACAATCTATCACCAGATTGCTGTTTAATTTGAAGTAAAGGAAAAAAAACACTGGGGTAGATGGAAGACTAGATGAGCCATGGGAATGCTGTGAGTATGGAAGTTTCTTTGAAGTAGTTCCATATGAAGAGAAGGAGAGAGAGTTGGGCAGTGCAGGGTGGAGTTTGGATTGAGGACCGAGCATAACTTGAGAAGATGCCATAATTCAATGTGTGGTGAGTCACACTAAAATGTTACAGCTGAAACCAACTGTGCTTATAATCTGCACTATATTCATAACAGATGTCAATTAGAGTCTTTTCATTTGGAAAGCTCTCATGGATCGTGCAGGCCAGAGCTGAATCTTTCTTCAACACACTTTTACAACACGAGCTCCACCTCCCCTTCAGAGAGCTTTGATCACAGTGGCAATTTTCCATTAACTTTCATGACTAGTTTGAACTCCATGAAGGAAGATATTGGGTCTGGTCTGCTCACCATTTTATCCCTAAAGCCTAGCACACTTCCTTGCACATATTGTCCATTCAATAAACACATGTCAAGTACATAACTGAGCCCTTTCATTTTTGAGGTAAAGGAAATTGAAGCTCTAACATTAAATTACCTGTCATTGGTTACACTGTTATTAGAGGTAGGTTGAGTGAAGGCGTGTGGGTTCATTTTCAGACTTTTTGAAAGAATGGTCACTTTTCACCTACAGTACCATTATGCATCCTCTGAACAGGCTTTAAAAACATGAACAAACTCCTCCAGGATTTGTACCTCATGGCTGTTACCATCTCACCTCTTCATACATTCCTTTGATGACAGCAACATACAGTTTCCTCAATCCTTTGTTTAAATTATCATTTATCAAGTACTCACTCCATGCTAGACACAAAAAAGCTAAGGATATTATATTTATTTCCATTTATTTTTCATAACAATTTCTTAAGTTGGTTGATATTACTCTTTTTTATAAGGAGGATAACCAAGTCTCAGAGAAGTGAAGTAACTTACCAAAAGATTGAATGTTGGGACCAAGATACAAATGCAGGTCTGTCAGAACTCCAGAAATTAGGACCTTATCCACCATGTTCTGGTACTTTTTTGACTTTGCTCTTTACGAGGTTTTTAACAACTCCACAATTCTTTCTCTACCAAATACACTAGCTTAGGGCAAATACGTAACTTTGCAGAGAAACCAGTTAGCATGTTCAAGGTCCTGTGGGTTGTCATGAGAGAAAGGTATGGAAAGAAAAGTAATGTAAAGCACATTATAGAATGTAAATGTGTTTAGCATTAACTCATTTCAATAATATAAATTCTATGGAAATGAATAATTTGAAAATTATATAGATATGAATATACATATGCATTACAAATATATTAGTAATAGTATTCTTGGTAATGCCACATGGGCATAGACGGTTTGGGCTTCTCTAGATTAACAATTTTTTTAAGTATTATCTGTTATACACTTCCTTCTCCTTCCAAAACAGCAACTACATTTAATCTATTGCTCCTCATGTTTCCTAAGCAAACTACAATATCAAACATCACATATGGAAAGAAACAGAAGAAAACTCTCTAAATACAAACCTTTGTGTTTAAAATAGAAATGGAAGTCAAACATCCTAATTTTATGGATTAAACTATCTGTGACAAAGACAATGCAACTCAGTCTTTTGGCAGAAGTATTGATTGAAGAGTTGGAAAACAGGATTTCTGTTTCCTCCTCTAAAACTACTACTCCAGCAGCTGTGCAATGTAAGAGAGATTTTATCTCCACAAATCAAGTTCTACATCTGTTCAATGAAGCTATGAACATGAGCTCCCTTCTCCCTTGGATTCTGTAAATACAATGCAAGATGGGTTAAAGCAAAGAGTGCCATCAGATTAGAAGAATTTTGTTAATTCAAGAACTCTCTCCAAGATTATATCTCCAAACTCATCCACATAGAAGTACTTCAGGTTTCTCCAGTTAGTATTTAAAATTGAATTCATCATACTTTCATTAGACAAAAAAAAGAGTGCTCCTCAACTTGTAGTCCCTCTTGTAGTAAAGACAGTTGCCTCAGTTCAGACTATCAAGCTAGAAACCTGAGTCTTTTCACAGCTATTATTTCCTCCATTACTTTCACCTGATTGATGGCCATGTTCTGCTGATGTCATCTGAGTGGTGTGTCTAATTCCACGTTCCCTCTCCAATTCCACATTCACTTCTTTCAGTCAGGTATCTTCACCTGAAACCTGGAGAGTTACAAGTCAAATGTCCTCAGCTGCAAATCTTTCCCCATAATGCGTATGGATTTATCCATCAGAAGGAAAAAAAATAGAAGGCATATCAGATGATTCATTGGTTATAAATACCCACATTTATAAATTGCCTCTTCATTGCTTACAGGATAAAAGCAAATTCCTTAGCTCGGAATTCAAGTAACTTACTAAAGGAGGACTCTATACAATCTCCTTAGATTGAGTAAAACCATTTCAGAATTCCACAGTTTATCTTATCTCATGTCTCACACTGGTCAGAATTGCCTCTTTTGCCCAAGCTTGCAAAAGGGAATTCAACCCTCTTGATGGATTAAGACCAATCCAGAATTTTCCTGAGGTCTTTTTTGGAGCCAATTCTTAAGTAACCTCTTGTCTTTGTCTATGGTTCCTGGCACAGAGCTCCTAAACCATTTGAATTTTCCTGAGTGATGGAGTTATAAGCAACCTGAACCACCTAAGACAAAAGCCTTGAACTTTTGAAAGCATTTGGACTAAATTCAACTTCACTTTGGACTAAAATGAACTTCACTTCATCCTTTTCTTGCACTATCTCCAAAATAAAGTCAGGATATAAAATCTTTGTTATAATAACGGAACGATTCTCCAGGACAAGAAATGTGAAAAGACCCATAACACTTGCATATGCTAAATGTTTTTCCTGTGGCTTCAAATAAATAATCCATCTTTACATTATCTTCCTAACCCCTGTCTGGGAAATAAAAATGGTTCCTATTTGCTGTTTCCTATATTGGGAGCCCTTTATTGATAAGAACTATAGATAGCCTCCACCTCTTTCATCTGATCCCCATAGTAACTACCAGAAAGATCTGCCTACAGTAGATAAATTTCTGTCCAGAGACTGATTATAGCCAGTGGAACAGGGAAGGAAATGCCCCTTCATCTATTCTGGATTAGAGCAGAATAACAATGTACATTTTTATAAGATCAAACTGATCATAACCACAAGGCAATTTTGCAGCTAAGAGGGGTATTGCTCATCAGCCACTATTGCACAGAAATCAGCATGGTACCAGGCACAGGCTCAAGGACAAATTGTCTCCTCTCACTCTATGGGCATCAGTATTGCACAGAAATCAGCATGGTACCAGGCACAGGTTCAAGGACAAATTGTCTCCTCTCACTCTATGGGCATAGACTGGGAGGAGATGTTGCCTGGCCACTTGAAATGTCATCAGTAGAACCCACAGCCAGAGATTTAGAGTCATCAGCAGCAAATTGAGCTACTGGTCTCAACTACAAAAAAATTGAGGACAATAGAAAATGGAATTTTACCATTGGTGTTAAAAGATTCCTACTTTCCACCAAAATCAGGAAAAGAGCAGAAAGTCCTACCTGCTTAGGAATCCAAATGAGAAATTTCATAGGCATGAACTAAACCATTACCTCACATGCTACATTTCCAAGACAGAAACGTATAAAATTATTCTCTATTTTGCAAAATGGAGAAGAAAAGGGCATTTCAGAAAATAGGAGTGATTTGACCTAACTACCTGCTAAGAAGTCACAAGGAAAACGGATCTCTTCATTCTGTCATGTCCTGGACCCCAGTGTTCTTCTGACCATGACCTGGCCATCTCTCTGCTCATTAAGTGCCCTGTTCATCATGGAGCAAGCCCAACTCAAGTCAAAGCAGAGCATTCATTCAGCTCCAGGAACACTGAATTGCACCATTAGTTTTCAGAGGCTGATGGCAGGTCAGAAGTTCCCTGCGCCTGTCTGAAATTGAAGAGACCTCTTGGATCCTTCCAACAGAGATTCTATTGGAATCATTAACAGAGGAAAAATACCTTGACATTATGAAGCTTAAGAGTTCATCTGAGTTAAAGGGAATCACAGCTACATAGAAACATTTACCCTGTACTTCATGGTTCTCTTAGTGGTTTTCTTTCTCCCTTTGGGACCTTGAAATATTGGGTCCATAATGTTTTTTTTTTTTTTCATATCCCAGAGAACTAAAAATGCTAAAAGATAAAATATACAAGTTTTCCCATTGCCATAACCTATATACTTGAAAAACTATATAGAAGCTTATATATATGCTGAAGTGATTTGTGAGTGGCACTTAAGACAGTGTCATAGTGTAACAGTGGTCACCTCGTGCTTTGAATATAGTCCTTATTGCTCTGCCACTGAGGCTTATTTTAAAATACTTATGTTTTTTTTATTTCTCTTCTCCACTCCCCCTCCCTAACCTGGGGTACACCTTTCTTCCCCACTCTAGGCCCAGTTATCTGTCCTTGGTGCCAAAAGAGCTAAGAAATAACTATCTCCCAAATTAACAAGTAAATTCCAATCCTCCTACAGGGAATACCTGGATCATAGCCTTTGAACTACCTCTTTTTTAAATCCTGTGTTCTCCCTGATGGTGAGAATCACAGGTTCGGGGATAGAAGTGCCCCATGTTTCTCGTTTACTAGCCTCAGTTCCTCTGCCCATTTATTCAATGGCTGTCTAACGAGAGCCTACTCGGCACTAGGCCCTCTTCCGGGTGTCAGAAAAAGAAATAAATAACTCAAGAAGACATGAAGGCAAATGGAGCAGATGGATCTCTAAACAGATCCATGAAAGCGAGTGCAAAAAGAGAGCTAAACACAAGGTCATGGAGGCATGATGTACATGAACCCCTTTCCAGAATGGGGTTTGAAGAAGTCCTGCTGGAGTGGATGACGTCAGAGCTGAGAGGGGCAGGAGGGAAAAGCTGGGTAAAGTGGGTCAGGAGGGAGAAGAAACTTTTTGTATGTCCTCTCCAAGAGAGATGGCCTTGCATGTGTGACCAGGAGGGCACAATGGGCAGTGGAGAAGTGAAGAACTTATCTCAAGAAAATCAACAAAAATATTAGTATTAATCTTACTTACCTACAGGGAGGAAAGATTTACAAGCTTTATTTTATCCTCCTTTTTCTTCATTTTCCAATTTTTCTAAAATGACTCTATAATGCTTTGACAATGAGAAAAGGCAGAAGCATCATGAATATGAAAATAATACATTTGTTTGCATGGTTTCTCGCTCCCATGACCCTCCCATCATCATCACAGGCCTGAGGAGATGACAGCAAAGGGTCCATCTGGGGCAGTTCTGAGCAAAAGGCCTTACCATATCCATGCCAAAGATGGGCTGCCACATCTCTCCCACCTCACTGTACTGTTTGTCACAACAGCCTAGACAGCATTTCTCAATTTGTTTTGCTTAATGTTGCCATGGGTAAAGATGTCAATGTGGCACTCAAACCTCACTTTAATTTTTTAAGACTTGTTTTTATTTTTGGTTGGATTATCATTTTATTGTTTGTGTCCATCATCAGGATGGGTTTGCATTTTTAAAAAGATGCCTAAGGTGCTCGTCCTCCCTTGTGGGCAGAGAAATGATATCACTGAATGATGAGCTCTCTGTTCCCATCAGATTCAACCTGAGAAGTTGCAAACCCAAAAGGACCTCGGATGGAGCAAACTATAGGGAGTGTTGGGGTACCTAAATTCATAGGTGATAGTTATAGTTGGACATTGAACGTTTATCAAGTGTCAGGCACTGTGCTAAGGCATTCATTTGCATGGTTTTAATCAATTATTGCAAGACTCCTGTGAAGCAGATATTGTTCTTATTATCATCATCATTATCACTATTGTTCCTGTTTTTGCAGATGAGAAAACTGTACCACAGTGAGGCTAAGGAAGTTGCCAAAGACCCCAGACATAGTAATGGAAGAGTTACATTTGAATCTAAGGGTCTTCACTGCCATCCTGGGATCTGTGGCCTAAAGACCATTCCATTTCCTCAATCACACTTCCTGAATCCCCATGGTGTGCAGAGTGGTGGTTCTTCTCTCCCTTTACAATTTCTCATTTTGATCATTCCTTTCCATCCCCACCATCTCGGCTGCTTTCTTCCTCTCTCACCTGGATTATTTCAGTAATATCCTCACTGGAGTTCAAGCCTCTGGACTGACCCTTCAAATTACAAGACAGGAATTTTTTTTTCCAAAATAGAGAACTGATCAAATCCTTCCTCCACTTAAAACCCCTCAGCAGCTCCCCTCACTTTCAGAGTCAAGGTCAGGATCTTCTTAACCAAGTAGACAAGGCCCTTCATGATGTAGTTCCTGCTTTGCTCTCTAACTCATCTCCCATCACTCTCCAATTCCACACCATATACACTGTCTCTCTCTCATACACACACACACATTCACACACAAATGCACACTCTCCTCATCAGCCTTCCTGAACTATTTATAGTTCTCCCCAGGTGGGTCATCAGTAGCTCCTCTCATATGCTTCTCCTGCCCCTGAATGCTCTTTTACCACTGCTTCATCTGTCAAATCCTACTACACATTTGAAGCTCAAGCATCACTTCCTTTAGAATTTAAGATATGGAAGCTCCTTCTCTTGCTTTATCTTTCATAGTGCTCATCGCCCAGTTCTATAATAAATGATCTACTATCTCTCTTCCTCATTAGGCTGAGATATTAACAATAAATACAGCAATATCTTATTCAATTTTGTATTTTCAGCCCCTCTGATAGCAACCAGTTCAGTAAATATCTGTACAGGTAATAAATTGTTTGAGGAGAACTTCTAGTTCCCCAGCCTTGGGTTCCCACACAGAGGAAGTTTCACTAGAGTAAGTCTCCCCCAGTTTTATGGAAGAAAAAACTGAGCATGCCCTGCTCAGAGCCTCCTGGGGTTTTTTCTTGGAGTGGGTTGGCCCTCAGCAATCTTGTCTTCCAGCTTACTTGCGCTCCACCGTGCAGTAAGGAGCCTACTCTTTGGGGAAGCCTATGATGGCTCAGCCATCAAAAATTTTTTTCTTCCTTCTTTATTTTTTTACCAGATTTATTGAGGTATAAATGCTATGCAAAAAAAATGTACTACTAATGCATACAATTTGATGAGTTTGAACATGCATATAACTGAGAAACCATCACCATAAAGCAAAGTACTAACATATCCACCACTTTCAAATTTTACCCCATACCCCTTTTGGGGGGAGTTATTATTTGTTTTTGTGGTAAGAACACTTGAAATGAGATCTACCCTCTTAACAGATTTTTAAGTGCACAGTACAGTACTTTATTCAAAAATAGAGAATTGAGGCACTATGTTGTACAGAAGATCTCTAGAACCTATTCTTCCATAACTGAAATTCTATACCCATTGAACAATATCTCTCATTTCTCCCTCCCTAAACCCCTGGCAATCACCTTTCTATTCAGTGTTTCTATATATTTGATTATTTCTATGTGTTTGAATATTTTAGATACCTAACATAAATGGGATGGCATGGTATTTGTCTTTGTGTAACTGGCTTTACTCACCATCAGAGTGAAGACACTTTGTTTAGGCCAAAATCTATGGTCTCCTATCTGTCTTTTCAGTAAGAAGAGGAATATTTTCATCTTCATTTTTCTGGCTCCAAAGTCTACCTCTTCATGGATTCCAAACTCATAAGAGGAAGAAATATGTGATTTATTGACTCCACAAAACCCAAATGAAATGTTTAATGAAGTAATAAATTAATTACTGAGACAGAGTCCCAAGCTTCAAGAAATTCCCAATCAAATCAAAGCAATGAGAGTGAGAAGCGAGATAGTTTAACTAGTGAGCAGAAGGAGCACTGGGAGATGATGTGAACCACACATTTGCATCAAAGAGGATAAGTCATGTGTGGAAGGCTGTGGACAAATGAGTTGGAAGTCCATGGAGTAAGAATGTGGGGATATAAGAAAAGGAGAGTGAAATTGCTTGGAGAGGAAGCCATTTGCTTGCATGGAATAGTGTAAATGTGCTTCAAAAAAAAATAAGTGTTTAGACAAATTAGGACTTTAATAAAGATGAAAATAACAACAAGCTGTATGGACACTGACACTGGGCCAGGACAGCTTCCCTGGCAGCTGCCAGCTCCACTACCCAGCATTGAGGTGTGGCCAAGTGAGAGCTGGGGATGGAGTCCCTAGAGCCCCAATGTCTCTGTCAGCCTGTCACACACACACACACACACACACACACACACACACCTGGAAAAAGAAACACAAAGAGCATCACAAGAAACAGGGTGGTGTGCTGGAAAGGGCCCTGGGCCTGGAATCTAAACACTACGTTCTCCACCAACATTCCACCTACCAGGGAAGGCCTTTCTGGGTCTGAATGCCTCCTGGAATGATCAAACATGCCTTTCAGGATCGTTGTGGATAGTGCATGGCTTTGTATAGAACAAGGTTGCAGAAACTGTAAAATGCTTTATACTATTTTCACCATAAAATCTAAGTTAAATATGAAGGACCCCTTCCTAGATGGCCAGCAGTGTGTTTCCACAGAATTGCTCCTCTGTTTTCCTTTGCTCACTGGCTGGCTTTGTTCACAAGGGAGGCACGGATTTGAATATTTGGATTGAATATTTTCCGAGACTCTGATTCCCAAGCAAGAGTCATCACCTCTTGCTTGAACAGCCAAGTAGAACCTCTTGCTGTAATAAGGAAGAGAGAGAGGTGGGGGTTTTATTTTGCTAAATAGATGAACAACTTCAAAATAAGCTTTGAATATAAAGACTCAAGCTCTAATGTATAACACACACATTCACACACAAACCTCTCTCTCTCTCTCTCTCTCTCTCTCACACACACACACACACACACACACATACACACACACACACACATTCACATGCAAACTTTCCTTCAGTTCCCCTTTCTTGCAGAGTTAATTTTCTCAAATACAGATGCAGATGGATACTATTCCACATAATAGTGCTATTGATGAGCCTGCTTAGGATCAGTACGGATCACTCCTCCCAAATATTCCATAAAGATATTTCACATATCTAATGTAAGAGCAGCAAGCTGCTTTCTTAGTAAGAAGACACATCAGATGCCATTCCATAGATCTGATGATATCACACTCAGTTCTCACTAGCACTGCAGATCTCAGTGCAAATTGAATTTGTTCAAGTCAAGAGCCCTTAGAGGGAATAGAAAGTTCATCGGTCCTACCTAAGGCATAGCACAAGGTACAGCACTAGTGAGACCTGGGAAAACTCCAATCTCTTAGAGGCCACTTTCTGAGTCATTTGCTTTTTCAAAGTGTCTTATTGTTATGAAGCAGTTGCAATAAGAATGGGCCTCCTAGCTGTCTGGGCCACCAGGCAGGGTCTTTGAGGTGAAATGTCAGAAAGCACCCAGAAAGTCTCCAGAATCCAAAGTCCATTCTGTAATGTCACTTATAACAAGAAAATATGCATCATCTCACTATTTCCTCTACTAGATAAAGATAAGTGACATTATCCTTGACAGAGTGTCTCAGACTTCACCAATTTTATCATCTTCCTGCTCTGAACAGATTCCATGAATAACAAGTAGTGGCAAAGAGAATCAGAGCTAAAAACATCTACAAGAAAACAAAGATTGGTGAGAAAAAAATCTATCGTTGGGATGATCAGAACATTACATATGGAACACAATCCGAGTCAGATTCTTCCACTCATTAACTGACTCCTTCTTAAGACTACATAATATTAAAGATTACATAATATTAGGAATTTCTGAAGGAATGACTGTTAAGATTTGGATATGAGGTTTCCCCCAGAAGTTCATGTGTGTGACAATGCAAGAAGGTTTAGAGGAGAAACAATTGGATCATAAAAGCCTTAATCCAATCATTGACTTAACCCCCTGATGGGGATTAATTGAGTGGTAACTGAAGTCAGGTAGGGTATGGCTGGAGGAGCTGGGTCCCTGGGGACATGGCCTTGAAGTATATATTTTGTATCTGGAGAGTGAAGTCTGTCTCTCTGCTTTCTGATCATCATTGAGCCACTTCCCTTTGCAACACTCTTCCACTATGATGTTCTGCCTCATCACAAGCCCCAAGGAAAGGAGCCAGCCTTCTATCGACTAAGACCTCTGAAACCATGAACCCTCAAATAAACTTTTCCTCCCCTGTGCTCATCAGATCATTTAGTCACAGCAGCGGAAAAAGCTGATTAAAACAATGACTGAGCATATTGGTACACTTAAAGGCCCTTAAAATTGATTTCCTCTGGCAGATCAAGAAGCAAAATTTTCCCACAACCATATGTGCTTATAGACTGAATGTCCAGTAATTGGAGACACTGCTATATGCCTGGAATGTATATGAGTTCTGTGATTTTCAGCACTATATGGAACAATAGTAGTCACCACTTACAGAAGAACCTATGCTCAAGATTTCAGTTTTTTCCATTTTGATGATAAAAAGAATTTCTTGAATATTTTTGGCTTTGTTTTTATCAGTGCATTCTAGTTATGCATATTAGCTGGGTTCCTTCTGACATAATCATACTTGTAGGGAATACAGTTTGCTCTGCTTCAGTCTGCAGTGCTTTCTCTCTCCCTTTCTTCCTCCAACTTCCTATTTTCCTTGCTCTACTTGGTCCATCTTTCTTCCATTTTTTAATTTTTTTTAAATTAGTGCTTTATAGATATACATAAAGGTGAGATTCAGTGTGGTATATTCAT
Source organism: Callospermophilus lateralis (assembly GCF_048772815.1). Classification (NCBI taxonomy): domain Eukaryota; kingdom Metazoa; phylum Chordata; class Mammalia; order Rodentia; family Sciuridae; genus Callospermophilus; species Callospermophilus lateralis. The sequence continues at coordinate 6,098,543 of NW_027516477.1, forward strand.
ATAGGCACATAGTACAGTTTGGTCAATTTCACTCTACCCTTCCTCCCTTTTCCCTGCCCTTCCTCCCCTACCCTCAATCTCTTTCTTTTACTCCATTGATCTCCCTTCTATGTTCATGGGGTCCCCCCTTTTTTCCCTTATTCTGGGCTAGCTTTCTCATATGAGAGGAAATATTGGACCATTGACTTTTTTGAGTCTGGCTTATTTCATTGAGCCTGATGTTCTCCAGTTCCATCTATTTACCAGCAAATGTCATAATTTCAACTTTAATAATAATTATTAAAGTAAATTTAATAATAAATGTAATAATTTCCTTCAAAAAATAATCAAAGCTCTTTTTAGGGTTTCTTAACCTCAACATTATTTACATTTTGAATTACATGATTCTTTTTGTGAGAGGGTGGTCCTCTGCCTTGGAGGATATTTAGCAGATGCCAGCCGTGTCCTCACCACAGTTGTAACAACCAAAACAAAAAACAAAAAACTCCAGTCATTGCCAAATGTTCTCTGAAGGACAAAATTTCCCCCTGATTCAGAGCCACTGCTATAGAATGATTTTTAAATGTTAAGATTTTTAAATGTTAAGAATAATTTACCAGTGACTCAGGAGGCTGAGGCAGGAGGATCACAAGGCCAGCATCAGCAATTTAGTGAAGACCCAAATAACTTAGTGAGACTCTGTCTCAAAATAAAAAATAAAAAGTGCTAGGGATGTGGCTCAGTGACTAAGTGCCCTGGGTTCAATCTCTGATACTAAAAAAAAAAAAATGTTCCTCAAGTATAAGCTTGAGATAGTGGTTAGAGTAAATTATTGGATTCTCTCTATATATTATCAGTAAGAATTGTACCTTTGAAAAAGTTTAAAAGTTAAGTATATTTAATGATGCCTAACATATTTTATTGGCTGTATTTAACAAAAGGCACTATGCTGCAGTTGTTTTTGACAAGCATGAAAACATCACAGCATGCGACTGCAAAAGGAATTATGGAGAGAAATTACAGGTGATCCATCTTTCAATGAATTATCCACCTCAATAGCCCGCAGAACTCAGCTACCAATTAACACCTACTTTATTACATGTTGGGATGTACTTAATAACTTTCATGTGTTTATGCACTATTACCTTGACTGATGCCTCTTGTACAATTAGGCATAATTGGCATATCCATATGCAAAAGTTAAAAGGATTAACCCTCTTAAAACTAATGAGCATTTCTGTATCCAGCTGCTAAATGAGACAAAGTTAGCATTTTTTACTTTTGGGCAGGATTTTATCATGCAGTTTCTCATTGTTGATATTACCTTGTTACATAACTTTAGTTTGGGGGGTTGTATGCTGGACTGCTAGAGAATAAGAGTTTTCCAAAGTTAAATTAGCTATAATTATCCCAGCTTTTGTTTCCGAATTCTTAGCCTGGGCAATATATATTCCTTGATAAGGAACAAAAATAAAAGGTACTTTGGGTTATGTGTGCTCAGTGCATAATTATATAAAAGGGGTATTTTAGTGAGGATATGTCATTTCACTGAGAAAACTTGGCTCAGAGATACTGTATTGAAAGCTTGCCATGGCACTAATTTTCTTTCTGTCTCAGTTCTTTTCATCTCTTTTTCCATGCACAATTTTCTGACTAGATACTGACAGAATGTAAAGTATTTTGGCATATTTATTCAAACAAGCCTGTTAAAGTTATCTGCTCAAGCTAAACTAAGAACTTGATTTTTTCAGAAGTTGGGTGATGGGGTGAGGTCAAGGAAGAGATTTTGAATTTAGGACAAGTGGGAAGAGATGTCTTCTAACCTGCCCATGTTCATGTGAAGCACACTTAGTTGTAACAGAAATTCATATAAAATTGCATACTTACGGACCATACATATGTTATGCATCCTATTTGATAAATGTCTTATATATAATTTGTTCACCAGTATAATGATTGTATAAATCTTATATAGACTTATCCAACTCTACAATGCACAAGAATCTTATATTACATAATTCATATTGATGTTATTACAAAAATGAGTTTAAATATGCTGATATCACATTAATTGAATCACTTCATCATTCACTTATGAATTTTTTTTATTTTGTTCAATTAAAAATATTTTATCATGATTATATACTTAAAACACAGTGGCTTCTATCCCAGTACTTTACACAGAATGGAGATATTCTCCATGGGATATCGCTTTTACTCCAATTCACCACTGATTAGGTGCTTTTATATTCTAGGCATTGCTCCTGTTACCAATGCATCAAGGTCTGAGTTGACAACACCATCTTTGAGGTTTCTGTCTCAAAACTGTTCTGCTGACTCTCAATTGGATACCTATAGACACACACTCAACCAGTTGATGCATGCCATATTCATTTCTTCCAACTTGTTTGGAAGGGATTTAACACTCCAATGAGAAACTGCAATTGGTGGGAAAGAGAAGCGATGGATAACAGTCCCTCTCTGCACTCTGGTTCAAGAATTCTCACTTTTATTTTACATGACACTTCAAAGGATCTATAGAGGAATTAATCCACAGTTTAGATAAACTTAGTAATTTATCCTTCAATTAGCTTTCTTTCCATTTTTTCATTGTTAGAAATGCCTATTGCGAATTTGTTGGGGTCACTCATTCCTGTTTCCTCCTGGAAACACACACACACACACACATACACACACACACACACACACACACACACACACACACTTCATTTTAGCTCTAGTTTTAATGGGGACAAACTTTGAATCTTGAATGGTAAGTGCTCTAGAAAGCAGTGCTTTGGTAATATTGAACCACTATAAATCTCGTAAGACTGGTGATAAATGGAGTGATGGTAGACAGTGCTTGGCTTAAAAAAGCATCATGGAATTGTCACATAGTAGAATGGAATAAGATAAAGTAGGAAGTTGAATCATTAGCTTATACAGGATAGCTATATTTAAACCATATCTGGGCAATTAAATTATAAATGATATCAAGTTGACTGGTAGCTTTAGAGGCCTTGAGAAATGAATATGACATGTTCAGAGTTAGGCAACTGTCAACTCAAGGCATAACACAAGAGTTAGAATGACTCTCTGCACATATTTAAATAGACACCTAATGCCATTATCCACAGGGTGTTTGTGCTGAATATCAAACTCAGGGCTGAGCCCAAACTACTTAAGCTACAATGTTCAGTAAATGCAAACCCTCAAAAAAATCTGTGATAATACCTTTAGTATTATGGGAGGAACCAAGTGATAACCTCAGACTCGAGAAGGGGAACTTTGAATTTATCAGCATAAGTAAATTGAATGCTCTACTCTTCTCCTAAACCCCTCAGCCAGAAGAAGTGGCAGCCTTCTTGTAAGTAGTGGCCTTGAGATATGGTCAATATTTCCCAATTTATATATCTAAATTGGGATATCTGATCAAAATATTGGCCAAAGCCTCCCTCACTGCATCCATGATGATAACTATGGTCAACACAATCAAAGAAAAGAAACACAATGCACATTGTAGGAGAAAATAGTGTACACATCTCTCCCCCATATTTTGAGCTATCTGATTATTTACTGGAAGAAAGCAGAGTATACTATGTTAGAATGAGTCTGAGGGTATTTGATAGTGAGGCTGAATGTAAGGCTGCATAGGAAATGGACAAAAGTAAACAGAAGGTTGATAGCAGGTGCCACAGTGAAAAACCATGCTTTCTCACTGAGTTTTCTAATGTAGTTGAGGTCTCATTTATTGAAAGCAAGGCAGGGTCCCCTTTAGGAAGTACTCCACAGTACCACTGCTTATACACTTAATATATAATATCCCATCACTTTGCCATAGGTACCTTAACCAGAAAGGTCCTTATCAGACCTTTGGGTGCTTACCAAAAAAATTGTACTCTAGAGAGAGATATATATCCACCATTAGCAATTGTTGTTGGTAAGGCCTCTGAATCAATATTGATACCAGTGCTCTAGTAGAGGTATCATGGAACCTAGAATGTGGGTTTATGATCAATTCTAAATGGAGTACTGGCATAAATTAATCTTGCAAAAGGATCAGTGGTTTAATGACACATCTCAGATCTGAGTACATAATTGGAATATAGCACCTGGCAGAGACCTACTCTTTGTGTCTCAGCCTATAGAGACAGAGCCAGTCATCATTCCTGTTCTATGGGATTACTTTCCAAAGAACCATCTATATACATGCCCTCATTTCAGATTATGCTTTCAGAGAGGAATCTAGCTTAAACAATGCCTCAATGAACTATATAAACCAAGAGTCATTTCTAAATTTTCTAATAAATACATGGGGAGAAAAGTTGTATTGCTTGCTTCTGAGCTTGACCTACCTGCTGGACACCTGTAATAGGAAACAATCATCATACAGGTGAACCCGCTTCTACAGGAAGCCATCAGAGAACAAAGAAAATATGGAAACAAGCCAATTACTCATAAAGCCATTCGAGTCACACATACACGTTTCCTTAATTTATCAGTTAATTAGGTCAGTTTGTTACATTGTACACATAAGCAATTTTGATTTGTGTCTCTGCAGAAAATATACACCTATGAGAAACCCAGGCACTTATTCCTGAGTGGTCTGGGTCCCTAGTTACATGCACTCATTAGGATATGGTAATGTACTGTTAAAATTGGACATGAAAGTGCCAGTAGACATCCCAGTGTATCAAGTGTCAAAGAGTCTTCCATGTCCTGACAAGGAAGCACACTGTACTTTTTGGGGATCAGTGTCAATTACAATTGCTTATATGACAATTTATTTTTTTTACTTTTCCTGCTGATCTGCTGCCATTAGAAGACCAAAGTGACCAAGTGCAGCTGCAACTTTTAAGGTGAGTGAAATTCGTGTTATATCTCCTGGTTAAGAGGAACACTCACCCAAGCTTGACCAGAAATGAAGGGGATTCTGAGAGACTGGATTCTTGATTTTAAGTCCTAGACAGTCCTAGGACAAATTTATCACATTATTCTTCATAAAGGTATTTCCTCCTTAGGAAGAAGGTGTTTGCTAGGTATGTTGGGAATCACCTGTCTTCATCCTGTAGATCCTAAACTCATATATTGGGATCTACCTCTTGGCTTCACAATGCTATATAATGAGTGTTGGTTTAAAAATATTGCCCTATGCTGAGAGAATGTCAACTCTAGCTGGTTCCTCAGTGGTGACTTTCAGAGACAAAGGTACTATGTAGCTTGTTCTCTAACCCTGGTGTGTTAGATCTTTTGAAGAGATTGGGGGTTAAGAGTCTTTTTATGAATTAAGCATGATGGGTGCACAAATGGACCTAAGCAGCCCAAGCAAAAGGACTATCCAGGTATTTTCTATTCCCTGCTTAGTAGAACCCATGCAAGGATACACTCAGCCATTTCTGGTGTCTGCACATGTCTGAATGTTGACCAATGTATGACTCATCAGAGCAGGAGCCAGTGGGTAAATATCCTCCTTTTCTATTCCTTGTAATATAATATAAAGCTCATTCTACGTGACTTCTCATAAAATTCATCATGGGATCCAGCCCCCTTTGACAGCGGTGATAAACTCGATGACCCACTATTAGATTTGTCTGCCCTTCTTCTCTCTTTCACTTTTCACTGATTTTCTGAATAGATTTCCAGTGCATCATCCTTGTTTTCGGCATGTAGGTGTGATGTTTGGGAGCTGGTTAGCCTAAAACCAACATCCTGATGCTTTGTGAAAGTCACAGTGATTGCTGCAAGCTATAGAAATCTAACCCAAACTGGTTTATACACACAAAGTGACTCATTAGCCAAATTAGCTGATAAGTCCAGGCAAGTGTGGATCCAGGAGCTTAGATCATTTTAATAGTCATAGGCTATGTCTCCTCTTCCTGCTCTGCTTCTTTTCCTTGGTGGCTTAACCATGAAGATTATTCCTGTGCATGATGGCCTACTTATAGCAAAATAGTCTCAAGTTCAGCAGAAAAAAAGATACTCTTTCTTAGCAATTCTAACAAAAGATGTGGACTTAGATTTCTTTGTCTCCTTGTCTTAGATAGGTTGGGTTGTATTCTCCACCAAATAAAAATCCACACCTTGTTATGATCAATCTCAGTTACATTTCTAACCATGGAGCTGAGTGGGAGACACCAGACCCTCATCTCAGCAATGTGGATTGAGTGGTAGGGGTGGTTCATTGAAAAATAAATAAATAAATAAGAAGCAATTGCCATTAACAGGAACGGATGTTGGGCAGAGAGAAACAAAGCTCTACTCCATGATTTAGGCCTCTCAGCTTTATGCCCCAGTCCATTTTTGTAAGAAAAACTTGTGCGCTTGTGTACTCCCTGCCCCCAGTTGCCACCTGAAACAGGGCACACCGCCCTTCTGCCAGGAACCCCTAGTTCTCCTACCCCTTTACAAACCCACCATTAGCCCCTACATCTACCTCTGTTCACCAAGTGCTGAGATCTTCCCTGAGTGCTGCAACAGTCTCCACTGCTCTCTATGAGGTGCTCTATTTCTTCACAGGATGCTCACAGAGGAAAAATCACTCATTCATCGATGTCCCTTAACACTGCTTTTGTTTCACGTGTGGCCATTCAAGCAGCAAGGGAGGCCTCCTGAGGTCATCGGAACCTCATGGATGCCTCTTGTCAACTACCAGGGAGGCACCATAATAAACAGAGAGGTAGGCTGAGGCAAGGTGGTGGCTCAATTCATCATGGAACTAATAGAACATATCCATGGAGTGATCAAAGAAAGATTCAAGGAAGAGAAAAAGGATGCATTGCTAAAAATGTGTAGCAGAAATTTTTGTTTTTTATATTTAGGGCACTAGGCTGAGACTTGAAAATGGATTAGTTTTTCAGGATCTCTTGAAACATTTCTATCTTAAATCTCAAGGAGAGAAGCAGTCTCTGTCCACTCTGCTGCTTACAACCTATGCAATATGGAAAATTTAGACGTTCCTGCCTGATCGGGTACTTTTCTACCTATTTACAGCCAAAGGAATGGAAGAAAACTGCTTCAGACACACTATTGAGTGGCCTATGGTTGAGGTCTGAGGCAGTGTGGAGCAAAGGGTTCCATGTCCAGGTGGCCTAATTAATTTCCTCCAAGGTCTTGAACTGCAACTTAATTTTTTTCCCATCACTTCATAGTCTCATCACTTTGTCACTCTGTGAATAAATGGAGAAAGCATATTTAGGTTAATGCTAAGGACTTATCCCACTGGAAAGGGGACTTAAGCTTTCTGATTTATTTATGGTGAGTTCAGGAATGTCATTTCTAAAGTAAAAACAACTAGAAATTAGAGCATGATTCATGCATGGTCAGATAGACAAGGTGCTTTGGAGGCTTGACCTGAACCCCCAGCCCTCTTTCAGCTACAGTAAGAACCTGGATTCCCAAAACAACTAAAAGAGTACATTCTGATTGCTTCTCTTGCTCTATGTAGGACTTAATTATATGGCTTTATCAGAAGAATTATGCCCCCTTTATATCAAATACCAAATAATATGTTTCTTTGGAAACACTTATTCTCTTCAAACTGGATTACGTTGCAAATTGACATTAGATTTAAATAGGATCAAAAATATTCCCCCATGATTAAATATTTCTTGGCTAAATATTGCCTGTAGCTTACTTTCCAAATTCTGGCAACCTATATGAAAACTTTTTTGATTTTGTTTTGACCTGACATAACCACCAAGAATTACAATTATATTCTATTTCCCAAATATAACCTGTTTGTTGATACATTCTGATTTTGTTTTTTAAGTTCTGTCTGAAATGACCTTCCCTGGCTGGTGTAATATAATCAAGTTGTTACCTTTCTGGGAAGCCTTTCTAAATCTCAGCCCCTCCCTCCTCTGTGCCTCTCAAGAAAAGTACCCTTTTAAGATTATTATTATTATTATTATTATTATTATTATCACTATCAAACCTCAATTTTACCACCACAACTCATAGAAATGAATTGCAGAAATGGATACTTACAATGCATGAATAAATAAGTTATATCTTAGAGTTACATGTTGATAGTTTATAATGACTTGTTTGTCTTTTCTCTTTCCTCCTTCTTTTCATTTTTTTCTTCTTCATTTTCTCAAGTTATTTTCCACCTAATTTAACGAAGTTCACTTATTATGTGTGTGTAGTTTACTTTGTGTATATCCCTGTAAACAGGACACAATCTCTGACCTCACGATACAGCCATTTTAGCATCATGTGACTCTGTGTCTCATGGTGTATGTTCAAGAATGATTAGGATCATGCAGGAAAGTAAAACAGAGAAAACAGAGAGAGAAAGATTTTGAATATTGTGGTCAAGAATGTTTTCACTTGGACATATTTGAGCAAATTGCTAAAAAAAAAAGTAAAGGAGAAACCAATCTGGGAGATAGTAAAGGCCAGGAGCAAGAACATGCCCAATGTGCTGTAGAAAAGCCAGGCAGCCAGTAGGGCTGGAGGCGGTGGTGAGCATAGTCCCTGACATGACAGTGAGTTAGAGATGGCCTTATATTCTCATGGTAGAAATATGATATAATAATTAAATCAGTTAGCCACTACTATATGAGAGGCCTTCTGAGAACTGGCAGCTGAACACAGCAGCAATTTATTACTTCTCACGAATCTCCTAAGCTGAGCAGCTATGCCAGTCTAAACTCGGGTTGGCAAATATCAACTAGGCTTACTCATGAGTCTCAGTCAGCTGGCAAGATGTTAATGCCTGGGATATCTTGGATGGCACCTGCTAAGATAACTTGGCTGAAATCTGAGTCATCTTTCATCCTCCAGCAGTCTAGTTAGCTCACCTTTCTCCTCTTGGCTATCCAAGGAAAAAGGCAGAAGCATGCACAGCTTCCAGAAGGTGCACATTGTCATGTCTGTCATATTCTAGAGGCCAGCAAAATTCACAACACCAGCATAGACTTAGGGTGGGGAAATTGAACTCACTGCTTAATGGGACCTCTGCAAATTCATACTCCAAAGGACATGGATATACAGAGATGAGTGGAGAACTTGCACTATTTTAGCAATAAATCAACTTATCAATCATAGTTATTCACATTCTCTCACATAAATATATCCTTACCCACTCCCAAAGAACCCTAAAGACTAATACAGTCATGGATCAGACTCAAAATCCAGCACTTTTTGATCGAATTCACATCTGAATATGGTGTCTCTTAATGAAGAGCTATGAGTCCAAAACACAGGTTCCTCTACTCCATGCCCAATATAAACTCAGTGGGGAGCTGGGGCAAGGTGGGTATTATAGATGATACCACTGAGAAAGAACAAAAATGGAGGATTAGAAGATCATAATTCACAGCAATTCCAAAATCATCCAGCTGTTACTAGATACCTTGACTCTTGGGACTAAGAGTGTTGCTTGATCAGGCCCTATTCTCCCTGCAAGTGGTATGTATCCCATTGATACTCAGGGTTTTGGTACACATTCCACTTTTTTGGGGCTGTGCCTTCTGAAATTAATTTCCTTATTCATCCTCTCTGGTCATTTATGAAGGTGGTATTTTATAATATAATATATACTTTGGGCAATGTTTTAAACCTACTTCCAACATATTGTAAATACCTTGGATGTGACAAGCTGCTATAGAAAACTTCCCTTAATATTCTTATAAAGGATTTTTTTCCCCAAAGTATTGTATGAATCCAGGTTTTCTAGAGGAACAAACATAACCAATAGAACACTGATAAATATATATGCAGAGAAAGAATTTATTTTAGAATCATGATTCATATAATAATTGAGGCCAGAAATGCCCAAACCTGCTGGGTGGGCCAGCAGGCTGGAGATTCAGTAAAGAGCTGTTTATTCGCTCAAGTTCAAATGCCATCTGCCACTGCCACTTGCTTGGGTAGGTCAGTGTTTTGTTCTGTCAGCCTTCAAGTAATTGGGTGAGGCTTGCTCACGGTATGGAGAGCAATCTGCTTTACTCAAAGATGCCTGATTTAAAGGTTAATCTCATTAAAAAGTTCCCCCCTAAAAACATTCAAAATAATGTTTACTACTTATGTGGACACCTTGGCCCACCCAAGTTGACATAAAATCAACATTTCAGGTGTTTATTAGATACATGTTAATTATTTAATAAGTTGTAACAAACAACCCTTCAGTCGTATCTTTGATTTAATCTTTGGCTCCCAGTCTTCATTAGACTTGGAGAATTTTTTCCCAAGTACAATATTGAAAGAGGGCATACAGTTTTTTTGTTTGTTTTCAAAAGAATTTTTATCTCCTTTATGCTCCCTCTAAGCTCCACTTACAAATTCAATAATTCCTTTATTAGCTCATCTCTTTCTTTTATAATTAATATTTTTCATATTTTCATATTTTTTCTTATATATTTCATATCCTTTCCTGAAATTTTTTATGACTCATGTCCATAAGATTATTAGATAAATTTTCTGTCTGCTAAGTTAGTGCAGATGATTGATTTGCCAATAGTTTCACTACTGTGCAACATAAGATGACATATTTCCCACCATGTATAGCAATTTTCTCATCATATTCCCAGCCCATATTTGTTGCTTGGACTCAAAGACATTACTAGGTATTTTATTTACTCATGGAGGGATCTCACAGAACACTACCATTTTCTATCTCAGTTAACTATTGCTGCATAAGAAAAAATCCTCAGATTCTAGTTTCAACACAAAAATAGTTTCTTATTACTTATGCATATGTAGGTTGGTTAGGGGGTCTTGCTGAATTATGTCAGGCTCAATTGACTTAATCTGATCTTCACCTAACTGTGATCTATAGTCAGGTGGTATGTCATTTGGGAGGTGTCAAAAATGCTCAAAGGGCAAATGGACTTTGTTCAAGGTTACTGCAACAGAGGAGAAAAGGAAGAGTTCAGTCTAAACTCAACTTTACTAAAGTGTGGGAGGAATTTTAAGCTCTGTGGTGAGTTAATGGAAAATACTGGAGGATGGTAAGGGGAAGTCACACGTCAACTGTGTTTGCTAACTGGCTTTATCAAAAGGAGAAATAAACTGCTTACTCTTTATGACTCCAGGTACTTTTTGAGTAGGTGACAAGAAAGTTAGGCTACAAAGACTGGGAGCTAGGAGTTCAGTGTTCCCTGACAATTACTTTTCAAAGGTTTGGTTCTTATTTCCTTGAGGATGATATTCTAGGGTTGTAAAATTGGCAAGAGACTTTTTTTAAAAAAAGGTTCATATGTCAAAGTTACAGAAAAAAAAATTTAATTATGTATTTCCTGAAGAAGGTGCTAAAAGAAGGATAGTCAGGAACCTAGAACCAGAAAGAAACCTGCATAACCCTGAAGGAAATATTAAGGTTGCCTTGCTCTGGGGTAACAGGATTAGGATGATTTTGTCTGACATAACTTTGTTCTGCTCCAAGTCCCTCACTATCCAATAGACCAACTCAGACGTGCCAAATTCAAGGGTCAGAGAGTTAAAGTGAGAACAGGAAAGGCCTTCTGAGAACAAGGCTTGGAACTGGCATGCTGTTACTTCTGCTGCATTCCATTAACAAATTAGAGATAGAAGCATAATAAGGACAAAAGGTGGGCAATAAATTCCACCAGTCATGGTAGAGACAGGCATGTTGCAAATCACTTTGCAAACATCATGATTGCATGGAGTCAGGAAATTGGGGATTTTGGCACTAAGTTTATCCCAGTGATTCTCCTTGCACAACTATAACTTAAAATTACTTAAAAAACTTCCCTGATCCATAGCAAACCAGGACTTCTCTATAACCTGAAAAGATGGATTTTATAAAAGGAATATTCTGAAGCTTTCTTCTAACTGATGGTTAAAAAACAGTACTCCATGAAATATATATCATCAGTCACATATTAACTGAGCATGAACTTCTAAAACCTGGGGTGTTCCCTATGCTCATAGCCAGCCTGTTTCACTCAGTGTTCATCACTCTGCTCAGAGTGCAGAGCATGCTGACTTGGCCACTTTTTCTAAGAGTGTCCACCTTTTCCCTTCGGTTTCTGTCTGTACTGTCTCCTTCTGTGTCAACCTTGTTAAATAGACTTCTTACAGGGTTGGGGACGAAGATGGACACCAGTGGAGATTTTTCAATGAGAGGTAATTCATGAGACTGATAGTCTAGAGTCATGCATGCATATTGGTGACTGAGTTTTTAGTAGTCATTTGCAACTCCCATAAATAAAGATGTTGGGATTTCGGTTTTCCAGGTTTAATTCTGGCTGTCTTTGGAATTTAGAACCTGTGTGCAATTTGCTACCGATCTTTTTTGATGTATTTCAGAAAATGTAGAATGATCTTAAACATATTTTTGTAGTGGGTCATATTGTAGGTGTTGATGAATATGGAAGACCACTAAGGACTGCAGCTGTAGAAATCAGGGTGCTACCACCAGGGGACAGAATCAGGTTGAGGAAAAATCCAGGCACCAAGAATCAGAAGTAGACATGATTCTGATGAATTAATGGAAGCAGTGGATACGACACTTTCCAGATGAATAATTTTAACTTCTTTTTTTTCCCCCCAGAAAGAGAAATTTTGTAGTTTTGTTTACACTGAGCAAAAGACTTAGAGAGTTCTAAATAAAAGGTAAATCAAAAGAACACCAATATTTATTGCAAAACATCCAAAATCACTGTTCTTCTACTTTGACTTGTTTAGAAACATTAAAGTGCCTTAGAAACTAGCAAGAGATGCATTTTTCAATAGCAAAACATCATTTATTTAACATGCACTACTGGTTTATTGTTTCTTTTATCAGGGTAATTTCACTTACTGCTGTTTTCAAGAGAGCAGCTACCTCCGCTTTCTTTCTTCCTCTCATCCCTTCCATACATACCTTCACCAATCAATTACTCACACTGCCTGATTATTGCCCACCCCCTTCACTTCCTCATTATTTTCCATCTCACAAAGAGAATCTTCTAACGCTGAACTGGGTAAATGATAGGTGATCTAGAAAATTATCTTCTTACAGGGTTTGAATTATTTTTTATGACTGCTGGGTGACAATTTCTATTACTCATCCCACACCAAAACAAAAGGCAGTGATTTTCCTGCTTTCACATCTTAAATGAAAGTAACCTTTATTCATCAATTCTTTTTTTTCCCCCATGGTCATAACTTAGACTAATAAAAGTTGATGTCATGGGTGGAAGAGAGGTAATCTGAGTTTATAATGAGAATGATACTTTATCATTCCCAACAGATCTTGGGCTCTGTGTAGGCAGTAATTAAAGGAGGGTCTCAGGACTTGTGAGGACATAAATAAGCTTCCTTGGAAGAGATCTTTATTGAAGCACAGTGGGGACAGAACTCAGAATGGTGACAAGAAAATGTTTCAGAGATTGTGCAAGTGGGAAACTGGAGGTCTCTGCTGAGGGCCAACTGTTCTCAAGTGTCCTCAGAGCACAGTGAATCCTGGAGGTGCTCTCATCACTATTACAGAGGGGCAGAGAGACTGAGAAAAGCTTCCAATTAAATGTGAACGGCTCTTATGTGGAAGAAAGGGTTCTGCCACTATCCTGGATATAAGGGCTGCCACTGAAGCACAGGGAATGAGCAAGCCAGGTACCTGGAAGAAAGTGATTCAGAGAATAGAGAGAGATTCTGACCAGGTAGATGTGGGGGGGGGGTAGAATGGAGACCAAAAAAAAAAAAAAACACAAAACAATAGCATCTGAAACTGCATCTCTTTGATCTCTTTGGGTCTGAACAAAGATTCTCCCTTGCAGTTAGAAGTTTCACAGTGTCCTTCAATATCCTGGTAAGGTCACTTCTTATTACAGAAATAGGATGTTAAGGAATGCATGAGAAGGCTTAAGAAGGAATGGGTTATTACCCCCTCTTTCTGTCTCTCATTTAAGACATTTAGGGAAAAAGGAGAGTAGGGAGGAGCGAATGAGATTGGTGGTGGAGAGAATGAATAAATGGAAGGAAGGAAGGAAGGGAGGGAGGGAGGGAGGAAGGGAGGGAAGGAGGGAGGAAGGGCGAGCTTGTCAAGAAGGGAGGAGCAGGGAGGACAGGAAGAAATCTTGGGACCTATGAATCAGTCCTGCAGCGATCTGACTTGCAGTCAGGTGTAATCAGGTTGAAATGAACATCACCTGTGTTGAGGGAGTAAGAGCAGAAGCCATGCTCTTATTTCAGTAATTTCAGTCTGGGAGATGGAGTTTAGCATGATCAGGAGAGAAAGTGAACTGCCAAGCTGGCCATCCTATTTAGTTTTTCTTAGGACTGGGAGATGATTTTGATGTGAAGTTTTCTTGTTTATCACAAGAATTGTGAGGTCCTTTTGTAATCTGTTAGTAGTGGTACCTTTTTTTTTCTCTCTCACCCTTCATTCTCCATTCTGTTTTTCTAAAGTAGTGCATCAAATCATGTGGCCTTGAGAGTATCATAAAGTTAGGCCACATGTCCCAGTTTGACACATGCTGATTTGGGCTGGGAAATAAAGAAGTTCTGGAGCAACTTCTGTGGATTTGGAGGACACCCTGACAGATCCAGGTTGTGCCACCCTACCTTGCATGTATAAATTCGATGACTCTGACAAGGTCCAGGATTTGTGCTATGGTTTGGATGTGGTTTGAGTGTGTTTCCCAAATATCATGAGTTAGATGCTTGATCCCATGTGGCTATGTGGAAGGTGACAGAACCTTTAAGAAGTATGGCCTAGTGGGAAGTAACTAAGTCACGGGGGGCATTTGATGTAGTTCTAATGGACCACGGTTAGCTGTCATGAAAAGGTTGTTACCAAAGAGCAAGACTGGCTCCTGCCCACTCTGGCTTCCTGTCTTGCCCTGCAAACTCTCCTTCTCCCATGTGCTCACAACGTTGTGATGCCACCTGCCAGGAGGCCTTAACTGGAGCTGAGCAGAGACCAGGAAAATTTCTTGAGCCTCCAAAACTGTGAGTTAAATAAATCCGTTTTCCTTATAAAGTTCTCATCCTCAGTTATTTTGTTAGAGCAATGGAAATGACTAATATAGTGAAGTTTCCTCATCTTTAAAATGTGAATAAATGTATTCCTTCTAGAATCATAAGAGAGTGAAACACAAAAGTGCCTAACATGATTCTTGGCAATGTTTATAAAAAATCCTAAAGGAATAATGAATCCAAGTTTTAATAGCTTACACTAAGGGAGAGCAAGATGCAGGATAGGGTCCTAAAAAGAGCTTTGGTTTGGGTGACAGGAAGTCTTCCGCTAAAATCCAAGCCTTCAATGTGCCAGCTCTTTGCATTAGATTTCCTGAACCTCTGTGTGTTCATTTGAAAATGGAATTAATAAAATCCACCCTGGGGCACCCATGAGAATTATTCCTGATGCTCAGAATGAGCAGCTTAATCATGAAATGGATTATAGAAGTAAAGTATGGAGAGATAATGAGTCCATCTTGTGTCTCATCTTGATTTAGGTTAGAAAGATTGGAGTCAAATTGTGTGGTGCTCATAAAGATCCCTGATCAGGAGCTGCAGAAATTGCTGTGAATTGTTAATTGAAGTTTAGAAAAACTCTTTAAAACTGAGATTAATGTCTAAAGGGTGAAGATGGTGAAAAACAGCATCAACTGGTCAGTGTTGAGAGCCAACACCCATTAATGTGATAATTTTTTATAAAAGGAAAAGCAAGCTTAAAAAAAGAAAGAACTAAATAATTGCTTTCATCAGTAGTGTTTGCCTCTGTCAGAATCAATCTGACTTATCCTGACTAAACATGCAGCCAGACTCCAGAACTTTCTAGATCTTGAAAAATGAAAAATTTCAAGAAACCAGGACATTTTTATTTCCTCTCCCTCCATCCTTCCCTCCCTCCCCCCTCCCCCCTTCCCCCCTCTCTCCCTTTTCTCTGTTACAGAATCTTTATCTCTGCAGAAGATGGGTCCCTGCAATTCTTAAATGCATATATTACAGTTCCTCCCATGAGCACATACTGTGCCCATCTTCAAAGTCTTCATTCAAAACACCAAGCAGATAAAAGCCAGCAATGACTCATCTACAACAGGTGCAAAGGATGCTTTGTCAGACAAAGCCAGAGGGTCAGTTTCATCCTATGGTCACAGAGACTGTTGGGAACAAGCACATACTACAAAATGGCAATAAGAAAGAGTTGCTTAAAGGGACAAAAGCTAAACGTGGCCTTTGGCTTTCCACTTTACAGAGCAAACTTAGCATCTGGCAGGTTTTTTCACTTGTTGACTTTGTTGCAATCAGTTGACGGGGGTGGATATAATGAAGACAAGAAATGCTCCAAGTCAGAAAGAAAAAAACATATAGTCATATTCACTGCCTTTCTGAAAGAGAGGGTGACAGACTTTTCTATCGTTCTTCCCAAATTTCAACTCCAATCAGAAAACATTTTATTTTTACTTTGGGTTAAGAATTTTCTTGGAGAACCAGAAAAGAGTTTTCCCACCACGTCCTTTTCAAATCAAGGAGTGTAGCTGGAGGCTGTGCACCAAATCCCATTCCTTGAATGTGAAGCCAGAATAAATCCAGTAATTATCTGCATTGAGAGTTAATCAACCACCTCCTAAGTAAAGAATAAATTTCATGGTATTTCCCACCTCATTAAGGAAAATTGCCTGCTGACATTCTCTGCCTATTCCCTCCCCAACTTGCACAGGTAAACTCCTTTTTCATTTTAAAGAACCAACCTGTATGAATCTGAGACATATTCTTTTAGATTTTTGCATTGACAAATTTACAAAATGAGCTAGTTTAAGGACCTGTAAAGCAGCATGCTGGGTAAATGAAAAATAAATGTTCCCCACAGGGGATAAACTTACTTGGAATCATAGCAGTCAATTGTCCTCTTTAGCCACCTTAGCCAACCTCTCCATCTTTCCTCCACTTTAACTCCCCAGATAAGCTGCAATTAAGAATTATGTTAGTATGCGAATTGGTCTCTTGGGCACTGGATTGGATTAATAGTAACTGTCCATCATGTGTTGAGAAGGAATCTGAGGTTTTGTACTGACTGAATTTAGAAAGAATGCAGAGGTTAATATTATTGAATATTAACCAATAATATTAATATTATTGTTCTCGTAAAGTAGAAAAGAATAATACCAACATGTATGCCATTAGGTACCTCTGACTGTATTGAAGGAAGCCTGAAGGAGATGTTCTTTTCTCCTTATTAACATGAAATCATATGGAATATGGTTACACTAAACATGTGAACCCATGTTCAACATTTATTAAACACCTTTCATATGCCAGACACAATCTCTCTCTCTCTCTCTCTCTCTCTCTCTCTCTCTCTCTCTCTCTCTCCTCTCACTCTCTCTCTCACTCTCTCTCTCTCTCCCTCTCTCTAGTAATTACCCTATGAATAGAGTCTATTATTCACCCTTATAGATCAGAATCTAAGAAGTAATATGCCCAGCCACATGGCTAGGGCATGGTGGAACACAGAATCTAGGCCTGCTAAGTCCAGTGGCCTTAACCCTTGAGCCGTGGTGTACCATATGAGGGTTCAGGGTGCAGGGTGTCAAGTAGGGACCCCATGTTGGTGCCATAATGAACTCCTTCACCCTGTCTCACAGCCAGCTTCATTCATATCCTTCACTGTATTTTACTTCCACAGAAACCATATAGATAGATAGCTATAATTATTCTTAAATTTGTACCTTTAGAATTGCTTGAAAGTAGTCCAAATCATAATGATTATAACCATAAATATCAGCAGCCATCTCAGTATCTCACTCCATAGTTAAAATATTGGCATTTGGAGATGAAAGCAATAGAATCTTGAAGCAAAGAAACTTGCAAGTCCCTATTAAATCCCAACAATGGCATATTACAATAAAAATATTAAAAAGGACAAATTAAAAATAATTTTGTTTGCAGTAGAGTTTTATGTTTGTGTATATCTGTCATCAAATGGTTTCAAATGCACTTCACTACAGGTAAACATTGTATTATGAACTCATTTGTGTTTATGATTAATTGTGAATCTCATTTCCCTTCTGTGAGTTATTTTTGCTTTATTTTAAAGTACAACAAATACATAAAAATTACAGAATTAGCAAAACCTTCCATTGGCCACACACATCCCCAAACAATTTGTACCTAGAGACTCTATTTCAGGTTTGTTTTCATCAAATTTCCATTTGGAAAAATAAATTTTCTTCTTATGATCAATACAGATGTCACTCTGTTCATTCTCAATCCATCACCTGGGTGATTCATACATAGAAAGCCAATACTTTACACAAGGAGGCAAATGGCAATGTAAAGAAGCCATCCCAGTGTCACCAGCATATCTAGTGATAAAGCCAAAGCTGTGTAAGAGCAGGCCATCTGTGGGCCCCTCCACCTCAGTCCTGTTGGGAAGAGCCACAGCCAGGCTTTCTGATGCTGTGTGTGTGAGTTCAACCTACAATTGCCATGGGTGCTTCACCAGGTACTCAGAAAGCACCTGGGGAGGAAGCTTCTGTTGGCAGAAAAGGTGCTCATTTTCTGTACCAATTTTCTAGAGTCAGAGAGGCTTATGCATAAACAATGAGAGAAAAAGGGATGGGTCATCTTGCAAAATGGAAAGCTGCAGGTGTCCCTGCAAAACAAGCGGAAACAAGGAAAACAGCCAGGCGGTGCTGTGGAGGAGGTGAGGGCTCCTAGGAGCAGACCTAGGATCAAGTCTACTTCCCACCATTTGCTCACCATGAGGCTTTAGGCAGGTCATTCAACATTGCAAAAACTATGTCTTCATCTGTAAAACAGAGACAATGATCCAGATTGCTGTGCTGATGAAATGAGATGATGTCCTTAGCATTCTGGTCAAACATCTGTATCAAAGTAAACATTAGCAAAAGTCAGGCACCTGACTGCTTCTTTCCAGCACCTCCCAACAGAAACTAAGACTTCATTTGGGTCTCTAAGCCATCATTTCAGCAAAGATTTTGTGAACAGCTCCATGAGGGAAAGATGGCCTCCTTTTTATTGATTACTAATGTGTGAGGACTAATAATTCCCCACTGTGTGCATGTTAAATAGAGTTGTCTAACTATTTCAGAGTCACCCTGCCTTCTAGTCATCTAGCTCCCTCTAATCATTTCATTTATCCTTTCCTCTGGGATATTATACTCTGCGTCCCTCCCACAATTAAATTTGAGAAATTATCCCTCTTCTATTCTCTAGCAATGTAATTTAATTGGGTAAATTTCTCATCCTGGTTCTAGAGGTAAGCACATGACTCCAGCCACTGCCAAGGAAAGTGTTAACTGTTGTTTCTTTGTTAAATAGAGTTTAAGACGAATCTTTTTTTCCCCTTTAGAGATGGTGGGTTAGGGCCCTACTTTGAAAAATATTTGTTCAAAATGAGTCTAACACAAGACACAGAAAGGAAAAATACAAATCTTGGTGGCATGATTTGAGATCCCCTCCAGCTGTGACTGAAATGTGCAGCTTTTGTTCACATTGGCGCAGATTGCTAAGGGCTAAGGGACACCTACTTAAACTGGGTTTGGAGAATATAGCTGGTCAGGGTTAGCCAGGAATGCAGGTGATGGGTACCCTGGAAAAGAAGTATTATTGCGACACTCTAGTAGGATAAGAGTATGCGGGTTTCAGCAGTGGAAGAAATTAAAGCCTGGAGCTGCAATTGGTAATGGGGCAAGGTTTCTTTGTTTATATTTTTTTTTCTTCTTAACTTACCATCTGTAAATGAGAGAAGTAAATGGTGGAAAAGCTCCAAACGATGAGTACAGGTAATAAGAGCTATTTCTGAGGAAGGAACAATGAGTTATCTAGATGATAAAGCTGTTCACAGAAATAAAGTGGAACAAACTCTTAGTGGAGAAACAAATGAGAACAAGGTTCACTACCAGCAGGAGGGCTCTAAATTCCTACCAGGTGCCAAAAGGCATATATCGCTTCATATGGTGCTGCTTATACTGGCTTCTCATGAACTGAAGATTTTTTTCCCTGAAAGCATCTCCTTCTGTCTTTCCCCTCATGTAGTCTGTTTTTTTTTTTTTTATTTCTACCTTTTCCAAAATATTCTGATAAATTTTTCTGATGTAAGCCCAGTCCATAACATATACCTGTCATCTGCCTTCATGATTTTGCTGTTACTATTACCAAATAATATTCAGTAAATATTTATTGGATGATAAATGAATATTAAATGTGCATTAATTTCTTGCTTATTTATTCAATATGCAATTACTGAGCACAGGATCATAGAAAGAAAAGATGTTGGTCTTTGTCTTCTGGGAGCTCACACATGATTCTTTACCCATGTAGTATTTCCAGAGAGCATGACTTAATTATTGTTTCCCCTATTGTCTGTATGTGTGTGCATGCATGCATGGGCCTCTAGAGTCATGAGATGAAATACAGAGAACATTAATACAGAATAGTAACTTAGGTTCATTTGTTGCCTTGTAAAATAGTAAAGGGATGATTTCCATTTGCAGTAGAGGCCTGGGAAAGATAGACTATGCAGTTACATGATTCCTCATGGTGTCTGCTATAAAAATAATAATAATTTAGGGTCTTAAATAACAACAACAATAACAGGGTCCTAAATAATAATAATTTAGGATCCTAAATGTTATGATTTGCTGAGCGTGCAGTGTCCCTTGTGTGGAGCTTAGGAAGCTCACTAAGGTGGAGGTTATTGCCAATGTGCAAGGTGGGAGGCACATTTTCCTATATCCCCATGATGTGAGCAAATTGAATTATTATCACAGGATGGTTAACTGTGCAGAATAATATTAAGAATTGAAAGAGGGAATGAGTATTGCTTTCATTGAAATGAATCTTTAATGCTGAAGTTTTAAATTTTTGCAGTATTAATAGATTTATCTGAATTGAAATTCATAAATCAAACTTGATCACTGCAGAATATTTTAACCATATGTGAGGTGGCATTATGTGCTTATGCTATTTAAACACTAGAATTTCTCTGTTTCTGGTGAGTATTTTTTTTTGGTTTTTGTATTTTTTTATTTTAGGAAAAGTATGTAGCAATGAAATAGAAGGCATGTTATGGGTTTTCAGTTCTACTTTATCAGCTACTAGGATTGGGTATTATGAAGAAAAGATATTTAATTTCTCTGTGCCTTTCTCATTGCATCTATAAAATGGGAATAAAACACCAGGATTATTGAGCTGAGAGCTTTTTTAGGACCCTGTGGGCACACTGTGATCATTCCTTCTGTCAAACATCCCTCCAAGTTGTTTTCCTTATATGCTAGGCCCCAAGTCACAGTCCTGTGTATCACCTTTTCTTATTGTACAATTGTTTGGGACAGGAGAGGACCTTATTCTCTATTATCACAGCACAAAGCAGGTGGTTAACTAATGTGCTTGGGAGGGGATGCAAAATACTACACTTATTTAGTTTTTCCTTTAGTTAACACATAACATAGGAGAAAGCACATTTAAGTATATAGATATCAGATATACTAATCACAGGCAGTAGGTGTGGGCTGGAACACGACTTCAGCTTTATCAGTCCTTATTCTTTTTCTTCAACTGACTTTCTCTGTCCTTCAGTGTGAGAGCAGCCTGACCCCTTGGGCATTCTACAAAGTCATCAGGAACCTAAAACAGGGAGTACATTGAAAAAAACAAGGAAAGAGGAAACAGAACCAAAAGAAATAACTGTCTTGAAGGTGATGTGAAAGTCCCCAGCTTATTTCTCTGATTAGCTTCCTCTAGCAAACACGGACAGGGTCCTCTCTGTCTGGGAGAGGATTCCCTCCTATTCCAGTCTGCCCTCTACTCTGAAGAACAAGTGTTTCTTTTGCATCATGGATTCAACTCCACTGAACTTGTTTCAACCAAAGAAAAGGAGAGAAAGATTTTCTAATTTTGTTATTTTCATCATACAATTTGATTTCTGTTACTTCTTTATTTTCTAAACTGCACTAACATTCTTGTGAAGTTGAAAATACAAACATCATGCAATTCCCCAGGTAGTCTGTTGGATGGTAAACCCCTGTCACATCACCCTTGAGGGTGATCACAGCCCATCTTCCTAGGAACAAACATTTTAAATTAAACATGAACTCAGGTTGGAAAAGATGAGAAATCCACTTGCATTGAAAAAAAAAAAAAGACTTTCAAGCAAAGCCTTACACCAAGCCATTTTAGATGGCATGATCCTATTCTTCAGTAAATCCCAAGTTGAGTCTTATCTACAGTCTAATGGTTTGGAGTGATTTTAGTTGAAATACAATTTTACTTAAATTAAAACAAAAAAAAACATTTCTCTACCTTTTAAGAAGTAGATTAATGTCTGATGTTCTACTTTCAATGACTTCATTTTCTCACTGAAACTTTTGTTTACTCTTTGATTTCCCAGACTTAATTCTTCACTATTCAGAAAAACTCAGATTTCCCATCTTAATGCCTTTGCTCATGGTGGCCAATCTGTAAAACAATCCTTTCTCTGAGACTCAATTCCTCTTAGAAATGTGTTCAGACTTTTCCCATTTTTTTCAGAAGTGGCTAACTTTCTTTTATTTCTTTCTCAAAAACTTCTGTAGCACATCTCACAGGAATATTCATAATTCAACAAATAACTATAAAGTTCTCACTTTTGGCTAGCTACCATATTGGCCACCAGAAATACAAGTTTAAATAAGAATACAACTAGTCTGAATAAGTTCTCCCATGCACTTTTTCTAACTGCATTATACTTTTGAATAATGTGTATACGCATAATGTATATTAATGTGGTTAGCAATATATAGTTGAATGAATACATATACATATCTATTTGTAAACACAGGATGCTGTAGAAAAATAAATATTTTAGAAACAGCAGAATCTAGGTTCTACTTAGACCTTTATTCCTGCTAATCTGTGATCTTCATAAACTACTTAACTTCCTTGAATTTCAATTTTCCCCTCTTAAATGGGGGTTAGTGATATTTGGGTCATGGTGGGCATTAAATGAAAAAGTGCACGCCAGCAGTTGGCCTACGTGTAAAATAGAGGAGAAGTAGCAAAGATTCTGAAATCTTTAAGGTTCTATTATGCTAAGATTTCTAAAATCACTGAATAAAATTCACTGTTTTGCCAAGACTGTTGTGATCCGACATAAATCCAGGTGTGACAGAACCCCATCTTTTTGCTTTGGTTCCCTGTTGATATGAGGATTGTTCTCCTTTCAGAATCAAGGTCAAGAACACTCTTTCTCTCTGCTCCCCAGAATGTAGGCTTGGCAGTGACACTTATTTCAGGAGCACCTTCCTTTCTGTGCTGTGTCACACAGACATGCCTGGAGGGATGACAGCACATCTTGGGGTATTCCCCAAATTGGGGAGCTGCCTCTGGAGTTGGTATGTTCTGTATCCTCTTGTCACAGCTTTAATCTATCCTTCAAGTGGCCTAGTGTTGAAGATAAATGTTTCCTGGGGCCTGGGAATTCATAATGGACTGTAATTAATTACAGGTTAAGAAAATAAAACAAGAAATAAGGTGATCATTTTAAAGTTCTGAATAGAAAGAGTCAAGGGTTGGACCTTAACTAATTGGTTTCCTTTTATTTTAATGAGTATTTGCCAAGATTAGAGGTTTCTCTAAGCTACTGCCTCCTGGTTATCACTATCTCTCACGTGCGCGCGCACACACACACACACACACACACACACACAGACAAAGGATGAGAAATCTAAACTTTGTAACAGCCTCCAAGATTTGCTGCATTCAAAAGGAACATTATATAAAGTTACCCTGCAGTGTGTGGGGTGATGATTAATCGGCCCTTCTCTAGTTCTGTGCCCTTGGGGGCCCTCATTTGCATTTTAAGGCTAAAGCTGAGGCTCAGAATGGGTCAGTTTAGGAGTTTCTAAATTAGAGTTGAAACTTCCATTCCCCAAACTTGAATCTACATATAACTCTAGTCAGCCTGGCAACTGAGAAATTTCTATGATTTTCTTCAGTTGTGGAGTAATTTATGTTTCTAATAGTGATAAAATAAATAACCCTCTAATATCCTGAATTAATAAATTCACCATTAAAGGTATTCTCATCTTTTAAAACCTCACTGTATTTTCTAGCTGGGAGGCATGCAAAATAATACCCAGTATTTCAGGCAGTGTATGTGCTAAGGAAAACACTTCCAGCCATCAGTGGCTTCCTAGAGTAGTTAACTGTGAAGCTGAAATAAATAGGACTCAGTGGAGAAATGAGGTAGTCCTAGGAAACCATGTCTCCCTTTATGCAGAATTCTGAAAGCACAGATTTGTTAAGTGGTTTTAACACATGTCCACAAAGTGATTCTACATTTCTCCAATTAAGAGTCGAATTCCACACTCTCTGACCATGGTCTGGCCTTAGTGACTTGCTGATAACACAGAATGTGGCATTCTGCATGACTTCTAAGGTTAACTCATACAGATGTTAGAGCTTTTGCCAAGCTCTCTTATGGGGCATGTGTTCTCAGAACCCTGATCCATTAGGTAAGAGGTCTGGCCATGCTGAATCTGTCATGTATGGGAGACCACCTGGAGAGACCCTATGAGGATAGAGATTACTGAGAATTCCAAAGGACTCATGTCCCAGATCTTTGAGTTTTCTCAGCTCATATGAATAAAGAAGCTTTCAAGATGGCTTCAGTTGTCACCTGTCCTCAAGTACATGAGAAACTCAAGCAAGGAATGCCTAGCTTAGTTCAGATATCCACAACAGCCATGAGCAATAATAAGAAACTATTATTGTTACTTATGCCCCTAGATTTGGGGTATATTATTACATGAAAATAGATAATTAAAACAAGGGAAAAGCAACAGGTTGGTCTGACTGGAGAAAAGATTTTATCATGACCACATAAGAATCTGAGTGAAGTCAAATTAGACAGTAGGATAAGTTGGGTCTCAGGGGACCTAGAATTTTTGGTGGAAAAATTCAGTTTTTTTTCTTTTTGACAGAAGTAAACTATTGGCATCTTAAAAGATGATTCTGGTAGAGTCGCATAGATCACAACTTGGAAACAGGAAATTCATCGCCCAACAAAAATTCTAAAAGAGGGAAAGGGTAGAAATGAAGATAAAGAGACTGATTTTGAATTCAGACAGTTCCAGTTTGACTTCTGGCAGATCCCATGCTCCTGCCTAGTCTTATTTTCTTTCCCTACCCTTTCCATCTCCATGTGATGGGGACAAAGAGATGCAAGTGATGGATACATGAAGTTAAAGGAATAATTTACAAAATGGGCATATTGAGCTGACCCCCCACACTTGCTTTTCCAAGAAACAATTTACTTGCAGACCTTCCTGACTTAAGTGAACAGGATATGTCACATTCCTCAACAAACTACCTATTATCTACAGAAGAAATGAAGGCCTGAAATAATATCAGTAAGAGAAATGCAAGTTACCCTGAAGGGTGACCCTTTTGCGACCCTGGTCATAGATCAGATCCCAAACTCGGGGAGATAAAGACCATTCCTCTTAATCATAAAATCTGTAAGAATGTGTGGTTAAGAATCCAAATAGAACCCATCAGCTTGAACCAGGTGACTAGAGTTGTCATGGCAGTAAAGACCTGAAAGTCTGATATCATCCAGCTGTCAGTCAAGACTGAAGAGGTAGACCTGGACAGGAGTCTCTGGAAACTTCTCTTGGATACCCAATGAAACCGAAGTTCAGGATAGGCACACTATCCTTCTCCTCTCTGAAGGGAACTACTCTCCATAGAGAGTATCCCCTCCCACCTTCCCTATCCCTTCAACAAACGAATGACTGTTTCTCTGAGTGACATATATGAAATCTTTCTGACTTGATCACAAGAATTGGGGTTTGAAGAGCAGGTCTTTGTACTGCCTCAGTTTGCCAGGAGGCTTCAGCTCTGAAACATACAGTATCTTACACTTCCCGAGCACATGGTAGGACTTGGCAGATATTTGTTGGCAAGAGAGAAACTGTAGTTTAATAAAAATACTTTTGATTAAAGGAGGAAGAATTTGGTTCTATTTCTGGCTTCAGAAGTTACTGATCATAGAAAAATTAAGTACACTCCTTGGGACCAATTTGCTTCTATTGAAATTGCAATAATATTATTAGGTTCCTGAGCTTATTGCAAGCCTCTCATTTCATGTTTAAACCACTCCCTAGACAATTTTATCAATACTCATGGCTTCTGTTATCTCATAGACGCAGAACCTTCTAAACGTAACCCCAATCTGTCCCCAAAATACTGACCAACAGATCATCTAATATCATCTCCATCTGATTGCTATGGATAACTCAGAATCAGCATGTGATAAAATGTAATTGGCACTTCCTTGTTCCAGTCTTCCTCTGGCCTCCTACTCTCCATAAATAGTTTCTAAAATGTTCTTTCTAAGGAGTCATGACCTAATCAAAAGATATAAACTTTAATGACAAAACTGGCCAAAGTAAGAGACTAACAGGAATAAAATGTTTGATTTGAGAAACTGTCTGGTAGCATGGACATTTCCTACAATCACAACCAACTCTCTCTTCCAAAAAGAATTTGGCTTGCCCACATTACCTCATGTGCCCTTCATTTCTCATTTATTAAATATGATTGAATTAATAAGCAGAAATCCCACTGCAAATTGCTGTACCTGAATCAGCTGCATCCCCAAATTAACAATATCAAAAACATTAATATCTGATCAGGATGCCCCCAAATACTGTAGATTGTATATGTCAGTGTTTGTAATCAAAATTTTATTTCTATTATCTCCAGAACATTGCTTAATTTCTTTTATTTAGAAAACACAGAATATCTCTGGTGGCATCTGATTATGGGTTTTCTGGGCTCACAGCATGAGAATTCAAATCATATCTACCAGATAGGATTTAGAAGAATAACAATTTGGACTTCTGTCTGAAAATAACTGGATGACAAAAGATGGTTAGTCCATCTTTTGGCACCACAGCATATATAGACCCTAAACAAAACATAAAAAGGTGAAGCTAGTGTCGTTTTCCCTTGTTAAAGATGACCTAATGATGTGAAAAAGAACACTGGGTCTTGCCACCCTCCTTTGGACCTGCCTCACACAATGGTATCTCTTATCAGGGAAAACACTTAGCTACATTTCAAATCAATCTCCATTAAGATTACAGCTGAGATAAGAAGTTCCCTTTGAGTCAGAATTAACTTTTAGTTAGTGTTGATTTGATGCATTTTTTTAAGTAACATGGAAGGAGAGGAAGACTGTAATTTCTTATTTCAGAAGCTGTCTTGAAGTCAGTGGGATGGAGAGTTTTGAAGAGTTTCTTAGCTCTTTTCCTTAGTGGCTTTGATTTTTCCTAAGAAGCCTGAGCTGATTCACATTTGGCAAGTGGGGCGGTAGTTGGGGACAGCCCAGGTTTGTGGATGGTAATGAGAAAGTTTAGAACACAAGCCAAGCTCTATTCTGCACTATAGGAGCAGGCTTAGAGCTACCAAAGACGTGACTGTTTTCTGTGGGCTCAAACCTGCTTCTTTCTTTTTTTTTTTTTTAGTTGTCAATGTGCAGGTTTGATTGACATTGCATCTGGAGGAATAAATCATTGATGCATGATCATGCCAGTCACTGATACACACTACACTTGCTGTAAGTGAAACTAGTGTTCACTCAAAACTCTTAAGAAATCCATCCTGTAGAAACTGGTTATAAGGAGTCCCAGATCATAACAAAAATATGGCAAAATTTCTTCTAGAGGTAGGGAAAACTGATGCATATGCACTACAAGAATGTACTTAAATGTAATGAGGGTCAAATGCTTAGCAAAAAAAAAAATGCCATTTAATAACTACGTGTAGAAAGTTTTATTTAATCCATAGAACTAAGCATAAGCCATAATTCACCCCATTATAGGTAGTCAGAATGCTAAGATGTTATTTTAGTTCTCTAAAAGCATAGCATTTCTTGACTACCAGAAAAGAAACTTGAGGAAGTAAACATAGGGCATCTTAAAATGGTAGAAATTGGAAGAGAAACAATGGATTACAGATCCGGCTATGCCAGAATCCTTGTTTTATATTAGCTCCCCTTCAACAAAAATTTGAAACTTGAAAAAATAGTCTTTGCAGGCACTAATGAAGAACAAAATTTAGCAAAAACTGTAGACTCTTTGACCTTTGTAGAAAGAAACTGGCATTGTGTGTTTTATAGGTTTTATCCTTGGGTTCCTTTCCATACTACAATGTACAGTGGCTAAAACCCATATAGAAAATTGGATGCTTGTTGGTTTTATGCATTTGGAGGGACAGTGACTGAAGCTGACAAAGTAGCCGGAAATGAGAAAATGAACATGAAAAGTGGAAAGGCACAGTGGGGTGTCCCCAAGCTTTGCCTCTGAAATCCCCTCACACTCGGTGCAGATACTTGAATTTCACATGCCTCCAAAGAACCCAAAAGAGAGCAACAATTGCATAACTGAAAATCTAAGTAAAAATTTCTTCTATTCTCCATCACAGTGGGAAACAAAGAGAGTTTGGAGTTTGAATCCTACCAGGCTAAACAAGTATGGTAGTCACCTTGGGCTTCCCATGAAACCCCAGAAGAGCTAACCCATCAAAGAGAAGGTGAGGAGCAGAGGTTAAGGATCTTCATGAAACAAATGGCAAATCTAAAGGATACAAAATCTAACAAAGTATACCCCAAACAAGGAAAAATTTCTATGTGATTAGCCAATAATTTAATTACTTATTAGAATAAATGTTATTTGGAGAAAGGCACCTGAAACCAGTCTTCAATGTAGTGGATTTAAAATGCTTAGAATATAATCAAAATTTATCAAGTACATAAAGAAATAAGACAAATTAAGCTAAGATTAAGGGATAAAAGCACACAACAGAAAAAGTGTTAGTGTTTCATAGGTGTTAAATTGATAAAAAAGGAGTGATTTCAAAGTGACAAACCATAGGTTAATTATTAATAATGAAAATGAAATATAAGATTTCAAATAAAAGACATGAATTGGAAAATATACAGATGGTCTTAATAGCCAGCTGGAGAAGGAAAAGATAATGGAGTCAAGAATAATGAAAAATAGAGTAATGGAAATTATCCAAATTGAAAAAAAAAGGGGATAAAAAGGATGAATGAGACCTTAGAAACCTGAGACACAATAGCCAAAGTTTAGGCAGGTGCATAACAGGATTTCTAATAAGGGAGTTAATAAAAGAAGTGGATTATTTATTTATAGCTCTGATGATTGTTGCTTATATTGACAGGACACTCCCCATGTTCTAAGCATTATGAGCTCTTACACAGTTTGTCACATTTTCTCAACTTCATGATGTAGGCATTGGTGAACACAACTTTATAGATACATAAAAAGTGAGTCACAGAATTGGCTTTCCTAAGTAACCACAGTAAGAGAAAACTAAGAATATGGCTTTCCTAAATAACTACAGTGACACATACCCTCAGTCTTCCTGATGCCTGCGCAAAATCTCCAAACCCACTTTACCTTTCATTGTTAAGTGAGAGCTCTATGACCTTTTCCAGGTATTCTGAATCTACTACAACTCTGTTTCCACAGGGATGCTAATCCTCATCCTTTATTTACAAAGGAGAAAGTGTTCCAGGAGCTATCATGACATAGCAACATTTTGCAGACTGAAAAAAACCAAACAGTCATGTAATATTTTTCAAGTGGTTAATAAATGCTGATGGGAACACCTTTTACTGACTTATTGTTAATTAGCATGCAACTTGACCAGTGACATCTGGAGTCAACTCTTTCCTTCTTGAAAGATCAATTACACACATCTCCATCCAGGTTCATTTTCAGTGTAGTTTGAAGTTTACATGGGAGAATATTTAAACTATAGTTTGGCCAACATGTTAAATCAGAGTTTTACCATCCCAACTCCCCACACACATACCAGAGAGCCAACTAGTAAACATTTGCCAGCATTCCATTGATATTTATCAAGCTACCACTGAACCCTAATTTGATGACTTAACATAAGATTTTATTTCTTAATGAATACACATGATTAGAAAAAATGAATCAAGAGAAAATTTTATATTCATATGCATCATGAACCTAGAGCATGTGATAGCATCAATTCATTTTCTCTCTGTATCTGGGCTCCAATTTATTTTCTCTGAATTAGCCCAATTCTCAGACAGGTTTTCCCCTTGAGATCAAAGAATTTGCAGGATGAAAGGCATGCCCACTCTTGATCTTCCCAATCACATTCGAAAGATTAGTTTATTTCCTATGCATCTGATTCTGTGGCCAAGTCACAACATTTCCTCTGGAGTTTGGAGGTAGTATCAGCTCCATCCAAAACACAACCTGATAGTAGAGAGCTCTATGACCTTTCCTCAGAGGGAAACAGGGTTAATTTTAGTAATGGAGGGATTCCGAGTTGCATGGCTACCATATTACCAGATGCTCATCAATTCAGCATGCCCATGAATATTCAGGCCAAACTATAGCATGAAATACTGTTTATCCACCAACATATGGACTTGTGCTGATAATGGTTTTCCAAGATTCTGGGGACTTTTGACCTTGCTACTACATGCAGTTCTTCTAGACTCACAGATTGCCTCTTTCACAAAATGAACATTTTTTTTTGCCACTAAATTATTTGGCTAGGTTCTCAACCAAATTCTTTAGTGTCAAATCTTGTCCACCTGGCATCTTAGACACTCTCTGTGCCACCTAACACAGTTCTAGAGTAGCATGAACAAATGACAATGACCTGGTAAAAAGAAAAAAAAAGAAAGGGTAAAAAATTATTATTTTTTTAATGTTACAAAGAGCATAAAAAGAAAAAAAACTGAACAGGAGTTTAATCTTATGTGGGTTTTCAAGTGATCTGGGGTTTAGCATGAGAAATATTAAATTCAATCTGAAACTTTGAGAAAGAATGTGATTTTATGTTTTCGTCTTATTTAAAATGAACGAGGCTGCCAGTTCTCATTTCAGCAACTATATTTTATAAAGCTATGCTTTGTAGGTTGATCCTGCTGCACACATGGATTACTGGAGAGGTACAGCTCAGCTTTCCAGAGCGGGGGAGCATCCCCTTGAGATGCAGCTAAAGAGACAAGCAGAGACAGGTAAATCTCTGGCTTTCAACTTATTTTTCTTATCTTCACTTTTCCCTGCTCTTTGAACAGGGTTACATTGCCATCACACATGACTCATTCTGTCTTGGATGTGGTTTTCATCTTCCTTTGCCCAAGACATAGCTGGTTCACATATTTCCAGATCAAGAAGGGACTCCTTTGGTCCTATGCCTGGATAAATTTCACTGTTACAGAAAGACTGGTTAGTTCTGTATGTCGGATTAAGAGATCATCTTTCCAGTGAGCGTACCAATGCAGTTTGAAATGTTCTATCTCAGACCTTGTTATGAAGACTTCTGGAAGCCCACATATGAATTTGTATAGTCTTTTTACTTATTTACTTACTTATTTACTTATTTCAGTGTTGGGATTGAACCCAGTGTCTGTTAGGCAGCCATGCTACTACTGAGCTACATCCCCAGCCCTGAATTTGTATGGTCTTTATCTTCAATCTACCCTTTTGACTCATTACCCTAAACCCTGCATTTATTACCATCCCATATTTATTTGTAATTTTCCCCTTTACCACCAAAATATCTCTTTATTTTTTTTAATCTACCCATCTAAATGGGAACCACATTTTAAAAGCTTCTTGATATCATATAATATACCAAACTTGTCCCATCTCTGCTTACTTGGTCCACAACTGTGACACTATAAGCCATTTTATTTATTTATTTATTTTTATTAGCATAAGCCATTTTAATAATATTCATTGAAGTTTTTGTTTTCTTATCTATTTCCCATTATTATTACTAACCAATATAGTATCCAAAGCAATCTACATACTCCTTACATCTGGGCCCACTACTGTGCATTCCTTGTATACTTAAGGTTACAGTGCTATTTGTTGCTATAATGAACTTAATTCTCTCCTCGACTTTACAACAACTCCATAGACTGTCACATTTTTCCAGACACTGATTTCTTAATTCTTAATTCTCCAACTTAAGTGTATTTCAATGTTGTCTAGATTGTTGGGGGGTGGGCAGGGGATAAATGTGTGTGTGTGTGTGTGTGTATATATATATATATATATATATATATATATATATATATATTCCTCCCCCCCCAATACATTCATAAGGATTAAATTTATATAGGTATACACACTCACACACACACACACACACACACACACACACACACACAAATGCTTGGTGGCCTGAGAGAAATCAAAATTAAAAATTTGAACTATTGTTTCTACTAAATGCATACTGCTTTTGTAACCATCATAAAGGTGAAATTAAGTCAAATTATTTGTTATCAGCAATTATTTATTTGTAAGTACATGCCAATACTGAGTATTGCATAGGACTAATCTACATTCCAAGTTTTAAAAAATGCATGCCAGATGGGCTGGGGTTGTAGCACAGTGCTAGAGCACTTACCAGCATTCGTGAGGAACTGGGTTTGATCTTTAGAACCACATAAAAAATAAATAAAGGTATTGTGTTCATCTACAAATAAAAAAAATTTTTAAAAATGCACACAAGAGAGGCAAGGTAAAATTAAATGCATTCAATATCTAGACAGGTATTTTGGAACATAATTTGGTGTCCGTGTGGGTAGGCAACATGTAGCTCCAGTCTTGTTATTCTTTGGGAATGAAGATATAAAATTGTAAGATCCTTCAATGTTTCCCCCTCCCCGGAGAAGTATGTGAAATCTTTCACTCCTAAATAATCAGTGCAAAAAATGTATATAATAAATAGAAAAACAAGTTTGCTTGCTGCTAGCCTGAGTTCTATGCTTTATATAATGTAGTTCTATTTAAATAGGTAGCCTTTGTATTAATAGATAAGATGAGACCACTTAGTCCTCCAGGGTCTCTGATATCTTTTCCCTAAAATGGATCTAAGATTATACCATATGATTTTTTAATTCATTCAATCCTACCAAGTTCTAAATCTCTGGATTCTCATATGAAATATCATAGTGTTTTTATTTTTTTTTAATTCAAAAACTACTTATTGAGCTATTCTTGAGCTAGATGTTAAGGATAAGAAGAAAATGAAACAGTGACTCTTATGAGTCTTTCATCTAGTGAAATAAATGATAATACACCTCAACTAAAATGAAAAATCAAAGTCTTGATGTTGAGCAATTTACAGTATGATTAAGGACATGAAAACCACATAGATAGGAAAAAAACCTGAGATTCTTTTTCAAAAGCTCACAGACATGAACATATTGCCCATTAGAGGAAGGAGTAATTGGAATAAGACATTATTATTTTTTTAATGAAAGAAAAGCCTTTAAACCATTAAAATGGGGCCATTGTCAGAGAACTATGATGATCAGGCAGCCTGAACTCCAGCAGTGGGAAAGCATTTGGCTAAATTTAGTAAACACAAAGCTGGGACATTGGGACCAAGGCTTTGTCAGAATGCATCAGCATTCGTGAGGAACTGGGTTTGATCTTTAGAAAAGGTCATCTGAGAGAAAAGATGTAAGATGATAAGTCTTTTCATATACTGTAGGTTTTTCAAATGGGAAAATGGGTTACATTTGTTCTTATTGCCCCAAGGGGTAGAATTAGCTTTAATAAATAGAAGATTCTGAGAATAGCTTTCGGGTGTGTAGAAGCAAGTGAGTCTCCCATCTGTCACACGTGGACAGGTCAGTTCCAAGAGACAGTTTCTCTCACAGAAGATACTAGAGGAGAAGACAGAGAAAGAATATTGGGGCTGTGAAGAGAGGATCTGAGCATTAGAAGGTGAGATGGATGGTGTGCTGGTCCACAAGTCTTACTGCTCATCAGAACCACCTGGGAAGATTTTTAAACATGAAAAGAATATGATTCACTTGGTCTAGGGGGAGCCAGAGAACTTCTGTTTGGGGCAAGTAATTCCCAGTTATTCTGTTGCAGCCATCTGCCAGTGAAACCACTGGACTTAGTTCTGCAGAGTGCCCCTTTCACATTTAGGATTCTCTAAAATGGCTTTTAAAGCAGTCACCTGGTTTTGATCATGCATGTTGTGTGATCAGCTGTGCTGTTTGCATTTTGTTCTTTACCTTTTTTAATGCTTCTCTCTTCCGTGGGGCTGGTTCTCATATAGATGAGTAAAATGATGCTTTGTGAGGTTCTATAACAATGGAGTCAAAACACCACTATCCATAGTGCTCAGTCTGTGTTTATTTGTGCTTACGGAGAGTTGTTCCTGGAATCAGGAGGTATAGGAAAGCAGAAAGGAGGTGTCCCCAGAAATGTGGCAATAACTGAGCTAGTCTTGTGATCCTTCGATCAAGTAAAGTCTTCTACTACAAATATCAATTAATTACATTTCCCAACAAACCACTGGGTACTAATGTGCCTTTTATTATATATGGATAAAAATAATTCAAGAGATGGAGATAACAGGGAAGATAAACTAAAAGGGAAAAGCTTGAGGGGAAAACACTTTTCAGATGGAATGATATTTATCTGATTAATGTATTGACTTCCTCCTCATATTTAATAAATAACTGCATTTAGAGCCACACAGAACTTTCTCAAAAGGAACTGTTGAAGCAAGAGAATGTAGCAACTATGTAAAGCAAACCCAATAATGCAAACATACAATCAGTGTAACTGGTTCCAGAGAAAAGGCAAAGCCTGTGGTGTTGAAAAATTCAATTCCTGATTCCCCCTCAGCCACTGAAAGGCAGTGTGGGCACTCTGTAATGATCTTGCAACTCTATTCAACTTTTTAGTTTATTTTCCACTCCAGGATAGGACAATAGAAATAACAAAGTCAATGTTTTCCCATGCAAAGAAGACCACATTTTTCTAAATTAAAATGATCTCTGTGTAAGCAAAGGTCAGTCGAGTCTGGAGTTTTCTTTCTTAATTAACAAATCATGGGCCTCTGTTACTTCCAGTTTTATTTTAATCAAAGAGAGTCCTGCAGATGCTATCAGCAAGGCCAGTGAGGCATGCATTACATTACCAGAATCAGAAACAGCTAGGAGGAGAGCCAGTTATTACCATATGTTTGTACGTGAGCTCTCATAGAGATGTTGATAAAGATCTAGATACTCAGAGCATATGAAATAGCACTGTCAGTGTATTTCTTGATTTTAAAATAATACTATTCATCCTAGTGGTAAAGAACTTTCCAGAAATAATAATGGGGCCCTTATATTGTATAACATTTTCTGCCCACTCAGGTGTTTTATGTTCTTCTGCAAAAACACTAAGGTCAGTCAGATGGCCTCTGAGATACATACAGTAGAGTCATTATCTCTCTACCTATAAAAAGGTATCTGCAAGCTATCAGAAGAGAATAACTGAAAATATTGTCATTAAAAATAATCTGAATGTGTAGAAATTAGTTAGATGGAAGAACTAGAAAAATCTCTTTATAATGGGACAGTAGGAGTAGATATCTATGAAACTTGCCTCAGAGACAAGGTTTACGCTTTTAACCACGCCAACAACAGCACATACTCAGTAAATGTCTGTTGAACTCATGGATTTGGCATTTGATTGGTCACAGAAGTTAAAATGATTACTGGATATAGAATCTTCATCGGGGTGCGCTACCTGCTTTTGTAAATAAAGTTTTGCTGAAATACAGCCTATCCTCTTGGTTTGCATTTGGCCAATGGCTGCTTTCCTGCTAAGATGGCAAGGGCTGAGACCAGATGACCTTCAAGCTCATAACCTGTAATACTTTCTCATTGAACCCTTATAAAATGCTCACCGGTTGGACATGCTGCATGAATGGAATGGTATTGGTACAAACAGAAGAGAAGGTATAGTTTAGAATATAGGTAGAAGGCAGTAGTTTGATTTGACAAGTTGGTTTGTAAATGGCTATTATTGCTATAAGAAAAAATAAAAAAAGAAATAAGAAAATTATAAATTGTATGCTATTAGTATTACATTAAAACAAATTTCCAGGGAGCTGGAGTCATGGCTCAGTGGTGGAAAACTTGCATGGCATGTGTGAGGCCCTGGGCTTGATCCTCAGCACTGCATATAAATAAAGAAAAGATCCATTGACAACTTAAAAATTTAAAATTACATTTTTAGGCAGTATGGATTTGGTTTTTATACTAGACTTATTTTGGAGGGGATTACTGGGGACTGAATTCAGGGACACTCAACCATTGAGCTACATTCCCCATTCCATTTTGTATTTCATTAAGAGACAGGGTCGCACTGAGTTGCTTAGCACTTTGCTGTTGCTGAGGCTAGATTTGAACTTGTGATCCTCCTGTTTCAGTCTCCTGAGCAGCTGGGAGTTCAGGCATGTGCCATAGTGCCCAGCTATACTATACTGGACATTTTAGTAGATTTTAATGTCAAAATCCTAACATCAGATCTCTGATGAACTAAAGAAAGTTGATAAAATTTCATTTTCTGGGTTTTGTTTATTTGTTTGTTTTCCCTAGAAATAAACATGGTGATCCAGGCCTGGTGGTATACTCCTATAATTTCAACAATTTGGGAGGCTGAGAGAGGAGGATCTCAAATTTGAGGTCAGCATGGGCAACTTAGTGAGACCCTACCTAAAAATAAAAAATCAAAAAGGATTGGGGATGTAGCTTGGTGGTATAGTGTCCCTGGCTTCAATCCCTAGTAATGAGGAAAGAAAGAAAGAAAGAAAGAAAGAAAGAAAGAAAGAAAGAAAGAAAGAAAGAAAGAAAGAAAGTAGAGAAAGAAAGGAAGGAAGGAAGGAAGGAAGGAAGGAAGGAAGGAAGGAAGGAAGGAAGGAAGAAGGAGGGAGGGAGGGAAGGAAGGAAGGAAGGAAGAAAGAAAGGAAGGAGAAAAGAGAAATATGGTATTCTATCACTAAGCATGTTATTTTTTTTTTTTTTTGGTACCTTGGATTAAACCCAGAGGTGCTTAATTTCTAAGCCACATCCCTAGTTATTTTTTATATTTTCTTTAGAGACAGGGTCTCACTCAGTTGCTTAGGGCCTCACTATGTTGCTGAGGCTGGCTTTGAACTCATGATCCTTCTGCCTCAGCCTCCTGAGCTGTTGGGATTACAGGCATGTGCCACTGTGCCCAGTTGTCAAATAATTTTTGAGTATGAAACCTATTTTGAACTTGATATTTGATAATTCAATTTATTGTTCAAAACTGAATGCTATGAATCACTAGTATTCACTCTTACATTAGTAAAGAACAAAATTTCTGTGTTCAAAGACAACGTTATAATCATACCAATTCCAAAATCCTTCAATCTGATTATTTGTTCTCTAGAGCCAACTCTGGAATCAGTACAGTATACATCAGGTTTCAACATGATATAGGAAAATCAGATTAGGCAATTCATGGGTGAACACTTCGTGCATAGTATTGTTAAGCAAGGTACAAAATGATGAAAGGGAAGAAACAGAATATTAAGTAATGGCAGCATAAGAGTAATAATTACAGAAAGCAACTATCAAAATAAATCTGGTGGAACAAAAAGATGAGGATAGAATTAATTAATCACAATCTTCACTTTTTTAGGAGTCATCCTGTAGAGGTGGAACTGAGACCAATGAGGTAGCATCACCCTCTGGTTGCAGCTGTTATCAAAAGAGCTTGGCCAGGTGCGGTGGCACATGCCTACAATACCAGCAGCTCAGGAGGCTGAGACAGGAGGACTGTGAGTTCCATGCCAGTCTCAGCCACAGCGAGGCACTTATCAATTCAGTGAGACTCTGGGTCTAAATAAATACAAAATAAGGCTGTGGATGTGACTCAGTGGTTGTGTGCCCCTGAGTTCAATCCCTGGTACTCCCCCCAAAACACCCCCCCAAAAAAAGAAAGAAATTGGAGAGTGAGGGATATAGCTCGGTGGCAATGTGTTTGCCTAGCATACCTGAAGCCCTGGGTGTGATCTCCAGCATCACACACATGCACATGCTTGTGCGCACGCTTGCATGCACACACACACACACACACACACACACACACACACACACACACACAAATACCAGAGCTTGGAGAAGGGACAGATCAGTACCAGGTTCAAGATCTCTCTGGAATAAGTATTGCTCAAATAGTCATCCTCAGGGGCTCACAAGAAGGGTCCCTTACTATGCATCTGGTGCAGATTTCCTTTTGGAGGGTGAGGCTGAAAAAGGTAGCAGATACCAAAAGCGTCCCCTGGTGCCTCTAGAGCCTGCCATCTATTGGTGGAATGTGAAAGGAAACTACCTGACAGAAAAGAAAAATATTTTCCTATTCAGCCCCAACAACATAACAGAGTAAATAAAGATAGATGATTAACAGATAGCAAAGCATACCAATTCCCAGTATGCATGGCCTTGAAAGTAGGCTTACTGTCACATTTGGCCATATTTTATATACAATTTAGGAAGAATATATAAATTCAAGCTCAAGGAAAAGAATGAAGGAATCAATGGGGTATAGTTGTTTGTAGAAGAGGTGTGAGAATAACATTAGAGTGTGTATTTATATTTAGTATAAATGGACATAATATATGCGTCACTAATGGTCTGAGTCCTCTCTGATCCCAGTTAGGGGAAACCGGGTGTGTATGGG
This sequence comes from Callospermophilus lateralis, assembly GCF_048772815.1. Classification (NCBI taxonomy): domain Eukaryota; kingdom Metazoa; phylum Chordata; class Mammalia; order Rodentia; family Sciuridae; genus Callospermophilus; species Callospermophilus lateralis. The sequence goes on from NW_027516477.1 coordinate 6,137,020, forward strand.
TGTGTGAAGGAGGCCAGGTGTTCTGTATATGTGCTTCCTCATTTGCACCACTCTCACAGTATTTGTGCTTAAACCAGGAGTGAAACATGGGCACACGTGCCCCAAATTAACTCCTACCAGTTGTTTTGTAATTAAATCACCTTATTAAGTATAAGCCAAAGCAATGCGACAAATCATCACATAGAAAGAAATCAAAAACACCGTACATTAAATATGAGCTAGTGAGAGCTTATTGAAATTAATTTGTAAGAGGTCTTCCTTTTCTAAATGGTTTATCTTTCATAATAAAATAGTTTATGGGAACAAGGTGAAGGAATCCATTTGCCTGTGCAGTAATAAAAGGGTAGGGCAATTTGTAAAGTTCATGTTATACCTCACTCTTCTCTCTGGATAGTACACAAAAATATCCCAGAGGTGGGAAAATAGTATGCCCTTCACAGGAAATGAAAGGAATCAAAAGTGTATTGTGAAATCATTAAATCTTATATATAAACCATGTTCTCTGGAATAAAGGCAAATAGGGAAATGGATTTAACTGAAAAAGGTTTTAAGAGAGAGACATAGGAAGGCAATCAAAGGGCTATATTTTGAGAGACAGTCTGGAAATTGGCAGGCAGGAATTGTGGACTTCTCTCAAGCCTCTGTGTCTACAAATAATTGCATCACTAATTGTCAGATAACCCAGAGCAATCAGGGGGAAGAGCCACAGAAATAATTTGGAATCAAAAGCAAAGATTTAAGAAAATGAGACATGTGCTGAAAAATCCTGCTAGTCAGGTTGGAACATGGCTGTCTTGTTAAAATTCAGGTCTTTATTGCATTCCTCAACTGATGAACAAGATCAGAGGATTCAAATAAGAAATAAAAGACAGGGAGGAACAATCTTCTCTACAAATTGCAGGTCCTGTCTTGAGATTGAAGAGCTTATTTTTAATGCTTAGAATGGTGATCTGTCCAGAAGAAGCAAAGTGATCAAGATAATGAAGGACTGATTTGAAATCCCCCATGGTAATGGTGGACAAGGGTCTCACTCCCATGTTTGTTGCCCTTGGAAATTTAGAAATTAAATGGGACCATCCCCTTTCCATCTGCTGTTGGTGATGGTAACTTCCCCAAATGTAGCCCTCTCCATGTTGCTGATGGTTTTCATGACAAATAAACCTATACAGGATTCTTTGACAGAGACTGGGTTTGAAATACATTTATAATCAAAAGCAGTTGATCTTTTCTTGAGCCAATGCTTGGCTTGTTTTAATCCAAAAGGTTTTTTTTTTAATTTTTAATATTTTATTTTTTTAGTTTTCGGCAGACACAACATCTTTGTTTGTATGTACTGCTGAGGATCGAACCCAGGCTGCATGCATGACAGGCGAGCGCGCTACCACATGAGCCACATCTCCAGCCCAATCCAAAAGTTTTTAATCCAAAATGTGAAGGATGCCTGAGTTACCAGCTCCTACGTTGGTAGCTTCCTGGCTGTCAGGATATAATGTGAATGCTGATTGAGTAAATAATATCCACTGGGCCAAGAAATTTAAATTCCCTAGTAACCTCCCCATCTAAGGCTACACATATGAATTTTTGCAAACTCTGGGTCCTGGTATTCTGTAAATTCATAATGAAAGCTCACATTCACTGTACCTCTGCAGTGGTCCAGAGAGAGATAAAGGAACTCAATGCTGAATTGAGTTCCCTTCCTTAGGATACTTACAGTCTCATGAGTGCAAAGAGACTTATATAATGGGGGAGGGGGTTAAAGTTCCATATTATGTAATAGATGCTGTAACAAAAGCACATCCAGGGTTTAATGGGAACCCGCTGGAGGAGTGAGACTGAGATAGCAGAATTCCCTTTCAAAATGGGTCCTCAAGGACGCATAAGTCTTGAAATATGGACAAGGCCTTAGAAGTAGGAAAATGAAGTAATGCCAATATTAATATCAATACTTCACCTTCTAGAGTGCTTATTTGTGTGAGTAAGTATGCCAGGATTCTTGCATGCATTACATTCAACCCTATGAGGTTGTCATTGTTATTTTCAGTTTACCGATAGAAAAGAGCAGGTCAGCATGATCAAGTGGGAACTCAATATTCAGGAACATTTATTGAATTCTAACATTCATGCACTTGAGTGCAAGGCCCCTGCCTCCCCCCTGACAAGGGAGGGAAGAGCACTAGAGGCAAATGGAAGCACCTGTGCACAAATCAAGAGCTAAGAATTCTTAGCTGAGTAGGAAAATGAGAATACACTGGTGAGGCAGGAAGGGGTCATATTAGAAGACAATTCAAATGCCACAGTAAAGCGTCTGGGTTCTCAAGTGGAAAGCAAATGAAGATCACTGAGCGACAGTGAACTAGAAGTATGCCATAGTCAGGTTTGCATTTTAGTGAACTCACTTCACAGTGGAATTGTGAATAAGTGTATGAGAGACAGATGAGACCAGGGATAGAGTTCAAAGTCTAAAGGAACCTCAAGTAAGAAAATGGCAGTAGAATGCAGAAGTGAATCAAGAGCTCAAAGCCATTCAACCATAGACTTGTAGGACTTGTTGAAGAATTGTGCAATGAAAGTATGAAATAGGAGTTTCAAATGCTTCCTCAGTATCACCATTAGATGACAGTATATATAATGCATGTATCTTTGTATGGAATATAAAGAATCAGGACAGTTTGTGGAGGAAATACCAAGTTAAATTATTTGTTAATGTGGAATTAGAGGGGTTTTTAGGTCATCTATGTGATTATATGCACAGGAATATGTGGGTCTAGGATTCAGCTGAGAGGTGACCCAGAATACTCTAAGACACACCTATTTAACAAACAACAACCACAAAAGCCTTTAAATGTTTCATTTATCTTTGAAATTTGCTTTAGAATTTCAGAGGAAAAAATAAGAATAAACTATCTAAAATTATTTCAGGAACGTTAAATAGATGTTCAATTATATGAGAGTTTGTTCTTTATGTTTCATCATCCATATAGATGTTTATGTATAATATAGTCCTATATTTTTGTAGTTATATTCAGATAGAACAAAAATACCACTGTTCAAAAGGGAGCTTTCCTCTGGAATATGTATCTCACATCACTTAACAAGGGTGATAACCATGCAGAGGCTTGGAAGAGGCAAGTCCCAGGCTTAGCCCCATTCCACACACGCCAATCATCATAGTTCACAAAAAGAGACCCTTTTGTTCTCTATTTTTTCACCATGATTTTTTAGTCTGCTTTACTTGTTTTGAAAGCTCAGGATGTTTTTCTTCATTCTAATGAGTATCATCTTACTTTTTAAAGAACAAATATGCTAAATAAACTCTCATCACAATATCCATAAAGACTCTATTCTGCAAGCTCAGTCTACAGCCCCTTCAACACCCTTATTTTTTAAGGGATCATCATAAAAGATGTTAGGTTCACCACACTGGGCTTTCCTGTTCAGGAGCCCATGGAAGCAAGGCGATGGGTGTAGCCCCTGAAGAGCTCTCATGTACTTTGTTTTATATCCATCTGGACACATCTGGCTCATTGGATAGAAAAAATGTTTCAGTAAAAGATTTTCAGACTTAAGTCTTTCTACCAGCCATCTATTATGTATTTGAACTGAACTGGACTTTAAGTATCACTGACATTCTGTAGGACCTGTGCTATTTTCAGGCACTAGGCAGCCCAGGATTCACAGCTTTCTACCTCCACGGCAGGGGTTCCCATCTGAGGCAAGCTCTTATGGACCCCCCCCCCCTGTAAGTATGGTCAGCCATCTTGAGTAAGGACATGGAGCGGACACTCTGCTCTCATGTCACCATCTCTCTGTTGGGCTCCCAAATGCTACTGCTCAATCCCCACATCCTCTTTCACAGTCATAATGTCTGACTGACAGAATTCACAAAGATAAACAAAATATACCTGGTCTCTGCACCCAGGCCACTTCTTCTTCTTGGGTTCTGCTAATTCCCAAAAGGGAATCCACTTTCCCCTTTGGGTCCAAAAAGGAATGGAAACATCCCAGACACCAATCTTAAATGAGTGCCTTTAAATAAACATGTGACCATGAATCAGAACACTTCCCTTTTACTCCACCCTTATCAGTGGGCACACTTATTTGACGAACGTCCTCACTCTGCTATGGAAATCTAAACTTGAACAACCAGATCTAAATGTTTTTAAAGCCATTGCTCTTCAGTGGACAAAATGATTAAAAACACAGAAAATAAACAAGTATTGATGAGTGAATGGAAAAATTAGTAAAATTGTATGCTATTGTGAAAATGTAAAATAGTGAGTCCCCTTTGGGAAATAATTTAGATGTTCCTCAAATAGTAAAATACAGAGTACTATATGATCTAGCATTTCTTCCCCCAAGTATATATACTCAAGAAAAAGGAAATCTAATATCCACACAAAAACCTGTATATGAATGTTTACAATAGCATTATTCATCTGTATGAATGGATAAAGAAAATGTAGCATATCCATACAATAGAATATTATTTGGCAAATAAATAAATAAACCCTTATGACATGCTGATACATGCTACAATTTGGACAGACCTGGAAAACATTATGCTAAGTCAAAGAGGATTGTCATAAATGGCCACATATTCTATCATTGCATTTATATGAAATGTCTAGAAGAGATAAATCTATAGACACAGAAATATATTACTGGGAAGTCCTGGAGGAAATGGAGAGATTTGGTCAATGGCCATGGAATGCAGCATTTTCTGCATTTAACTTCACAATTAAAATCTAATTGTGATGGATGCTCCATTGTGTGAATATACTAAAAGCTGTTGAGTTATTCACTTTAAAAGAGTGAATTGTAATATGTGTGAATTATGCCTTAATAAAGCTGTTCAAAAAATAAAGAAAACAAAAGGGAGTCTTTAAATTTTCAGAATATTCACTGCAGGTTTCCCTTGAATATTGAATTGCCCTAGTGAATTACACTGATAGATATAATGAAATTAAGTTTATAAAACCTATTACCCTAGGGTAAGGCAAGGCCCTACAGTGTGAGAATTGTGTGGATTATATTGCCACCTGTGGTCCAGTGGGTCTCTCTCCTAAGAGAAATTCCATAAACCTGTCAGCCTTATTTTCCCCCACAGGACTTTGATGTGAGGCTAATGCGTAGCCCCAAAAAGTTTTCTTACAATTACTTCCCTGGAACTCAGCCTTCAATGTCTGCTGATCTTCCCTTAATGAATTTTGACACAGGTGAAATTAGAGAACACAGAAAATACAATCAAGGATGGCCCTGAGACCTAGTGGCCCCACCACCAACAGGGCTTTGTTGTCTGAGTGCCTTGTGATTTAAAAAAAAAAATTTATATATATATATATATATATATATATATATATATATATATATATATATATATATATATATATAGTTGCTGTAACAAAGAGTTAGTCCTTTCTCATCAAATTTGCAGAGTTTTATAATCAGACTATTAACCTTTAAGAAAGACTGTGTGGCTATGCTCTGGTGCCAAAGTGAGGAGACAGTTGGGAGATAAGGGGGGATCTCTTACAAGTTAGGTGTCACACTTAAATTACAGAGTGTTAGGCCTATGCAACTGAAAGTCCATCATTTTTTAACCTATAAGAATGAACAGATCTTTGTGTGTGTGTTCGCAAGGGAAGTTTGGATTCAGTTAATACTGGGTTTTTAAATAGCAAATCTTGGCTTTAATGTCTTATTGGCAATACCTCCACTTACTTCCATACCGTGTTTATTTTGGGCTGCCAAGTGCCAATACAGAACATAAGGACCCTTGGTGTTCCAGGAAACTCTGTCTTTATCACAGTTACAGATCAATCTGTGGACCCAGATCCACACTACCAACTGTAAGTAGACCATCCCTGCCCTAGAATCTAAGTTAATTTAACTCTGATTAAGGTTTGATCAGAGCCCACTGTGGCATCCACATGCCTTTAATCTCAGCTATTGGGAAGGTTAAGGCAGGATCACATCAGCCTCAGCAACTTAGAGAGGCCCTGTCTCAAAATGAAATAAAAAGGGCTTAGGATGTAGCTCAGTGGTAAAGTACCCCTGCTTTCAACCCACAGTACCCCCCCCCACACACACACACAAAAAAAGTTTGGATTAGAAAAGACAATATGTGCTTATGTCTATTTTCTATCAGATATTTATCCCCAGGTTTGTATTCATTGTCCTTACTCTCTAGTGCAAGACCACCAGTGCACACTGCAGTCAGATCTCTGTGTGCAGGGAGAGGGAGGGTGTGTGTATGTGTATGTGAGTGTGAAGAAGCCGGCAGAGGGCAGTTTGCCCCTAGTCCTGCATTTAGGAAAAATAAAATTATTAGAAGTATAATAGTATAATTCATTGATTTTAGAGTCAAAAAATCTGAAATTCAAACTTATTCCTCTAATTCTGACTTTCCAAAGCTGAAAATGGACACAAAGACTGAACCAATTATAGCCTCATGGTAAAGATGAAGAAATGGAATAAGGCATAGGAAATTGTTGTATATATAGGGCAGCCTTTGCTAATGATAATTCATGTGTTCTCTGGGTCCTACCTAGAGGGTTACTCTCTTCCCTGTAGGTGTGGTCTCCTACCTTTGGACTTATTTTCTATCTCTTTTCAGCTGTCTCAAGCCATAGAGTAATTATGGAAAGTTCTGAGTATCCCAAAGTGTGAATTGGGCTCTCACTTTCTGTTCTCTCTGAATTTTCAATGAGATTCAAGCAGCTGACCATCTCAGCTTCAACTCAAAAGCTCAATTACCTGAAATATGCACCCTTGAGCATTTGCAGCTGCCAATGGAGGGAATTTGGGAAATTAGACTGGGAAATTAGACTGGGAAATTAGATTGAAGTAGCTAAATGCTGCCAATTCCTATTTTCCAAGCTTCTAGAGACTAAGACCACCATTTAAAGGATTAATATGTAAATGATAAGCATATTGATTCTTCTAAAAGGCTTGTGCAATCATAAATAAATTTAAAGACCAGAATTTTCCATGTAAATAGCATTTGGTAGGCCTGGCTTCATGAAAACAAATCATAGTCTTGTCCCATCAAGACGGACAAAAGATGGCACTTGGTAAAGCACAGAAACCTATCTCACTCTCTAAAGTTTAGCTACTTTAATATATCTGTCCCTGTCCATTGCCCAAGGTAGAATGTGCTGCAAAGGTGCACCCTAATCCAGGATGGCTATTTCTGAACCCAACCTTAAGATGCAAATGCATCTTTCTCCTACAGATAGCATGGCATATCATAAAATCAGCTGGTGCTGTCTTTGTGACTCAGAGGCACATCTCCCAGATTTGTTCTCCTTCATTACCAGTAATGTTTCTTCCATAGATTATACCACTATTTCAATCAGCTATTTCCTCTTTCCACTATAACACTTTCCTATCACTGACCCCACTCCCACCACTAATCAAAATAATATCCTAGGAAAGATTTTTGGCATAATCCATTTATCTTTTACAGTAACCTTCAGTGACCTAGGTGAAATCATTGTGAAAACATAAGATTTTCATTATGGTGTCAACTCAGGTAGCAAGGGTCTGAGGCAATTCATTAAGAGAGATTCAGAAAAAGCATCTAGGCTTAAAGTGGGGTTGTGATGGAGAGGAAAGGGTAGTGAGGATGATGTAATCACCAATTGCTAATGTATAGAATTTAGGTCACATTTGAAGCAGACTTCTTGATGTTCCTGTCTCTACTTGGGGAGAGTTAGGGCATAAGTCAGCATGCCTGCCTCAAATGGGACAAGATAAGGAGTTGTTTGCATGTAGCAAGACAAAAGAATGCTAGTTGTAAAAAAGAGACCAGTCCTTAGTTTTGAAGTAAATTCAGAGTGCAAATTTTTCTCTCAAGTAGAAAATTTTATTTTGCACTTCTTTTCTATCATCTTATATACAGTTAACATCTATACAGATTGTAGTATAAGGAATCTCCATATCATTGTGAATTAGAGAGGGCAATGTATGACATTTAGAGTAGGTAATAGCATTCAGTGTGAGTCAACGCTTCTTAGGGCAATGTAGGCAGGTGGGTCTGAGACTCTCCTGCCTCAGTTGATTGATCACAAACATCTGCCTTGGACATAAGAGTCCAGGAGTAGAAAAGATGACATCTTGCATTGGGGATTACTGCTTAGTAAGAAGAGTACCATAGAGTTCTACATCCAGTTCTGACAGATTGTCTGATCTTAGTCAAATCATGTTACCATTTGGGCTTTGACTGATTATAAAAGACTAGAAATACAAATGGATAGAAACATGAAATCTCTTCACTTTTTTTAGACTTTAGTCTAAAAAAATTTGGTCATAATTTCAGACTTTAAAAAGCTGTATGATTTGTACAAATAATTTTCCCAAACGCTCACCCAGATTCCCTAAATATTAACAAGTTTCTCTGTCCTATGAACATGCCTAATGGGTTCTCTCACTCCCACTTCCTGTTTCTCTCCTTCCAACCTTCTTTCTGTATCCTATGTGTCTATCTATACATCTCTGTATACACACACACACACACACACACACACACACACACACACACACATATTTTTAAACACTTAGGAATAAGTTGCAGGGGCTGGGGTTGTGGCTCAGAGGTACAGCACTTGCTTGGTGTGTGTAAGGCACTGGGTTCCAATTTCAGCACCACATAAAAATAAAAATATTGTGTCCACCTATAACTAAAAAATAAATATTAAAAAAAATAAGTTGCAGATGTCATGCTCCAGTCATGTCAAAGGAAAGGATCTGTTGCACTCAACTGTCATTTATCTTTAATTTCCTGTAATTTATAAGACTTTTTAATTTTTTGCTTCCTGACTTTGTCATTTTTGAAGAGCAAAAGTTAGGTATTTTTCAGGCTCTGTCCATCTAAGTTGGGGATGTCTTATATTTTTTTAAATTTTTTTGTCCTTGCAGATGGACTGCATGCTTTTATTTTATTTGTTAATTCTATGTGGTGCAGGGCCTCACTTGTGCTAGGCAAGGTCTCTACCACTGAGCCACAGAAAAGCTCTGTCTTATATTTTTAATGTCTAGATTGACATCATTGTTGACTGGAATCCTACATAAGGTCTATTAAGTTCTATTCTGCTCTAGATTGTGTGCATGACAATCGTAGGCACATGATGTAGATTTGTTGCATTCCTGATGTTAACCATGATTACTTGGTTTTAATAATTTGTTCCTTCTTAATTAGTAACTTGCAAATAGATGTTTTGAAACTAGGCAATTATCCTCCTCCTACATGCTAATATTTCACCCATGAATCGCAGCACCTATTGACAATTCTTTCCTGTAACAATGATTATGGCAACTGCCAGTTGGTAATTTTCTAATTCCGTTAGTCTTCTACATTTATGACTTTGATTTTAACTGTAAGAAGGAGTTCTATACTTATTTAAGGATTTATATCCATGTGGTCTCATGGATTATTATTTTATTAAGTGGATTAAAATAGTTTACTATCATTATTTATTTAGATGTGCTCAAATGATTCCAGATATAGTAAGTGGTTCCTTGCAGTCTTGGCATTCTGTGAGTACTTCTTTGCTTTATGGCACAGAATAATATTTTGGGCATATATTGTTTCTGTTTTATCTGTCTCCAAATTCTGCCACTTCTTGAAAATATTTTCATTCCTTTTAAGTGGAAAGTATGGTTAGAAGCCAAAATCTAATTACTGGATGTGTTCATTGATAGGTTCTCTCAGTGGCCAGAGTTAGAAACCCTGGTTATGGTTTATACACTCACACTCCTACATTTATATTTATATGCATTTGTCAATAGATCTATATTCATAGATGCACCTATACACATATATCTGTATACATACAATAAATGTAACTATGTACACACATACATATGAACATACATGAGAACCAGAAATATCCATCATAGCTATTGATCTACCTGACAATCTTAAGTTTTACTCCTAATTCCAGTCAAATATTAGAGGCATAGAGTCCTTTCAGCTCTCCATATTTTAGCTTCCTTCTCTGACAATGGAAAACATAGCTCTTAATATCCACACTATCTTTGCTTATTTGCCTAGACCTAGAATGCACAGAAAATGTTTTCTTTCTTTTGAAAATAATATTTATCATATATTTTCTTCATTTCTGTTAATATGTAATTGGGGTTTGTCTTTTTTCTTTTTTAATTTATTTTTTACATACATGACATGGAATGTATTACATTCATTAATACCCATTTACAGCATAAATTTTCGTAACTCTGTATATAAAGTTTGTTCACACCAAATTATGCCAATATACATGTACTTTTCATCATTATACAAAATATATGTAAGAAGATTTGGAGTTAGTGTCAGCATACCTTATATACAAATAGAGATATGAAAAATTTTGGTATATATGTGTATTAAGAATTGTAATGCAAAAAAGTACAGAAAATGGTTTTAAGTTGCCAACCCATCATGCTAGTTTTATGTCAAACTTCTTAATATTTTATCCCATCACATCTAGACATAGAAAAATAACTTAGCTATTATGATTTGCTGATATTAAATAGATGAGAAAATTGAGCAGCTGAGTCTCAACTGTCCCATGTCAAGATATATATAAAAGACATATATATGTACACATAAATAGTCACATAGATGTTACAAATTATATTAAGTGATATCTACTTATTATATATATTATATGTGTGTCATTCCTGGGTATGCAATTGTGACAATAATAAGACTTTCCTACCCTAATGAAATTATGATTTGGAAAATGTATTTTAAACTGTATATATTAATAAAAATGTTAATGAGTTATAATTTAACTTTTTGCACTTTTAGAGTTTACTTGAGGTGATTAGCCTTGTCAGAGAGGTTATTATAAGTATATGTAAGGAAAGGAGCTGAGATGATCTGGAATTAAAGGCCAAGTCGGCACTACTTAGGAGCCATTTGAGGTGGAGGCAAAGAGTGGCCCAGAAAGAAGATACTGTTTCTGAAAGGGAATGGTGAGCATGAGGGGCCTGAGGAGATGTGCACGTGGTCACACTGAGTGAAAGACAGAGTGGGAGGAGTGGTGGCCCTTAGAGGAACAACTTGGCTAATGAAGGTGGCACTCCCAGTTCAAAAATTTAAATTATCAATCTAGGAAAAAGAGAAAGACAACCATACTTAGTTTTTTAAAGCATACAGTTTAGCATGAATTTGGAGAATCGTCAAAGCAGGACAAATGTGCATTGAGTAGGCCAATTCAGAAGCTCTTGCAGTAGGCTGGTCTTTTACTATAAAAGTGTGGATGATTGAGAATCTTTAAATATTGAGAATTTAATCATTGAGTTCCCTGCATTAGGGGATGGAGATGAAAAGAGTTGGATAGACATGAGCAATATTCAAGAGGAAAATAGCTGATACGTGTAGATCTTTGGGGCATGGAGTGTAAAGGGTCTGTTTTAAGGATACCACTCAAGTTTGTGGCTTGCAGAGAAAACAATGTATGGTGATTTTGGAGGGAGCCCATGTTTGGGGTAGACATTCAGGTATTTGGACTGAACATTTCAAGAACTTGTGAGACTTTTGGGCTGTCTTCTAGGAGAAATAGAAAGTGTGACTTATCAAGTGAGACCAGGAGTTATAGGAGAGGTCTGAGTCAGAAAGACAGGCCTGAGTGTGAGTCACCTGCAAAGGGGTGGCATTCAGAGATGTAGGTGAAAGTGAGATGGAAAAGAATAGAGAGTAGGAGAAAAGAGCAGCTCATCCTGAGGCATGAGGGATACCAGAGTTTAATAACTAGGTCGAGAGAAGTGAACTTGGCAAGTGAGAGAAGGAGAAAACAGAATAGTGTGAGTCATGGGAATTGGATATAGATTTTTAAAAAATGGTGTCAAGTAGTTATAATGGATGAGAGGAGAAAACTAAAACTGTTAGTTCAGTTTAGTGACATGGAGCCCTTTCTTAACTTTAGTGAAATCTCTGGGAAAAGGTGGCCAGCATTGGAGTCAAAGGAGAGTGGGCCAGGCAGCAAGGAAGGGGTGAGGTGGTGAGGAGGCCTTCTGAGCAGGTTTGGCTACAAAGAAGAAAGAGGGATACTAGAAGTTTGAAAACGTTTCAAAGAAAACATGGAAGTTTGTTCTGGGTTTGAGATTCTGAATCTTCTTCTTCTTCTCCTTCTTCTCTTCCTTTAGATTCTGTGCTTCAGCAAACCAGACAGTTGCAAATATCAAGCTGTCACAGGACTAAGTTAAGAGAACTCACCTAGGTTCTCTAAACCCATCATCTCAGGGAGGAAGTGCCTAGGTTGCTGCTGGAAAGGTTCCCAAGCTGTGAAGGTGACATTTAATGATCACTAAATGATCAATGTAAGGGTCTATATTGACCAAAGTGCAGTGCTGGAGAACATCTCAATATTAATAAATAATGTTCTTGCGAATACAGTCAGCATTCAAAAGTAACAAACCCACTACTTTATGTGGCCAGTGACTGTGACATTTCTGTTACCCTAAGTAATCTGTCTCATTAACTGAAGCTGTCTACTTACTTGTCCTTAACTCACTTAATGCTACCACTTTAATAGACACAGACTGCCTGAAACATCTATATTTTTTAAGATCTCCCAAGCCCTTCTTCTCTATGGCTCCTTTTGTTTTTATTGAGTGAGTTTTATGGTGGTAAAAAGGTTACAAACTGAAATTTGTCACTTTCTGGTTAGCAATAATTTAGCATCTAAGGAGAAAAACTGCTAGGTCATGGATAAATGCAGTAGCTCAGAAGCTGATGTTCGAGGCACAAATGGGTTGACTTAAAAGGGACTGATTGTGACTCAGATGTGGAAATTGGGCTGAGAAAGCACTCTGCACTGTGAATGTGAGAAGGAACGAAAAGAGAATGTGCACATCAGGCTGCTGGAAAATGTTAGAGCAGAGAGAAAGGAGCACACCCTGCTAATACTGTGAACAAAACACTTATCCAATGTTATCAGCCTTCCTGCTAAACACTGCTCAGAGGGCTTTGGAAGTGAAACTCATTTCACAATACCTTATGATTTGTGCAAACATTTTAATTTTTACAAACTTCAGTTTATGAATCTAAAGTCTAAATGAAAATAAGTTAAAAAACCAACTTCACACTGTGGAGTTCCAAAGTGCTTTGAAGAAAAACGAAGTAAGGTAAGGCAAAAGCCAGTGGGAGGGCAAGAAAGAAAAATCTGTATTTAGGTTGCTCAGTAATGTTTTCCTTGATAGGGTGATTTCAGAGCTGAGATCTGAAGAAAGTGGGGACATGAGTGTTAGAAGTAACAAAGTGCCACAAGAAATCAAACACGTGCTTGAAAGTGGGTCAGTGAGGCACAATTGTACCTCTGCAGAAGGGTGCGCTTCCAAAGACAGTCCAACAAGCAATCACCCCTAGATCCTGATACAAAGAATTAGAGGTACAATCTAGGCCATTAGCTAATTTACAATTGGAGGAAGTGGACATTGAAAATGGCTACAGCTGTGATTGGATACTTGTTAAGAAATTTAAAATGTCGCCACTCTGGTCATTTGATTCCCTAATGAAGATGGCTCCATTCTGACCACTTGGTTCCCTAAGGCAGATGGATCCATTATACATCTGAAATAAGTTATGGTAATCATGCCTGTGTTGCATTACAGGGTCAACTTTGATAGAAAACATAAATCTTACAAAGAGCCAGTCTAATATTCAGGAGAAAAGTGTTCTGGGCAAAGGACAACAATTACAAAGACACTAAGACAAGAATATAACTGGTGAGATTGAGAATGTACAGAGGTAATATAACTAGTGGGGAAGCCATGGTGGAGAGAGGCAGGAGTCTCAAGTCACCATGAAGGTTTGGGATTCCATTAGCAGCTGATGATGTGATGTCATCATAATCAAATGGGATCCTGGGAGGCAAACACTGGTCATGGGTGAGTGGCAGGTCAATGAGGCAGTAGCACAGTGCCCCTGGCAAGAGAGGGTGCTTTAACCCAGAAGAACAGAGGCAGAGTAACTATGAAGTGATTGTCTTTTGAGGTTAGTCTCTGAAATAGATATGGCTTTACATGTGGTATAAAAATGGGAGAAAATTAAGAGGAACTTTAAAGATTTTAGCTTGAGAAAACAAAGAATGGTATGCTGAAACTGTCATTCATTGAGAAAGACAACCAGCAAAGGTGATTTAGGATGAATAATCAAATTTTCAATTTTGAAACTCTAAAGTTTAAGATACCAATCATATATCTAGGTGGAGACGCTTAGTTGCTCAGAATTCAATAGTCCCCTAGCAAATATTATTATATAACAAAGAAACAACTGGGACAAAGTATGTCTCCCCATGACTCTCAGACATTGTGGTCTTGTCCAGAAGTTTCCAAACCTGCCTGCTGCTAAGACTCAGCAGAAGATATTTTTATAGTTCTGTGGTAACACTTCCACCACGCCACTTTGGACACAGTCTGTCGTTGCTGCCCTATGACCAGGCACAAGTTCCGTGCTTCCTCAGAAGCACTCCAGGGATTCCACAAATAGTTCTACTCAATGGCCAAGATGTAGTGCACTGACAGGGCAAGAATCACAGCCAGAGAGATTAGCGCCAGCAGAGCAGCTCAAGTGGGGTTGGGTATTTGACTCCATGTGTGATCTTCCCATGCTCTCCCTTCCGACAGGGGCCTCCCCTGCCTTGAGTGCAGGCACCTGCATGTGGTTTTCTGCCCAGGGAATCCCATTGGAATCAGTCTAGGATTTTTATAGGGGCTGGTTACACAGGCACAAATGATCAGCCATAACTATCAAGCCTCTAGATGCCTTGAAGGAAATCAGGTCATCAGGGCCCCAGAGAAGCAAATGTTCTTATCACTTGGAATAAAAAAAATCCATGTGCCCAGATGCCAGTCAGGGGCCAGTCATGCAAGCAGATCCAGTTTCCCACATTAACTCTTCTTCATCTAATTACAGAATTGGGGACAGGGTCATAGCACATATTCAGATGCCACAGTGATAGAATAGGACTAGGCAATCTCTAGCTTTGTTGTATGGCTGGGAACACTAACAGAAGAAGCCACATGCAACTCAGGATAGCCTACCCGAAGCAAATTTCCCCACACATAACCCAGCAGGGTATGGCAGAGGGGCTGGAGACCCTGGTATCAAAACTCAGTTACTGGGCAAATCACCTTACCACTCTCTTGTTTCATGTGTAAAAGAATGAGAGGTAGATTGCTGACACCCAGGAGATGGTTCACCTCTAAAACTCCAGGTTGGAGAAAGCAGAAGTAGGTGAAAAGACACAGGCATGTTGGCCAAGCTCTTCCTGCTCCCTCCATGACTCTCCCTGGGAACCAGAAAGCGAAACCCACCTCTGCCCTGCATCTTCAGACTGGAGGTGCCTTGCCTGGAGCATGCTGCAAGATCAAGAGAGGCAAAGACTGCTTTGACCAGACTTCCTCTCCACAGGAATGGCACCAGCAACAAGGTGGTTTTATAGGGGAAGGAAATGTGCTTGGTTTGTGGGAATAAAAGGCAGAGATTAAAACTTGAAGAGTCACCGGTGCCTTTGGGGGAATTTGTAAGTGAGGTGCACTTTAAGAGAACCGTACAGATAAATCTTAGATTTCCAGAGGGAGCTTTTTTATCCTATTTTGTGTCCATAATCTTTAATGGCAGTTATGATAAAACTGTGGCTGTCTGTTTCAAAACAGAAGTAACCAAGACGAAACAAGATACTAGAGTCTGTAATAGTATTAGGAGATCTCAATTCCACGCCTCTCTGTAATAGGGTAAAGGAAGTTGGCTGGGTCAAGGAGACCCCAGACTCCAAGGGGTAGGTCAGGACCCATAAAATGGCAAAACCTAATGTGTTGAATCCCAACTCATGGAGCAGGTCACTGGTACTTCCCCTTGTTCTGTGTCCTCCCACCCTTTGTGCTCTCAAACCTGCCTTACCTCCTAGATCTGTCTTATAAATACACCAGCACACATTGGTGTCCCTCAACTTCAAACGCACTGAGCTGGATTAGCTCATCACCTGTCCATTTCTCTGTTCTTCCCAACAAAGTCTTCATGCAGGTTATTCAGATAGGATACCATTTCAAAGCACCCATGCACTGTTGGTCCTCCTCCAGAGTGAGATTTATCCCCAACTATTCCCAAGAAAACTGCTCTCACCAAGGACATCAACAACCTCGATGTTGCTCCATCCAGTATAAACACGCCATTTTCATGGGATAAGTCTTTCAGCCATTGCTATCTTTTGGACCCATGGCCACTACAATCCCACAATTTTCCTTGTAACTTACATGTTACATGTATGTGCACATGCCTATAGAAACGCAGATTCATACATCCTTTGTCAGCTGGACGAATTTTTACATATTACACCAAAATAAAGACTATGTTCAGGAGAATCCCTTAGGTCACTTCCAAGTCAGTGCATCCTGCCCTGAGAAATAAACACCCTTCTTTTGTGAGCATATCCTGCAGGGATCCCTGTGCTAGCAAGGGATAGCAAGGCCCACAGACAAGCAGTCCTCAGGCCTTCACATGGGACAGAGAAACATTTCTCTCACTTTGCACTGGCCACATAGAGGGTCACGGGTAGGTCTGCACTGAGGAGGAAAGACTCTACTTCTTTAAAGACATTGCAAACTTGCACTAAAAATGGGACGTTCCCCCTCTTGAGAATGAGGAAGAGGGACAGATTCACATGGATGAGATGACAATCTGCTCCCCAAACTCTGTGATTACAACCCAAGGAAGGATCTGTATCTCTTTGTTCTCCCCAAAACACCTGCTACATTTTTTTTGTTAGTTTTCTACTAGAAAAAAAAAAGTTTGATGTTCTTTCTGCTTTCAATTGCATCCATTAAAAGTGATAATGATAATAGCCCTTACTCAATGAGTGGCAGGCCCCATGCTACACAATGTTTTTACATTTAATTTTTTTTAAAAATTTTACATTTAATTATTAAGTACTTCTCCATAATAATACTCTTATTATTCTCATTTTAGAGGTGAGGTATTGAGACTCAGCAAAATTAAGTAACTTTTTTGAAGGAGACAAAAAACATATGTAGTAGAATTGGAACTCAAACACAAGCATATGTGACCCCAAACTCACCATCTCCAGTCCTCATCCATCCCAGCTCTTATGAAATATTTGTTTAAAATTTGAGGGCTGAAGATTTGGTGGAAGTCACCTACAGAAACACTCTTCACATTGAACACAATTTTCAACGTCCTCTAGGTCACCACCTGGTTAGGCCCGCAGTCCCTCCAGGAATGAGGAAGACAGCAAGTTGACTAGAAAGTCAAGGCCATTTCTATGGCAGAAAAGGCACCTTGTAATCATGAGTGACTGGAGGAGACAGTGGGGCAGAGAACAAGCCAGACACATGGGCCCTGGCCCTTGTACCTAGGTGGAGTGCCTGTGCCCTCCTGATAGTCCTGTCCAAGCCAGATCTGCCCCCCCCACAATCTCTCTTATCAAATAGCATTCACTTTTCAGAAGGGGAAAAGAGTGGAGAAAATTGGCAAAACAGGATAACTACTGGCTCTGAGAAACCAGATTTAGAGTGTGTGTATGTCAGAGCACTTTGGTATTGAGAGGACAGATCTTAACCAATGTGGTAATATAACAATGAAAATGAAGTGCAGACTAATTTAACATCAATCATCCATTTCCTCACATGAAACTTCTGAATAGTCTATGGGGCCAGTGACTGAGTAAATACAGACTAACTTCAGAAGGATCCCTTAGGTCACTTCCAATGACAGTTGTTCAAGTTGTACAGTGAACAAGTAAAGGCTGCCTTTCATCTTGCTGTTTCCATAGACGTGTTTGCTTGTTATTCCATCTTCCTGGCAGATGACAGTTTCCTAAAGAAGGGATTTTCTTTTCCTAATTCCGCCAAGTTCACCCTTAACAGATAGTAGGAAAACATGCATCCCAGAAGCCATGCCCTTCCCTGGCACTTGGAGCAATTCTTCAAACCAAGACCGACTTCTTTTAAGCTAACAAGCTGAGCTGTATTACTTCAGGTTTTTTTAAAGTCATGAAATTTATGTACCAGAAAAAATTAAATTCAATTGCCCTTGGATAGCCCAATACCTTCAACTGGAGACACATTATTTTTCTTTCTTCAGAACTTAATAAAACCAGTGAGCAGACACATAGGTGTCATCCCTGACCTGGGGCATTGAGCCACACTGGGTCCCAGAGGCCATTCCCTAAGGCAGTGAGATTCGTGGACTTCACTCATGTCAGGGGTCCAGTTACCTATGAACTCACAGAAGGAGCCGCTGCAGTGCCCAGACACTGGCTGGCGGACAGCGTTACAGCTGTCATTCCGACTTTGTGACACTGGTGACATTGGCCTATCAGTGGCCTTTCAGCTATCCCAAATCTTCTCTCATGGGAAACTGTGGTGACCCTATCCACCATTACCACCTTCCATAGGTGTGGAGCTTAAAATGCACTAAATTGACTGAAAATATCTATGAGAGGATGTTCTAGACCACAACGTAGGACATGAACCTAAGAGTTTCTTAAATATCACTTTGATTTTGTCCTTAAGGAAGACGTCACAAGATCCAGTCTGTGGAGGACTAGTGAGTGGGACCCGCTCTTAGGCTTTCATTGTCACTACTACATGATGCAGACACCTGAACTCTGCCAACATTTTCTCAGCCAAGGACGGTAGCTCTGCCCACGAGGGCACTCAAGGGAGGCTGGAAGCTCCGGGAGGACGGAGTTTGCTTCTCTTTGCTTCCTGCTCCAGTTTTACTTTGGTCCCGGTTTCCCATCTGTTCCCATCAGTGTTGGTGTAGCAACATTTCTCTTTCCCCGTAACATTCCAGAACTAGCAACTGATTTTGCAGTTGGTCCAGGCTCACCCAGCCCCATGGAGTACCTCCACATGGCCCTGTGCTTTTTTGTGCAAAAGTCTAGGTTATAGCCTCCAGGTTCCTTGGTCAGAGGTTGATTTCAGCCCTTTCCAGGACTTCAGATTTTAACCAATACAACCCTTTTCCTGTTTGTCTCCCAGCCCAAAGGTGGCGGCTGCTTCT
Source organism: Callospermophilus lateralis (assembly GCF_048772815.1). Lineage (NCBI taxonomy): Eukaryota > Metazoa > Chordata > Mammalia > Rodentia > Sciuridae > Callospermophilus > Callospermophilus lateralis. The sequence goes on from NW_027516477.1 coordinate 6,156,050, forward strand.
TGATGTTCCTATCTCCTTTTTTCTTAGTATCCCTCTGTGTATCTTTTTTACTCCTTCCACATCCAGTTTATGGTGTTTGTCCTAAATGCACTCTGCTCAACTGATTGCTGTAAGCCCCCTCTCTTCACTTACTACTCACTAGTGCAGATACATACATTAGTCAGACTCACTATTTCTTACACATCTTGGTTTCTCTGACACATGGGTACTTTTATTTACTTTACACAGTTGTTTTTATTATGCAGCTTAGTTTCTCATACACGTTTATGCTTTGTTGTATTGTGAACATGCAACCTCTTTCCACAATTTTGTGGGTTCTTCCTCTTTTGCTCTTCTTCCTGAAATGCTCTGCTCTCCTGTACTACCTTTATTTACCCACTTCTACTAAACATGTGCATCCAAAGAACATTTCATTCTTCCTTTATTTTTAGTGGAAAACATAAGCACAATCCCAACGAGACAGAAAGACTGAGTTCTCAGTGGAACTCAGGATTAAGAAGAAAGGGGGAGAAGTGGAGAAACTGACCAACTGCAGGGTGTGTGCTGAAACTAAAGCCTGACTCACTTTGGCTGATTGTTTCAGGGAAGGCGTGGGAGCTCTGAGGTGGTGGAGCCCCACGTTTTTCACAAGAAAACAGAAATCCAGATTTTGGTATCTTGAATCGAAATGTTCATAACTAATTGGGAAAGAATATTAAATATTATGCTGGCTGAGATGTTGTGTAGACCAAACAATAGCCATCTGTGGCACCCAAGTAGCTGTCAAGGTTGTTCTTGCCATCCAAATCCTGTTTCTATCAGCCAAGGCTTCATGCACACCTTCAAACCCTCATGCCACAGCAGCAGGAGAGCAAATGAGGTACAGCCAAGGACAAAATCCCAGCTATAAATAGAAGTCATTGGTCGCAGTATCATGATTCCAAAAAGATCTATCTGTGGGGTGTTCTCTATGACTGGCACCATTTAGGAGAAGATGGCCATTGAAAGGTTTTGAGGAAGTAAGGCTAGATTAGAAGAAAATCCTCTAATTTATTATTTCAAAATCACTTCAATATAATTGGATTCTCTTTCCAAATATAGACCTCAGAATAGTAACAGCAAGTTCCAGACCATGAGCAGTACAGCCGCTGTCTGCAGAGTCACTGCTGGTTATTGGGGCAACTCCGGCAAGTTCTGGAACATACAGATGGCAGAATTATTATTTTTCAGTAGCATATAATTTCAAAAATTTTTTTGGTACTGAGTCAAGCCAAATTTGAATCTAGGGATATTCTTCGATATTAGAGCAAAGTGTGAACCCAGTGTTTACATTGAAAATATTCCAATTTTTGTTTACAAGCAGCTAATTGATCAACAACTCATTCATCTGATAGAATTTCATTCATTCCTAGTTAATTAAGAAGGTTTGTTATCTGACCTGGGGTTGACTGTACAGCTGTCATCTGAATTTCTCTGTGGGGCCTTTCCTCCTGTGTTCATGTAGGATCATTGCCATTTCCACCAAATCTGCCAGTATCTTTGTTAACTTCTCAGAAAGCTATTCCTGACTTCTTTCTCCTTGTCTTACTATAGATTAAGTTCTCTCTTCTGTCCTTCCTTTGCTTTCTTCTCAGTGTTGATATTATACGTTTTCCAGTTTCTTCCCTTGAACAATGCACAGTACAAAGATCTAAGCTACCTGCCAACTTCAGTGAGTTGATAGATGTGGTTCAAAGATCTGTGGAGAGAAGATCCCTGGTTTGACTGGAGTTCCTGGGGAAAAACAAGGTTGATTATTCATGCCTACTCAGAACTGGAGAGCCACACAGACACGGCTACATTGTGGGTACTGTTTGGCTTTTTCAACCGTTCTTTCTGCAGAATAATCCTGATTTGCCAAACGAGAAGAATAAAGCTGCCCCATTACCTTCCTGTCAAGGGGCATGCCACAAAGGGCAAGGCAGGATTAGCTTTCTGCTCTTTAACATGAAAGTCTGCATTTCTTTTAGGAACAAATGCTGCATCCAGTTTAATTCACAGAATAAAATAGACTGGTGGTAGTGACTGATATACCTCTAGCCCAGTGCCAAACCCTGTGAAAATAAGGACATAAAAGGAGACACTGGCCCCGTCCTCAAGGAACTCCCTTGAATGTGGCAAGCTCTTAAGATCCAAAGGCTGTGATAGTGATGGTGTCACTGAAGACCCTGTGCAATCTCCCATGGAGCGTTGATGACTCTTCATTTAGTCAAATCTCATTCTTTTTCATAAAACAGATCACCTTATGTCTATTAAGCTTTGCTGTGTCTAGCATCTTTTAACTTTCTTGAGGAACGATAGATTGGACGGTGACACTAGTGATAATTGCCTCTGAACCCTTTCACAAAAGGCCTTGTAAGTTAAGAGGAAGAACCTGATTTGGAGCAGCCAGGTACTATTTCAAATTACTGAGTGACCACATATTAGCTTAATTCCGCGAAATGGTGATACCTACTTCTAAGTGTTTTCCAAGTGCCTACCTCATGCCAGGCACTTTGTAGGCCCTGATTCAAAGGTCCACTGTGTCCAAGCCACAACTAGCAACCCAAGTCAATGTCAGAAATAGGAGTTAGCAAGTTGCTTCAAGCTTTCATGTACAAATAAAACTGTACATAAAAGAACTGATGGTATAAACTGCTTGAGAGTGTTGCTTACAGTCGCAAGGTCTTGAGTAGCCACTGACCTTTCAAATGTCCTCAAATGACATTAATTTACTTGTTTTTGTTACTTTTAAGGGAAGTCTGAAAGGGGCTGGCTGGCGATCAATACCATACTTAGAGAGCTGGATGAAAGGAGACAATGCCCAGTCCTTGGTGGAGGCAGGACGGATGGAGCTGCACTCTGTGATCCTCTTCTGATGAGGCTCAGTTGCTGCACAGACTTTGGTCTTCTGTGTTGTAAGTTGTGGTAGAGAGAAGCAGAGACCTGGCAGCCAACAGCTGTGCTTACTCACAGAAACACCTGACATGAAAACATGTTTAATTCAGGCCAAGAAAAAAAAAATATATATATATATATATATTCCTTATTAACCTGATCCAAATGGTGGGAACCATTCGGATCTCTCAACCTGGGCCAGGCTTTGCAATGGGCCTGTGGGTGCCGTGACTGTACTACACAGAAAACTGACAGGGCTCCACTTTTTATTTACAACAATGTCTATCACTCAGTGGGATGAATGTGTAATAATAATTTAGGATGATCACTGGTGAAGGAATACACAGGATATTCCTTGTACCATGATCACAATTCTTCTATAATATAAAACTATTCAAAAATTAAGTTTGTTTTTGAATGTCTGACACATTTTCTATATTAGTATAACATGAAGTTCAGAGGTGAATGAGGAAGCTTGGACATATTTTCAGGAAACAATGACAATTAAGCTTAAAGCTTAAAATATGAGTAGTAAGTAAGGTGTATTAATAATGGTAGGGAACCATGTTTGGAGCCTAGTCTTTTCAAATAATATCTCATAGACATCTTTCTATGACAGTCACTAAAGATCTACTTTATTTTTGTTGGGCTCATAGTTCCTGGAATAAATGTACAATAAGTCAATAATTTCTTCAATTATGGACATTTACAGTATTATCATTTTCTGCAAAAAACATACAATAATGTTTCCACTCATATTTAAAGTGCCTGTTTAATTTTCTCCTGTTGAACTATAATCTTCCCATGGACAAGAACTGTGAGTTATCTTGCTCCCTCCTTAGTCATAAGTATATAGTATGACTATAAAATTTTAAAGTAGCATATGTAAAGATATGGACAGAAAAAATAGCAAGAATTAAGAGATTTCCTTAAAATAGGTTTTTAAGATGTTGATGAAACTTTATTTATTTATATGTGTTTCTGAAAATCAAACCTAGTGCCTCATACATGCCAGGCAAGCACTCTACCACAGAGCTACAATCCCAACCCAAAAGTGTAAGATTTGCAAGTAATTTTCTATAGTGGGGTTAAAGGCTGTCTATTGTGGAATTTTGAGATATAAGGAAGGAATTGAAGGGCTTGACAATCACTAAAAATAAAAAAAAATGTTAATTTTGGATTCATTTGTGCTTAACACTGTTACCACAAATATAAGGAGACAGAATTGCTCACCCAGAGAGGGAGTTTATGAGCATGTAGAGCCCATAATATAAAGAAATGTCCTTTTTTCTTCCATTTAAAGACTACCGAAATATTTGTAGAAACGTTAGAAGGACTTTTCAAATCAGCTCCCTTCTCTGCAGAAGGAAACAGAGAGGTAATGTTAGGAAACAGACACTCAGCTTTAAGTTTATGCAATAACCTAGAAAGAAACAATTAATGATTCTACTAAATTACTGTGGAGACTGAGAGAGCATGGTTGGAGGGGTAGCCATGACATGCAGGCAGCTGTGAGGAGAGATGCAAGAGGAAGACAGGTGTCTATCAGGGTACAGTGTCAGGGCTGCTGTAGGTCTGCCTGGGTGTGGAGATAATGTGCACAGCCTTGAAATCCAAGTTTCTTATCAATGGCTGGTATCACTGCGTTGACAGAAATGGCACCTGCCAAATGAGATCATCCAGAAAGTTAGCACAGTTTGGTGTATGATCAGAATTGGATGCCCCAACCTGTCATGGTGAAGGAAACTATAAGGCTCCTCAGTGGGGGTGCCCAGCAGGCAGGCAGGTACGCTGGATTCCAGGGAGACAGCTCTGGGCTGAAGACCAGGGTCTCTGAATTACACAGGAGCAAATACCACAAGGTGAGTCATTGCAAATGAAAACCTGCAATAGGTTTAACCAGAAGAGAATCCAGAATTGGCTCTTAAAAGAACCAGCATTTAAAATGGAAGAAGAAATTAGAAACCCACTTTAAAATCATGGTCAGAATGATGGGAAGGAGAACTCACTGAATTTGATTACAGAACAAGGGACCACTTTTAGCACTACAGAGTGTCAAAAAGAGGTTGCATTACAAAGCCCCATAAGTGTCAGGAGTTCTCCTTTGGACATTATCCATAGCCTTCCTTTGAGCAGGGCTGGATCCTGTCAATTGTTTCACATGGAGGATCACATTTAATGTACACAATAGCTGATGAGATAGTTCATATAGTCTTAGTTTTACAGATCAAGAATAAGTAGCTGATTCAAATATATGATAAGTCAAGGTCATTGTACTGTCGTGCGTAACTAATTAAAACAAATTTAAAAAGTGAAAAAAAGCAAAAAAAAAAAAAGAAAGAAAAAGTAGCTTTACTAACTGACTCACACACATGCAACTAGTTATCAGTAAAACTCTGATTCAGACCCAGGAAAGCAGGTGCTGGGAGCTGCACTCTCAACAACCAAGCTTTACTGTGCCACCCACTGACACATCAAATTATATTCAATTCCCCATTTCACAACAGTTAGGAGTTTTGTTTTGTCCTCTAATTTTTTATAACAATAAATGGCAATTCTCTCATGCTATTCTAAAGTATCATCAGGATTGAGACATGTCATATGTGTTGCCCCAAGTTTTTAGCCCAAATGGGGATACCCAGTGTAAAATCCATTCAGTAAATGATATTGAGCAGAAATAGGCATTGAGGGTACTAAAGCCTGACAGACCATCCAGGTTGTCCTCCACTGAAACAAATAACAGATCAAAAGAACTATTTGATCATGGCCTGTGTTCCTTAGTTCTAAACTCTCCTTCACAGTACTTCTCCAATGACTTACGTCCAAAATATCCAAGGTTATAAGACTAGGCCACACGCAGACCTTGATACCTCCATAATGAGTTAATAATGTATACTCCATACTTAATGTATGAGGAAGCAAACCACAGAAATTGCACAAAAGAGGTCAAACACACATCTCTGGTGGGCAGTTCCTTTGAGCTTTGAGTCTACAACAAACTATTGTGGAAAGAAACTGCTTTTCATCTTCCTGCTAATAAATAAATCACCAGTTGTTTTATATTTTAAAGCCTCTGAACAGCACCCCAGAGCTCCACAAAGGCTCCATCCTCTTGTCGAATTGGCATGCAAGCCATTCTCTTAGATGTGTTCATAATCACCTGCAGAAGCCATGTCATGAGATAGGCACCCTTCTGAAAGGTGGGCATCACAGCGACCTTTTGCATAGAACTGGCTGCCATGGTACAATTAGAGGAGAAGCCAATCTTACCATCTTGATGTCAGCCCATGCAACCAAAGCCAGGAAACATAGATGGCTTTGAGAAAATGGGATCTTGTATTCTCTGAGAGTGTAATTATTAAGCTCTGTCAGCTTATTCGATTTATTTCATAAAAATCACTTAACACTTCACGAAGATATTACTTTTGCCAACAAATATCACTTTTGGGAAACATTAATAATTTAGGAACTTCGATATTAAAAACGGCTAATTCACTAAGTGCATGAGAAGCTCCAAGTTTTGAGTCCTCCCATTCTGTAAGACTCCCCAACCCCCGTTTTGTTGGTATATAATTGACATAAAAAAAAACCTCCCCATAATGTATAAAATTGGGTAAATTTGGGCATATGCTGACACACCATCATCACAATCTAGGTGACAAGTATACTTCTTATTTCATTCTCATTGAAAGTCTGGAGGAATAAGGAGGGCTGAAGTTAGGAGCTGTTGTCTGGTGTTCAGAGGCCAAGTAGCTGACAAGACAATTCAAACGATTGGGAGAGTGTTGCAGCTGTTTTTACATGCATTTTCCTCTGGAGCAACAGATGTATGTGTTCTTAAATGCTATTTTTAACTTTAATCTAAAGCCTTGTCTTATAAACACTCTTCTCTTTGAACTGAAGTACACGAGCAATGGAAAATGCATAGTTCACTCACTTCAGTTGACTTTTTAAAGTGTATTTACAAAAAATAAAAGTAAAATTTGATCATTTTGGTGAATTTTGACTCACAAACTCAATTTTGTGAACACCATAGCAATCAAAATACCGAATAATGCTGTCTCCCCACCAGAATATGTGCTGCCCCACCGTGACTGGCCTCTCTTTCAACCCCTCTCTGCTGGCAACCCACTCATCAGTTTTCTGTCTCTGCAATTTTGGTTTCCACACTGTTGTGTAATAGATTTTTTTTGATGAGCACTATTTCATTGTATAGAATTCCATAGTTTCACCCTGTTTATACTGAGCAAAGCATGCATTCATCATGCTCTGATGGCAAGGACACCAATAACCTCTGACACTGTGCAAATTCTTTCTGTGTTACTGTCAATACACCCACCACCTCATTTAATTTTCTCATCATATAAGTTACGTGATAACACGACACCTCCTCTTTAGAGAACAGAATAGAAAAATAATTTTTGAAATGTTCTTTTCAAAAAAAAACTAAGTAAACCTCTCTAGGACCACATAATTTATGAATGTTATAGCCTTAATTTGCATCGGGGTAGTCTGACTCTAGAGCCTAGCATAGTATCCACTATCACATGAAAGATAGGTTGAAGAAAATGAGGATTATAGAGATAATGTAATTTGCCAGAAGTCACTCTGATAATATTACCTTATTTTTAACCAAATCATGAAAACAGTTTCAGTACCTAAAAGGGTGCTTAGCTTTGATCAGTTTCTGGATTTCATTTTTTAAAATTATTTGTTCCTGTGGCATTGCATTTTCAATTCATATCTGCATACATGGAGCCTTCTAGAATTGGAATAACTTGTTGGGCATTGGTACAAATCATCTTCCAGCCTTTAAGATTAGATAATAAAATATATTTGATCCAAAAGAGTCTTTGTCTCTATCTTGATTTATCTGTCTGTGGGAAATTGAAGGGATGAAAAAAAGTCTGCTCTCCTGAATTGAACTATATAGAGTTGATGTGTAGCAAAAATATTAAAAATATTTATATTCATTTTAACTTTGGATTGTTCCTCAAGAGGTTAAATCTTTTCTCCAGAATGAAGATAAAAATAAATTTTGATGCTAGATTGCTTATGTTATCACCTTATCATGAGCCCTGTAGAATTGGAAGCAACAGTCTCCAACAGAGATGTCTAAGGGGAGAATGTGACTGTATTTTTCAATTGTATTTATGGTAATAATAATGTACTCAATTCACATCTTTAAAAAAAAGGTCTTGAAGTACTTTATGTATTTTAATTAACCCTTACTATTCTCAGGACATAGATAGTATATCAATTTTATGGAGGCATGTAAAACAAATTTAAGTTCTTAAGGTCAAAGTGAAGGCATGCAGGTAATAACAACAATTCACAATGAAAACAAATCTGTGAAAAAAAAACTAGGCAACAACCCAAAAAACTCTACTGTCTGACATTTAAACAACATAGCATCCTTGCACATTCCACTAGTCCTTTGGATGATTAATTTCTCAGTGAATTTTCATTAAAAAAACACCCTGAGTGCTCTTTCCCATGTCCCTCCCATATGCATTAGCAGAGCATAACTATGGAATATGCTTAGATGCAAAGCAGCACTTCCTTCAACTCTAAGAAACCAGCAAGAGCCTGGGCAAGCTTTCACTTAGCAGCTTTGAGGTATAAGCAACAGACAGTACGCTATACATATCCATTACATTTTAAATGCTGCCCACGTTTATTATCTTAATTTTTAAGTGTTCAGTTTAGTAGTATTAAGTATACTCATTTTGTTGTACAACAAATCTCTGAATTTTCTCATCCTGAAAAACTGAAGCTTGATTCTAGTTAAATGACTGATCATTTCCCTTTCCTCCCAGACCTTGCAACCACTATTCTACCTTAGTTTTCAATGAATTGGACTACTTCAAGTAACTTATATGGGATAACATGGTGTTTGTCTTTTTGTGACTGACTTTAACTGGCATAATGTCTTCACGGTTCATATACATTGTACATATAACAATTCCCTTACTAAAGCTGAATGATGTTTCATTGCATGCATATATCATTTATCCATTCATCTATAGATGAACATCTGGGATCCTTCCATCTTTTGACTGTTGTGTGTATTGCTGCTATGAACATGAGTATGCGAATATTTGTTTGAGATCCTGTTTTTATTTTTTATTTTTTTGGGGGGGGGTATACCAGAAGTGGAATTGTTATGTTAACTGCTAATTCCATTTTTAGTTACTTAAGGAACCATTTATATTAGTCAGCTTTCCATTATGGTAGCAAAATACTTGAGGTATCAACATAAAAAGGAAAAAGATTTATTTTGGCTCCCAATTTGGGAGGCTTTGTCTATGGTCAGTTGGCCAAGTTGCTTTTTGGGTCCGTGGCAAGGCAACATATCCTAGCAAGTGTCATTTCCATATACCTTTTGAAAAAGATACCACCAGGAAACAACTAAACATTCTATAATACATTTCTCTGTTTTTTTGCAACAAGGTGAATTCACCTTCCCAAGGCTTTCTCAAGATTATAAATAAGAAGCACTGCATGAGAATACACAAAGAAAGCAAAGTAAACTAAGTACAAGATGAATTTACTGTCTATATTCTTCATGGTGGTAATTTCTTAAAACATAATAATGGAATTGTTTAGTTTCATCTTTAAGTATTGAAATTGATGAAAAGAATTTGACAACACATAAAAATATGTAAGCTAGTATGTGACTAGAGATTGCCATGTAAACTAAATGAAATGATTAAATGTAAAAATGAAAATGTAACAGGACTTATATAGTCTTTGTGTTTTAACAAATTACAATTTTCATTTTGGGTATATGTGGATATTATTGTACGTGTACCTTAAAAACATTAATTTTCTGAGGGCAGACCATTAATTGGGTCCAATTCACTCTTAACATGAATTGTAAACTCTCTATTATTCAATCTTCCCTCAATCTGATAGCTGTGAACTCCCAGGTTATCATGAGTATGGCTAAGATGCACTGTGCAGTGCTCATTCAACAATTTGCTGCTGTGGTGCTTGAGCTCCTGTGGTTCTTGATGCCTGAGGTAGTTTTTATTCTTTTGCCCAGCTTGCATTCCATACTTTCATCAAAGTTTTAGAGATGTATCTCAATGCCATCTAGAAAATATCTATTTTCTTACTAATGTACCCCAACAACACATTGCAGTAATACGTTAAATTTATAAATCCTTCAAAGCCTATAGTAAGTCTTTCTAAGAAGGACTGGAGATTTGTAAACTCACAGAAATGCAATAATGTATTATTGATTTTTGTTAATGATATGCTCATACTGATTACAAATTTCATAGTGTTATAATTGAATATGACATGTAGTAACAATACAGTTACATAGAAAATGACAAGTAAATCAGTACTATGTATAACTATTTCTAATTTACATGGCAAGTTTGAGGCTAAATTTATTTAAATTTCCATTTGTCTAGCCAATAGATAACCAAATTATTTTTTCAAGCTTTGTGTGTATGTGTGTGATGTGTGTATGTGTGTGTGAGTGTGTGTGTATATATATACATATATATAATTCAAAATATTTCTGTATACTTTCACACTCTAAATAATATTACATAATATTATTGTGGTAATATTTGCTTTCTCAGATGGTTTCATTTTCAGTCAAGTGCTGTGAAAATAAATGAGAAGTTACCTGCTAAGACTGTGCACCTCAATAAATGCTAATTCTCTTCATTTATTTCTTCTCAAGTTGGATGTACTCTCATGGACTGGTGACCATGATTTTAAACACTTCTATATTACTAGAGCTAATATTTTGCTATTTCAAGTTACAATGTGGCAAAATTAAAATTAAAATGAATATGTTAGTGGAGAAAAGCAATTAGATAGAGTTTCTCATGGTCAATCATAACTCATCTTTTCAATTTAATTTTTTAATTTTCTAGGGCTAGGAATAAACTTATCTAAGATAAGTTTACACTTTAAACTTTAAGTTTACACTTTAATCTTATCTAAGATAAGTTTATACTTTTTTCCTAGAGTCTGTCTAGTAGACTTCATTTTCAACATCTACAAAAATATTTCATTACTAATATATGTATATATAATATATTAGTATATTTGATATATTTTATCATGTTATATCTAAGCAGTTTCTATCTAATGAACATGTGGATAAGAAATAAAAATAAATTAATTCATTTTTGAATATGACCTTTTAAGTAAATTCCTAAATTCCTTCCAAAGAGCTTTTATTATTTTCAGTTTTCTTATCAAGTGTTAGTATCTATTGTATTTATATTTATTATATTTCTATTTGTTAACTATTAATTTTTTTAATTAGTAGAGTTCATTTTTTATGAGTCTTAGATGTACAGAAAACTTTGTCAATGAGAACAGAGAGTTCCCATAAGTTCTCTTCCTCTGTACATAGTTTCCATTATTATTGCCATCTTATATTAGCATAGTTCATTTGTTACAATTAACATATCAATATTGATATGTTAATATTATTAACAAAAGTCAACATTTTTTTCAGGTTACATTAATTATTATATAATCTTCATTTTAAATTTACAATCTCAATATTATATTGAGTTTTCATCTCTCCTTAAGGCTTCTCTTGGTGATGAAATTTTTTTAGACTTTCCCAGTTTTTGATGACAGTTTTGAGGAGAACTTGCCAGTATATTGGAAGACAACATTCTATCAGAATTTATCTTACAGTTTTTTCATGGTTAGACTATAGAGCTAGCTAATTGAGAAGAGGAACACAGAGATAAATTGCCATTATCACCACATCATATCAATGGTACCTTCTATCAGTATGATTTGTCACTGTCCATGTTGACCTTGATGACTTAGTGTCTGGAGATATACATATTAGCATTCAAGATAAAGTAAAAAAAAAAAAAAGGCCAAAGAAGAAGAGCAGTCTTTTGAGAATTTTAATTCTGTTTTCTCTGTTTATATCTCTTGGGTCACATTTTGCTCTTTTGGTTTTCATCCACATCACCTAGACTAGTCTCTGAGTCAAGTTTTCTTAACTTCAACAGTATCAATATTTTGGGTCAGATAATTCTGTGTTGTGGAGGATCACCTTGTATATTGTAGAATTTTATCAACATTCCTGACCTCTACTGGCTACATGACAGTAGTACAGCCATTATACTCTGTCCCAGATGTGACAATCAAAAGTGTCTCTAGACATTGTTAAATGACTTGTGGAGAGCAAAATTAACCCAGTTGAGTATTATTACTCTGAAGTATTATCTGTTCTTATGGTTGGATATGGTGTCACACAAAAGCTCATGTGTGAGACAATGCAAGAAGGTTTAAAAAAGAAATAATTGGGTTACAAGAGCCTTAAACAAATCAGTGAATTTACAACCTAATGAGATTAATTGAGTCGGTAACAGAAGGCAGATGGAATGTGGCTGGAGAAGGGTGTGGCTCTGGGGTATATATTTGTATCTGGCAAATGGAGATCTCTTCTGAATCAGCATCTAACTTTTTCACTTACACATTGCATATATCTATTTTGTTGTCTTATGACCACAGCACTTTAAACATTCTTCTTCTCCAGGTGTTTTACTAAATTATTATAATGCAGAAAGACTATTATTACCCATGTACTTGACTCTTCTTTTTTGAGTAAATATGGGATCCTATTGATTAAGGGATAGATATTTCTTTTGTTGAGGCCATAAAATGTACCCAACAAAAACTGAAAGATTTAATCCATCTGTATAGATGCATAAGATCCCTGGTCACATTTACAAGGTATAAAAACCATTCTGTATTAGGAGATCAGAGGAAAAATAGAAACTATTTTACATTTTTCTACTACTAGACTCACTATTGATTATAGTGTATCATATGGATTTTTATTGGTGAATATTAATTTTACAGAATGTTGGGTTTCATTATTGCATAATTAGTAGTGGTCTCAGTATGACTTTTAAGACTATATATTATATATGAACCTATTCCAAACTGATTCACCAATCTTATAAGAGAGACAAAAGATAGGGTACTGGACAGAAATATGTTAAAACACAAAAGAGAGATAATTACTGTAGCTCACCTTGAAATTACACACTTCATTATTCAATGATAATATAAGCTATTTTTATTTATCTTTATTATTGAGGCTAAGATGGCAAGGAAATAAGCACATGCTTTTGACATTTAAATAAAGATGGAAAACAACTAAATAAAATCCTGGAGAAGCTCTGTAATAAATTGTATTTAGAAATTCTATCCCACATTTTTTAAAGTAGAGAACTGCTTCTAGGTTACTTTTTTTGAAAGGCTGATTGTATCAATGATACTGGAGATAAGGGATGAAAATGAGATGTGTGGTCATTACATTTATCACTGAGATAATCATCCTGGCCTGTAACTGAAGCAAATAACTGATTATAGTCATATGTGTGTTGGTGGGGGTGGTTACTAATAAATCAGTATATTTTTGTGTGCGTATTTTTACCACTTTCATTTTTAGAAATTTGTCTCATGCCTCAAAAGTGTCACACTTACATGAAAGTTATTTAAAAAGAGTAACTAAACTTCTAGACAGCCTTATTAGCAGTATTGGTGATAAGACTGTATAATATATTTTAAGTTTATTCATTAACTTTTGGTATTTTTTTTTTACTTTTTAAAGAATGCAATATTTTTATATATTCAAGTTTTAGGTAATAAACAAAAATTTAACATCAAGTGGTTTTACTTGAAAATGTTGAATCAGTGCCTACAACTAAAATGATCATAGTCAATTTAGTAAATCCAAATTGGGAGTTCAGTTTTGAGCATGTCAGTTCTGTATCATATGTCAGAAATACAACTGATAGTACAAGGCCATTGTAATTGTGAAACAAGTGTTTAAGGACTAAGTTGGACCAGAAAATATAAATTTGGAAGGTTTATGTACCAAGATATTTAAAACTATGTGACCAAGCTGTGTGAAGAGAGTTTTAGGTGCAAAATTAGAAGATGAAGGTATAATAAACCTACCCAGTATATTTGATGCATAGAGTAGATATTTTTAATATCTACTTCTTTATACAATAAAATTATTTTCAGTACAAATGATAAAGTGAAATAAATAAAACCAATGTACAGACATTTTATTCAGAGACTATTAAATTTTTATTTTACCAAATGTATAATATATATGTATGGATGAATTATATTTTGTTATTAATATACATGTATATACATATGTGTATATATTCATATACATATACATATATTCATATATATGTGTATATATATATATTCCATTTTTTCAGATTGTGGCTTTATTTAGAGATTGGTTTTATATATATATATATATATATATATATATATATATATATATAGTATAATATATATTATCTATGCATATGTAATACATTTAAAACAAATTCATTAATGTGGGTCTTAATTTAATATAAATGGCATCCTTATATAAAGTAGAAATTTGAACACAGAGAGATTAAAAAGAGAGGATAATCTGAAGAGTCACTGGGTGTCATAAGGAGAGAACTGTCATATACAAGCCAAAAAGAGAGGCCTGGAACAGACTGTGCACAAACCCTTCCAAAACCTTGACTTTGGCCTTCCAGCCTCCATAACTATAAAACAATGAATTTCTGTTTTTTGAGTCAACCAGTATAAATTTTAAAAAGCAAATAAAAACTGTGTAGCATATTTAATAAAATAGTATATTTCTAACAATCTGACATTTAAAAAGCCTAGATATATTGATCCATCACAATCGTTTATAATACTATGACAGTTTCTCTTTTCTTATTTCATTCTTTATTTTTACAATTTTTTGAGGACAGATGGACTCGATTCCAATATTAAAGATATTATTCATTTTTGGTAGATATAAAACTGGTATGTCACAAACAAAACTATTATACATTATAAAGTGCTCTTTATTTCACTATTTTGTATTCTACATACATACATACCCCCCCACACACACACACACTCCACATTTAACATAAAAAGACAGAATTGAAGTGACTCATAATAATGTTTCTAAATCTTTACAGTCATTGGTGCATCACTCTGATTTGAGTCTCTTGTTTAAAAGCAATATCCCCAGGGGCTGGAAGTACAAACCACTCTAGAAAGGGCTGGAAGTACAAACCACTCTAGAAAGGAGCTCGAACCATTTTGAGTTGTCACAAACTTATTCCAAGAAATAAAGCTTCTAGCGGAGTTTCTACAGAGTCAAAAACTCAATGATTCAAAATAAATTTGTAAAATTCTATAGGATCTATAGTAATTAAAAATCAGCGTGACAAATTATTTTTTTTTTATTTTTGGAAGAAGTATTGCTGGCAAATGGTGAAATACAAACAGCATTTTAGTAACTTGTGTTTTCATTTTTAACTTCTCTATGAACAATAATCTATAGCTTTTTGGCTGTGCCTGGAGCAAACACCTACTCTTGGAAAGCAGAGGTGAGGTGTTATGAAAGTCAAATGAAGAGATTACCTAAAGAAGAGGTTGAAATCAGTTCTGTCAAATTCTTCTACTGGTTAATTATAAAGAAATCTAAGATGAGCACTGAGAATTACTTGTGGTGACTGACAATAAGGAAGTCACTGGTGACCTTGACCAGGGCAGGTTATGTTGATGAAGTATGAGAAAACTAGACCAAAGAAGGTTTAAGAGTATGAAAAAAAATAATAATGCAGATTTGTGAGTATAGAAAACATCTGAGGAAATCATGCTCTAAAGGAAAGAAAAGAAATCCTATAGTAGGAGAAGATGTAGAGTGGGGAAATACTTTTAAAGATGGGAAATACCATGTTTCCATGTTCTCGGAAAATCCAGCAGCGAAGTTTAAACAGGGAGGGGATCCTCTACAACAGAAGGAAAAATGCACAATTTTAGATTAAGTAATGGATCTATCAGACCAATGGGTTGAATTGAGTTAGCAAAGTCAGGTTTAACAAAATTCAAGCTTTTGCCAATGGAAGTAATTGGGTAAAAGAGGCAAAAAGGAATAAGGAGATATTCTTGAAAAGTGAGAGACAATGAAAATGTGGTATCCATGAAAATAGTCTGCAGCATTATACTTACTTAAAATATTTGTATATAGTTGAAGATTTGAATAAGTTAAAGTAACTGTCTAAAAATTACATGATGTATTATTCATATGGAAATATAAATATACAGGTCTTCTCTATAATGAACACTTTGTATGGGAAAGATTCAGCATTAAAATTGTGAAATGGGGTTTGCTTTAAGAAGAAAGGGCTACAAAAGTTATTCTCTTCTTTTAAAATCGTTATGTAGCAAAGTATCATTAAAGCATTTATTTAAATAATCAACAAAAAGTCTATTGCGTCTCAGTAACTAGGTTAAGCATAGGAGACAAAAAGGTAAGAATTTTTACTGCATATGAAATAAATTGGCCTTACACTTTAAGTAGAGGGTACTAAAATAAACAACTATACTAGGTGATATGAGAGCACAAAGAAGAAACAGTCCAACTTATCAGATTTACAGCATTTAAAGAGAAAGTCCTGGAGAAATCCAGGTGTGGTCAATTGGAGCAGGCAGAGAAGAATGACAATATTCCAAGAAGAGGAACAGCGTGGATGAAACCATGCAACTGTGAAAGCACATGATGAATACAGGTAACAACTTCAGTGTGCATGGGGGTTACAACACTCATGGCTGAACAGTGTGACAGGAAGCCAACCAGAATGATAAGACCCAGTGGTTACTATGCACAAATCAGAGAAACCAATTTGTATCAGGATGTGATAGATTATTCCTTTCTTATGTCCTATAAAATGGGCCAACACACACCACAAAGATAGAAAAATATTTCTTCTGGAAAAAAAAAGTTTAATCATCTCCATTTAATAGGAAAATAAAAATCCAACAGATGTCATAACATGAATATTATTTTTTGTGAAATTGCAACAAACAAACACAGTGGACAGGCACAGGAGAGTTACATTCTTTAGATGTTAAACACGCTACCCCTCCAGCAACTCTAAAGTAACAAAGAATATTGTGAAGGATTTTCTGCATTGTTACACCAGATGAGGGTAGAGGCCTGTCCTGGCAGGAATCAAGCTGTGGAAGGTAAGAGGAAAGGATGTGTTGGACTTGGCTTTGCTTCTCTTTGACCACTGAGCTGGGGCCAACAGTAGCATCCAACATTATCAGTAACTCAATTTTCCAGTGCTAGTGTACCCAACAACAACACAAGGACCATGAGAAAACAGTCAAAGTCAGGAGCTGAGAGAAACATTGAGGACATATAATTCTTACTCTCCAAAACCTCTGGGTTCATGAATTACAATTTAATAAATGGCTCCTCCCAACCTGTTGTCCTTGGAGGATAGATATTGTCCATGAAAGCTCAGTCCTTGTCCCTAAGCCTGTCTAATGATGAGGATGAGGTTTCGAGAAAAAGGAAAAAGAATTTTTATTGCTTTGTTAGCAATGAGAATATATAGAAGACTGCTGTCCCAGGGGCTATGATTCTAAGTGCCAGGGGGAAGAGTGGGTGTTTAAAGAAGGGAACAAAGGCTATACTCCAGCTGTTCCCTGTCAGGAGTCATTGATTTACAGCCATGAGATGGAGTTGTTTCTTAGATCTACAGGTACCAGCCCCAGTCTGGATTTCTTCATTACTTTGATCCATGAGCTGAAGGACAGATAACTCAGCCTAGGATGTGAAGAAGGTTAATCTTGCTTCCCCCATGGTTAGGCAGTGAGAAAGGCAGAAGAGGAAGAGAAAAAGAAATGTCAGTTTTAAAATAAGCTACAGTGACAGAAAGAGATGCAAGGATTATATTCAAAGCATGATGTAGACCCCTGTTAAATCTGATATGTGAATTTATATTATAGCATTTAAAATCATAAAATTATTCTGATGATTGGGGATCTCCATACTGGAATGAATTTATATACATTACCTTACCTCATGTTTATCAAGCTGGCTCAAACTGTAATTTGATAAATTCCCCAAATCCAGAAATCTAGGCAAGATAACCCATGTCTAAACTACTTGTAAATATAGTTTATGTAAAACATTCCAGCTTTAATTTCTTAGAAGGTCTATTCTTTAAGAGGAGGATCTGTGGCCTGTCACTGGAGATGCTTCAAGGGGCATTTCTCTGACAAGGGTTATTCTCTGAGACACCACCTTATGTCTTTCTGGTATTTTAGGGGGTGCACCGGGGTTTGAACTCAGGGGCACTCGGCCAGGCCACTGAGCCACATCCCCAGACCTATTTTATATTTTACTTAGAGACAGCGTCTCACTGAGTTACTTAGCGCCTCGCTTTTGCTGAGACTGGCTTTGAATTCTTAATTCTCCTGCCTCAGCCTCCTGAGCCCCTGGGATTATAGGTGTGCACCACAGAACCCAGTATCTTTCTGGTATTTTATGAAGGCCATATAGTCCCATTCTTCTTTCACCTTTGTTCAAAATCTGTTTTTAATATGAAAATATTTAAAGACCTGGGAATTAAAATGCAATCATGTTTATTTTGCCCCAAGTACTAATTCTTTACTACTTAATGTAAATTTGGTTCAAAACTGAAAATATTAATTTTTCAGCTTATCTTTCTCCTGTATTACTTATCATAGGCAGTAAATTATATGCAGGTAGTTGTTGAGTCCTTCTGCCTTGAAATCTCATGGACTACCAACTTCTGAGTCACATTTTGCATATTTTAGTTTAACAATTTCATAGTTTTAATTTTTACTACTACATAATGAAAATCCCACTTTTTCGAGCATCTAGTAATGTGTCTAATTTTCCTTTAAACCATCATTGACAACTTCTTCAGGAGCATCAGGCTACTACAAATCATATCCTTGAGAAAATTTAGGCTTCGACCAACTCTCCAAACATCCTCCAAGCTTCACCCAACCACCTGTTCCTTAAGAGACTTGGATATATATATTAGAATTTTGGTACAAGAAAAGTTACTTATATATATTATGAAACCATGACAAAACTGACAACCATAAATAAAAATAATTTTTTATAATAAGCACAATTTTGAAAGAATATAGCAAGGGATATTTTACCTCTGCTCAATTCAATATCAGGTTATAAATTAAAACATATGATTTGAGTTGCAGAAATCTATTTTCTCATTGTAATTCTACCAGTTTTACTTCCTGTATCAAAACACTGTGTAGTTACATGTATAAATATTTGAATTTTTTTACATTCATGGGGGTTTGGTTCCCTTTATCATTTGAAAATGACTTCCTTTATCTCAGGTAAATATCTTCCATGAAATCTGCATTATTGTTAATATTAATATTAGTGTATCCCACTCCAACTTGACATTAGAACTATTTGTGTCTTTGTTAATTCCTGATATTTTTCTTCAATGCAATTTTAATTAGAGTGCCAGAGGTCTTTTTTACATTTAATGTGATTATTGACACAGGTATAAATTCATCATCACTGTCATCCATTCTTTGTTTTCTTCTTTGTAATTAAATTAATATTCTTATGATTCCATTTTTATTCTTTTTTGATGTATCATAATTCTTTTTTTGTAATGTATCATAATTCTTTTTTTGTAATGTTAGCATCACTTTAGGCATTATATTATACATCTTTAATGTATTAATTTGCAGCCAAATGATATGATGACTCTTCACATATAGTATACAAACCTTCCAAGTGTATATTTCCATTTCTCATTTCCAAAAATTTATGCTATTTTCTGTTGTTGGTATGGGTTTTATATATGCATACATTATAAATATCACAGTGAATGACTATTATTCTTATTTGAATGTTGATTATTTTATTTTAAAGAATCGATTATCTTTAACACATTAAATAGTAAGAAAAATATTTTATATTGACAAAAGAAGTTATCACTTTTGCTGCTGTTTTTTCTTTTATGTAGAAAACTACATTTACATTTGGTGATGTTTTCCCTCTTCATTCACAATCTCTAATACATTTTTTTGGAGTTTGAGCCTGCAGATAAAGGATTTCCTCACTGTTTGTGTGACCAAAAACAATCATTCACAAATACTTATTTTTGAGATATATTTCCACTGGACTTAAGAGTTTTAAGTTGACAGTTTTTTCTTTCTTTTTTTTTTTTTTTTGTCCACATTTTGGAGCATATTGCTTCACTTTCCACTGTTTGTTTCATTTTTTTTTTTTTTTTATGAGACACATGTTGCCATCCTTACATTTGTTTCCTCTGTTGTATTATATATTTTTTTCTAACTGCTTCAAAGAGTTTCTATTTGTTATGGGATTTTTGTTATTCAATTACAGGTCTTGGTGTACTTTTCTTTTTTTTCTTGTGTTTAGGAATCATCGAACTTCTTAGACATCTGGGTTTCTCAATTTCATAAAATTTGAAGAATGTTCCCTGTTATATCTGCAAACATGAACTCTCTCTATAGTTGTGGGACTCAAAAATTATTTTCATTACAGGCCACTTCAAGTTGTCCCAAGTTCATTGATGTGCTTTTCTTTTTCTCTTCTTTTGAAATAAAATTATCTTTGTTTACAATTTTAGGAATATTCTATTGATATGACTTTCAAATCACTGTTTTTATCCTGCAATGTTTAAGCTGCCATTGTCAGTCAAGTATATGTTTGATGATATGTCATGTAATTTCATATCTATAAGTCCAATTTGGGTCAGTTTTTTCTATTTTACTTAATATATTATATGTCTTTACTTAATATATTCAATGCTTTGCATTATTTTCCATATGTGTGTGTGTGTGTGTGTGTGTGTGTGTATGTACACACACATAGATTCCTATATTGAGTGTTTTAAATTTTTTGACTACTTATTCTATCATCTATGGTATTTGGTAGTCAATTCCTACCAATGCATTCGATCCACATTATGGCTTAAATTTAATGTCTTTGCCAGCTAGAAAACCAGATAGTGTGGATTTTATATGACAAAAGCTGGAGTTTTTTTTTAGCTCATAAAATCATTCTTGAACATTTGTTCAATATTGTCATAAATTTTATTTGATGGAATCAAATTACATAGAACCAATTTCATCCTTTTTTTACTGTTTTAAAAAATGTGAAAATTTTGCTACTGATATAAAATTCTTGTGTGTACTCAACTCATCACCAATAAATTGTGAATATTTCTAGCCTAGCTGTTTCCTCTAATCTTCTTTGTTTGTTCTTCCACTGGAATCAGGTAGTTTCCCCACACATGTGTACAGATCTCCACCCTGCTTAATGCTCAGTGAGGATCCTTTACAGATACTTTGATTTATCTGTGAGGATCCTTTCTTACTGTCATTCCATCTTGAAAATAATAGCTTTTTGGTTTTCCCAATTCTCTGCACTCCTTCTCTGAAACTCAAAAATTCAATTGAGTTTTTCTTTTTCCTGTTCCTTGAACCATCTCTAGGCAGTGACCTGAAGCATATTAGGACTACTGTTGTTCATCTATTGTCTCTCAATGAAGGGGTTAACATTCTTCATTGTCTGATGCACATTTTTTTTTTGCAAATCATTATTTCATATATTCTGTCTGCTTTTTTATTGTTGTAGTTGCTTTAGAAGAAAAATAATTTTGACAACTTTAATATTTTCTTGGTTTTTAGTATAAGGCTTCTTTTCATTTTCTAAAGTAACTCTAAAGAAAAGACTTAACCAAACAATTTTCTTAAATGTTCCGTAAAGCTTGCCTGTTCCAGTAACTCATATATTTCTGTGTCAACTAACTTCTTGATTCTGTATGGTCTATTACAGTACTTTTGAAACTTTTTTTTTTTAAGAATCCATGGCCATCACTCCACCAATAGAATCATTTATAAATTCTTTATAGATTCCCCTACTGCTGGGTATAATTGGATTATTCTAACTTGTTTGAGCTCTTTCTAGTCAATGAAACAATTTATCACCTTTAAAATAACTAATCATTTCACTGGCTTGTTTTAAAGTCATTCAATGTGTCCCCACTGCTTTTAGATACATGTCCAAGTCACTGTATCTGGTTTACAAAGCTATAAATGGCATGCTGTTACTCACATTCATCATATCTCATCACTTACCCTACTTTTCAATCTATATTTACCAAATTTAGTGATTTCAAAGACTGTGTTTTATGTTGCCTTAATTTTCACTCATGTATTTTTTATTTTTTTTTTTTCTGGGTACTGGGAATTGAACTCAGGGGCACTTGACCACTGAGCTACGTCCCGGCACTATTTTGTATTCACATACTTATTTTGGATATGCCTGAAATGTCCTTTATTATCTCATCTTCTCATCTTTTATATTGCACACTCATTTATTTTTCAAACTGCAGTTGCCTCCTCCAGGCGAACCTCAAAGGTACCTCCAAGCCAGTTAAGTACTTTTCTATGTGTTCATATAATTTATGTGGTTTCATACATCATACTATATGTCATTTGAATTGTTATCTTTATTATCCTGATGGTTTTGCTTCAGGAAAGATAGACACTATATTTTTCTATTTGCTGTTATAAATATGATCCATGTTATACAGCCTGCCATTTACCAGTCCCTGGATAAATATTTTATCTAATAACCACCATGTGTCCAGCCCTCTTCTAAGCACTCACATTGCTTAAATGACCAGAATCTCTCATTTTATTAATTTATATTCTAATAGCCAATGAATGGTAAACATGATATCTAAATATTGCTATGTCATTCAATGATCTGATAAATTACAATACCTGAAATTTAGGGCAATGAGTTATCAGAGAAGGATAATGGGTTGGAAAAAGTAGATTTTACCTAGTCCACATTGAAAAGGTAAAAATTCAGCAAATATTTGAAGGAGATGATATATTTACATAAGCATACATCTAGAAGACAAGTGTCCCACTCAGAAAGTAGAAGAAGAAAAACACTCATTGGCAAGAGCATGTGTATTGTTGAGGCTGGGGGATAGGTAATAAAAGGAAAGTCAGTGTAGGTAATGAATGGTTGGGTCAGGAAGATAGGGCTGATTCAAAAGGAAATAAAATATGATATTTCCAGATCCCTCCCCCCTCCTCTTCCACCTGTTGCCAAGGTAACCTGCATCCAGGAGATTGTTCCTCCTTGAAAAGAGTTGTAGGAGTGATTTATGAATAGACATTCATAAACGGGCCACTCCCTTCCTGGCTCCACCTGTGGGTGGCTTCTTTCTTCCCTTGGATCACTCCACCTTTTGGCCTAACTTTTGATCACTTGTCACATAGGTGGGATAGCAGGAGAAGAAAGCATGACAACACAGGATGTCTACAATGTATAAAAGAGGCAAGACACCCAACTCTGGGGCCCCTTCTCTCCGGAGAAGTCTATCTCTGTTCTATCCTTTAAATAAAAGTTGCTTTTCTACACTTGCCTTAGTGTTTCTCAGGTATTCAATCTTCTCATCAGAGAAACAGGACTTGGCCCCCATTCTCATCACCTGTATCACTGTGACTAAGAAGAGCAAGGACCCCACAGCCACAGCAGCTAAAGCAGAGAGAGCAAGGGAAGAAATAGTCATCATGGTCAAGGACTGGGACTTTTACTCTAAGTAAAATACAAAACTACTGCAGCATTTGCAGCTGAAAAGGGACTTAATCTTTACTATGAATTAAAAGTATTGCATTGAGATTTGCATTGAAAATAAACTTTAAGGGACAGAAATATCATGTGAGTTTCCATTTTAGAAGCTCCACTCATTTCGTATTGCTGTTGTAATAAACGGACAAAAAGTGCATTGTTCAAAACAATGAGTTTTCTTAAAGTTCTGGGTCAGAAATTCAAAATAAGTTTTGTGGGGTTAAAATCAATGTGTTACAAGGCTTGCATTCCATGTGGATACTCTGAAGGCTAATCTGTCAGCTGCCTTTTTTGTCTTCTAGAGACTGCGTGTATTTCTTGACTTGTGGGATACTTTCAAACCAGCTCATCACAAGACCTCTTTGTCCTTCCTCACATTTCCTTCTGTGACCCTGGGTTCTGCTGCTTCCTGTGCTAATAATCTTGTGATTATCCTGGAACCGTCCACATAATCCAGGATAATCTTTCTATCTTGAGAACTCTAACTTAATGATATCTGAAAATTCCCTTTTGCCATATGAGAGAACATATTTACAAGTTTAGTGGATTAGAAAGTGAACTTCTTTGAGGCGGGGAGCATCATTTCACAGAACACAGAGCTTCAGTATAGTTTAGTAGGAAAGTGTTTGTGCATGAGACCAGAACTGTAGAAATGGATGTATTTCTATCTAGGATGGATTCCTAGATACAGATATATATATTTTACTTAAAACATAGCAAACATTGGAGAAATTGTATATATCTTGAGTGTATATTTTATTAATTCTAACATATATAAACATCTGTTTAACACCATTTAGTCATCTCATCCCAGTAAATGACCCTCCCTGCCCCCAAGAACACACTATTTTTAATACTATAATCATAGAATAATTTTGTGTATTTTGAAATTTATATAAATAAAATCCATGCAGAATGAATAATTTTGTGTGATTTTTAAACTCAGATTTACATCTTGGATTTAGCCATGTCATAACTGGACAATATTCCACTGCATTAAGTAGGTGATAATTATCCACTGTTATCTTAATATCTAAGACTTTAGATATATATATCTTACTGTGTTGAAGCTGCTATCTCAAGTTATTATAGACAATTGGGTTTATAAGAAGCAAACATTGATTTTTTTCCATTTCTAGGGACTAGGAATTCCTAATTACAAGTGCTAGCAGAAGTGATATCTGGAGAGGGGCCACTTCTTGATTCATAGACAGTCATTTTTTTTACTAAGTCTTTAGGAAGTTTGAGGGAGCCATCTGGAGTCACTTTTATAAGACCATTAAACCATTGGTGGAAGCTCTGTCTTTGGGTGTAATTACCCAAAAGGCCCACTTCTTAATTTCATCACATTAGGTATTAGGATTTCAATATGTGAATTTCTTTGGGACACAAACTTTCACTGCCCACTGGGATATTTCCATATTGGTGTTCTTTCAAATTAGCATGATAAGATAATTATTGATGAAACTTATAGTAATTATAAATTTACATCCGTCTTCACACCATTAAAATCATTTTCAAATGGAATATAAACCTAAATGGTACAAACAGTAGGTGCTCTACAGGTAAACATAGAAAATTACCATCACCATTATATTCAAAGTTTCTTAAATAGGACATCAAAACCAATAACAATAAGCAAAAGGTCTGATAGAATTGGATCTATTTTAAAATTAAATCCAACTATGGTCTTGAAAAACTACATATTCAATACAAAAAAAAGCAGAATATTATCTTGGCCCTAGGTTAACTAAATAACTGGAAAAGTAGCATGAGGTAGAGAAGTTTGGGCTAGATTTGGTGGGTGGGGGGCATGGCAGCCATTTAGTTTTGGACATATTTAATTGGAGATGTCTATTAAATATGCACACAGAAATATCAAATATAATGATTAGCATATGAGTATTAAATTTGTTAAAGGTGTTCCAACTGGAGGTGTTACTCTATGTATCACTTAAACACATGAGAATGTGTCACGTATAGCAGCACATACCATAATCCCAGTGACTGTGGAGGCTAAGGCAGGAGAATCCCAAGTTTGGGGTCAGCTTCAGCAGCTTAGCAGAAACCCCAGCAATTAAGAAAGACCCTGTATCAAATAAATAAAATAAATAAAAGAATAAGAATGGGAATGTAGTTCAATGGTAAACTGCCCATGGGTTCAACTCCCAATACCAACCAACCAAGAAACAAACATGAGAATGTATAAAGTCAATAAGATGATGAATGGAAATAAAAGAGATCTAAGGTTTTGAATTTAATATGTTCCAATGGTAAGGTTAAGAGACCTAGCAGGGGGAAAAAAAGATAAAATATAGAAAAAGAACAGTGGAATAAACAGACCAACTAGCTTTCCAAGGCAAGAGAAGAACTGTATCATGATTAAATGTTCTGTGCTAAATAAGAGAAAGACAGAGTATATAGATTTTAGTTATATTTATAAGTACAGCTTTAGTAGAGTGATGATAGCAGAATCTTGATTGAGAATACTGGTGAAGAAAGATCAAAATATTTAAAACCTGTAAGTATAATCAGTGACAAGAATTGGGGCAGTATTTAGTGGAGGTGTGTTAAGAGAACTTGTTTGTCTGCTTTTCAGCTGGCAGTTAATTGGAATTAACTAGGGTTATGGTTTCACCAAATATTCACAAGGAAAGCGAAAGAGGCCAAGAGAGTCAAAATTATATGAAAAGAAATTATTTTAATAATTGACAATGGAATTCAAAGTTGGTAAATATGAGGTAGGATATCATAGGATTCAGTATAATGAAAAAAATGGTAGATTTTAAGATAATGAAGTACACACAGGATGGGAGAAATGCAAAGTTATATTAAAGGGAGTGCTATGGTTTATCTATGAGTCTTCCAATGGCTTCTATGTTAATGCATGGATATTTGCTGGTGAAATGATTAGGTGCTGAAAACTGTTCCTAATCCGTTCATCTTAGTTTGAATAGACTAACTCTATGGTAACTGTAAGTAGATGGGGTATGTTTGGAAATGGTAGATCACTGAGAATGTGCCTTAGAAGGATACATGTTCCCTTTGGCCCTTTCTTTCTCTGGCTACTGTAAGACTGGAAAACGCCACACCACACGAAACCGATTACCAAAGAGGTTTCCACTTTATTACAAAAGGCTGTGTGTTTATATAGGTCTAAGGAGAGGTCGCAGGGCTGAGGTAGATAACAGGTCACCCGTTTATGGACAAGCTCTCCCATATGTCAGTTCCGGAGCTCAAGAAGTTAATTCTAATTGTGGCTAAGGTTTCCTACCGGCAGGGTTTGAACATTGGCACCGGCCTGAACTTTTCACGCCAGTGAAAGAAACAAAGAGGAGAAGGAGGGTCGTTAGACGCCATGCTGGGGTTTTCTCTGGGGTGCTGCTGCCGTTATAAGTTTACCCAACAGATACCATGAGGTAAGCTGCTATTCTCTACCACACCTCTCTGCCATCATGTCCTGCCTCACCTTGGACCCAGAGCAATGGACACAGCCAATCATGGACTAAACCTCTGTTTTTGTCTGGTATTTTAGTCATAGTGAAACAAAGCTAACCAACACAGGAGGACATTATGAAAAGGGGTAATAGTTCTCAAAGCTTAGGGTGTGGATTCTAGAGAGATTGGAATTTGGATAAGGACAACATACACCTTGAGTATGTAAGGAAAAGGGTATACAATGGGAAGTACTGGATCACTGCAGGAGGGGAGGTAATACAACAGGAAATCAGGATGTGTAAGTTTCACCTGAGATGTGTGTATGAAAAGCACCAACAGTTTCCATGGGGTAGTACTGGAAAAAAGACAGTAATTCAGGAATAACTCTGAGTAACAGCTCTACCGCTGAGCCTAGAATGACACGGTGGTTGTTAGATTATAATAATAATGAAGGGTACTTAAGCATATAATCTAATAATATATGATTCTAAATTGAGTAATTTAGTAGTAAGAAAAGAAAAAAAAATTAGAAAGCAGAAATAATTTTATTTATCTATGTATAACTTTATTTATTTATTTATTTTTATGTGGGGCTGAGGATTGAACCCAGGGCCTTATACATTTGAGGAGAGCACTGTACCACTGAGCCACAATTCCAGCCCCAATTTTAGGTTCTTTATGAAACTATTCTTATTACCTCCCATCTAAATTGAGAAAGGTTTTATAACATTGTATTCTTGGAAACCTCCATGAGCAGATATTTCAGTTTAACAAGTCACAGTGTTACTCAGATAATTCTTACAGAAAAATAAGTATAGTTGAAAAATAATCGCTCTGTTTCTAAGCAGCAAATTCTTCTTGATTTCTAATGTACACCAATAATCTGCTTTTCTGAGTTAGTGATATAGCTGACTAGAATAAAAGAGAACCAAAGAAATACATCTTAAAATCAATCAAACAGCATAGCTACAGAAGATGGTATATAGTGATGAATAAATTACAGAACTCTTTCTAAATGATGTTTGTTAGATAACTCTTTGGTCACCTCTTAAAAGATTATTTTAAATATGTTACTTGAATATGTGATGATTCTCTTTTTAATGTAGTGACATAAAGGATAAATAAAATAAGGATATGACAATGGGAGAAATACCAATTTGATACTGAAGATTCTGGAAAGTGACAAATCTTAGTATTGGAACAGAAACATAGAATAAAGTAAAGTGAGAGTAGAGTAAATAAAATGATTGGCCCCAAGTCATGTAAGTAAACAAAACAAAGTTTACAGACCCTCAAGAAAGCCTATATGTAAAATTGTATGACAGAAAGGAGGCAACATTATTTATGACTGGTTTCCAGTGTCTGTGTAAATGAAAATGCCATAGTCAAAGCAACCAGCCAATTATGGAGCACGTAGAGAACTTGAAAGGGAAATAATGTGGAGAAAGTTGTTCTAAAGATTTTCTTGAAAAAATAACATTTTTTGGCATAAATTATATTCAGGAAAAATATTGAATATTTAATATTTAATTAAAAAGGTTGAAGAGTTGAAATAAACTTTTCATTTCTGTGCCATCACTACATTGGTTATTTGTAGAAATTTTATAAGCCTAGAGAAGAATGGAGAATTTGAATATTAACAAGTAGAAGAATCATCAAAAATTCTGAAAATGAAAGAATTACCCCAAACATAAGACACATTAAAGACATTTAGAGCTACATGAAACATTTAAACTTAATGTTCCTTTTAGCTTAAAAGATTGATTGATGAAAATTAGAGTTTGAAATTACACAAGAATTCTACTGCTGACCATATGACAATTTACATATCACTTAGAGATTATTATTATCAAAGTACTTATTATTTAACCAGTTTTTAATAATACTGTTTAAGGTGTAGTGGAAGTAACTGATATTCAGTACAAAATCATTTATTATTACTGTAAGACACTTGAACCCCCCAAATAGTATATACTAGATATTCCCATCAAAACTTGAAAAATATCACCTCCTTATTTTTATAGGTAATATTTTCATATAATGTTTTCTGAACTGCTAATATTATTTATTTATGGAGAAAGCACTTGTGAAATTTTGTATTTAGTTTTAGGTGCCTTCAGTTGAATAAGAATGCATACAGAAGGATATAAAAGAATATTTGTAAGATACACATAATTGCAATTACACCTACCAAATAACCCAAATCAGGAACAAGAGCACAGTAAATACTTTCATATCTTTTTATCTTTTGTTCCTATCACCTTCTCCCTTCTATGAAGGTAACTACTATCATTAAGTTTTTTATTATGATTTCTCCCCTTTAAATATATTATTTTATTTCACATGCTTTGGTAATTTATATATTGCCATTTTTAAACCCTGTAACTCTATCCTGAACCTATTTTTTTGTTGTTGTTGTTATTGTTGCCGGAGATGGAACCCAGGGCCTTATGCATGCAAAGCAAGCACTCTACCAACTGAGCTATATCCCCAGACCTAGCCTCAACCTATTTAAAAAAAAAATTAAATTGCATAATTATTTACATTGAGTCATAGATATTATTTATTTTCACTGCAATACCATAATCTATCTTAAATATATACACACACAATTAACTTATTACATGCAATGAATTTATAACTGTCATAGCATATGTTCAAGCTTAGAAAATAAAAGTGCAAGGGTAACCGGGGTATCTGAAAATTAATTGGTCTGAAAATTAATGGGTCAGCAAAAGCAAGAGAACATGCAAAGCCCCAGAAAAAAAAGATGAGAGAATTTGTATAATTTTTTGAAACTGTAGTAATATTTGTAATAAGATTTTTTAATAAGCATAACTATCCTGTAAATATTGGCTTTGGGAGTGTTGTCCATATAACTTAAGATATTTAGCTTCATGGAAGCTATTAACATCAACCACTGAAACTAAAGTTTATACTAACACAAACTATTGTCAGTCATTAGTTTTAGAAATAACTAAAACCAAAAGTGTTCAGAAGCCTTTTGGTATTTACACTAAATTAACTAGTTCTTGTTCTAGTTTGAACAGTATACATTAACTTGAGGAAAGCAGTGTCTCCTAATATATTTCTTTGACACAATTAGATGATCACATTAAATTTCATTGAAGATTTCTCTAGTTAAAGCTATTTTGTGATCTCCTTAACTTTTAATTCTTTCATTGGTATGATTCTGGGACAAAAAGCTTTTAATTATTTATTATACATAAAAAAAAACACAAGGCTAACTCATGATGAGTACGATAATAACTAATTCATTATTGGAGGTTTTAACTTAGAAATTGGCATAGAAGAAGGAAAAAGCACTCTTTTGTATAGTACAATGGCTAAAAATATGTTGTTTTGAAAATTCATTGTCTGCACAGTTCATCATATTCAATTTTAGAATTGGTGTCTGAAACAATTATGTCTGCATCTGTAACTCAGTATTCAGAAAATGTGCTGGCTGGGGTTAAAAGATTTTCCAATATAAGAATGTTAGAAACATAATTAAATTATCTTCATTTTATGTATTGGATATTTTTTGGATGTAAAAATGTATTGTATATATCTTTTGTTTACAGCTTCTCTCCTGGAAAAAAGAAGTAAACATGTAATTGAAATTGATTTTACAAAACAAAACAAAAAGTTCATTCTAGTTTTATTATTCTATGAAAAGCAAAATTTAGTTACACAAATGAAAATTAATATGATTCTCTCACAAACGCACATCTAGAGAATACATTGGAACTTATAGTGATTGCTTGAGATATTCTTATATCTATAACTTAATAGTTGTATGGGAAGAGTAGACTCATAAGTGTTCTTTTATGTTCATTATTACTCCCCCATACATTTTTTATTTAAAAAATTTTCCGAGTTACTTCAAAAGAAAATGTTTCAAAGGTTCAAATGAGTTTATATTAGCAGAAATTAACATTTATTGTAATGACAATACACTAACATTATTTTTTAATTTTTATTATTTTTTTAATTTTTTAGTTGTTGATAGACCTTTATTTATTTTTTCTATTTATGTGTGGTGCTGAGAATCAAACCCAATGCCTCATACATGCTAGGCAAGTGCACTATCTTTCAATCATATTTATCCCAAATACTTTGAGCTCTTTCCATGTAATGAAAATTCTCATTCTCACATTTTCCTGAATATTTTGTATAGTTGTTCTCTATAACATTAGCAAATAGGAGAAAAAAAGATCATAAATAAGAAGAGTAATAAATCAAACTCTGAAAATGTATACCTATGGTTAATTAATTTTCAACAAAGATCATTGAGTAGAAAAAGAATAATGTGTTCTGCAGATGGTGCTGGGATAACTGGATATTTAAAAAACGGGATTATATTGGACCCAGGTCTCACACTATTCACACAACATATTTAAAAATGGAGAGATCTAAATGTAATAATCAAAACTGTAAACTAACTATTAAATCTATTTAAAAATGTTCAAAGAATCATAGAACTAAATCTTCATTTCCTTAGGTTAGGAAATTATTTCTTGGACATAACATTAAAATCAAACAATAATAATAACAAAAAAACATAAAATAGACTACATTAAACTTTAACATTCTGTACTTCAAATAATGCTATCTAGAGAGTGAAAAGATCTAAAGACCCAAAGAATGGAAGAAATTATTTGAAAACTGTATTTTCTATAATTCTATAATTACATAAAATATTTAATCTCTATATCTATGTATGTATATAGCTATATAATTCATTAGGCCCACAACATGTTGGGCTGCAATCTTTGCTACTTTCATGAGCCTGGTAAGACAGTATACACACAGAAACTATGGGAAACAATTTTACTATTCATACAGAGGCAAGAATGAAGTACAAGATTCATGTTGAGCTGGTTCCCCAAGGCTCAGAAATCTGTTCAGTGCAGATACAATCTCATCTGTATGAGCCACATTTGCACTACCTGGGAGATATTGGGATAGAAGATTTAAAACTATGAAACTGTCAAAGAAAACAGAGGAGTAAATCTTCATTTTCCTAACTATCTAGAATAAAATGTTGAAGGATGTCCTGTTCCTAGGGAGGACTGGAACAGAGCCTGGTCTGCCTTGCCAGTTCATACTGACCTCAGGATACCACATTCCCACCACTTCTACAGTTATTTTTTGCAAATACATTTGAGAAATAGGGGAAGAACTGGGTTTATCTAACTCCACTCAGAGAACTGTACTTTGCACATGTCTACACAAAACTGTTCATAGCCTCAATTTTCACTATACAGCTTGATGCAATGTCTGTGCTGTGGAATTGAGGGAGAGAACATACAAATCAAGGGACTCGACAAAGAAACTCAGTACCAGATAACTGCTTAGGAGATTGATCTTCCTGGTACCACAATTTTAAATTCCCATTTTTCTAGGTGAGGATGATTTCCAAAATTCACACATAAAAATTAAGACAAAAAATTAAATATGCAGCTTTTGGTTAGTTATTAAGTTTGCTTTTGTCAATAAATCAGCAGGTAATTAAAAGAAATAACACAGTGGCAGTTATATGTGACCCTTATTATAATGAGGAGGTAGGGTTGCTGCTACTTGATGCAATGATTAAGGAGAATCCTTAGAATTCAAAGGACCCACTGAGGGCATCTCTCAATGATATTTATGTTCAGTCTAAATTGGCAATTGGTGAATATAGTAACCAGAGTCTGACGAGTGTAGGGTGTGTAATACTGGGTCACCCCACAGACAAAGCACCTAGACCACCAAGGATACTAGTGAAGGTAGCCAGTAATCTAGAAGAGGTAGAGGGAGAAGGAGCTATGGAATGTCAGTTTTAGCCTGAGAATGATCACAGTAAATAGAAATGCAGGTTCTTCTATCAACCTGTTTTTGACATTTCTTTCTGTATGTTGATAAGTATCTTAGGTGTTTTGTCCCAATGAATGAAAGCTGAGTAAAATCACACTAAAATTAATATTTAAAAAATTTAATACTTAATATTTCTTTTCTGAATTTTAAGAACTGAAATTTTTTTGTGTCTGTTGTTCTGCTGATTATTATAAACAGTGCCTTATTTATGTATGAGTTTTTAAATTTTTACTCTGACCTCATTTTTTCCAAGAAATATATTTTATGGGTAATATTAAGTCTAGGTTGAAACTGGATCCTTCCAGAAATATTTTCTCTTTCTTGATTTCAAGTATTTATGATAAAAATTTAAAACAAATTTGTACCTTTAAGATTTAGAGCACTCATTCACAGTAAAATAACATTAATTTTTCTGACCTGGTTCATATTTTTACATTTTCTTTAAGTTTTTAATACTATTCTATTTCTCAAAATGTGTTTTCTGCATAATCTCTGCATTGATAATTTTCTTAAAATTCATTCTATGAGTCAGTTTGAACTAGATCAAAGTAAGTTGACATTGCTAATTCTTTTAATGCATGCTGGCAATTCATATGAATGTGATAAACTTATTTATTTTCTAACTTAAAGTTAAATAATTTACTTAGTATTGTAATATTGTTTTTCTTTAATATGATAGTATTTCTGTAGTTCATCTGCTTACTGTGTTTTCATTTGATGAATTATGTATTTAACATTATATTTGCTGTACTTTTTAAAATAGCAGATTTTGCAAATTAATAAGACTTATTAAAGGGTCACTTTTTCTACATGTTATTTTAAGTAACAAATGCCCCATGTTACATTATAAAGTCATGCTTTCTTTTAAAAGCCTAAACCAACTTTAATTTACAATTACTTTTTCCTCCTTGATACTTTACTGTACTGTATTAAATCCTGACGCATTAAATGTCAATCCTTGGGCTGGGGCTGTAGCTCAGTGATAGAGTGCTCACTTTGCATGTGGAAGGCACTGGGTTCAATCCTCAACACCACATTAAGAAATAAAGAAAATAAAGGTATTGTGTCCATCTAACACTAAAAAAAAAAAAAAAAAAAAAAAAACTTAAAAATACCAACACTTAGAAACTATTCAAAGTATACATTTCACTCTTAAATCTCAAGACAATTTTCTAAGAATATTTTTAAGTTATAAAAGATGTTTTATTGGCATAGCTGATCTACAGAGTCCAAAAAAATTTGGCTACACCATGTAGCAGCTTAAATGAAAAATGACTCTATTTTAATCATCAGTTTATTGTTTTCACAGTTTCAATAGCTATAATCCTTTGTTCATTTGTTAGACAAGTACTTATTGAACAATGACCATGTACTAAGGATTTTTGTGTAGTCACAGAAGTTAGCAAAACATATAAATTACTTGTTAGTATAAATTATTATCTTACTAATTCTACAAAGATAGTAAGAAATTAATAATAAGAAATTAATAAATAATATATCCTATAATAATAGTATTACAAACTAAAAAAAAACTGCCAAGAAAAGATATGGAAAGTAATGGAAGTTATTATTTGAGTTGGAATGTCAAGAGAAGTCTTCTCTACAGAGGTAAGCCTTGAGCAGTTCCTAAAGTGGCCAGTGAGGCAGCCTCTCACCCACAACCTGTGCTGGTGGTGGAATTTGGGTTTCCTCTGCGTGAGGTAGGAAGGTTGCCTGTGACATAAAGCTAAGAAAAGAAGGTGGGCGGTGAGAAATCCACACTACACAGAAAGTAATTTCAGAAAGTGCAGGTGGGACAGCTCTTTGAACTCAGGAATTGATCTTCCACACTGGGAAGAGAGAGAGCCAATGTTTGCTTTATCACATGTGGGGGGAACTTCAAAGGTTTTTCATAGAATGTTCTTCTGCCAAATAAGGCATGAGGTGGGCTGTCCAGGCCAGAGTTAGGAGCTGAGGTCACATGCATTGCATAATCCATTAAGTGGGAAGAGCCACAAAAGGACTTGCAAGGCCAAGTGAAGACAATAAACAGCTGGGGAATGGCTTCCCACAGCAGACAGGCTTTGTTAGCTAACTAGCCCAGTGGAGGAAACAAATTCCCTTATCATTACCATTGATAAGGAGGAGCAAGCAAACTAGCACAACTGGAGTCAACTCCTGTTAGAGTCTGTAAACAAGTCTGGATGGCGCCTGGCAAAATGCCAGAGGGAGTGGTTTGTGAAGTAACGCCAGTGAGCCATTAAGTGTGGAGATTCCTTATTGGTTGACTGCTGTATCTAGTCCCGTCCACCTCCACCCCCCCACCCCCCCACCCCACCCCCCACCCCCATTATTTTGCTGCAACCGGACTCCAGCAGACTCCTCAAGGAAAACCTAATAAAGGCTAAGGAAGGGTGGATCCAAGTTTACTGAGGGCTAATGGTTCCCTAATTTGGGGGTAGTCCTCACACAAAATTATAAAAATAAGCATTATTAAATACAAACCACATAAGAAGATGAATATTAATATGAAATCATATTGAAATATTATGAACTTTAAAAATTTAGAGTACCACAGTTATCTTTCTATATAACAAAAAAAAAAATAGCCTTCCTATCTTTTGTGGCATCTTCAAGACAGGTTCAAGGGTTTTTCATATATAACCAGTTTTATAATTCTATTACTAATATTTTTTGATGAAAAGAAGTTATCAATCAAAAAATGATTTGTTAAAAAAGCTAGCAATAATTGTGTAACATTGCATGTGGAAGGCGCTGGGTTCAATCCTCAACATCACATTAAGAAATAAATGAAATAAAGGTATTCACCTATTTGTTTTATTAAGCATTTGACTTAGATCTGTGAATATTATTGAGTTAACCTAAAAAAATGGCCCCCATGAAGTCATGGCCCATAAGAGATCATATGAAAGAATCATACTTCTCAAGGTAATGAATTCACAAAATTAAGTTATTGGCTGGTGATTTTCATGTATAGTCTGATCATCAGTTCAGATAGCATTTTTCTTTGTATTACTTTCATCTTCTATTTATAATTTTCCAGTTTAGTGTGCCCTGATTGTTATATCTTTTGTCAATTATCATTTCATTAACTATAGTTTCTTTTCTATTGTGATGTTTTTTTCTTTCATTTTATGATTTTTGACCCAAGAGAGTTTTCGCTTCCATTTCATTATAAAAATGTCTTTTGATAGTTGGTATTTTAAACAACATTCAGTTTAATGACTTTTTTTTCAGTTTATGCTTTTAGCCTCTTCTTAGATAATTCCTACTAGAGGCAAACATTGGTATACATGATAATTATGAAACAGAAAAATTAATATGAAGTTAAAAGATAATCAAGAGCCTTTAAAATTTCATGCATATTATACTGAACTGTGTAATTAAATTTCTTTTGCATAATATTTCTTGATTTTTTTGATAAAAAGATATTGAAGGGTCACTAGTAGTATCCTCATTTTTATAGACAATTTCACTTCATTTTTGGTAATTTAGCACATCATGTCATCAGAAATACAAGATTCTGTTCCATAGAATTGAGTCAAATATGCTAATATTCAAGTCTCTTTTTTGAATATGTGAAATAATGAAACTTTACATAGACATAATTTTGTAATAATGCAACAGACTAGTTTTCCATGAGTAAAGTATGTTTTGTGAAAATTAATTAGAAAAACTAGTATGCCATTGTGGGACCATTATAGTTATAAATACTATATTATACAGTTTATTCTGATAGGGAGATTTTATTTTTGCTAGGCCTTTGATGGAATTAAGTCGTACATGAACTATTATATATGCATAATGATTTGAAAAAAAAAATTTAAACAGGGTTCTGGCTTCATGTATTTAACATTGGTTTCTTTTCCACCCTCCATATGTTTTCCTTGTTGGGGGTCTGAGGACCTTTTCCTGTTTCATGGAATCTGATGGTGAGACCTTGGGTTAGTGTGCTAGGTATCAATTTGGTGAATAGCTAATGTTATTCCCCGAGATGTTATTTCTTCTGAGGATAACTAGTATCACCTCAACTATATATAAAGGTATTTTGAAGCTCAAGAAACACGTTTTTTAAGTTAAATTCCTTCAACAGATTCCAAAAATGTCTGTGACCACTCTAAAAATGATCATCAGGAGAAACAGTTGTTTGGCAAGAAAGTCAGAGAAAAAGAGAGTAGTCTTAACTTAGTACTCTAAATATACTTTTAGGTTGCAAATTTTAATTTTTAAAGCATTTGAAAATGTAAATGCATTACCAAGGGCACTCAGAACACAGAATTGGGCATTTGTAAGTTAAGAAAACTACAGGCTTCATCAGCTTAACAGTAGACTGGCATCAGGTATGAATAGGATAACGTATATGACAATTTAAAAATAATTTTAAAGGTTTGGGATTGTTATTTTTAAGATTTAACTATATAATGGTCTTATGTTCAGAGTAAATTGGAGTATGTGATCAATATGTATAGTACATAAGTTTATGAATGTGAACCTACGAACATATATATATATATATATATATATATATATATATATATATTTGTACATATATCAAATGTATGTACGAACATATATACATATTCTGTAATACGAGTTACTCTTTTACTTTCTCTTTTACTTCTCTCTTATTCTCTTCTGTATTACAGTACTCACTTAGTGAAATTAGTGCAAATTGATGTATACACATACACACACACACACATACATTTTCACTGTATTCTGAGGGTTTGTGTCCTTCCAAATTTGTATGATGGAATCCTGATCCATAAGTGATATTGGAAATGGGGCTTTGGAGGGTGATTAAGTGATGAGGAAAGAGCCTTCATGAAATGGGATTAGAGTCTCTCATAAGATCCAAAAGGACTGCCTAGTCCTTTTCTCTACTTCGGACACGGCTGGAAGGAATCCTCTAACAGGACCAACCTCTCACCAGATAGTAGCGCCTTGGTATAGGACTTTTCAAAACTATGTTATTTTTATGCTAATTTTTTTTTTTGGTGGTAAAATGTTTCTCAGGTATCTTCTCCCTCTTTAAGTATTTTCTCAATCCAAGGGCAGTACTAATATAAATCAGAAATACAAGTTCACAGAAAAAAACATTTGGAGTTAAGCTGAGTTATGTTGAAAGAGAAATGATGTACAAGTTATCTAAATAAAAAGAGAGTTGTTTATGTTGTTTATAAGCTACTCATTATATGTTTTTAATAGTAGTTCAAATAGACTACTAAGATATATATGTTTATTATATATATAAACTTATATATAGTTTATGTAAGTTTATTTTACATATAAAAAACTTTCTCTGAATATATATATATATTAAATATATATATATATTAAATATATATATATTAAATATATATATATATTAAATATATATATTAAATATATATATATTAAATATATATATATATATATATATATATACAGTTAGTTTTAAATTATTTTAATTTTTCATGGGATGATTATATATATATATATATATATATATACACACACACAACACAAACATAAATATATGTACATATATATATCCCAAAGATACCACTATTACTCACTGTATTTTTAAAATACTTCTTTCATAATGTTCTCAGGAAGTCTTAAAATATGTATTTGTGTCTTCATTTGCTTACTCATTATCAGATATTTTTGAAATAGTCAAGAATGCCAGTCATTTTTCTCAATGTTTACAGTAATGTTGAACCAATA
The DNA here is from genome assembly GCF_048772815.1 of Callospermophilus lateralis. Classification (NCBI taxonomy): domain Eukaryota; kingdom Metazoa; phylum Chordata; class Mammalia; order Rodentia; family Sciuridae; genus Callospermophilus; species Callospermophilus lateralis. The sequence continues at coordinate 6,194,469 of NW_027516477.1, forward strand.
AAATCCATTCACTTATAGAACTATCATTCCAGAGACATAGAGAAAGGAAATTATTGTAATTAATTAACATACATGATATAAATTTATGCAAACAAAAGAGCATACTTAAAAATATACAGTTAAATGGGGGGTAGTTCTTTTTACAAAAGACATGGTAAGTTTTTCTGGTGAAATATTGAATTGCAGAAAAATGAAATGCAAAATTTCTTTATAGACACTGAACTCTCTTTTTATTTAGATAACTTATTCATTGTTCCTGTCCCAACATAATTCAGCTTAACTCCAAAAAAGTTTTTCTTTTACCATGAACTTGTATTTCTGACTTGTCTCAGTACTGTCCTTTCACTGGATGAAAAGAACGAAAAGAGATCTGAGAAAATCTTTACCACCACAGAATGAATATTTCAGACTATCTATGTGTTGGAAGTTGATAATAAACATGTAATTTGATTAGTGCCATGAATATAAATTGATGTAAGTTTAGTTCTGCCCATATTATATATAATCACATTTTGTATCTTTCCACTTTTGGATTTTTAGAAAAATGAAATTTTAATATTCCTAGATGAAATATTAGACTATATATCAAAGTCAAAGTGATTTTCTGCTTTATGTCCTGCTGTGTGGGAAGCTACTGTGAGCTATTTAGAAACTGTCAAGATCTCTAATTACATTGTTTATGCTCAACTTTTAAGTTAATCAAAATTTTCACTTAGTTTGATATAGGATTATTTTGTTAAAAGTTCAGGGAAAAATGTTAGTGAAAGAAAGGCTCATGGAATTATGTCTGGAAACAAAGCCCACAGAAAAATCCAATTTAGCATAATTTAAGATTAACGAAAAAAAAAACAGCTCTTGAACAAATGACTGTTTTCTCCACATTTTTATTATTATTATTATTACTTCAGAGGAACCTCAAGCCTAGAAACAAATCTTAATCACTAAAATTCTGGACTTAAGTGCTTATTCAGGGAAAGATGACATACATCAAGCTCATGGGAGCAGGGACCATATAAATAAAGAACCTTCAGTAAAAGAAGACCTGGGACATTGACCTATTACCTCAAGTAGAAGTAACGTTAAAACCAAAGCTCCCAATTGTGGGTGAAGAAAAAAAAAAAACTCTTTAGAAATTCAAATTTCAATCTCAACCTTAATATGCTTCTGAATGAAAATATCATGGTCTTTGAAATGGAAGATCTTCAAATTCATCAAAAATAAACAGTGCAATAAAATAGTGATATTCTTGGTACACAAATTTTACCAAAAAAATCATAAATAAAATGCTTAGAAGTAAACTTGTCCAACCATGGTCTTGTGACAGTCAATCTACAAGCACAGAAACAGAAACATAGGACTGTGGTTTGAATATGTTGCCACCTTCTTATTTGTTAAAAACTTCATCCCCAACAGTGATGGGAGGCAGGGACCTATGGACAGTGCTTAACTCATGATGGCTCAGACTGATGCCCTTATTACAAGGGCTTGTAGGAGTGGAGCTCTCTTTTTTTCTGCCATGCAAGGATGCCAGTTTTGTCCTCACTTACCCTTCCATCTTCCCCTACATGAATGAGGACATACAAGGCATCAATCAAAGTTGATGCTTTGGTCTTGTGTTTTGAAAATTCCAGAACTGTAAGAAGTAGTTTTCTTACACTCTTTATAAATTATCCAGTCTCATTTATTATTATTTTTTGCAACAACATACACAGACACAACAAGTGCTGCTCAAGAAAGTAAATTTTAAACATTTAAATTTAAAACCTTGCAGTGTAACATGAACTTACATTTTCCAACCTCAGAGAATCTATTACAAAAGTCCAGCATGAGTAAAGCATGGGAGTTTATCCACAAAATATATTGTAATCATGGCAAGATTATAAAAAGTTATATTTGATATGTGAATACTGAACAATGGATCAAGTATTTTTAAAATAGCCTTTATACAACTAAATGAGCAGTCTTTTAAAATTAAGCATTTCACTTGTGGACTTATGGATTCATTTTTAAAATTTTTTTGATATGTAATAACATAACAGACTGTTACTATTAAATATTATTCCATTGTAATATATGTTTTAATACTTTTAAAAAAAATTCTGTCTGAAAAAGAAAAACATCATGTTTGGCTGTAAGTTTAATGTAGAAAATGTTTTCTGTTCTTTTCCTAAGAGCTATTTTGATCTTAAACAGCATTATAGCAAATATCTCAAAAGGGGAAAAAAGTAGTAAATTTCTACTGTGATTTATACTGATCAAGCCCTACAATTCATTAATTTATCTTAACAGTTAGTTATTCAATGTGATGTTCTGTGTTCAGTTTTGGAGGTACAATAGAAAAGAAAGTCACTGGAGGTAGTGAGTATAAAATTATATTACTATTTTTTGAATAACAGGAGTACAAGACAGAGAGTTCAGAAAACTCACCTGTCACAGAGGTATAAAGAATTTTCTAGGATGATTTGCTATGTATACCTTAAGAATAAAGTAAAGATTAGCTACTCTGTAGTTCGAATCAGGAGAAATTCTTGTTCTGGGCTATCCTGGAGAAGTTAGTGAGACCTGTCTTTAAGTAAAATAAAAATAGGACTTTTGTTGTAACTCAGTGGTAGAGTGCTTACCTATCGTGTATGTGGCCCTGGGTTCCATGCCCAGTAACTAACACACACACAACACACACACACACACACACACACACAGAGTATTAGATAAAGGAACAGCAACAAAATGTTAGACTATCCCAGTTACAGAAATCATATTTGTAACATCTTATAGGTAAGAAATTTTTGAAGTCAAGGACCCATTCAATATGCTGGAGATACAGAGAGGGGTGAAGCTACTTGGAAGATAAATATGCCAGGAGCCCTCTTTAGAAATAATAGTCATAAATTTATATCTACTACTAAAAGTTACAGAGGCCCTGTGTGCAATGGATGATTCCTTTCAGGCTATTTTTTTTTTCTCAAACTATTCAGTGTACATCTGTATGCATGTTTTCCTAGAACTCTTGTTCCTGTCCTCTGGTGAACTGAATGTATCAGCATCTCTCCTCTTACATTGTTTTTCTTCCTTGACAGGAAATTGTTATCTTTGTCACATAATTTCCCAAGTGGGAAAAGTTAATTTGAGTTGTTTTTATGCATTTGTACACAAAACATCCTGATAGATACAGCCACTGAGTCACTGATATAATCACAGAAAAGCACTCAATTACTAAAGGTTCTAAAACCTTGATAAACAAAACAATGGAGGAACCAGAGATGATTTGCCAAAGTTAAGAAGTAATGTGGGCATTAGATATAAAGCAGAGTTAGTCAGAGTGTTAAATAACTGAAGCCTGGGTGTGGTTGAGTATTTGCAAGTCTGCAGCTGTGAAACCTTGACCAGGGCTGATGAATAAGGAAGAAATAGAGAAAAATATGAACATGGTATATAAGAATAAAATAAAATAATTTTTTATGTGACAAGAGAATGACATTTTGAAGGTTCACATGCTTCCAGGTTACCCAATCCCTTCTATTCAGTGCTATAAAGCCTTATAACAGACTAATTGGTATGGTTCTGAAGTATAGTATACTCCTCTTTACAAAATACCATGTGACTGCACCTATGCCGCCAAATGTGACTGATATTCTTGGTTCATTTTCTGTTGCTCTGATTTATTGTCACATACTGAGTAATTAATAAAGAATGAAAGTCATAGTCAGCTCAAAGTTCTAAAGTCTAGGAAATCCAAGCTCAAATGGACACATCTGGTGACATCCTTCTTACCAGTGGGGCCTCTGTGTTCCAATGTGCCCCAGGGCATCCCATGGCAAAACAGATCAAGCTTGCTTGTTTGGGTCCCTTTTCTTCTTCTTTTAAAGCCACTAATATAATAATACACTATTATAATTCTGCCTAATTCTAATTATGTCCCAAAGGCTCTATTTCCAAATGCTACACAATTTAGGGGATTGAATTTCAACATGAGTTTTAGGGGGAACAAACATCCAGAGACTTGAAATCTCATTTGTACTCTGCAATTCATATTTTTTCTACATTTTTTTTGCTAGTTTAATATAAACTCACATAAAAGTTCTTTGGTTATGTCAATCTTTATATTCAAACTACCTTCATTTCCCTAAAGAGAAAAGTAAAGAGTTAAATTTGCTCTGGGTTATTTAGATAGAGCTACTGTCAATATTTAGAAGTGTTAGATAGGTGGCACAACATAGCCCCCTCAAGATAATTACCTGGATCACAGAATGGGGTGATTTATAAGGCTAATTAATTTTATCCTGTATGTTGTGGGAGCTGAGGCAATTATATTTCAGTAGTATGATAATTCATGTAGAATACAGTGCTGTGTTGGTTAATGCAGTAGCCACTATGAATGTGAATTATTTAAATATAAATTTAATTAATTAAAATTAATGACTTTAAGTCTAGCTGAATTTTGCATCACATAAAGATGATCACATTTACAGAACGTTTCTATCCTCACAAAAAAATATTTTTAGATACAATAGAAATTCCAATAATTTATTCAAACTACTGTGACATGGAGTTTGTGAAAATGTAGTGCTTTATTCAATATAATAAGTGCGTAGTAAATGATTATGGTAGTAACTTTTTGATTTGGACCCAGACAGGTAAATTCAATATAACCCACCTCTCTCAATTATTCAGGATAAAACTCTGAATAAAATACAAACAAATAAATACTTCCTGAATGTTCTCAAAATAAAATAATGGAGGATTGAAAGACCTAAGCAACCTCATTTTACTTGAGACCTCATTTTGCTCTGAAACTTAACCCCTGACCTACTGCAGTCCTAAAGTCAGGAAATACCACAGAAAGCTCCACGCAATAGTTTTGTGAAAAGCCACAGATGGTGATTGCCTAAGATGGGCCAAGATATAAAAATATCTGAAATTTCAGATGGCCCCCACCTAGGTATGGTGACCAATATCTAAACCAGAAGCCCTGCAGGTTGGCACATACCCCACTTGTGACACCCTTAAGGTTTAAACCAATCATTTTTAAGTGCGTCAACCCCTTGAACTAACCAATAATCCTTTCCAGATTCTGTCCCGCCACTTGATATGCTAATCATGTTTTAGGGTTGTTTTATGATTTTCCCGTGGTGTGTGATGATTTGCTAAGAGATGCTATGATGTATATAAAGTCCCAGCCTTCCCCCAAAGAGTGTATAAAACTGCTGCAAACCCTGGGCTCTGGGCCTCTCATTGTCACCAGTTGCTGTGTGCAAGGAGGATGGTGGTAGCTCGTTGCAATAAACATCTCTTTGCTGCTTACATGGATCTTGGTCTCTGGTGGTTTTTGGGGGGTCTCAAACTCGAGCATATCAGTACAAATTGAAGGATAATCAAAACTTGAAAATACAACTCTACCAATTTACTTCCTTTTTCTCCTTTATCTCTCAGGATTTTGTTTTTTAAGAAATATGTATATAAAAATTATAATATTCAGCAAAACATGCTAAAAACAAATAAACAACAAAACAACAGCAACAATAACAAAATCTTAGTATTTACAGAGCCAGGAAAGAGGACTCTTCCAGCAAGGGAAAGTAGGGATAACTTCTTTCCTTTTTCTTCAGCAGCCATGTGTCAAGGGCAGATCCAGTCAATGAGTGGTACTTCTGCTACAGAGCCAGAGACACCACAGAGTGCTGGGAGAACTTCACATCTTTTACACAGAAGCATGGATAAAAGTGACCCCTATTTGAGGAAGAATCCAGGGGAAAGAACTCTGTATTGCTCCCCATCTCTGTTTTTGTCACTTCTTTGTTATGATGGGAAACCCTAGTCACACGAAGTTTCGGAACAGTGATGGGGACCTAATTCTGAAATCGTCTCATTTTTCAGGTCAGAGGATTACAAAACTGGGCCAATGGAAGCCAGAGAAAGTGAGAGAACTGGATCTCTAATTCTATAAATGAACTAAGAAACCAGTATTAGAAACTTCCTCAAGCTGCACAGAAGCATAACACATCCACCCCCACCCCCCAACACACACACACACAAATTCAGACAGCAGCCTATGAGAACAGAACTACAATATAGCACTGTTCCAAGCCCACCACAGTGCCTGAGGAGTACATGCAAAAGTGGCAGACTCAATATATATGTGTGCAAATATATATGAAATATTAGAGTGATTGTACATTTATCCTCAGAAGACAGTTGAAGAATGTGTGTAAAATACAGAAAGAAAATGATTGCTAACTCATAATTGAATATTCAGGAAAAATATCTTTTAAGATGAAAGTGAAACAGAGACACTGTCAAATCAAGAAAAAAATAAGAGAATAGCAAACTAGTTCCAAAAGAAAAGCTAAATAATTTTCTTTAGGGCAATTACAAATGAAGGAAGAGCAAGAGAAATTGGGTAAATATAATAGGATATCATATCTGGAAAATACTACAGAATATCTTCCTTAAAACATTACTACATATTGAAAGAAAACTTACTGTAGTATGGTCAGGGATTTTGATGTATGTCAGATAATGCACACCACAACCAATCATAATATAAAGTAGTGTAAGGGTCCGGCGAAATGTCGGAGGGAGAGACCACAAGAGACGGGCTTCATGCAATTGGCAGAAGGGGTTTTATTGATTCAGCATGCTGAGGTTCTGGGCTCACTCAGGAAGATAGAGCAGCCCAGAGCCCAGAGCAGAGGTCAAGCAGTGCTTAAGTACATTTTTTGGAGGGGGTGGGGGCTTTGCATACATCAGAACAAATCATCATGAGGCACAGGAAAATTGAACAACAACTCTGAGACATGATTAGTACATTCATTGGCGGGAACAGATTGGGCAGGGGTGATTGGTTATTCCTAAGCGGGGTACACATTCAAACTGATTGGTTCGGGCCCTGTATGCCCTAGGCTATGAATCAGCAAAATAGCCAGTAGGGTGTTGTCTTAACTGCCTCAGGGTGTAGCAGAGGAATTTAAAGAAACTTTACCCTTTCAGTAGGTAGAGTTAGGGGTTGTGTTTGAGAGATTTCTACATTTTACATGCAGTAGTAAAATCTTACCTAAGGCAATCTACAGAAATATAAATATAAATAAATAAAAAAATGCATATATGTATATATATATATATGTGTGTGTGTGTGTGTGTGTGTGTATATATATATATATATATATATATATATATATATATATATATATATATATAATTCCTAGAAGAAATGCTAAAAATCATAATGTTAAACAGACATAGCCATAAAGACCATAGATAAGTTATATTTGATAGCTGGATATGGTCAAATCATCTAAAAGAAAGAAGCATATAGAAACAAAGGAACCAAAAGGGCATAAACAAAAATTATGTAAAATCAGCATTAACTTACACTGAACATAAAGAACTTAAGCATCAAAATATTTAGAAAAAAAATAATGTAGAAAATACACACATATGAACACAGTTCAATAGAAAACTAGAATGTCTATAGTACTATCACAAAATGTCAAGTTAAGAATAAGAAAATTACCAGGAATAAACAAACATTTCACATTATTAAAGGGATCAATTAATGTAAAAAATATACTAAGTGTGTCTAAAACTAAAAACTTATCTTTTAATACATGAAAAAAAGGTAGAACTCAATGACAATATAGGAACATTCATTGTTACATTGGTGACTTCAATAATCTTAGTGCTTATTAGAATAATTAATCAGAAATCATCAAAGACAAAAAAAAAGAAAAAGCAGATTTAATAAAATTGAAAATGAAATAAACAGAAAGTAAATGAAAGCAAAAGCTCTTTGCTCAGAAAATTAAAATTGGTATACATCTATTATTACAGACACAGGAAAAAAAGCAAATTAAAAAAAGAAAAATCAGTGCCCCAAATTTGATATTTTGTGTCAAATAAACCACTTCCTCAAAAGACAGAAACTACCAAAGTTTATTTAAGAAATAATGGCTAACCTGAGTAAAGTTTCTTAGATAAATTATATTAAAAATGTTTTGAAATGAAAACACCAGGTCAAGATATTTTATCTGAAGACTACTACAGGATACAAACTTTTTAAAAAAATGATACAAATTTTGCACAATATTTTTCAGAAAAAAATACTTTTTAACTAATTTTATCAAGTGAGAATTATTCTAATATCAAAACCAAATAAAACACAAATACATAAATCCTCAAAGCAAAAAGTGTGATATTTAAAAACGCCTTCTTAAAAAAGGATAAAAAATCTTCAGGGATAATCTTCAGACCAAAATATCTCTCATCATACTAAAAAGAAATATTCTTAGATTATCTGCAACTGCGTCCAGGAAGGTATATATATATATATATATATATATATATATATATATATATATATATATATATATATATATATATATATATGAATTATGCATATTGACCCTGGAGGTGGAGAGGTTATTTCTGGGATGCAAGACTGATTTAACATTTGAAAATAATTTTTTCATTACACTATATGAACTAATTTTTTCATTACACTATATGAACCTATTAAGTATAAAAATAACTCCATGCTTTTGATAAAATTTCTTACTAATGCATAAAAATGTTAGCAATCAGTAATAGAAGAAAATATTCTTAATATTATAAAAGCATTTTAATAATAGAACAACAAGTATTTTACTTAAATCTTAAAAAAAATCAATTTTAATTTATATTGTGGACTTGGCGAGTATGTCTATTCCCTGATTTCTCTGCAACATTATAGTGGAAATCTTCATAGGTTATTAAAGAAAGAAAAAGATGTTAGAGTTCCACCAATGGAAAGGAAGAAAGGAAATCATCATTCTTCCCACGGAATATTTCCTGGCATAGATCCCAGACACATTCTTAAAACTACATTTCTCATGGGAATAAGCATTGCTCAAGTGAGTTGGAAACGCATGTACACCCAGACTTACAGAAAAACTGTAGGTAAATGTTGATAGCTGCTTTTTTTCAAAACTGAAAGCAACCCAAATGTCCCTCATGTGGAGGATGGATAAATTGTGGTTTATCTACATAACAACTACTACTCAATTATGAACTGTGGATGTACTAATGAAATGGTGATTCTCAAACACAATAAAATTAAGTGACAGAAGCCAGATACAAAGAACGTGTTATTTCATTTAAATGACAGTCACAAACCCCCAGCAGTACAGGGATGGTGAGAAGATCTGGGATTCAAGGACAAAAAGAGGGTGGACACAAAGCTCCTGGTGAGAGGCTGAGATGAGTATAGATGAAGCCACACTTCATGGTTGTGATCACATGACTGTCAAAAATGATAGAGCTATATAGCAAATAGAATAAATTTTGTTACATGTAAATTAAAAATTCATGAAATATAAATATGTTTTCTAATCTACCCAGGTAAATTTTATATCTCCTTTTCTCTTGTAGATGCCAAAGACAAAGAGGAATTAAATGAATCTTTAAAATTCTATTGCAGGTCAGCACAGCACACATTATCACTGTGGATATGAAGAGAAAGATACTTCAGTTAGGAATACACATAAAATCAAAATGACTTACTGGGTTTCCTTTCCTTTTTATTCTAAGTCTTATATAGTTCTTAATATTAACATTATATGTTTGAGGTTTAAGGGGTGTCAAGATTTTGAGGTAAATTCATTTAAGTGTTAAAGATCTGAAAATTTAGAAACTAAACTACACATGAAATAAATTAACTTGCCTTAGCACCTGAAATAAGTCTGAAGATACTGAGAATTTATATAACAAATTCAGGCAACAAACCAGAGTTCTAAAGATTAAAAAAATGACACATTGGTAATGAGAATGCAAATTCTAGAGGAGTAGTATTTTGACTACTTCTAGTCCTTTGATATTAGTTGCAAAACCCTTTCTCCTTGTATATATAAGTGGCCAGAATTCATTCAGAGCAAAACAGCTAATTTGAAATTATTTAACTGACTTTTTCAGAGATATTTTATATGTGAAGAAAAAGGAAATCAAAGGAACTGAATTTTATCTACCAGAAAATCAGAGCAGTAATTGGTACTCTATAATGAGACCTATCAACTAACTTCATATACAAAGATAATGTTTTCTTTTTCAGGGCTTTAAGATGTAATGTTGGACTATTTATTTGGCATATTTATCTATTTTTTTAAATGAATGAGCTCAATGCTATGAACTTTCCTCATAGAATTGGCATTATAATGTTCCACAGATTATGATATGTTATTTCACTATGCTCATTTACTTCAAAGAATTTTTTTTGTTTCTCATCTGATTTCTTCTACTATCAATTTATCATTCAAATGTGCATTATTTAATAGTCATGCATTAGAGTGGTTTCTGATCTTTATCTTATCATTGATTTCTAATTTCATTTTATTAAAAGATCTTATACAATACAAGTTTTTAATCTCAATTTATTGTATTTGCTAAGATTTACTTTCTGAATAGAAAAAGGGAAAAAATAACACCAAAATAAATCAAAGATAGGAAATAGTTTAATCAGAGCCAAAACAATGAAATTGAGATTAAAAAAAGTTATAAAAGATCAATGAAACAAAGAGGTATTTTTTGAATGAATAAATAAAATTGATAAACCCTTAGCAAAATTAAGCAACAGAAAGAAAAAAAAATTCAAATTAACACAATTTATGATGAAAAAGTAAATATCACCACAGACACTGCTGAAATTTAGTGGATCGTCAGAAACTATTTTAAAAATTTCTACTCCAATAAGCTAGAAAAACTTGAAGATATTGACAAATTTCTAGAGACATGTCAGCCCAAATGGATTCATGAGGTTATAGAATACTTAAACAAATCAATTTCAATAGTAAAATTGAAATAGTTTTCAAAAGCCAGGTCTGGATGGATTCTGAGCTGAGTTCTACCAGATTTTTAAGTAAGAATGTATACCAATTCTACTCAAGTTATTCCATGAAATAGAAAAGTAGAAAATACAGCCAAACACAAGTTATGAAGCCCATGTCACCCTGATACCAAAATCAGACAAAGACACATCAAGGAAACAAAACTTAAACAAAACTTTCACTCATAAAAATATGTACAAAAAAATGTAGTAAAATATTGGCAGACTGCATAAAAAACACATTAAGAAGATAGCATATCATGATAAATTGGATTTTATCCAAGGAATGCAAGGTTGATTCAACATATGTAAATCCATAAATGTAATTCACCACATAAGTAGACTTAAGGACAAGAATTTACATTCTTTTTTCAATAGGTGCAAAAAAGGCATTGGACAAAGTACAGCAGCCATTCGTGTTTAAAACACCAGAAAAAGTTTGGCTAGAAGGAACTTATCTCAATATTTTAAAGGCTATGTATGACAAATCCAAGGCCAACATTATACTGAATGGAGAAAAACTGAAAGCATTTCCTCTAAAGACATGGAACAAGACAAGGATACTCATTTTTACCACTGCTATTCAACATAGTCTTTGAAACTGTAGCCAGAGCCATGGAGCAAGAGAAGAAAATTAAAAAGTTATGCACTGGAAAAGGAGAGCTCAAATTATCCCTGTTTGCTAATGTCATAATTCTTTATTTAAAAAACCAAAAAAAAAAAAATAAAACACTAGAAGAATTCTAGAGCTCATGAACAAATTCAGCAAAATAGCAGGATACAGGATTTACACTCATAAATCATTCACATAACTATACTCCAGAGATGAATCTGCTGAAATTAGGAAATTAGGTAAACTATCCCATTCACAACAGACTCAAAAAATAAAAAAGAAAACCTTGAAATCAATCTAACAAAAGAGGTGAATGACCTCTGCAATAAAAAGAATACTAATTTCTATTGAAAAAGAACTTAAAAGATGGGGGGAGGAAGATGGAAAGACCACCCATGTTCTTGAACAGACAGAATTAATATTGTAAAAGTGGCCATACTACCTAAAGCACAATGCAAATTCCATGCAATTCCCATCAAAATTCCAATGATGTTCTTCACAGAAATAGAAAAAAAAATGAAATTTATTTCGAAAAAATAAGAGTCCCATAATAGCCAAAGCAATCCATAATGAGAAAAGTGAAGCAGGAGGCATCACAATACTGTACCTCAAATTTTATTACAGACCTATAATAACAAAAACAGCATGGTACTGCAACCAAAACTGGCAAGAAGATAGATGAAATAGAATAAAAGACATGGAGAAAAATCCACATAAAAACAGTTTTCTCATACTAGACAAAAGTGCTAAAAACACACATTGGAGAAAAGATAGCTTCCTCAACCAATGCTGCTGGGAAAACTGGAAATACATATGTAGTAGAAGGAGTTTGAAACCCTTCCTCTTACCTTGCAGAAATCTTAACTCAAACCTGGTGCAATGGCACATGCCTATAAACCCAGCAGCTCCAGAGGCTGAGAGAGGAGGATCACAAGTTCAAAGCCAGCCTCAGAAAAAAAGTGAGGCACTAAGCAACTCAGTGAAATACAAATTTGAGGTCCAGTATTGTGATGCCTCCTGCTTCACTTTTCTCTATAAAGAAAACACAAAATAGGGCTGGGGATGTGGCTCAGTGGTCGAGTGCCCCTAAGTTCAATACCAGGTTCCCCCAACTCAACCCCCACCCCCCAAAAAAAGAAAAGAAAATCAACACAAAATGGACCAAAGACCTAGGAATAAGAACAGAAATCCTACAACAGCTAGAAGAAAATGTAGGTTTAACATTCCAACATGTTGGCACAGGAAATGACTTCCTTAACAAGATTCCTAAAGTATAAGAAATAAAATTAAAGATCAATAAATGAATAACATCAAATTAAAAACTTTATTCACAGCAGAACATGTAATCTGAAACCATGAAGAGAGAGCCAACAGAACGTGAGAAAATCTTTGCCAGCTGCTCATCAAATAGGGCCTTAATTTTCAAGATATACAAATAATTTTTAAAAAACAAACACAAAAAACTACCAATAGCTCAATCAACAAATGGGCAAAAGAACTAAACTGACATTTTTCAATAGAAGAAATACAAATGCCCAACAAATATGTGAAGAAATCTTCAACATCTCTAGCAATTAGAAATGTAAATTGAAATCACACTGAGATTTCATGTCACTACACTCAAAATGGCAATTATTAAGAATACAAGTTTCAATAAATGTTGGAGAGGATATGGGGAAAATGGTATATTTGTACATTGTTGGTGGGACCACAAATTTGTTCTTCTGCTCTGAAAAGCAATATGGAGATTCCTCAAAAAGCTAAGAATATCTTGGGGTGGTTGTGCATGCCTGTAATCCCAGAAGCTTGGAAGACTTGAAGCAGGAGGATCACAAGTTCAAAGCCTGCCTCACAACTTAGCAATGTGCTAAGCAAATCAGTGAAACCCTGTCTCTAAATAAAATATAAAAAATGGCTTGAAATGTGGCTCAGTAGTTAAGAGCACCTAATTCAATATGTTGTATCAAAAAAAAAACCACAAACAAACAAACAAACAAAACCCCCCACAAAGAATGGAACCACACATATGACTCAGCTATCCCACACCTCAGTTTATACCCAAAGGAATAAAAATGACCATCCTAGATTGACACACAACATCAATGTTTCTAGCTGTATAATTCACAATAGCCAAGCTATGGGGCCAATCTAGATACCCTTCAACAGATGAATGGATAAAGAAAATTGATATATAATCATAATGGTGAATTACTCTTCCATAGAGAAAAAAATAACATGATGATATTTTCTGGCAAATAAATGGAACTGGAGACTGTCCTGGAAAGTGAAATAAGCCAGTTCCAAATAGTTCAAAGTTGAATGTTTTCTTGCGTATGTGGAAGCTAATCCAAAATAAGGTGGGAGGGGCATAAAAATTAAATAAATATCAGTGGAGTACACAAAGCAAAATAAAGGGGAGGGATGAAAGATGGGATAGGAAAAGACAGTGGAATGAATCTGACTTATCTTCCTACGTACATATATGAATATGCCACAGTGAATTTCACTACCATGTACATCCACAGGGAAATAATCAAATAATTTATCTATAAGTAAATAGTAGAGTAGAGGGGAGGGAATGGTGGTCCATGGTGAGGAGGGATAGGAGAAGTACTGGGGATTGAATTAGAACAAATTATATTTTATGATTTTGTAATTATGCTGTCAAAGTGAACACTAAAGTTGTATACAACTTTTAAGAAGCCCCAAAAATGTTTTATAAATATCTTCAGTGTACAGTATAAACCAACATTAAACTATAAGACTTGCAAAGATTTCCAGAAATTGCAAAGTAGTTCTATTTGTCTTTTGCAAAACGTATCCAAAGGCAATGAAACATAAAATGTGAACACAAGAACAAGGACATCCAGAATTGCCTCTTCATATATTTAAAACAGAAATAGTTACCAATTTGGAGGCTGGAGATATGGTTTAGAATACTTTCCTAGGATGTGTAAAATCTTGCATTCAATCTTCAGCACCATAAAATAAAATAAAAAAAAAACAACAACAATAGCTTTTTAAAAAAATTCCTCATACTTACATGTGACCTCAGTGTGTTAAATTATGAGTATAAATGTATGTGTGTATGTGTATGTTTGTGTGTATCTGTATGTTTGTGTGTGTGTGTGTGTGTGGACATGTGTGGACATATCCCCTGCTTAAGGGTATTCCCACATTTGTAGTAAAATATGTAACTACATAAACATAAACAAATTTCTACATGATTTGATACAACCTATAGGATTAGGCTTTCCAATCATATAATACTCTTTCCAATCATATAATTCTCTTCAAGCACATATTACGTTTTTTTATTATAAGGTGTGGTTTCATTAATTTAGTATAGATTTATTGAATACATATTGTGTTCCAATTGTTATGTCCAGTGCGCACAGGGTGATAATAATAATTGCAGTAAAAGATAAATATGATGAAATTACTAAGAAAATAGAAGTAATTTCACAATTGTTATAGTGTTGTTAAACTAGAGCAGAACAAAATTTAAGGAAATTGAGAATAAATGGTGCTGACTGGTGGGGAGAACTTTCAAAGGTAGCTAGGTTGTGGGGACTCCAGCATCAAAAAGGAATTAAAATAATTTCATTGAGAAAGAATAGATTCTTTTTTGAGGGAGTGGTTTGGTATAAAGAGAGGCAGTTTTGTCTTTTTCTTTTTCTCTCTAGATTATGTCTTTCACATGTGCCTGGTTCTCTTTGTGCTTTTCCACCCTGCATGGAGAATTATGTGTCCCTCACACAAGCCAAGCAAATACTGTCAGCTACTAAGCCTATAGAACTATGAAACAAACTTCTCTCTTTTCTTTGTAAATATTATGGCCTCAGATATTTTGTTACAGCAACATAAAATGAAGTAAAATGGATGTGAATTGCTTTTGTGCTTCTACAAATACTGAAAAACTGCAAAGAACATGTGTAAAGGGAAAAATATAGTTAATATATATTTATTTTTTATTTAATTTGTTTTTGGAAATATTTTATTCAACTGTAATGGAAAATTTTTATTTTAATTATTTATAAAAATTGTATAATTGCATATTTACATGAATAAATAATATACATGATGATAAAAGGACAAAGAAAAAAGAAAATAAGTATTTTAAAGTTCATATTTTTAAATTTTATATTTTAAATGCAATTAAGGCACTATGAATTTGAGATGGATGTTTATAAATTTTAATGCATATTGTAATTCATAAAGTAAACAGAAATAAAACAAAAATTTAAGAATTTAAGAAACTATTTAACACAAAGAAACAAGGAACATATCAAACCCATAAGATTTAAAAAAAGAATAACAAAGTTGCTAAATCAAACTGTATCAATAATTACAGTAAATTAGCATATATTATGTGTTCGATCAAAAGTCACAAAGTATGAGAATCTATTAAGTAAACAAAATTAAACAAGACTTTAATAAGAACAAGATTTATATCTCGTTATCAGGATATAGATTTTACATTTTAAACACATAAACAGATTAAAGATGTTGACAGAGCTAAATATACTAGGCAAATGGTAAACAAAAGAAAAGAATGGTTTCACAAATACACATTAGAATTTAACATAAAAATATCACTAGGAAAAAAGAAGGCATTTTGATAATATTAAATATTGTTAATATTTAATAAAAAATTAATAAGATCAACATATCAATCATATAAACTAATAAGAGGGCAGCAATATACATGAAAGAGAATAAAACTACAGGGACAAAATTATAAAATTTCATTATAATATTCAATATCTCTACACATTGCTTTTAATTTCAAGGTATATGAATTATTTAAATAAATACACATGAATGTAAGATCAGAAATGATGATGTTCTAAATCCACTAATCTTGATGTGCCAAATGATCTTTACATTTTAAAGTTTCATATTGAAATATGTACTTTTCAGCTCAAATATTTTCATTGTTTATTTCTTTTTGTATACACTAACACCATCTTTTTTAGAAAAAAATACTTTTAATAAATTCAACAAAATATTTTTTGTTTGTTTTTATAACACTTTTTGTAAAATTATAAAGTATATAATTATATCCTCTAAATTTTATTTTATTAAAATATAATATTCATATGTTTACCAGGATAAAGCAGAAATGTCTCCAAAGATTTCTCTCACAGATTGAAATAATCAACCATATAATTTATAGGTTACCTATATTAAAATTCATACATTGTTTTATCCAAAATTTTATTGTCCAAATTCTTTTGTACAATAAGAAAGGATGAAGATGGAAATGAATATTTTCAGGAACATCTTATTTAAATAAATTATTTTAAAAAATAAAAATAAATTATTAAATACATGAAACGTGCCATATTAAATGGAGCAGTGCAACAGGACATGATGTTAGAATGAGGGTAATACAAAAGAATTTGGCTCGGTTACATACTTTCTTTTGTAAACACAACGCATAGATATTTTATTGCTAAATTTTTATTCTTTTGTCTTCCAGGAAAGTTTTTAAAATATTTTTCTAATTATTATTTTCCTGTCAATGAAAAGTGTCACCTAGTATCAATCACATTTTTTTTAAAAATGTGACATATTTACATAGTCAGACAGGTTTTCTTCTCTTTTTTTTCCTAATTAAAATGAAATATTTTGGTATCAATTTTAAACTTAAAAAGGGTGACATAGAGCCAAGTAAATTATTTGGTGCCAAAATGTCAAAAGCATCCATTCACACATTTTATGTCAATAAGATAAAAATGAGATTCATTGAATGATGACTCCAAAACCAAATACATTCAGATTTTGATGATTAAGATGAAATGTATATGCTTCATTATTTTGTATTTTTTCATGAGTTGTGTAATGAGAATAGGTTAGAAAAATGTATCTATTCATATAAAAAGAATAATTTAACTTGAAACTGTAGTAAAATGCATTCCTTTGGAATGCATGAAAAATAATTGAATCCATGCATTTTTTAGTAAAACAAAATTATTTCAGTCTTTAACTCAGATTTCAGGGCATCAGGTAGTCTTATATGGTAACCTCCCTTATCTCTGGTTTTGTTTTCCCAAGTTTCATTTATTTGCAATCAACTGCAGTTCAAAGAAAAAAAAGAAAATACAAAGAAAAACAATTCATAACTTTCAAATATTATATTATATTGAATGTCATGCAATCGTGCGCTATTCTGCTTCTTCCTGCTTGGGACTTGAATTATTCCTTTTACCAGAATACTTAAACTGAATACACTACAACTGTTTGGCAGTTGGTAACCATCTCGTTATCAACTACAGTGTCATATCATACTTCTTGTGTTCAAGTAAAAGGTCAATAGTAACCTAATACTATTTCACAATGCCTCTATCAATCAGCACACTTCATCTCACCATGTAGGCACAGTATTATCTCACTGTCCAATAAGAAATTTTGAGAGAGGGAGAGATTCCATATTCACGTGTCTTTTGTAACTGGATAGTATTACAAATGTTCTGCTTTGTTACTAGTTATTGTTTTTAATTTCTTACTCTGCCTAATTTATTAATTAAACTTTATCACAGGTACAAATGAGTAAGAAAAAACATAGCATACATAGGGTTTATTCCTATATTTGGTTGCAGAAATCCATTAGGTTTCTCATAACCTATCCCTTGCAGATAATGAGGGACACTGTACATGGTAAAGTATGATTACATTTGATTATATTTGGTTAAATCACATAGTTTGATCCAGATATGAAGATAAAGTTTATTGTCATAGTCAGGGCCCATGCTAGTAGCAAATGTATCTTGTTTCCTAAATTTGCACATTCATCTTGAAAATTCAGTCTTCTTTAAAGTTCTATAATACTAAGATTCAAATAGAAACCATTTTTAGGGAAATCAGGACTGCATGTCAAGTATCAGAATCTTCCTTATTGAGAAACAGAAAATAATTTTGTGTTTTCATTAACACTTAATTAGTTATTATAAAAATTGGAAACATTTCCATATTACATATTAATTATGGTTTTATAAATTCAGGAAATCAAAAATCTGTCATCTTATAAAATATATTTTCACTTGTAAACCTTGAACATTTTACCTAGAATACCAGGTTTAAATTATTTAACTTACATATTATTTTCTTTAATCTTACTGAAATTAGGTGAGATAAAAATCTTACTGTGCATTTTGAAATGGAAAAGCATTCATATACACACTTTTTTCTTAAGTACTTGTCTTTCATTTAATCTTTAACATAGAAATTCAAGTATATATAAAGTATGTATACAAATAGTTTTTATATATTAAGTAAAATTTTATGTTGATGCATCTACTTATTTAAGCATATAGAGGTTATAAATTTTAAAAGAATGTAATTACAATATTCTTTACTTCTAAACCTAGGAAATTCACTATCACATTCTTGAGGAATCAGGGATAGTAAATGAAAACTTGCCTATTTATAGAATGTACATTTTTGCCATGAATAATAAGGTATTATCATCAAAACAGTGATTACAACATAAAGCATTGTACTATTTGGAAAGCAAATAGGATGCTAGAAAACTATGTATTTAAAACTGTTCTTGTTGTCTTTAGGTTTTCTTGCAAACAATTAATTTGCTGATTGAAAGATGTATCTTTTGCCTATTTGGGTCAATGTCACGTAGTAAAGACATCTAACTTCATATTCCTTGTTGGCACATATCTAGTATCACACACTTAAAATGATTCTCAGACCATCTGGCTACTGACAGAACAGGGCAGAGGTCAAGGACTGTTTTAGCAGAGGACAGTATGCCAGCTGCCTGGTTGCAATGTCCTTCATTGTACATTTCATCTTTGTTTTAAAAGACTTGTTCTTTGTTGTATTAAGGCATCACTTCCTGTTGCTTAGAAACATGTGAACTGCAACTAGTCTTTTTTTTATGATGTTTAATCCAGGATGTTTGACCTGTTCAATTGTTAAATGAAAGCAAAATAACCATTTAGAAAATGGATATAATATGTATAAAGAACAGTTCTATAATAATATTTTAAGTCAACTACAGTATTTCTCCAAATGTCATTTTGCTAATCTTCATTTTTCAATAACACTATTAAAAAAGATTGTTTATCCATCAGAATATCAAAATAAATATAAAGAGCTCAGTAAGGGCCAGCTATCTGTGAGATACATCTATGAGAATGAATAGTAAAAGAGAAAAAAAAAATGTAAAGTAATCAACTTAATTTGTGCATGCAAAAATGTCAGCCTCTAAAGAAACATGAGTCTTAAATTAATTCTTTGGTCAGCAGTTATGATCATTCATGCTTTAAACTGATATATTTTACACTGATGAGAACACTAGTGAAAATACGTATTTTTTAAAATTAAACATTTTCACAGAACAAGATTAGATTTGTTAAACTTATTATATTACAGTGTTGTCACATAAATAAATAGGAAATCAATTTTATAATCAAATATAATGAATTACATTTTAAAGAAAAATGTTTTAGCTCATTTTAGAACTATTTTATTTAAATGTCACTCCTATTGAGGTTGGTTATTAAACTAAATATGTGATATTATGTAGCTGGTCACATTCTGAAGTGATATTTTAATACCAACAAATAGTAATGGTGAATAAATACTTAGATCTTTAAAACTTTGCAGAAAACATTACATCATAATGTAACATACTATATATACCTTTTGTCTAGGAATATAGAATATGTTTTTATACAACTCATCTTTTATCAGTGATTAAATTTGTTTATTTTCCATTTATTTCTAACCTTGACTGGGCTCTTCTAAATGTTTAGGAATCATTAGCCAATAAAACAAAGAAAATTTGATAATAAATTTCTTTGATATAAGAAATTTGTAGTTTATAATATATAAACAGGTTAATTTCAGTGGAAAGGAGGAAATGAAAAAAGAAAAACAATTCAGCATTCTATTATAAAAATGACTTCTCCTTTTTTGTCTTTTTTTTCCTTTTCTTTCTCCTCCTCTTCCCCCTCTCCCTCTCCTCCTCCGAGAATCCTCCTCTTTTTTTTTTAGGTTTATGGCAATCTATGTTAAAATATTTTGTCAGAAAAATTTTCCTTTCTAAGTTTAATAATAGAGCTAAGATACAGTGTTTAATTATATCGGTATTATGCATCATGCATTCTAAAGTTCTTTTAGATACGATTTCTTCAATCCTATGAACATACTTTAAAAGAATATTGCATGTCATGTGATGCCAGTTTGACCACAGGCAAAGACAGTGGGTACTAGAATCTCAAAACTAACATGGCCAGCACTGACATTATTATAACATGCCAATAAGATTAACTTTATATATCAATTTGTCTAGACTCTGGTGTCCAGTTATTTGGTCAAAAATCAGATGTTGCTGTGACAGTATTTTTCAGATGTGATTAGCATTTATAATTTCTAGGTGTGATTAATATTTAAATGACTTCAAGCAAAGAAGCTCACTCTTGATAATGTTACTGGACTTCATTCCATCAGTTGAAGAACTTAACAGTAAAGACTGAAGTTCCCTGATGAGAAACAAATTTTGCCTCAAGACAGTAACATAGAAATTCTGTGAGTTTCAATCCTGCGGATTTGTGGAATTCAGACTTAAGACTGCAATATTAATGCTACCTGCATTACCAGCCTGCCAGCCTGCCTTGTGCCATTCCCCATTTCCCACAATCACATGAGTCCATTCCTAAAGCCAAGTTCTCTCTTAACACACACACACACACGCATGTATGTCCTATTTATTCTGTTTCTCTGGAAAATAGACTAACACAGAAGCCAAATAATAGAATAAGCATAAGCACCCTGTTACTGGTTTGCATTCAACACATTCTTTATACCTCATTTTCAAATTGTTTTGAAATTGATAAGGCTAAGT
This sequence comes from Callospermophilus lateralis, assembly GCF_048772815.1. Lineage (NCBI taxonomy): Eukaryota > Metazoa > Chordata > Mammalia > Rodentia > Sciuridae > Callospermophilus > Callospermophilus lateralis. Next base: position 6,215,799 of record NW_027516477.1, read on the forward strand.
GAAGTCCTGCTATGGTGTGAATGTTTGTTTCAAAATTAAAGCTGAAATTTCAGCATTAATTCTGAAATTTCTGCCAATGGAACAGTATTATGGAGTGGGGCATTTCAGAGATAATTATGCCCTGAGGACTCCACCCTAATGTTGGGATCAGTGCCACTGGAAAAGAGTGGGTATGGCCACTTTCATTTTTTTTTCTCTCTCCCCATCTCACCTCCAGTGGGATGCATGGCAAAAAAGGCCTTGACTTGATGCAGGCCCCTTAATTATGCCCTTCTCAGACTTGAGATCTGTGAGTCATACATTCTATTCATTGTGGATTACTCAGACTCAAGCACTTGGTAATACAGCACAAAACATAGTTACATGTCCCTAACATAATGCTCATGCTTTTCATTTGCCCCCAAATTTTTTTTTCATTATTTTATCCTGATACTACCAAATCAAACAAAAAACAAAAGCATGCAAACTTCATAAATATATTTCTTTTCAAAAATTTCCTTCTATGATATAGCTGAAACTGAAAGACAAGAGAATATAAATATCATATAATTTTTGTGTTCATATTTTCTACTAATTTTAAGTCCCAGTAGGGTAGACAACATATATTTGAAAGAATTATCAAACTAAACAAGCTATTAAGTTTTGATGCTAGAAGGTAAAACTACTTTATAAACTATGTTTTACAACCCATGACGTTTAACCATTGATTGAGTAAAGGAGTAGAAAATTCTGTTTGTTTCTGGCCAATTAGTGTCCACAAATGAGTTATTTTTAAGTCTCTCAAAATTATTTGGTATCTATTAATTTGACTTGCTCCTCTTTCATCCCTGGAGCTATGTTAATTTATTTCATTTTTTTTTTACTTTGCTTATGGGAAGATATCAAGCTGCTCCTAAAATGTTTCTATTTCCCCTGTAAATGTATGTTTCTTTATGCATTGGTAATATTTAAATGTCACTGAGGGCAGGCTGGATATAACTGTCATTTATACAATGAGCCTGACACTCAACAATTTAGTCACATGCAATATTTTTTGAAGGACAGAAAGTGAAAGAGGAGTTAGTATCTATTGCAGCAGATGTGCCTCTCTCAGATCTATTTTAGAGCCATAAATGCTTTATGGCTCTTCTGCTAACATCAGAGCAAGACCTATTTGGCAGATGATAAGACTCTTTCAAATTAAATTAATAAAATTTATTTCTTTATTTTATTACTGGCAATTAAAATGAGAATGATTTTGACATAAGTATAATTTGGAAAGGTGTAATCTCAAAGTTTACCAGGTAAAGCTGACTATTTTAATTTTAGTTTCTCAAGTCCAGATTGAGACTATTATAGGTATCTAAGCAAGAACCAGACAGCTGGGTTCTAATTTCTTAAATGTTACAAATTACTTAAAATTTTATAAAAGGCAATCACATTTGAGAAATAAGAATGCAAATTCAAATGAATATGTTGGCAAAGTATATAACATTATAATATGAAATGAACTTTGAACTCTCGAAATATTTTGGACAACATAGTAACAGAAACCTGCAATCTTAGCTCTGATCCTCACTATGGAATCATGGGGAGATGTCTCATCTGAATTTCTTTCATCTTTAAAATAAAGATATTGAGATCAAGATGTTCTTTGAAAAATTACTCATTATTCCCAAAATATATAAAATAACAACATCAAAACAGTAATTTGAGTCCAGCCTTGTCAACTTAGCAAGAACTTGTTTCAAAATAAAAATAAGAAAAGTGCTTGGGGTTGGCTCAGTGCCCTTGTATTCATATTCAATCTCTAGTAACACATACACACACACACACACACACACACACACACACACACACACACACACACACAGGATAAAAATCCACTAGGCTGTTATAATTTTTCAAAGTTTATTTTCATGACCTCGACAGTTATTAAGTACGGAAGTACTGATTAGACTCTTTGTAGAACAATTCTAAACTGGGATATGTATGATTTATTCCTCTTTATTATCCTGGAGGTAATAATTTTGATAAGAAAGATGGCAAAAATTGTTAGTATATCACATCAGGTGTACTTAGTACCAAAATATATAAAGGATCTAATCATTGTAAACTATAACTCACTAATAAAATTATTAAAAGATCTGAGTACATGGAGAAATATTGATTTTCATGCCTAGAAATTTATAAATATTATTGATCTTTCCAAAGAACCAGCTTTTGGTTTTGTTGATTTTCTTTATTGTTTTTCTGATCTGGATTTAATTATTTCTTGGCCTTAATTGTTATTATAGCTTTTCTCATTCTCGATTTAGATTTAACTTTTCCTATTTCTTCCATCTTTAAAGTAGAAACCTAATTAATTTAGATTTTCCTCATATTCTAATGTATGCATTCGAGACTTTGTGTTCTCCAATAAATATTCTTTAGAATACAGCTCAAAACTTTGATCAATTGTGTCTTCTTTTTTTACTGAGCTCACAATCTTTGTATTATTTAGAAGTATGTTGATTTATTTCAAATATTTGTTGTTTTATCAACTCTTTTTCAATTATTGATTTTTTTTAATCCATTGTGATTTTTTCTTCTTTAAATTTGTCATAGTGTATTTTGTGTTCCCGAATCTGATCGGTTTAGTGAAAATTCTAAGTGGTCATAAGAAGAATATGTATTTTGCTGTTAAATGCTGTAGCCTGAAACAGTCAATTACCTCTAGCTAGTTGATAGTGTTGGTTAGGTTCATGCTATTTTTGCTGATTTTCTATCCACTTGATCTATCAATAACTGAGACAGGAGTACTGAAGTACACAAATAACACTGAGTTTATCTGTTTCTTCTTTTAGTATTACTTTCTTTGCTCAGTGCATAAACTTTGAGGACAAGTATATTCTGATGAAAAGCTGGCTTATTTATTCCTCATACTTCCCCTTGACCTGGAATCACTTTGTCTGGACTTAATGGAGTTGTTTTATGTTCTTTTAAGTAAGTATTAGGATGACAGATCTTTCTCTATTTCTTTACCATTAATTTGAGGCTTTATGTTTAAGGTCTTACTTTTCATACAGATAACGTACATTTGAGTGTTTTTTTAATCTACTCTGACAATCTCTGTTTTTTAATAGTTGTATTTATATTTTTCCTATTCAATATGTGGGTTAAACAGCATGTTAAACACAGAAGAAAAAGCAAATAGGCCAAATGGAAAATAGATAATGGCAGTATTCAGGATGTATGAAACTGAAATTAAAAATAAACCAAAGATGAACTTCCATTAAGAGATAGGGAGGGGGAGATCACAAAGATCAATTATGTGGCTTATATAATTTTAAAAAAGAAAGAGATGGATAATCAGAAAGGAAAATATTGCTGTCCATATTTGAATTACTAATCCTGCATTATTTTTAAAGTTTCGGTTTCTTATATTTTGTATTTTCTTAATGGTATCTATTTTAACTTTCTTTTCTTCAGTATTTTAAGTACACTTAATTTTTTTCCCACTGTCATGTTAGTTTCAGGTTTTATTTTAACTTTCGGTTCCTCTGATAACCTATATACATTAGAAGTTCATTGTTTGATATTTTGAATTTTTATATGATTTTATATTTAACAAGTGTGATTGTTGTTATTCTTGTATTCATGTAGTACTGAGTTCCCTCAGTTATAAGAATTCCTGGAAAGCATGATTTTCAATTTTTTATTCTTGTGTGTACCAGGAAGTTATTATCCTGAGAATATCTTGTTTGTAGATTTTTCAAATTGTGCAATCAAATCTGTTGAAAAGGATCAATAATGGAGTTTAGAAAACTTGTTGGTGAAGTCCATAATAAATAATTTTTCCATGACTTTTGGGGCTTTTGGCTTTAGCTGTGACCTATAAAGAGTTTGAAAGTTTTCACCATGATCATTACATAGAAACACTGGGAAAATTGAAAATCAATGACATTTTTGATTCATCAGAGTATAGTGTTTTTAGGGAAAAGTGCCACTTTGAAATGTGGAGAAGCAGGTGCATTCCAAGAATCACATACAAGATCTACTTAGTTGGCCTAGAAACAACTGGGTACATAAACTGGCAGAACAATTTGGTAATTTTGACAAAATTTTGAAGATTGAGTAGAATAGCAAGAAAATGAGAAACCCCTGGAGATTGCAGCCTTGGTGGGGGAATGGGGAAAACAATTAAGTGGGCTGTGCCTATAGGAATTTTATCATCTTAAAAAGTGAAGGTCCAAGAAGAAATCTTACCTCTTTTCTTTGATTTAAGAAGGGAAACAGAACTCAATATTAAATATGCTAAGATATTGTCTATAAAAATGTCTACTCTCCAAGGAAAGGACTTTATCTTAGTCTTATCCTCATTAGAGGAAATTCCATAATGTGGACATCTGATTGCTTAATGGTGTACCCAACTTTCATAGGCTTTCTTAATTTTTTAAAGTATCCCCCCCCACCTCTAAACACTCTCTTCCTTTCTCCTGACATGATTATTTCAAGATAACTGTTTTCAAGTTCAGAAATTCTATCTTCTTATCTGGTCTGTTGTTAAAGCTCTGTTATTTATTTATTTTTTTCATTGAATTCTTTACCTCCAAAATTTCCATTTAGTTCTTTATTTTTTATGATATCTGTCTCTATATTTAATTTCTCATTAATACGATACCTTGGTTTTCTAAGTTTATTGAATTGTGTCTATGTTCTCTTGGATCTCACTAACTTTCCATAAAACCAATATTTTTTTTTTCTCATGTATTCCATAGATTTTCTTTTCTTTAGGATTCATTGCTGAGGAGTTATTGTGTTCTATGAAAGTGGTGTTTTACACTTTTTTCATATTTCTTATTTCTTATGTTCCTACATTGAGATATATATATATATATTTGACTCTCCAAGTTTTTTAATGGTATTTTTTATAGTGAAAGTTTGTTCCCTAGATATCAGCCATAAATGCCAGTTGAGTAGGGTGCATTGGCTTTATTTTCAGGTGAGCAAAGAAGTGTAGATTTTGTGCAGTTTTTTTTTCTTTTCTAATCAATTCTCAGTATCCTATGAAGCAGGGAATTGTGACACTAGTTGGTGAGTGGGGTGTGATTTTCCTAAGGATGTGGTTTGCTGCTGGGATGGACTGCCTGTTTTATTCATGGAGATGCAGGTTGTGACCGTGAAACCCAGGCCCACAATGCCAGGAAGGGCAAGATCATCCTGAGGATGGATCAGCTGGCTTCTTCTTGGGATTTTAAGTAGATGAGGTTTCAAGATGGTGCTCTGTGGCAACAGTCTAGGTGGAAGAGTCTACAGTGTTGGCCATTTTCTCATAGTGACTTTACATGTGATACAAATTCATGATTTTTTGCTCCTACAATCTATAAACACATACTATGTTTAACTCTCTTAGATTATAGATTTATGTCATGATTGAGCACAAGGTCATTAGACACCAAATATTAGAGGAACAAATTATAAAAATTTTTGAACACATTTGTTGAAATAAATATTGATAAATCAAGAAGATAGAAATATCTCAATATTTTTCAATTGGGCATGCCAATTAATAAATAATATGTGCTAATTAAAAATTAATTTAATAAATAATTTTATTTTCTCATCCAGGTTTTCATATAGAAAATGAAATTCCTTCTGTATATATTCTTTTTTAAAACTTTATTTATTCTTATTTGTTATACATGACAGCAGAATGCATTTCAATTCATAGTACACATATAGAGGACAAATTTTCATTTCTCTGGTTGTACACAAAGTGGAGTCATAACATTCGTATTTTCATACATGTATTTAGGACAATGATGTCCATCTCATTCCACCATTTTTCTTACCCCTACATCCCCTCCCCTCCTTCTCTCCCCTTTGCCCTATCTAAAGTTCATTCATTCTTCCCATGCTCCACTCCTCCATCCCGATTATGGATCAGCATCCTCATATCAGAAAAAACATTTGGCATTTGGTTTTTTGGGATTGGCTTACTTCACTTAGCTTATTATTCTCCAAATCCATCCATTTACATGCAAATGCCATGATTTTATTCTCTTTTAATGCTGAGTAGAATTCCATTGTGTATATATACCACATTTTCTTTATCCATTTATCTACTGAAGGACATCTAGGTTGGTTCCACAGTTTAGCTATTGTGAATTGTGCTGCTATAAACATTGATATGGCTATGTTCCTATAGTATGTTGTTTTTAAGACTTTTGCGTATAAACCAAGGGGTGAGATAGCTGGGTCAAATGGTGGTATGATTACAAGTTTTCCAAATAATCTCCATGCTTTCCATGTTGGTTGCACCAATTTGCAGCCCCACCAGCAATTGTATGAGTGTGCCTTTCTCCCTATATCCTCACCAGCACTTATTGTTGCTTGTATTCTTAATAGCTGCTATCTGACTGGACTGAGATAAAATCTAAGAGTAGTTTTGATTTGCATTTCTCTAATTGCTAGAGATGTTGAATATTTTTTTCATATATTTGTTGATGATTGTATAACATCTTCTGAGAAGTATCTGTTCAGTTTCTTGGGCAATTTATTGATTAAGTTATTTGTTTATTTTTTTGTTGTTGTTGTTGTTAAGATTTTGAGTTTTTATATGACTAGAGATTAGTGCTCTATCTGATGAACATGTAGTAAAAATTTGCTTCCATTCTATAGGCTCTGTATTCACCTCACTGATTGTTTTTTTCTGAAAATAAGCTTTCTAGTTTAATCCAACCCATTTATTGATTCTTGATTTTATTTCTTGCTCTATAGGAGTCTTGTTAAGGATGTTGGGGCCTAATCCAACATAATGAAGACTTGGGCCTACTTTTTCTTCTATTAGGCACAGGGTCTTTGGTTTAAATTTTAGTTACTTGAACCACTTTGAGTTGAGTTTTGTGCATGGTGAGATCTAGAGGCTTATTTATTTATTTATTTATTTATTTATTTATTTATTTATTTATTTGCATATGGATTTCCAGTTTGGCAAAGAACATTCCATGGAAACCTTTGAAGTTCCCTCATATAAAAAAAGCAAAAGTAGTCTCTCATTCTTACTTTCCAGGGTGGAAGTTTGACCCCTAAGGTCAAAGAGCCGTCTCATCCACATTTTCTAAAATTTCTTCCTGCAGCCTATGGTTTCTTTGCTGTTTTTCTTTTTCAGCTTTCTTTCACAGCTAACCCATTACATACTGAAGAAACCCAAATTCCACTGACTGCACAGGGCATGGGTGAGACAGAACAAAACTGTAATATACTCTTCAGAAATTCCAGTCCTCAGTAGCCTAATTCATGAAAAGTACTTGATTTCACAAATGTTGGGGATGTGAGGGTAGGAGAAGAAAGAGAAACAAACAAACAAACAAACAAAAAAATCTTGAGGAAAGATACAAAGATTGTTTTTGTTGGAGATCAGTATCTTTTCTGCTTCCCTTCTTTTCCAATAGGTGGGAGTGTTTTTGTGAGCTACAGACTGGCTATGTAGGTGCAAGCACTGTGCCTAGTTAGCTGCTGCTGGGGAGATGGGGAGTTGGGGACTAAATGTACCTTGATATTGGTTCTAGGCCCCAGCCAGTGTTCCAAGCTGGGGATTGCCTCAACTAAAGATGGTGAGAAAAATTTCCCAAGATAGAGGTGGCTGCTTTCAGTGAAGGGGTGTCAGGTCAATTGGGGCCAGGCTGGGGCTGTGGGTGGTGTGTTCAGAGATGCAGTACTGTGGCTGCAATGTTGTGGCTGGCAACTGTCTCCAGACCCTGTGTATTGTAGGCTACCATGTGCAGTGGACTACAGCAGTGGTTGCAGTGTCCCAAGATGGAGGTGACCAGGGGAGCCCCACATTGGTAGAAGGGGATACACATGGCAGTGGAAGTTGGAGTTCCTGTATGTGGGCAGTGGTCGGGTGTCCTGCACGAGAGTGACGGCTGTGATTCCTGCATGGGTGAGTGGCTAGGAGTTCTGCACTGGTGTCTATGCTAATGGTCCTTCTGGGGCCCTCAGTGGTCCTTCTTGGGCCCCTGGAGGTCCTGCATGGAAAGGTGGTGGGAGTTTTGCACTGACACTCAGGCCTGGAGAACTGCGGGGCATGGTGGCCGTGATTCCTTCATGGGAGTAGCTGTTGGTGTCCTCTTATCACTCACAGAGAAACAGTATTCCCACTACTTGAATCCCAGGTCACAGAATGACACAGTCTCCCTCCAGCTCACCATCTTTCCTTCTCTTTATATTCTTACTATGACTATTAAATTTAGTAAAGATAGTTGTTAACTACATTAAGTATATTTTCCAAGCAACACATGATTGTCATTATTATGACTTAATTTCTATTTAATGTCTTTGTTAAGGCAAATACAAAGTTTAGAATATGCTTCAAAAAAGTATTGTAAAAATAATTTTGGTTTCTCATCTAAAATCAATTTAGATATATTTTTTAAAAAGCCTCATTTTTAATAAATCCACAATTGGATAAGAAATATGCAGATCATTTTTTTTTTCAGATCTTAATAAAGCATACAGACTTAAAAATTTTGGTTCAAAAAATTTTGCATCTATTATTTCTTAATTAAAAAAATCATTTGATTGTTTAAATTGCTAATACTTAAATACCTGTTTAGCATTGTAATTTTGCAAAATATAATTTTAAATAAAAATTATGATAGAAAACTTTTATTTTAAAATAGTAAATAAAATATTTTATTCATTTGTATTATCTTCATAATTGTGTCAGTTACACTGCAATTTTAAAAAATTTAAAATTCTAACTCTAATATAACTTAAGGGAAAATAATGATACTTGATTCCATGTAAACCATATTGATAGTAAAGAAATGCATAACTTTTCTCATAGGAATTAATTATTCTACTTTAGAAAAAAAACAAGAATTATCCTGTTCATTATTCAATATCATATCATCATCCTTTGGGAATCTGTAAATGCTATATACTCTAAGGAGAACATAGAACAATTACATTGGGGATTCTTAATAAATATTTCTAAGCAGATGACATGAACATAATTCTTTCTCACACTGGCTTTATATGTGTACCTCTTTCAGCTAGTCTGTTAATAGATCACTGACACTTCTCTTTTTAATACTTTTTATTTATCGATTATCTTGGCAGCTGTAAATTTCTTGCTCAATATTTTGACTGACAAAGAAATGCTATTGGGTTTATAAAATTTAGTTTTCAATTTTCCTATTATTAATCTAATTTATATTTTTACCTTCCAGAATGATACTATGTGACCCACTTAAAAACATAATCCAACATATTTTTATGGGTAATGCATATTTATAAGAAACACACATCAATTAATAAGAAAAGAAACTCAAATTAGTTAGAATAAACTTTCTTTTTTCTATGTACCATATCCATGATATAGTCCTAAAGCAAGCTTTTAATGACATAATGCAATCTCTTCTCTCTCTCTCTCATTATATATATATATGATTTAGGCTTAACATTTGGAAAGATAAAGATACATATATAAAATGCATACATATATGTGTGATACTGTATGCATGCACACATATTTATTTTTAAGGCAAATATGCTACTATATTATTATTCTAATAATTTTAGCTTTCATTTAAAGGAATAATATCAATAGAGAATGAACTTGCTTTATTAATTATTTTTTCTCAAAGAAAAACTATAAACATTCTTTTTAAGTGTTTATCTAACATATAGTCAATAATTGTCATTCCCTTGATACTTTCAAGACTTGAATGGAGTAACACTATTCATCCATTGTTTTGTTTGTATGAAATTAAAAATAAAATAACTGATCTATAGAACAAATTTGATAGTTCTCTGCTATTGCACAAGTACTTTCTGTGTAAATATTATTGAAAGTCATATTTGTAATCTGAAACCCTAAAGAGTATGAATATACTTCTGTGCTACATAATTCTACTAGTTAAACTATCCTGCATTTAAATTTAGATATTTATCAGTGATATAACCAGAAAATAAATATAAGAAATGACTTTTTGTCTGGTCTCAAATACCTAGGTAACTATATTGTATTAATATTTGCCTTATAAAATGTTAACACAAATTTAGCAACTAAAAGCAGCACATATTATTTCAATTTCTATAAATTAGAAATGTGAGAATTTCAAGATTCCTCACAAGGCTGCAAATGTGTCAATAAGGACTGTGTCTCTTCTGAGACACATGTGGGAAGGGACTTGCTTCTAATCTCACAAGGTTGTTGGCAGGGTATTGGAAGTATTAATTGAATTATGGTCTGTGAGCTGTCCTGCAACAGAAACAATGCCTCTCCTAGGAAATTTTGGGTGTGAAGATGCGGACTGACGATTCCCCAATTGCTATGGTGACACCCTGCTCAAAAGGAGGTTCCCTGCCTGCCATGGAATTAACAGTTCTTGACCTCAAGTTCAGATACCAGCTGCCCAGGGGTAGAGAATTATAGGCCCACGCTTTTAATTCTAATTGGATTGCACAAAAGTTTGTCCTTCACACTGAGTGCTTTGAAGAAGCTTCTGACAATAAATCCTTTTAATAATATAAGTTATATAATAAGTATGCCAAACTGGCTCATGGTCATTTTTTTTTCACCAGAGGGTAATGTCCATGGGGCACCAGCTTTTTCTCTCTTTGTGTGTCTAGTTGTCTTTTCTAATCTCCTCTGGTTTCCTGAATTAACCACTGTGCAGGGTGGAGCAGTAGAATTCAGTTTATTTTGAACTGAAAACCAATAGGTGGACTGAGACCTTCTTCACCTTGTTGTACCTGGCCATGTATATATGGCAGCTTATTTCTTTTAAGTCAGTGAGAAATAGAGATGACAAAGTTGACTACCAAGAGGCTTCCCTCATATAATGTAACATTTCATCATCTTTTGTGTTCCTTGATAAGAAGGAAATTACTATCACCATCCACATTCAATGGGAGAGGATTACATCAAACCATGAATATCAGATTATGGGGAGAACTGGGAATCACAGCTTGTCTTCCACAGCAATCCAGCTAAGTGTGGGATGGACAGTGTCTGTTTCCTCCCTTCTTTCTATTCACATTAATAATTGTTCATGAAGATCTGTAATATATAATATACATATATATGTATATATCTAATTTATTTGAGTGGGAAAAGATTTTTTTATTTCAAATTAATTTCCATAATTAAAAAAATGTTGTGATTTGCTATTACCTCATTGAGTGAATATTGTATGCCAGAGATTTTAACTGGTGGATGTATAGTAGTTACTGAAATAGATACAAAGAACAAAAATAAAAATATTCAAAATATTTAGATTTAAAGGATACTATTCTGCCTCATAAACTATTTTAGGTCTTATGTAACTAAGAACTACATAAGTTACATTAAAAATAAATATTCTTATAACTGTCCCAGAGAGGAAAGCTGCAACATATAAAAGTGAAAAGAAAAGAGCCGCTCATTCATTCTCTTACAGCAATTCATTTTTTTTCTCTAAACATTCATTACTTTTATTTTTTTAACTGTGATCATTCATGATTTTTTCCCCTGTGGCCTGACCATCATAGCTTTTATGGTACTGATGCACTGATTTTCCTATGGTTTACACTTACACATAAATACATAATAGCTAAAAAATAACATCAGTGGCCTCTGAAATATTGAGAGAATATTTTTCTAACATATTATCCATATGATTATTTAATATATTTTCTTTTCCTGATATCTCCAATAGTCATCCAAGTCTTTATTAATTTTTTTTGAAATTGTTTACTTAAAATGCATGCAAATACTTGAATTTCTAAAATTGTTCAAGGTTAAAGACAGGGATCTAGTTGCAGTATTCTATATGTGGGTCTGTAGTTTTTCTAGTACCATTTGTTTCAAAGACTAGGTGTTCTCCAACATGGTTTGGGCACCTTTGTAGAGTATCAGTTGACTGTATTTTTAAGAGTCTGTCTCTATGTTTTCGATTCTATGCCTTTGGCCTTCAAGTCTGTTTTAATGCCAATACCTTGCTGTTTTTATTACTATGTCTCTATGCTATACTTTGAGATCAGGTATTACAATACTGTAGCATCACTCTTCTTGTTCAAGATTTCTTTGGTAATTCGGGGTTCTGGGCTTTTATTTTTCCAAATGAATTTTAGAACTTTTTTTCTTGTTCTGTGAATAATGCCATTAGCATTTGGATAGGGAATGCATTCAATATGTGTGATGTTTGGGATAGTATGGCCATTTAACAATCTTAATTCTCTCTACCCAGGAACATGGGCTGTCTTTCCATTTTCTAAGGTTTTCTTCAATTTCTTTCCTCAGTGCTCTACAGTCCTCATAGAATAGGAACAATATTCACAAGATCACCTTTTTATTAATTTTTTTAGTTTTATTTTTTAGTCATTGATAGACCCTTATTTTATTTATTTATATTCAGTACTGAGAATCAAACCCAGTGCCTCACACATTCCAGGTAAGTGCACTACCACTGAGATATAGCCCCAGCCCCATCATAAGATCATCTTAACAGATGCAGAAAAAATCTTCAAGAAAATTCATCACTCATTCTTGTTTAAAACATTGGAGGAACTATGAAGGAAGGAACTTACCTCAACATTATAAAGATTATATATGACAAACTCAAGATCAACATCATATTCAGTGGAGAAAATTCTCTAAAAAGACAAAGTTGACAATGCTGACCATGCCTATTCAACATAGTTCTTGAAACTCTAGCCTGAACAATTAAGCAAGAAGAGGAATTTATAGGGAAACAAACAGGAAATGAAGAAGTAAATTATTTATCACTGGTGATAACATGATCTTATATCTAGAAGACTTAAAAAAAAAAAAACTCTACCAGAAGACTTCTAAAATGAATAAACAAATTCAGCAAAGTAGCAAGATACAAGGTCAGCAGTCATAAATCAATGACTTTCCTGTACTCTCTTAATAAATCTGCTAAAAAAGAAATCAGAAAAACTATTCCATTCACAATAACCTCAAAACTATAAAACCAAAAAATACTTTGGGATAAAACTAATCAAGTATCTGAAAAACTTCTGAAAATATTTATATTTTTAAGTTTATTTAATTTGACGTGAAATAATTTTCTGAATTAATTTGTACATATCCCATGAGTTTTATCATTTACTAAAGGTTATAAGATTTCTTACTTCTTACATATTCTGATTCATCTTTTTTTGCTTTTGTATGTTGATATAATAAGATAAGTTATATGTCTAATTTTTTTACAAGTATTTATTAGAGACTACCCTGTTCATCTCTAACTTAAAATGTGTTAATATGTAAAAATGCTGACAGTAACATAAATTGCATTAATCTATTACAAACTGTATATTCATTATATTTTTAACCTAACTTTGAGTATACCTCATATTTAGAAATAAAATTGGTGTAGTGACACATTTTATGTGATGTATCAAATTATATAAGTGGACAAACTACTTTGCAAACTGTTCATTGTTGAGATTTATTCAGGTGAATATCTACATTTAAAAAGAGCAATATTATTATTTTTTTATCTTTTTTTTATTTTATTTTTTTCATCTTTCATACATTTGATTCAAGTGAGTTATGCACTTCCATTTTTACCCCAAATACAAATTGCAGAATCACATCAGTTACACATTCACAATGTTTACATAATGCCATATTAGTGACTGTTGTATTCTGCTGCCTTTCCTATCCCCTACTATCCCCCCTCCCCTCCCCTCCCATCTTCCCTCTCTACCTCATCTGTTGTTGTTCAGTTCTCTCCCTTCCCCTCCCCCTTTCCCCTCACAACCTCATATATGTGATTTCGTATAACGATGAGGGTTTCCTTCCGTTTCCATGCAATTTCCCTTCTCTCTCCCTTTCCCTCCCATCACTCATCTCAGTTTAATGTTAATCTTTTTCTCATGCTCTTTCCCCCTGCTCAGTTCTTAGTTGTAAAAAGAGCAATATTATTTTTAATAAATACTGTGGAAAGATAATTTCTAAGATTAACTTGTCATTACAGAAAGTCAGAAAACAATATAGGTTTTCAGATATTATATATAGCTATCAAATGAAAAATTCCACTACTTATTATATATAGCTGGAGCTTCACTATTATAGGGAATTGTTGAATGTTGGATGTACTTGAGTAACATGACACAACAACTAACATGCAAATGTGAAGAACGTCCTCTGGTAACATTTGACCTGAAAATAGCTCTCAAGATAAGCCTCCAACTGTCCATATCAATATGCAGAGAGAATCCCTTTTTAGAACAGAGTTGCAAAAGCAAATTAAAGAGTGCTGAACTTCCCAAGTTCCATAATTGGAAGATTTTTTGCAGCCACTGAAAGTTATAAAAATGGATGGTTGGAAACATTTGAATACCATCAAATTCTTGGCTAAAGGAAATGTTATTTTCCCAGTGGAATTAGAGGGGTTGGAAGTAGAATAACAGTAGTGCTAGAAATGCATCTTTTAGAAATATGGCTTCAGGAATGTGGTAATCATAGTTTTAAGAAACATCTCCCAGTGTTCTTTCATATTAGTCCTAAAGAGATTTCTGACTGTCAAAATATGGTGCTTTTCCCTCCACAAATATGTGCTAAATTTGGAAGTTGCAGTGAACTCTTTCATTTAATATTTCATTTTATATAGCTTAAAATGAAAAACAATTCTAATGTCAACAAATGTGCATGTTTCTAAAATTTCATGAAATTAGTTTTAAAGGAAATTTTGTAAATGCTAAAATATAATTTTACTAATCATGAAACTGAAAAATTTAATAAGTGTAAAAAATAAAAAAGCTTAAGTAATAGAATTTTATAAAAATCAAAATAATGTATTATAAATGACATGATTTTAATTTTTCAAACAAAATATGTAATTAAAATTTCTTGACATCTAGTAATATGTACTGTCTTGGTTTGTATAGTTATAAGACAAATTTATATAAGAATATGAAGTGATGTTATATATGAACTCTAAATAAATGTCTTTGCAATTTAAAAAAAATAAATTTTAAAATTACGTCATTATCATAACTGTTTCAATTTGCCTAAGTGGTAGTCAAACTACAATTTACTTCTTTTCCTCAGATATGGAATATGTTAAACCACTTTTTACTCATATTGTTGCTTGTAAATGGATCTTCGGGAGATATTTTAGGTTGTATCTAGTTTTGAAAGTTTCCTGTTGCATAGAATCTGAGTATTATCCCACCTTAGAAATAAATACACATACCAAAAACAAAAACAAAAAACAAATAAATCTTTCATTTGTGTCACTAGCTTCAGTTTCAACCCAAACCCAAAAGTCTCTGGTTGAGTAGACTGGATGGGCATGGGAGGCTATATGTGCCATGTACTATTATTTTCCATATAGCTTTTCAAGTTGTTGTGTAAAGTCAATGTGTTTTGTCTTGCACTTATATTTCTTTCAGTTTTTGTTTATTTTTAAATGTTTTTTATTTGTTCTTTTTAAATATACTTGACAATAGAGCATATTATATATAAATGGGATATAACTTTCCATTCTTACGCTTGAATATGATGTAGAGTTACACTGGTCATGCATTCACAGATGAATCTAGGAAAGTTATGCCTGATTCTTTCTATCTTTCCTATCCCCATCCCCCCTCCCTTCCATTCATTCTCCTTTGTCTAATATAATAACCTTCTATCTGCCTGCATTGCCCCCTCCTTGTTGTGTGTTAGCATCTGCATATCAGAAAGAACATTTGACTTTTGGTGTTTGGGATTGACTTATTTCACTTAGCATGTTACTCTACAGTTTTATCTATTACTGGTAAATGCCATAATTTCATATTCTTTATGGCCAAGTAATATTCCATTGCATATATATACCACAATTTCTTTATCCATTCATCTATTGAAGAGCACCTAGGTTGGTTCCATAGCTTAACTATTGTGAATTGAGCATTAAATAATGATGTTGCCACATCTGTGTATTTGAATAATAGTAAGATCTATCACTACATGGACCCATAGTGTACCCATTTATAATTAATTCTCTCATCTTTCCTTAATTCAACAAAAAAATTTTAAAAATATCTACTACATTTCAGGTATGGTGTTAAGTAGTAAGAAGGAAAAATAAATGAAATAATGCATTTGCAAAAATAAGGGTCAAAAGGAATCTTATTTTTAAAACAAATCACCAGTCTTTCTCTTTTAGTCCTCTTGGATATTTTATTTTTATTAGGTTTTAAAATGAATTATTTCCCTATACTTACACGAAAAAAATATTGTAATGGAGCTATTTTAGGTAATTTCATATAAGGATAATAAAAGACAAAATTAATTTGTCTTTATCATTATCTCTTTTGCTAAATTTTAATAATATATAAAGCCTTTTCTCATTGATATGTTTTTCAGTTAACTGAATATTGCAAAAATATTCAGATTAGAAAATTACTAGCTTAATATTTATTTGTTGCTTTGAAATAACTTTACTGTGTAAAAATGATTCTTTGGGCTTCAAATGACCCAGAAAAGCTATTTCCCACCTAAGATTTCTATGTGTGAGTCTCTTGTTTGAAATAAAATTATGTTGTGCATATAGAATACAGAAACCACTTAAAGGCATAAGAAACTGTCTAGGCTGAGAGAAAAATGGAGAAAGCAATAGAGTACTAGGGAAAATTTTGGTTAAGCCACCTTATTAACTATTAAAGCTTCTAACTTTTGCTTATAGCTTTGAAAAAATAAAATAGTATATTCAATGGTTTATTTAGTATAATAAAGTTTAAGCTTAGAAACTCAAATGTAGAATTACCTTAGTTAATGTAGTCAGTAGAAAGAAATACCTTTAGCAGAAGCTAGCTTTATTTTTGCCAGAATAATAAAAAAATGTAGCTAACATTCAGTATCATTTTGTTTGCACATCATTTTAAGACCTTGAAGAGTTCTCAGAATTTATCACAGGGCTGTTTAAATAATAAACATTCAGTATTCACTGTAACTATTTTTATAATACACCTTATTGTTTGGTAAATAGTGAATATTTAGTGAATACTGTAGCTATTTATGGAAGTTAGGCTGATAAAGTAAATAATGTAGACAGGTATAATTAAACAAGAGAGCTGTAGTATGCCTTGGACAATGAGAAAATGCAAATCCTACCTACCTGAATACACTTAAAATCAGAATTATTGCAAATACTCTGCAGGCCTCAAATGCATACTTACATACTTACATACATACATAATATGTGTGCTTGTAAGTACAGTTACATGCATAAATGACTTTTTGGGGCTGCTTTCTCCTGCTACTCAGGACATTTGTTCTGTGTCCTATCATTTAATTTCCATATGGATCAAATGCTAAAATTTTCCTAACTGCTTATAAGATTAAAGTTTCCTAGATAATATGTCTAATATGAAAACTTCATCCTGTATCCATACCTAAAACCACTATAAGCAAAACCAAACTCCGTAAGTGATTTTTGTCTCATTACCTTGACTAATTCAGTGCAAATATCTACTTTCTTTCATATTTTCTCTCTGCCAGCACTTTTCATACATCTGATCCAGAAGTTGGAGACCTGGGATTCAATCTCAAAATTTACCACACATTCCAACATTTGGATGCTCATTAATTCTGTGTTGCTTCCACCAACTGCATTTCTACCTTCAGAGTGCTATCCGGGTTTGCTCTTCATCTTCCAGGTACAGTATAATATTTTCTTATATTAGCTCTTACCTTTTATTTTTTTCTTTTCTAATATATCTTCTAAACATTGAATAATTTTTTTTTCAAATAAATTTGATTCTGCTCTACTACTGCTTAAATCCCTTTTCTGTTTTCTCTTTACCATATAGGCTAACATTTAATTATGTAGCTATCTGACAAACAAGATTCTCATTGATTTAATCTCCTTCAGACTCTTAAATTATTGTGATGACATCCACTTTCTGTCTTCTATTTAATGAAAACCATAGTTTTCAAATGCAATATGCTATTTTATTTCTGTAAACCTCTTTGTATTTTTTTACATCTGTTTAGAATGTTCTGGGCATTTTCCACTTAATGAATTCTAACGACTCTTATTAATAGCTAAGACTAACATCAAAACTCCTTATTGAATTATCTTTGAAAATCCAAAAGAAACTCTTTGATAGCCATCTTTCTGTTATTATAACAAATGTCTTATATGCTTAACTCAGTAAGAGAGAAAGCTTACTTTGGCTGACAGGTTTAGAAGTTTCACTCTATGATCCATTGGCCCCCATTGCTTTGAAACAGTTACAAGGCAGTACATCATGGCAGGAGGATAGAGTGAAGCAAAATCACTCACCTCATGGCCAGAGATTAAAGCTAGGAAAAAGGAAAAGACGAGGCTTCCACAATCCCCTTTGAGGACATGTCTCCAGTGATGAAACAACTTCCCAGTAGGCCCCACCTCTCATAAGTTTTATGACCCTCGAAGACTAACCCTAGGACCATGCCTTTAATGTATGAGTTTTTGGGGGATATTTAAAATCCAAAATATCTCAGTGTATTATTGTCTTTTTGCTAAGACACAGTTACTTTTAGATAGCTCTTTAAGAACATTAACTAATATGTGATATTTGTATCATCCACAATCTCTGTGAACTTTTATTTGCACAGGACATATCTGTTAAATATTTGCATTAATAAAAATTTGTCCCAAGTAGTAAAAAGTTGTTTTTGGAAATACATGATATTTAATTTATTTATTAAATTTACCTGTCTAGCTTTTCTGTAACCAGAGTTATAATTCTTACTGAGTATTTCATATGCATCTAGCTACAATATGACTAATAATAGTTACAGTTTATATAGGATATTCATTTATTTTTATTTATTTATTTTTTATTTTTGTGGTGCTGGGATTATACCCAAGGCCTTCTGCATGCAAGAAAGGCACTCTACCAACTGAGCTATATTCCCATCCCAGGATATTCATTACTTACCACATACTGTGAAAAATTCTCACAATAATTTTTGAGGGATTAAAATGATGTGCAAACAAATTATTAGTGAATGATAGCAACTTTTATATTTTCTAAAACTGTATAATTAAATTAACTTCTACAAAGTGCAATTTCTTGTTTTCTGTGCTCTGACTTTTCAATTGCAGTCTAATGCTACTCACTTTATTTCTCTTTAAAATGAGATTCATATACTTTGATGGGAATTTTAGATATTAAAAAATCTTTATTACATACAATAAAAGTGGGAAGCTATGAGTAGAGGAAAGGTCTTTATTTCCTTTGTGATTTTTGTAATATTTATTATTCAATTTTGATTTGGAATTTTAAATGTGACTGGAATTACAAAAAAAAATAAAAGAAATAAAAGGAAAGAACAAGGAAGGAAAGAAAGAAGAGGAATTGAGAGAGGAAGAGGGGATGGAAGGAGGGAAAGGAAAAATATCTAAGCTAAACTGTACTATAGGAAGCTAATGGTTATAAATGATCTGCTGGAAATGGTACCAGATACTACAAATGTATGAATTTTAAAAATTGTAATCTTTCTGAATTGCAAAAATTAAAATTCGCATAAACTATGTTTTAGTAATATTATAACATTTACACTTTTTGTTAAACTTCCTGACATTTGTAAGTGGTTGTAAATAACTATTAATGGTAAATAAAACAATGTTTTAATATTAGTTGATCTTAGAAAATGTTATCCAAACTTTTGAAGTTTCTTCTAGATGAGAAAAGTAAATTTAAAAACCTATGTATTTTTATACTTATGAACTATATTTGATCATAATTAATGTGCTTAATTTTTTGTGAAGGCAGAACACATACTGAAGTAAACAGATATTGTATGTGTATAATGGACCCAGGCTTTACTTTCTTATCACAAAATGTGGGATTAACACAATCTCAACTCGATGTTCTTTTTCGTTGAGGTTTTAAATCAGCACAAGAAAGGCATAAATTTAATAATGGTATAGTCTATGTGCTGTACTGTGTATATGGAGCCTATTAGTTTATACACGACGGCAACATAATTTTCTTTCTTTATCATCAATTATTTCAAAGTAAAAATGAATCATGATAAAAATTTTGTCTAATTAATATTTTAGACAATTAGATTTGTCAGTTAATAGACATTTCAAGTTTTTCAGAATTTCGGTCATTTCACACAATTTAGTAGCTTTTCAATCCGAACGAAAGTGTTGTAAAGACTTTCAAAGCTCATCAATGGAACAGAGAGCATAATGAACCTGATGAACAATGCCAAGAAGAGTCACACTGAGCACTTACAGGACCTCAGACAGCCTTCAAAAATTCTGAGGAAACTCTGCGTATATCTCCCTTCAGCAAAATGCCCAAGTAATCTTGCTTTCTCTGTCACACCAAAGGAGATTTAAAAATTAAAAAAAAATCAAAAGAAGCATGTTTGTATGGTAACATTTCACCAGGAATTTTAATATATACAGATCACTGGATGCACATCTTTTGGTCAAAGCAAGAATGGGATTCTGGGTACCAATTTCTTGTGTCTCCATTTCAGACACTGAGCAGAATTTGAGTTATTAAACAGTACTATATTGGTTTGGGGGATAAAATTTGAAGAAGGCCATTTACAAAGATCAAACTCTAGGAAGAGAATCAAGGTTACCAGGGAACTGTAGAGGCAAATTCATCAGGGGACCATAGCAAGTTCATCAGGGAATCATAGTATTATAAATTTCCATTTTTTGGATCATTTCTGATTCTCAATTGTGGTTTTATGCCCCAGAATTTTGAAAAGAATTCTAAGGTCTCACGTGCACTTTGGGACATTATTAACCATCAGCATAGCCACACATGATGTACAACCTCAATTTGTGTAACTCAGTTCTAAGCTAGAGGACTTTAATTTTATAAAATCCTATATATTTAAAGAAACTTATTGGTAAACTCTACTATTCTTACTACTCCACAGAGTAACTACATATTGTGATTAAAACTAATTTAACCTCAATTTTAATCTAAGTATAAAGGAATTACATAAGTTTTTATTTTTCTATGTTGGGAATCATACTTCATCAGCTAATTTCCACTGCACACATTGTGGATGGCAAAGTATAAAACTGCAAGTTCTTGCTCTGCTTGCTGCCTTGGCTATTTTGAAGTAAAAGTACAGCCCAATTACCTGAGAAGTGTCCCCTCCTTTCCTGCCAGTTTCAGTGAATGACAGCAGTATAATACAGCATATATTCATATGTAGTGTCCAGTTTTTCCTCTTCTAATATTAAAAATGAAGACATCAAAACTAAGAAGAAATTGTCTTTGAAATTAAAGGGAAAGAAGAAAGCAGCATGAAGATACAGTCATATAATCTTGGAGACTTGATATATGGAATGCTTAAATATATTTAGATACACTTAAATATATTACTATGATCTTGTTTATTTAAAATAATTTGTTTTCACATCAGCTTTTCTGAACTGCAACTAGTGTTTCAAACCATATAGAAATCATCTTGTATTTTATTCCAACTGCACTTGAGTAACTGGAAAATATGAGAAAAAATTAATGTACCTTCAGTACAGTGCTCATTTATACCACTGTCTTTTTGTTTCCCTGTTAAAAGGTGTACCTGAGATTTTCAACACCCTCATCATGGAGACCTGGTTTAATGGAAATAGGAGGTTGTCAGCATCAAAACCAATCTCAATATCCTCCCTCTACTTCCTCTCTTTTGTACCTTATAAGCCTAGTTGTTTTATTTTTTATGTTACATTCAGATCTTCCAATAGTATTTTCACACTTGATTACTCTCTTTAATGGCTTTAATATTTTTTTTCATTAGAAAAAAAAAACCTCTTCACTTTATGAAAATACAGAAGGTCCATATATTCCTTACAGCCGTCTCAGTATATCTGATATGTTTCTGACTAGTGTTTTTAAAATCAGTGGTTTATACTCTCTTCATTAAATTATTAATCATCTCTAATAAAAACTCCACCATCTGGCTTATAGTTCTGCAAATCTGAATAAACTATTCTTTCAAACCATTAGTGAAATCCTGATGTCTAAACCCATTTGCCTCAACTTTTTTTAAAAAAAATTATATATGACTTCATGTTCCCTGGTCCTCTTTTTTCCTTGAGGTGGAATAGTGTGGAACAAGAGAACTGAAATTAAAGATGCAACACTTACTAAGTCTGTGGATTTGGATAAATGCCTGGAGAAAAAGAGCATAATTATGGCTTTTTTACTTACGATATTTGAATATTAAATGAATTGATGATGTTTTGAAAACTTAGAACTGTGTTTGCCACATAGTAGGTACTATGTAGGTATTTATTTTTATTATCAATCATTGTACTCCTCCCCTCCCTGTCTTTCTGATTCTTTCTAAAAAATATTTTCTGCATGTGTCATCTTTTTATCTTAATTTTGCATGTTAAATTTATATGATTCTTTGATACTTATTTACTTATTGAAGTGCTAACTTCCCATTTTTGGTAAAATTAGCATAATTGTTGCTCTGTGGAATAAGTGAGTCAACACATTTAAATATCTAAGTATAATAAATATCTAATTACTAAAATAAAATAATCATTCAATAAAAAATACCCAATTAATTATTATCCAACAAACCTATGAAGTTTGTCATACCTAATATCAATTGTTGTTTTTTTCCTAATTGAAGCTTTAATTTCACTATTTAACATTAAGTGGAAGAGGGAGCTTAATATACAGCATTCTGAGTTGGGGAAGGTATATCTCTTGTTTATAGATTTAATAAATGTCCATTAAGTACTCTTTACTTTTTCCCAATTACTCTGAAGCAAGTAGATGAAGAACAACATCTGTGTAATCAAAGAGCATATAGTTTAACAAAGGGTCAGAATTTAAAGTAGATTATACCTATTTTGGAAATTTTTCTCATGCTATTATTTCTTGGGAAATAGAGAAGAAAGGTTCTACAGAAGTTTTCTCAGCCTGTTTCTACCTTGTCCTCTTGAAGGAAGACACCAATGATGATTTCTCATCTATTACTTTTCTCCATATACCTTCTACTTTATGTACTTTGTATGTTCTCATGGCTGCAGTAACCATCTCCATGTTGATAGACTGCAAGTCCATACTCTGTCCTATAAATGAAGAGGATGTTACAGTTTTATATCAATTGGCATGAACAAATTTTTTTCTTCACTAAAATATTCTTTATCTCCAATGATCCATTTAACAAAAATTTTATTCAATGAATTCTTAAATTCATATAGATTGCCTACCATATATATTTTGCTGGGCAAAATAATATTCTTTTTTATCTATTACTGTAAGTGATAGCAGTATTTTAGCTATGCAGATATAAAGGGCATAGCCAAAACCTGTATCTATTTATAATTGTTCACATTTTTGTTTCCCATTAGTGTTTTTAATTTCTCATATTTTTGCCTTTCATTCTAATATCTGTATAACTTTTTAATCCTGGTTGCACATAGAATCCCCAGGAGAGTTTAAAAAATTATAATTGGCCATTTCTAACCTCTAACCAATAAAATTTGAATCCCTAGATATTGGAGTCAGCTATCAACAATTGTAAAACATTCCCTTAATGAAGTTCACCAAGTTTTGGGAAATATTGATATTTTTGCTTCCAGCATTTAGTTACACCCCATGGTCAGTGTGCTTTTTGTCACCATTTCCTCTAAGCCAGGGCTCCTAAACAATGTATCTCTGTATTTTTAAAATAATTATATATTTTTTCATAATAAAAATTTGTGTTTTAAATCTATTTGCTCTTAATATTTTTTTTCTACAACCTTTAAAGACAAAATTAAATAGCACATCTTCCTTGCATATTCATACTCCATCTAAGTCCTTGCTCTCTGAAGACTCTAGGATACATTAATTCGTCCATATTTTATTTTTGTATTATTTATATTTATTATTTTTAAAAATTTCTTATTAGTTATTGATGGACCTTTGTTTATTTATTTGATTATATGTGGTGCTGAGAATCGAACCCAGTACCTTACACATGCTAGGCAAGTGCTCTACCACTGAGCCACAACCCCAGCCCTATATTTATTATTATAGACATTTTTAAAACAAACTTTTACTCTCTCCACTTAAAAACCTAAGGAATCAAAATAATTTGTTGTATGATCCCAAATTTGTAATTTTAGATGATCACTAACAATCCTAACTTAGCAAAGCTATAGAAACTGTGGAAGAGAAATTGGGAGCTACTCTTCTTATATCATTCATATATTGCTATTTCAAAGAAATCTATATACTGCTTACAACATACCATAATCTACTATATAAAAGGAACATTGATAGTGAACATTAACTTTATTATTCTCCAATTTCAGATAAGTGACTCTTCATATCCTGTCCTTAAACAGTAGGCCAAGTGAGTTTACTGGTGAAATATTTAAAGAAGAAATTATGCCCACTCTGAACAACATCTCTCATGAACAAAGATACAATAACCTTCAACATAACCTACTTTTAGAATTGTAGACAGTCTGCCAACTAATATTATTAATTTACTGGGCAATGCAGAACCTACATTACCCAAGATATTATAGTTATGTGTACTTTACCCAAACTGTAAACCATCGAATTCCTCTTGGATTTCTAAATTGATATTTTGTTTCCATAGCGCAAATACTTACTGGTAAGTCAGATTTACCTATTATGGTTCCTTATGAACTCTTCAATTTTTTTTCTTTGAAGTAATTCATTTGTCCTTAGAGACCAATGATGATTGCTTACTTATTTCACTTTAGAATATTTCAAATTATTGTGTTAACTAGTTTATATCACTGTGACCAAAATACCTAACAAGAAAAACTTGGAAGAGGTCTGTTTCATGAAATAGTGTTGATAGAATCATCAACACAGAAGAGATTAGAAATCTAATTCAGAGAAGACTGCACTGAAGAGAAAGTTTTCATTACTTATGAAAGTTTCAAATATTACTGACTCCATGGAGGAGACCATGAAACACTAAAATTGGAAGTGAACACCTCAAAGCTAGCCTTGATATATAAACAATCCCTGTAAATGAAATGGATGGCACAGGTAAAGGGGAGACCTTTCACAATCAGATATAAAATGTTAAATGGAATACGATAAACAAATGCCAGAGTCAAGACCTATTATGGTTTAGATTCGGTGACTCACAAGGCTCATGTGTAAGACAATGTAAGAAAGTTTAGAGATGAAATGATTGGGTTATAAATGGTGTGCTAATTTACTGATAGGGATTAACTGGCTGTGGGTAGGTAGGGTGTGGCTGGTGGGCAGGGTACATGCTAAGGAGGAGGGGTCATTGGGGGCATACCCTTGAGGGTTATACTTCATCCACAAGGGAACTCTCTGCCCAATTCTTGGCAGCCATGCCCTGTTCTGATTTCCTTTGCCACACTATTTCACCTTGATCTTCTGCCTTACCTTGAGCCTGAGAAAAGGAACTGACTATCTATCTATGGACTGAGACCATTGAAATCCTGAGTCCCCAAATAAACTTTTCCTGCTAAAACTGTTCTTATGAGGTCTTTTGGTCACAGAAGCAAAAAATGCTGACAAAAGCAAATACCAAAGATCGATTTCTACCTCCAACTTCACAGTTCCTTTTCCATGTCCTTGAATGTAGATATTAATGAATGGAAATATTGCCAATTTACTGCTGAACTTTCATTTAAATATATATATATATCTGCTAAACCCACTAAAATGGATATCATTGGGCATAAAATCTTTAAATTATTTCATTGCAGCTTCAACTTTACTGTAGTAACACAAATTCAACTAAATTTTTTTTCTTGTATTTTTTGTAAAAGTTTACCAGAGCAACTATAAATTCTATATGATCTGTTTTTGATGAATCATAACAATAGAATATTATTGTGTTTCTGTAATACTCGAGATATTATTGTTTCCCTATGATATTCTGCTAACTGGTTTCATGTAGATTTTTTTTTATTTCATGTGTAAGTTTCTTTTTAAAAAGTGCTTTATGTCCTCAGGATACAACTACTGTGAATAGTCATTTCTCAAAGGTTAAGCTTTCTGAATCTTAGTATGTTTAGTATATTTTCTAAGGGATTCTAAGTTGGAAGGACCTCAGGAGCACTTTTCATCCAGACATGGAAACAGGAGAATGCACTGAAAAGATTCATGACCCATTTTTACTCATACATTTAAAAAAAAATGATTCTGATCTTCAGTTTTTTCCAGGTGTACAAATAATTCTTCTTAAACAGATGAATGAAATAAAATATAAGTAAATACCTAAAAAAAAACTTCTGATATATTTTCAATGAAATAATAGAACAATGTTTACCACTTTTATTACACTAACCTTAGATGAGTTTAAGTCCAGTGCAAATTCTCTTCAGAAATACTGTAGTTCGTTTTTTAAGGAAATTTATCACTAGTAACATTTCATCCCAAATTATCTTAATTTCCCTTGAGACAAATAGCACACATGCAAGTCAGAAACATGAAATAATCTTAAGGATAAAAGAGAAGTGGTTAGAAAATGATTCGCCTGAACTGGTTTTATGGGTTTTTAAGAGTGAAAGCGAATTTCAGGCATTAAATGGAAACTCTACATAGTATTTTTCCGGTGGGAACATTATGTGAACTATTTTTATGTCTAAAAAGCAGTAGCAGTCAATGGAAAGGTGAAACTAAAATACTATTCAATACTATACATAGTACTAAAAGTTAAATAATAAAAACAATAAAATTAAATTTTGTTTTACCATTAATTCAATGGGAATCATTTGGAAATGTTAAGTGTGAAATATGGCAACTGGTATTTTATTGTACTTTTGGGGACTCATTAGCAGTACCTTGTTCACTCATCTGTATGTACTAAATAACTTCAAATGTCCAGAAAGCCACTCTTAGCTAATCCCTATTGCATCTTTGGCATGATAATTAATCTTCATATGTGATTCTGCATTTACAGGGGAACACACAAAAAAAATCACAATGTTGAAATTTTAGGACATTTTAAGGGATCTGGAATAGATTGTTTAAAAAAAATATTAAATGCACATTTTAACTAACTGGGACAAATCTACAAAAATATATAACTTGTTAGAAATTGTTAGGATGTTTTAGTAACAATTAATAAACTTTACAAAATATGATACGAGTAGCCTAGTATTTTATATCAAAGAAGTACGCTAAAATAACTATAACATCTACACAAGGGTCAATAATCATTCACATGAACAAACGGGATGAGCTACTGTTCTAATGACTGATTGTATAGCAACAAAGGAAGACCTTTATCTTATGGTTTCTGTATTCTCAGACCTTATTTTTAAGTACATACAAGGCAGACACTTAAGCTACCATCTTCATAATGATATAATAAAATTTATTATTATATTACAATATAGAAAAATATTATTATACGTGAAGAAAGTATAAAACAGATAAAATTAAAAACTATATTTGCAGAAGTGACAGAAAAGCTGAGAAACAAGAAAAATCTGAGTAGTTTAAAGTAAGTCATTATTTTTATTATTTTATTATGCTCAATTTTTTGTCTAGCACTTATGGTTGACTCAGTATATTAAAAATCATGTCAATCACCTTGGTAATCCTTAACTAGTAAGACTCCAAATTTGCTAGAAAGAAACTGTAGGTAAATTATCATATTACCCTGGGAAATCATCTCTATTCCACTAGCCAAGTTGATCTAGCCTCTCACAGTTCAGGACATGACTACTGAAAAAAAATGGCATTGTCTCATAAGTATAAGCTTTATAGTTATCCAACCAAATAGAGAAAGTAGTTTCTCAGGTTAATTGAGAGTTGTTTTCCATGTTCTCAAGTTCTGGCTTTAGGTTTAATAGCCTTATTTGTAATAGGAGAGAATGGAACCACTAAGAAATTTCTGTGAAGCTACCATTCCGACTGATATTTCTAGAACTCCATATCAGATACTTGAAAAGCTATTTGGGGATATCACTAAGCCAACAGTCTAATATAATCATAATCTGCATAATATCTGGATTTAGGTAGTAAGTGAGAGTGTAGCTGTTAGAGTCTGTAAACAAGTCAGGATTGTGCCTGGCATTTTGCCAGAGAAATGTTAGAGTCTGTAAACAAGTCTGGATGGCGCCTGGCAAAATGCCAGAGGGAGTGGTTTGTGAAGTAACGCCAGGGAGCCATTAAGTGTGGAGATCCCTTATTGGTTGACTGCTGTCTCTATTTTATGCTAATTAAGATAAGCTGTGCGGAATGTATAAATACCCATCCTGTCCTACAATAAACGGCTCCCACTCCTGCTGTATCAATGTACACAAGTTGTTCGTCACCCCCAGCTAGTTTGCTGCAGCCGGACTTCGGCAGTAGCAATGAGGGAATATATTATTAAATTGGCTCAGCAACACTGAGATTGCATAAAATGACTACGTAATTACTGAGCAGTAAGTAAGTATAATGGCATTTCAGTCAAGCAGAAGATAAGTCACTTAGTCATTTTATGTAATGGTGGATTGAAGATTTTTTTTTAGGTATTCGATAGCACCCAAATTGAGATTAACCAAATTTTGGAAACGGATTAATCAATTATTATAGTAAAACAAAACAGAACTCTTATGTATGATTTGTACTCTGCTTTCCCAGATGTGGCCTAGGTAGGTATAATTCTGTGCATAATAGGTGTGTTCTTATTTAAGTGCTACCAATTTTTATTCCTGTATTGTTACAAATCTTCTAGTTACTGGTTATGAAAAATTAGTCCTGGTCCTAGAATTGGTCTTACTTTTTTAGGAGTCAAACTTAACTACACTTCTGCATTTTTTAATGTGTTTACCATTGTGTTTAACAATGGCACTCTATAAAATGAGATTATAAAGTGCAAAACAACTCATGTCTTGGCACTTTGCATTATAAACCTGTTATGACAGTACCATTCTTCATTCAGTTCCCTTGGTTAAAATCTTCACAATGTTCCAAAAAAATTTATTTATTCTCAGAAAATTAAAATAACTTTGATATATTTCAATATAGTCATAAATTTGATCGTAAAGGAACAGGTAAGTAATGAGACCTAGTAGGAAGTCTTCAGGTCACTCTGAACATGCCCTTACAGGGGATATTGAGATCACAGATCTTTTCACCACTTTTTTTGGATTTCTGGCAGTGAAATCAGTTGTTTTGCTTTCTGCCACAAGTTTGCACCATGTTGTGCTGCAACAGGCCTAAATCAATGGGACAGAGTTTTGAGACTACCAATCATGGGCTAAAACATCCAAAACTGGGAGCCAAAATGCACCTTTTTTCTTCATAAGCTTAAGTATCTGTTACCATAACAGAAAGTTTACTAACACAATGGGTTATTGTACTTTTTCCCAAATTTGTCAAGTTTCCTCCTCTTTCATTTCTTGAGTCTTAATTCTCTGCTGTTCTATAATCAAGTGGAATTAAAGTTTAGAGAAGGGAAGGAGTGAGAAGCTGGGGAAAAATTGAGGGCAAGGAATGAATAGTCTTATCAAGTTCTTATTTGATTGGTACTTTTGAAATTTAATGTTGGCACTCACTGGGTTATATGTATACCTAAAAGTGTTGTTATATGTATGTAATTTCAAATCCCCTATGGTGATCTTGATATATTAAAGTTCACCTATTCAGAGAACATGTTATCTGACTCTTCTCCTGAAATCCTTCAATAGTTCATTGCATATATTTTTTAAAATTTTTTATTAGTTGCTCAAAACATTACAATGATCTTGACATATCATACATTTGATTCAAATGGGGTATGAATTCTTCTTTTTTTCCACATGTACATATTGCAGTAGTATGGCCGTATGTATAAACGTGGCTGTAAAATCATTGCATATTTTTTGATGGTTGGGTTCCCTGCACCCTAGAAGGCTGACCTGTTGTCCTAGCCTTGGGTATATTCTTACATCCACTTGGCCCATGGAGTACTATATTATTTATACTTTGTCCCTTAGAATTTTAGGAGCAGGCCATTCCAAACAAAGTCATTTTCCTTATGCTGTTTACCATATAGCAAATTAACCAGTGACAGTCTCTTAGGCTCTTCAACATATTGGCCTGGCTTCAGAATAAGTGCAATTGTAGGAGATCATTTGATTAACTCTCTGCCTTGATTCTTCCTATGTATTGTGAGGATTGAATCTATTTTTGCCATTTTTCTTAGCATGTTCTTCTAAAACAATCTGGCACCAAACTTTGGAATAGAAAAAAAAAATCTTGATATTGTTTTGTACTTAACACTTCTCACATAAGCAAAAAGTGGCATATCCAATGACTTATTTTCATGTTCTGTATAAATGCCTTCCTTTTCAAAGCCCTTAAACTTTCTAACCCTCATAGGCATCTATTTTTTTCTCTAATTTTTCTGTTGTGAACATTTGCTGCATACTCATGGAGACTTCATGTATATTTGTGACAATTTAGAATCACTAGTGACACTGATTTTGGGGGGAAATCGAAAACTGTGTATAAATATTTTTTGGTGAAAATTTAAAGAATATGAGTTGATATCATCCATAGAAGTAATGATATAGTGTCTCTAATAATTAATAATAATAAAATGTTCAGAGGAAAAGATATATAAAAGAAATGATATTAAAATACGTAAGTATAAAGTAATAAATAAAAATTTCTTTTTGAAGAAACATCTTATATATTTTAAACTAAGAAAAGGAGTACTCAAGCATCATAATGAATATTAAGCAAATGGAATGTATTTTATTAGTACATTAGTTTTATACATAATATTGGGGCTTGTTTCAACAAAATCATATAAGCATGGAATGAAATTTAGTACACTTCAGTCTCCATAGTTTCCCTTCCATTCTTCTTCTCCCTTCCCCTGTCTCCTTTCCTCTACTCTACTGAATGAAATTGACCAAACTGCAATGCACATATATGACTATACCCCAGTGAATATATATATATATATATATATATATATATATATATATATATATATATATGAATATACCACAGTGAATAGTGATATATATATCACTAATTAAAACAACTATAAATAAACAGGAAAACCAGTGAAATATTTTTAATTATTAAAATGTATTCATTTTTATTTTCACTGATCAAAACTGGGTTAGGGTTATTTAACTAAAACCAAGAACCTATCTGGTGGGTAATAATAAAGAATATTATTTCTGGTTATGGAAAGTCCAAATGAGTATAATATAATAATAACAAATATAAAAAAATATTAAGATCTGTGTTAAAAATGTAATGTTTATTCCTTTGATGAACCAGAAAACATGTGACCTTTGCTACAGAATTAAGAATTTGAAATAAGATTCCAGGAAAATATCAAATACCACTAATAAAAACCTGTTTGCTAACCTCAAATGTTTTAAGTTTTATCTAAAGTTCATTTAAATATCACAAGCATTTTAATTGAAATATGAAGAAGAGTATCAAAATAGGAGCTTCTGTCAAAAAAAGAAAATCTCAGTAAAAGAATTTACCTGTAGCATGATATAAAAACAAAGACAGCTATGGAGGGGAGGAGATTCACTTCATTGATTTCTATTCAAAGGTCTTTTCTTTGTCTTACCTTCAGAGGGTAGTCTGTAGGCTTAGTTTGGTTTCTTTGAAAAACAGACAACAAACCCAGAGGGAGAAAAGTGGACTGTATACAAATGAAAAAGACAATTGGGTTATAAGTGCTATTTCTCCTTAAGAAGTCTTTCTTCAGTCATCGATCAAGAAAGTGACCTTGATGCGCAAAGCTGGACTGGATCTTTAATTGCCTGATTTCAGCAAAGAGATGAGTTAACCCAGCCATACTATCTATGTCACATGCATTCTCATGCATAACATAGGTCACTGACAAGGCTCTGTCTTCCATCAGAAGCCTTTGGTGATCTTATATGGCCTCTGTTGAATTTCTAAAACATTTAGTAAACTCTTAACTGCGCTATTACTGATGTATACGCAATTAAAAATATGAAAGGTAGAGTTTTTCTTTGTTTAATTTTCTCAGGTATTGAAACCATTTGTACTTTAGCAGATAGTTATTTTTGTTCAGTTGTGCATCTCTGGTTAGAAGACTTAAAATTAAAGTGTCTATGTTTAATGTAGATATCAAACAGCCAGTTGTTTGGCTATTAAGATATCAACTGATAATGTTTTTGAGGTATTAGTTTTCTTAGGTAAAGGGTCCAGCTTTGTAGTAGTTTTAAAACATAGAAATTTGTTGAAGGTTCAAAGTTTTTAAAAGTTCCAAATAACTTTCAGAAACGTGCATGCAAACAGTTCAGTAAGAAATCTATTCTCTTTAATTTATATATGCAAATTATCTTTTCATGTGAAAAGTTTGCATATTTAATTATAAAACCTACATTGAAATTAGCTTTAAATGTCACAACTATTAATCTACAATCCCTTGGTAACTTTACATTTCAATTAGACTGAGTATTTTAATGATTAGGGACTTTTTATTTGTTATAACATGACAAATGTATTAGAATGGTATAATTAACAAATGGCGAAGCTAATTAGATTTTTCCACCACTACCACTTTAAGAAAATGTGAAATGAAGCCTGATGTAGAAGTAATCCTTTTCTCATAAAAACAAAGCTGAAAAATGGAACAAGATTTAATATTAAATCCATAGGTAGTAGTGTTAGGTTAGTAAAGCTAACAAGAATAAAATGATAGTTTACTCACTGAAATTTTATTTGGAGCAATTAAGAAGTTTCAGTTATTTTTATGTATCTGGGCATACAGAGATGGACACAGCTTATATTCTTACTCTGAGATGTATAATTTATAAGATTTTAATTATATAATTATAACAAATGCTATCATGGTATATGAAGATAGCAATACAATTCTCTTGAGTGTAGTGACTAATTCACACTAGGTTTGCAGATAAATTGGAAAAAGGAATGAAATAGTGTTAGGTGTTATGAAATAAATTTAACATAATAAGTTTATAGATAGATAGATAGATAGATAGATAGATAGATAGATAGATGTGTTAGAAAATATGAGGTTAAAGAGCAGTGTAAGATGGTACAGAGAAATAAAGATATGATCCATTTAAGGTATATGCATTGCAGTTTTGCTACTGTCTGGACACACAGAGACACTAATGGGAAAAAGTAGGAAAGTCTGGTGGAGATAGTGTGTAAAGTCCATTTTTATCAACAGAAATATTTTGGGTATTGTTCTCTGTGCATCTAAAAGACAAAATAAATCAACAGACCCCAGTGTTATCATCTCTGTGTGTATATGTTGTCTTGGGGAGCAGTTGAGGAAGGAGAATAGTCTTCTATTATATGCCATCAGGCACTGAGGAAGAGAGATTGGAAAAGAAAATACAGAGAGTTTTTGATAGTTTTTTCCTTAATTAGACACCTTGAAATTTTCATGATCAGTGTGGATCAGGCTACAAAGACTGAAGCAGTGTCCTATTGAGGTGAAACATGGAAAGTAACTTGCCAGTGAACACACAGCTTTGGAATTCAATCTGCACCCCTCTGATTCACTCCCTGCTTGCGCCCCTATTGTGATCTGCATGACAGTTAATTCAAGTAACTGAAGTGGGCCTTGAGGGGATGAAGAAAAGACAGACACTCAAGTAGTGAAAAAGCTGGGACTTGGTGGTTCACTAACAACCCTATAGGGAATAGTGACCACAAACAAGCTCAGCACATTTATTACATAGGTTTTAACATCAAAAGGATTTACCATGAGAAAGTTTCTTCAAGATAAACAGACTAAATTTGAGGGTATAAACAGCTCAATTAGAAGTATGAGCTTAATTTTCTACCCTGGGCAGCAGGTTTTAGAATCTAGGTCATGAATTGATAATTCCATGGCTGGCACAGAACCTCCTTTTGAACAGGGCATCACCACAGCATCTGGGAAGTCTCAGATTGGCACTGTTGCACAGAGAGTTCCCTGGGGTGGGGGTGGAGAGCATCGCTTCTGTTGCTGAACAGCTCAAGGATCATAATTCATTTGCTGCTCCTAACTCTCTCCTTTACTCTGATTTTGTCTATTCTTATAAATATATAAGATCAATTACCATATTCTGATTGTCTTAAACTCTTGAACCATCACAACTGCTTCACACATTCTACTTGAATTTTGTGAAATTTTGAACACTTTTAAATACTTTTTTAATGTTAATTTTTATTTTTTATTCATTCTTTTTTGTTAGACATGATAGTAGAATTCATTTAGACAAAATCATACATGCATGGAATATATTTTATTCTAATTAGGGGCTGAGTCTTGTGGATATACATGATGGTGGGATTCACTGTGGTGTATTCATGTATGTACACAGGAAAATTATATCAGATTCTTTTCACTATCTTTCCTTTTTCTATCTCCAATCCCTTCCCTTTATTCTTCTTTGTCTAATCTACTGATCTTCTATTCTCCCCTCCTTCCCCTTATTATGGGTTAGCTTCTACATATCAGAGAAAACATTTCCCTTTTTTTTTTTTTTAGGATTGGCTTATTTAACTTAGCAGATAATCTCCACATCTATCCATATACTGGCTAATGTCATACAGTTATTCTTATTTATCACTGAGTAATACTCCAGGGTGTATGTACACCACAATTTCTTTATTCATCCATATGCTGATGGATATCTAGTTTGGCTTCTTGGTTTAGCTACTATGAATTATGCAGTTATAAATATTGACTTGGACACATCACTGTATGATAATTTTGAATCCTTTGGAAATATATTGAGGAGTGAGATGGCATAATGAAATGGTGGTTCCATTCCAAGATTTTTAAGAATATCCATACTGCTATCCAGA
Source organism: Callospermophilus lateralis (assembly GCF_048772815.1). NCBI lineage: Eukaryota > Metazoa > Chordata > Mammalia > Rodentia > Sciuridae > Callospermophilus > Callospermophilus lateralis. Next base: position 6,250,515 of record NW_027516477.1, read on the forward strand.
GTGGTTGCACTAATTTTTAGACCCACCAACAATGTATGAGTATTCCCTTTCCCCCCATTATTGTGAAGATGTATTGTTACTTGCATTCTTGATAATCACCTTCTGACTGAAGTGAAATGGAATCTAGTGTAGTTTTAATTTGCATTTCTCTCATTTCTAGAGGTGTTGAACAGTTTTCTATATATTTGTTGACTGTTCATATTTCTTCTTTTGAAAAGTGTCTGCTTATTCCTTTGTCTATTTATTCATTGTTGTGTGTGTGTGTGTGTGTGTGTGTGTGTGTGTGTGTGTTAAGCTTTTCCTTAAATTATACTACCAAGCTATAACAACAAAAACAGCATGGTATTGTTACCAAAACAGGCATGAAGACCAATGGAATAAAACAGAAGACAAAGAGAGAAACCCACATACACACAGTTATAGCATATCAGATAAAGGTGCCAAAAACATACATTGGAGAGATGACAACCTCCTCAACAGATTGTGGTTGGAAAACTGGAAATCCATGTGTAACAGAAGGAAATTTATTCCCTGTATTTCATCCTATACAAAACTCAACTCACATGGATTAAAACCTAAGTATCAGACCAAAAACCCTTGGCATTCCTTTTTTTTTTTAGTTATATTCTGTTTGCAGTTCATTGAACATCTTGTTTTGGTAGCCTATAATTTTGTAAGTTACATTTAGTGAAACATTCAGAAAATTTGCTACCATACTTCCTTCAAATATTTTTCTCTTCCACCTTTTCATCTTCTGCTAATTCCAGGATGCCAAATACGTGAATGAAATAGTGCTTGGTACTGATATTATCAGCTAAGCTCTATTTGATGTTTCAGTGTTTTTCAGCCTTAGTTCTTTATTTTAAATAATGGCTACTACTATTCTTTGACTCCTTTGATTTTTTTTTCTTTCCATATCTGATCTTCAAGTAAGCCTATTGAGTGAACTCTGGTTTCACATAAAGTAATTTTCATTTATAAATGTTCTGTTTAAACCTATTTTATATCTTTATTTACCTTCCATGCACTTAGTTTCTTCAAGTACTTGGCAATATTTGCATTTTTATTTACTATTTCATTGTTTTTGTCACTTCTATATTTGTTTTCATTAATAGAATTTGTTTTTGCTCGTGATTCACATATAGCTGTTTCTTTATAAACCTCACTTTTAAAAAAAAATTTCTGGGCATTATGACTTTTATTTTTTTAATTGCATTTTTTAAATGAATTTGGATTTTATTCAAGCATACAATTAAGTTAGCTGCAGACAATTTAATCATTTCAAATGTGTATGTGGATGGATGTTTAAGAATTTTTTAGGGTATGCTCAGGCTGGCCTTCATGTAGGATTATTGATCTTTTTCTAAGACATGACCTTTCTGATGATTTCTACTGCCCTCGCTAATGGCAGCACAAACTCTCCCCAGACCTGGGTAAGCATTCTTGGAGTTCTCTCTTATATTGTAGTTTATTAGGTGCCTCTATTAATAAGTCAAGAGTGTTTTATGACATCTTTATTTATTTTCATCATAGTCCCGTGTTACCGAATTTGCTTGATATTAGAATACCGTTATTTTATATATGTTGTCAGGCTTCTAAATTGTTTATGACAGAATTACCTCACCTAATAGGTTACTTTGCATTGTGGCCTCTGAAGCAGGATTACCTGAATTGAGATCCTTGAGGCACAACTTATGGCTACACAACCTAAGGGAAGTTCATAACTTCTCCATTACTCATATTGTAACACAGAGTTAGGCAGTAATGTTCTTTGTCTTACAAATTTGAGGAATGAATCCCACAGACACAAGGGTGAGAGCAAAGTACTAGGATTTATTAGATGATGTCCCCTTTTAGGTTGGCATGCTATCCCACTCTCCTCCTGACCATTTTCAATGTCCTTATTCTAGCTGCCCGTGGGAGTCTATATTTCTTCCACAATATCTAAAAAATGTAAAGCCCTATCCAAATTGTATTTTCAGATGAAGAAAGCATCTAATATATGATACATTTCACGCACTGAGTAAATGTCAGTGTTTCAATTATTATTATCTAACTCAAAGTCATGTGATAAAACATCAGAACCATGGATAAAAGGGGTAACCAACTTTTGTGGGGAAATGACTAATCTGTATGAATTAAGTTTGAATCCCTATATAAAATTCTAGGAGAACACAAAGTGAAATTTGGATATATAAGTCAAGAACATTAAATATCTAAGTTGAATTTATTATCTGTTTAGTGGCTTTCAGAGAAGTAATGGATAAATCTCAAAGAAAATAGGGGGTAACCAGTGGATCAAGAACCCAGAGAAGAGGACCAAAAAAGTGAGCCTTTGCAGTACCTCCATGTTATTTACATTCAGTCCTGAACACGTTGTTCATAATAACCTATCCAGACAAGGAACTCATATGATTATAGAGATTATAATTAAATTATTGTGTACCATATTCATAGTCTAATTGCATGCAATGAAAATCAACCTACTAACATTACACAAACATCTTGAAAGCAAGCTTAATCATATAGTTAGACATCAAAGAAATGCTATCTTTGTGCTAGGAAATGTGAGGCAAAGTAATTTCTAGGAGCGATAATTTCTCCTTGTTCTAGCATGGTGAGAATAGTACATTCATTTTGTAAGAATTCATTAGTCTGAACAAGTAGGAATCATATGCTTGTGATGTCTAATTGTATAGGCATATAACAAATTAAAAAATAATGGCCCACCAGATGTGAGTTTTAGCAAAAACAATATATAGTTTTTTATACCATTATGTACTTCAGATAATGCAGTAAATTCATAGCGCATATCAAATAATTGCATATAAAAGTTCTAATGAAAATTTAGGGAACTGACAAATAGTTGGAAATATTTTATATAAATACCAATTAAAAATTTATAAATTAAGAAATGAAACTATTTATAAATTAACAGTATTCCCTCAATTATAATTTAGCAGGAGTTTAGAGAGGATTAAGGAAACAGAAAACAGATGTAAGAATCTGTGCAACATGACTGCCAGAGGTTCAAGAACATGGAGAATGTGTAAATGTTCAAAGCTATTGAGAATGGAATGAGAAAACATACCTCACCAAAGTTCTGAATGCTTTCAATCCTCCATTCTCATTTCTCTTGCTGGGTGTCTTAGGCTGAATAATTGCTCCCAAAGATATCCACGTTGTAATCTCCAAAATCAATGAGTATTTTACCTTACATGATAGAAAGAACTCTGCAGGTGTGTTAAGAGATACAAGAACTCATAAAGACGGAAGCTGATCAGTCACTAGTTGATGTGACCACAGAAAAAAGAAGTTAGAGTGTTAGGTGGAAGGGACCACAAGTCGTGGAATGACGTGGAAAGAAACAAGAAATTACTTTGTTCCTGAAGCCTCCAGAATGAAAAGAATCCTGCATAGATACATTAATTTGAGACTTCTGACCTCAAATATTATAAAAGAGAAAAAAATTGTGTTGCCTTTGTGGTAATTGGTTATAGCAGCATTAGAGTACTAATATAAGTTTGCTAATGCATTCAAATTTAACTTTTGACTACTGCAAAATTCAGATAATCATTGTATATTCCATTATCATTCTAATATTGCCTTTCTATTTTCTATCACAGAGATCAATAACATTACTTTTGTTTATTTTGATTAACAAGTAATTATTTTGTGTACTTATGATGAAAAATGTAATGTTTTGATCTATGTATACATTGTAGAGAATTTAAATTAAACTAATTACTAACATATCTCTATATTAATAGCTTATTAGACTAATATAAGACCCATATCTTAATGATAATCCTGGGTACAGTCCCAAATGATATATCTGGAGTAAATCAACACCATTCTTGGGGAGATAAAGACCAATGGACAGAGTCTATGACCTGAATTGATGGAAATATTCTTTTTCTTCTATCCTTGAGAAGAATCAGAAGCAGTTTTCTTTTACTTGAGAGGAATAACAGAACTTTGTAGATATTGACATCTTTCCTCAAGGAATTATCATCTCTGCATCTCTGTTATAATATAAAATGTGGGAACATTATGAATGCCCAAAATCAATATTCTTTAATATGAATGACATTATATTTATTGAGCCTAGTGAGTACAACATAAGAAAACTAAATGAGTTAATAAACCATATCTTTGTCAAAGGTTATGGTATTAAGTCTGGGAAAGTGTAGAAAACTGCTATATCAGTTAAATTTTCAAGAGTCTGGAGATCTGAGACAAATTAGGGTACCCCCACTAGGCACAATTTCACACTCCTATAATCCTAGCACCTTGGGTGGCTGAGACAGAAGGATCATAAGTTCAAATAGCCTCAGCAACTTAGCAAGGACCTAAGCAACTTAGCAAGATCCTGTTTCTAAAATAAAATATAATTAAATGACTGGGGATGTGGATCAGTGGTAAATCACCCCTTTCAAAAAATAGATAAATAAATGTTAGGGTACCCCTTTAATTTGATAAAACCATGGTTTGCATATGTGACATGAAGAATAAGACATTACATTATGTGGATCTTCAGGTTTGGGGAAAAACATACACTGCAATTTTTCTGTGACCTCTTTACCAGGTTTCCATAGAATGTTAATTTTGAGTGAGACTTGCATCAAGAAAAGACTGTACAACCCTTTCAAGCCACACACAAGCTATTCTGAACCTTACTCTTAGGACTCAACATTTTCAATAGTACTGAAATTTTCCAAATTTGATTGTAACCAACAATGGACATTAATATTTTTGATTATATGTATTTTGTCCATTGTTGATTCCAACAATGGACATTAATATTTTTTTCAGAAATTGTACATATCCATTTCCCACCCAGAATTAGAAACCATTTTTTCTTGGACTGGACTTTGATTTGACTTTGATGAAGAGGATGCAGTGGAAGTATCACAGTGTGAGGTATGACCTAATGCTTATGAGGGTTGGTAGTTTCCACCTCTATTCTTTAAAGAACAACCTCTGTAAAGAAGCTCAAGCTAGACACCTGAATGCTACTGGTAATGTGAATTTGCAAATCAGATTCCACATGAAACCCATTTGGATCTAATTTGTCAACTGATAATAAGACAGAGTTGTTTTAAATGGATCAAAATGAAACAAGAAGCTCTATATACAACATTCCAGAGTTGAGTGAGTACCTGTTGGTAACTGCTTGACCAATATTTTCTAGGGAAAATGACACAACACACACACACACACACACACACACACACACACACACACACACAACTATTACTATTACACCAGTAATTCATGTTATGTCATCAAGTAGAGAACATTGTAGACATGGAAGTACTCATGCAAGTCAACGGGATCAGGGAATGGGGAGTGAATGCAGCATTGATATTTTCCAGAATTGGCCTCACTGACAGCCAGAGACGTAAGGGTAGTCATGAACTGTTATTTTAGGTTTTATATGACAGTGAGAGAATTGACATTACTCCAAGTTATGAAGTATGTAATTGTACTTGGGCATCATCTTTATAAAATAAAAGTAAGATTTTTTCATACAGATGAAAGCCTAAGTGGATACTGAAGAGTAGAAATATGGAGTGTTGGGTATCTTTGGTTAAGTTTCCTTTACATACTCTCTCTCTTCCTTCCTTGCCATCAATTCAGAAAGCTGCCCTCTAAAGATTACTTCAATAGATAGCTTCACTCCATCTGTGCTTTTAGATCTAACATATTTGAAAGGAATCCTGAAGAGAGTAGGATGTTTATTGCTCTAATCTTCCTGTCTGTGAGATTGATTTTGTCTGCCTGTGCTCCTTGACTGAAGGCTACTGTCCATTCAGTACTACTTTTCACTGAACCCTCTCCTTCCCTCTTCCTAGGACCTGCGTCCTTCCTCCATCCCTCATGTTCCTAAGGATGATAATTGCAACTGTAATGTTAGCCCTATTTTGCATGTTTGATTTCATGTACAAGGCTTTGCAGATGACTCCTTTATTATACTCTTCTTACATATTCTAATTAGTATGTGTTTTCTGTTCCCTGCTGAGACTGACTCATACAGTACTTATTTTACAGGAGTAAAAGTAAGTTAAATGCATACATGAGAGCCACTCACGTTGACAGAGTTAATATTATGTAATAATTTGCATTATTTAATTCCTACATTATGCCTAGGAATTAAAGTGTTTTATAGATCATGTAACAAAACAATACAAGAAAATACTTTCTGGACTATGTCATCATACTAACACATTGTCTGGATTACTATTTTTTTCCTCACAATGTCTTTGTCTCCTGTCTGTTTTACACCTAGTTTATCACCAGCCACTCAGGCTTTTCTCCTCCTAAGATTGTGATTTTCCCTGCTATTCCCCAACACCTTCCACCTCTTGCATCTCTGTGGCCTTCTTATGCAGCACAATTGCTCTCCACACTTTTTGCATTAGTAAACACTACTGTGTCTACCAGACCTGAAATCCTAAACAGTACAACACTGTATAGTAATAATGTACATCTTTGCTTATCTCTTTCTCACAAAATCTTATGCTGACTGAGTTACTGTTCAAGGCAGCAATCCTAAGTATAGGAGTTCTAGTATCTAGGCTGGTTCTATTATCTTCCACAGCCATTTTGAAACATGAGGTTTACAATCACCCTTGAAAGAAACAGAACTCATGAGGAGAGACATCCACACTTTTCTGGAGAAGCCTGTCTTCGCCAAGACTTTACATGAAATCAGTAAAGAAGACAGAAAATTGTATGATTATGTTATTTTATTTAGTATCTATATACTTAGGTATCTGAATGTGAATTGATTGCAGTTTAAAAATAAAAAGATAATGCTATCTAGAAGCATCTATCTATCTAGAAACAATTACATGATCTATTTTTATATAGATCTATTTAATCTGTATCTATTTAAATCAACTAATTATGGTTATATATGGTAATAATAAATAAATTTTGTGAATTTTCAAAGTTTCTCTAATAAAAAAGGAATTATTCAAAAATGCAAATATTAATTAAAATATTTATTTAATATTTGGTCATAACTTTTTCCCAAAGTACTAGCAGGGTAATATTCTTATTCTTACCTATCAAATGATATATTTATCTTTAATTATGACAATTACAAGTTAAAAATGAAGAAACAAACAAAAAGCCAATCAACAAATCGGAAAACAAAACAAAAAGCAGCGACCAAACTGAAACTTGATTAATACCTTTAAACTCAGTAGCCCATTTTGAAATTTACATCAAGAACTAAGATGTCTATATACTGATATTTCAGAATTTTGTTGGGTTATTCCTTTCAGCTTTTGATTAACACATCAGCTCATCAAGATGCTCTTTTTTCCTCTAAATTGTTTTGGTTAATATCTGCCCTTGTGGTTCCTGGGGGATTGTTCATTACTCCCACCAGCAAGGTATCAGCACTTTTCCATTCAAAGACTTTACTACTAAGTTTTGTTCCCTAAATAGACAGAGGCAGAGGCATGATCCATATGACTACTTTAGATTATCATTCTCCTTAAGGCAGACTTCCATTGTCAGGGCTATTCTGAGTCTGTCTTTTTCTTCATTTACTGATTATCCACACCCCGAATCCTGAATCTATTGAAAAGGAAAAAAGAGGAGTCGGGGGAGACAAAATAAAAGTAAAGAAACGGAAAGAATAGATGACCAGAGAAGAGGGAAGAGAAAGAAGAGAGGCATGGTTTCTGTACTAATTAGTGCTATTTCTATAATAATTAGTATTTCTCACAGTACTAACATTACAGTAATTCATATTTTTCACACATACCTTATTTCTTTAGATAGCGTATCAGAAAAATCTTCTTCAAAAAATATTCCATATTGGAATTAATTTTAAGCGCAATTACTATTCAAGAATGATAGATAGCATAATTGGATATATCTGAAGTAAAGATAATAATGATTTTTACATAAGCGTGAATAGGTTTTAAAGGTATTTATTGAACTTGCTTGGGTACTGGTGATTACTCATGTATTTCTGAATCTTACACATTGCAAGCTGGGAGAGCTTTGTTTATATATATGTTAGCAAAAGGGTAGAAAATTCCCACCATGTTTTTGACTATTTAGCAGGTAAATATGCTTCAAATGTTTTCTAAGTGGTACTTAGAGGAGAAATTACATACTACATTGTAAGAGGGCATTATTTGCTTACAGAAACATGACAAGATTTAAAAAAAATTAATCAAGGAATATTTCGTATACAAAAAAACCCTTAAACTGCAAAATACAATTAATATTCCTAATAGTATTAAAGCATTGAGTTTCAAATTGACAGCATCTTCTGTAAATCATAATATTTATAGCATTCTCTGGTAGGGAAGATGACACATTGTCCTCTTTTTACTGGCACAAACTTTTAAATCACTTAAAATCCATAACTTGAAAAGTATAACCTTTGTGATCTTCTAGAACCAATTAAATGCCTGAATATTTCCTGCAATTTTATTTATTATGATTTATGTTCACCAATGCTAATAATTACAATTATTAGGTTTGGGGTTTAGATCATTTCATGATTATCTATTATGAAAAGCTTACAATTTGGCAAAAATTATTTTCAGAAAATTAACTTTGACACACTATTAAAATTAATAATTACAAAATATGGTGTTTTTTCATATATAACCATATTTTATAAGCAAAAGTAAAAATACTATTTTGCACATTTTTCCTTTTGACTTATGTAAATCACTAATGATTTTGGAAGTATTTAATTATATTTTTTTAAAATGCCATAATGTAGTTTAACAGTTCTCTGAGACATTTGATTTCCAATATTTTTAACCTAACAATACAAATTTTTCAATGGTACTTATATCTGAAACATTTTTTTTAAACAATTTTTTTTAAAGACAGAGTGAGAGAGGAGAGAGAGAGAGAATTTTTTAATATTTATTTTTTAGTTATCGGCGGACACAACATCTTTGTTTGTATGTGGTGCTGAGAATCGAACCCGGGCCGCACGCATGACAGGTGAGCACATTACCACTTGAGCCACATCCCCAGCCCCTGAAACATTTTTTAAATATTTTTTTTTTGCAAAATCCTACAGTTTTATATTGTCATTAAAGAGTATCCACATTTTATGCTTTAAAGTATGTATGTATGTATCTTAATAAAATGCTTTTGAGTAAGTTCCATAGGATAATACAAACTTATACTCCTGTAGTATTAGACAAATGTGTTTATATAACCACCCTATAAATAATCAGAAATATTGAACACATTGTATTAACAAATATTTAGTTCATTAAATATACTTGATAAGATCTTATGATAAAAACCATGCATATATCTCTTATCATTTTTTGATTTTTTTTAACTTTTAGTCGTCTCTTTCTACAAATAAAGCATTTCATATAGGTATAATTGATACAAATGAGCTTTCTATAGGTATAATTGATATAAATGAACTCAACATATCCCAAGTGTACAATTAGAGAAGTTTGGCAAGTGCATATACTCCAGAAACCATTGCCATAAAGATAATAAATGTATTATTACTCAAAAGTTTCATTGTGCCCCTTTGCAATCTATCCTGTCATTGTTTCCAAAGCCCTAACTCCAGCATATTTTCAGGTAAACACTGATCTCTTTTCTGTCAATATTGTTTATTTTGTGTCTTCTAGAAATTTAAATAAATGGTATTAAAAATAGACATGTTTCTTGACTTGCTTCTTTCATTCATCATCAATGAACATACAAGAGACTATGATTCCATTTTATTTGTTTATGGATATTTGAAATATTTCCAGCTTTGGTTATTACAAATTGAACTTCTAGGGAAATTTTTGACATGTCTATTATGGACTTAACTCTCTTGGGTAATGGAATGACTAGATAACATAGTAGGTAGACCATTTGTTGAAATCTGTCATCTTGTTTTCCACTGGGAGGAAGAAGAATTCTGAATCCTCAACAATATTTTCCAGTCAATCGTTATACTGCTACAGAATACTCTAAAAGGTATATACAGTGATATATAGTTTTTGTTTTAGTCTGCAACTTCCTAATTTCTGTCAGATGTTGAACGTCTTTTGATGTGTTCATTTACTATTAATTGAAGTAAACAAATAGTTTAGTCCATCTTTTATTGAATTGTTTGCTTTCTTATTATTGATTATGGTAGGCTGAATAATGGCATCCCAAATATGCCCACATCCTAATCTCTAGAACCTGGACTCTCATCTCTGTCTCCTTAACTAAAGGTGACTTGAGGACATTACTCTATTTTCCCCTCTGTGTCCTTCTTCATGACAATTCACACAAGACAGTAAACTTAGGCAAACTCATATCACTTCATTTGTTTCCAAACTATCAAGTATCTTGGTCTTCACTTTCTGATGGCCAGTATCTGTGATAATTTTTGTATATCATGTTGGTTGTTTTTAGGAAGGAAGGTATATCTTGTCTCTGTTACTGTATCTTGGTTAGTGACAGTCCAAACTTGAGTTCTTAATTTTAACATTTGGTAGAGAACAATTCATTGTTTCTTAATTTTTTATCTTCTCAAAAACTTCTGCTTACTCAAATTTCAAAGTAAATCCAAGAAACCTAATGTCAATTATATGAATAAATGTGCAAACTTGCCATGAAAAGTGATACCTACAAGTAAATCTACAAAAAATATAATGGTCAGATCTCTATATTGTCAACAAAAAATTTCTTTTGAGAGAAATAAAGAATCTACATACATGGAAGAATGATGCTGTAATCATAAATTGGAGGATTCAATGTGGGGGGAAAAACTTTTTGCATAGAACATGGAAGCTGTCCTCAAGATCTTTGGAGAAGAAAAGAGACTTACTATTGGCATTTCAGGTGACACTGTACTCAACTTCTACAGTTTATACTGTTAGCTGTTTTTTTATACTTCTGCTCTTTAGTTGAAATAACTAGTCCATAAAAGATCTTACTTAACTGTGTTCCTACACAAATTGTCATTGAAGTGTTGTTAAGGGCGACAGCCGAGTCGGGATGACGCCTGGCATTTTGCCAGAAGTAATGGTTGAGAGGCAAGCCATTAAGATGATGCTGGATTGAAACACGTTGTGTATTCAATTGTATATAGACCTGTCCGCCTGGGGTGCCCACTACTTGGGAGTTCTCGCGGGGATTCCTGGGGAGTTTGCGCTGGTTGGTGAAGTTCTGGGGGAGGGAGTTCTGGTTGGTGTGGTGTGCCTGAAAGGACCCTGTGGGTGACGTTCGGGAGAGTTCCCAGAGGGTGTGTGGAGTGCTGTTGGAGTTCAGGCAATAAAGTTTCCTGTTTGAACATACAAGTGCTTTATGGTGGCTCGGTGATTTGTGCCCAGCCAGACTGCGGCAAGTATTTGTTTCTTTAACAGAAATCTCACCAGATAATTATGCATGGATTGATTAATAAGTGTACTACTTCCCTGCTTACCAAAAGGAAGTTCTGTGAAGGCAAAGCAATATTTCAGCATGCTACCCAGAAGACCCAGCACAGTGCCTATAAGAAACCACAATTTCTTAACTATGAATCAGTAATTGAGTGCTCAGGACTCAGCAATACTTTAACAAAAACCTTGCTACTCCTCACTCCTTAAATTGTGAAATACCTTGATGTTTTCCTTTGAATTGACTTCCCTTCTCAGTGCTCTCATGCACACTCCACATGTGCCTGGAGTGATTCACTTTCATTCTCTAGCTTGACTTCAAGTGTCATTTTAGGTAAATGACTTCCAACTCATTGCTGCCAACTCATGCTTTTTCTAATCACCAGAAAAGGTTATCCAACTACTTACTGGAAATTCTAATTTGATTAATTATTTTTTAAAAACTAAAGTTCATGACTCTAAGGTGGTAATTATCTTTCCTTCTTTGACTACAAACTTTTCTTTAGTAATCACTTACTTTCCTGGTATTAAAATCAATGGCTTTCAAGGTGTTATTCAGAATCCTGTCATACCTGATTTTTGACCACCCCACACACAGTGGAACATAGACAGAATGAGATATTTTTAGATACAAATATGGTCATGTTACACCTTTTCTCAAAACATTCCTCACCCTTTTCTACAGCTAAAACCTCAAACTCAGCTGTAGTATTAGATGTTTCTCACAATCTGGTTCCTACCTATCTACCTAACTGCTTTTTCTGCTATTTTCCATATTCTTCAGACATAATCATCCTCAACTACACAGAAATAAATGCTGGGTTTTCTTCCAAATCATTAGCCATGTTTTTGTGTCTGTGCCTCAAACTGTTCTTTTTCTCATGATCTGCATCTCATACTGCTGAATTTGGCCAGACCATGCTTTCCAAAACAGAGGAGAGAAGAAAAGAACATTCAGGGAATTGTTTCTCCCAATTTAGCTTTAGTTGAGTATGTCCTCCCTGTGGCTCTGACAGTTGTACCCTTCCATGTGGCTATTAAGGTTCCACTGGTTTAGGCAGCTGGATTCTCTTGCTTGCTTGGTGAAGCCTAATGGTGCATGTGATATAGACCACAGAGTTCTCTACTGTAGGGCATGACTTGCTGCCTACTTCCTGGTCTTGGGCCGCACATATGTCTGGGATAGCTCCTGGCGATCAGCCAGGAGGTGGAGCTGTGGGTGGTGATGGGAAAAACAGACCATCTCCAGGATAGGTCTGGGACTCTTCTGCCCTTGTGGACAGCTCATTCTTTCCCTTACAGACCATGGGATGGGTGTACACATGAACTCGCTCTACCCCTCTGACCTTTATCTTGATTGGCTCCTGTGCATTATATTAGCTATGTGTACTTTCTCAATAAAGGAGATCCTGCTTTGACTGGTCTCCCTGGCGCCTCTGATTGTCCTCCCACAAGAGAGGGCTGGGTGCGGGTGGCCAGTACACCTTTGCCTTTCTTGGCTCTTCCCCATCTCTCCCGCAGGTCAGGAGGAAATGGAGAGGGGGGCTAAAAACCCTGATACTCTACCGATTTGGCTTTCTTTTATAAGTAATCTTTCTTTTAAATTTTCCTTCTATAACTCAAATTGATCTATAAACTAATAAGGATGCAATTTTCACAAATTTTGAGAAGTAAGTTTCAAAAGTGGCAAAAATTCTGAATGTAAATAAGTTTAAATTCATTTTAGGTCCTGGGAACCAGGTTTTGTGGTGGGGATTATAATAATAATTTAGTTATATAGACATCAACATATTTACTTAAAAAGCATTCAAGTCACCCTGTGTCATGGCACATGCTTTTAATCCCACCGGCTAAGGAGGCTGAGTCAGGAGGATGGCAAGTTCAAAGCAAGCCTCAGCGATTTAATGAATTCCTAAATAATTCAGTGACACCATCTCTAAATAAAATACAAAAAAAAAAAAGGCCTGGGGATGTGACTTAGTGGTTGAGTACACCTGGGTTCAATCCCCAATACAAAAAAAAAAAAAAATTGAGTCTATTTTATTACAAGTTTACATGTGAAGCTTCTTTTATAATTTATATAATTGTAGTAATTAATATATATATATTAGAATTATATAATTTGAATAATATTATTATATATACTTAAAGGCTACAATGCCTTACTTTTATATACTAATAGTTGGCAGGCAAAAAAATCTTTTTTTTCTTAAAATATAAAAATTTGTGACTTTATAGATATTTTATAACAAAAGTCTAGCAATTTTATGAATATTAATTATTAAGGTGCTACGTATTCAATGATTTCTAACATAAACACACATAAATGATTTAATATAATGTAAATTATGAGAATTAATTGCTTTCCACTGCAGAAAATATCTATAGATATGATTATTAGAGTTCCCACTAAATTTGTTGCATGTTCAGTTTAATTGTATACATAAATTTTAATATAATGCATAATTATTATTATTAATACTATTTACATATTGAAACTTAAGTTAATTACAAAATTAAAAATCTGCAAAGCGAAATGTTAATAAAAATGATGGCTGTATAATTTTAAATGCATACATTTTACCAAAAATCCTATTGGATAAACATTCTTTATAGGAAAATAAATATTTTTTCTTTCAGCAGTCTTATTTCAAATAAATCTTTGTGTTGAAAATATTCTGTTTACATGGTACTAATGGTATATTTTTTTACTGGTTCTGTTTAGCTATTAGATTTATTCTCTTATAATTTTATCATATTTATTATTCTACTTTCTTGTTTTATATTTACATAAGAGCTGAGGCCCACAGAATTGAAATGATAATTTTTAAGTCTTTCCCTTAAAAAATCAAACTGATTTCTTACCTTAGCTGGCTTTCATAATTATTAAAGTTGTAAAATCATATTAATGACATATTTATAAAGTCAGGATTGTGTATATACAGCAATATTTCTAGTCAAAGTAGGGTACAGTTAGATCACACAGACTCAAACACAGCTAAATAATATGACAAGAACTGAATGAAGTTATTTTGAGGAGAAAATATCAGCAAAGAGTGTTAAAATAAGTTCATTGAGAGTAAGTAAAGAATGAGAGAAAACCAGATCTATGCAAAGGAAGACAGTTGTTATAACATTCTAAAGTAATAGTAGCAACAGTGTATTGAATCCTTGAAGTACACTGTGCATTCATTCAGTCATGTAAAAATCATAATGGATATGGAAAAGGTATTGAGAATACTCTTCTTAAAATACTGTTTAGTAATTATGTTTCCTTTATTGGAAAATGTATAATAACCACTAAAATATTGAAGAAATATGTAATATCAATTATATTAATATTAATCATATTATAAAGCATAAAAATTGAATTATTTAAAATTTCCAATTAAAGAGGTCAGTAAAGGAAAAATAAAATAGTAAAGATTAAGAGCAATGATAAAACACAGAGGATGTTAACCTCTAAACATAGAGGATGTTAACCCAAACATATCAATAATTACTTTAATGGTGAATAGTCTAAGCACACCAATTTTAAAAATGTCAGAAATAGAAATTAGAAGGAGATCAGAATCAGCTATATGTTATCTATAAGAAATCAATCCTGAATATAAATTCACAAGTAGGATAAAGAAATGAAAAACGATATATCATGGTGATGTTACATAGCTTCTGGGGAACTGAGAAAGTGTGCAGAGCACGCTCTTCAAACCTAATTCTTGCAATCCAGTTAGAAATATGTCAGACATATTGTTCAGAGTAACTGGCATGAGTATATTGAAGGATAGGAAAAGGAACAGGGGAGACAAGAGGGAAAATGAACCTCTCCTGCACTCCCGTCTTTTTGAGGATCCTAGAGAAGTTTCCAGAGAGTTCCACCCAGGTCCACCTCTTGAATTTTGACTTTTAGCAGGATGACATCAGACTACAGCCATGGCAACTCTGGGTCACCTTGGCCCATGCAGACAGGTTCTAATTGCATTTTAACCATATATTTTTATAGATTTTATTGTTAGGAGGAATTACTTTATCTCCCTGAGTTTCAGAATCTGGTCACAAAAATCTCCTGGGTTCCTCCCATCCACATTATCTTGGGCCTGCATTTTTTCCTGCAGATAACACGTAGTTGGCTGAGGAATGTGACATATCCTATCCATTTAGGCCACAAAGGACTTCAAGTAAATTGTTTCTTGGAACAGAAAGAATGTGGGGGCTCAGCACAGTGGACCCATCTTATTCTGTTAACCATGTGCTCCCACTATCCTCATCTGTTTTCTAATAGTGTCATGGAATAAATATGCATTGCAAAATTAATATATTGAAGTCTATGAATTCTCTTATTCAGATTTTCGTTATTATGACAAATACCTGATATCAATCAATTTAAAAAGAAGAAAGTTTCATTTTGAGTCTAAATTTTAAAGGTTTCAGTCAATGGGCAATCAGGCTTATCATGGTACAGTATATCATCATCGCAAGAATGTCTGGTGAAGGAGACATATGCAACCCATGGCCACTGGTAAAGACAGGAAGAGACTGATGTTCTACAATCCCCTTTGAGGGCACACCCCAATGACCACTATGTCTCAGCTCTTAAACTTTCCATTACCTCTAAATCATATAACACTAAGAAGCATGTTTTTAACACATGGGCCATTAAGGGAGATTTCAGATCAAACTATGGCAATCCCATTGTAATTGCATTTAGAGATCAGTTCTTTACAGAGTTATTTAATATTACATGAGGTCATAAGCATAGGAACCTATTCCAATATGGTTGGTATTCTTATAAAATGGGGAAAATTTGCTTGAGGTTTAGACATAGGGAAAAAAAATGTCATGTGAGTGACAATGAGAAGGGGCCATTTACAATTCAAAGTGAAGCATCAGGAGAAAACAAACTTGTCAAAATTCATCTTAAACTTCCAGTCCCCAGAGTTGTCAGAAAATGAATTTCTACTGTTTAAGCAACTCAGTCTGTGGTATTTTTTCCATAGCAAACTAATACACAAGATAACATAATCAGAAGACAGCTTGAATGGTAATACGTATTTAAACAAAGAAAATTTCAAAAGAAGAAGATTTATAAAGGATTTTTAAAAGAGGAGCATTGCATCCTGATAAGAGACTTGATCTTATTTCTTGAATTGCAAAGGTCCAGAGTTAGAAATTATGCCCCAGGATAGATTATAAACAGAGACTCACCAATAACTGATTTAAATTCTGATAGGAGAGTTTTAAGCTGATGAAAGTTAGATGAGAATTTTCAATTTAAATGTATCTATAATATAAACATTGGGATGATTTTAACATTTCATTGATGTAGGATACATGCAAACTTTGTGTAAGATTGTAAACTGTGGTTGGCAGGATAATATCCCTCTGCAAGTTTTCTCCTTAATCACTGGAACATTGCAACATGTTAGATTACGTGTTAACAGTGAATTGTGGTTGCAGATGGGATATAAACTGGTATTCAGATGACTTTGATATACACATTATTCTGGGTTATTCTAGTGGAATCAAGTTAATCAGAAGCAGATTAAAATGTTGAAGGGGGAAACAGCCTCAGAGTGATGCAGTATATAAAAGCTCAGCAGTCTATTGTTGGCTGGAAGATGGAATTTGGGCTATGTACCAAAGTATTCTGACCAGCTCTAGGTATTAAAAAAAGTAAAAGTATAGAAATAGCTTCTCCTTTAGAACCTCCAGAAGAAATGAAAATCTTCCAATATCTAAATTTTAGCTGAGTGAGTCATTTGGACTCTGATTCCTAGAACTAAATTAAAATAAATTCTCTCTCTTTTTTTTTTGGTCAACAAATTTGTTGCAATTTGTTGCAGCAATATTTGAAAACTAAAACACAGTAGTAAACAAATAGATAATATTTAGCTATAAGTGTATTTGTAAATGTATGATATCTAAAACTTCAAAACCCTGATGAAAAAAAATAAAGAAATTCTCAGTGAATGGAAGATATTTTGTGTTCATCTACTGAAATACTCATTACTATTAAGATGTCATTTCTTCCCAACTTTATCAACCCACATGCATAGTAAAACCCTCAATAAGCTATTTTTTCAGGTATTAACAGATTCCAAAGTTTATATACATAGCAAATAAAATATGAGAATAGATAACTCACAGAAGAGCAAATAATTTCCCCAATAGCTAATGAAATACTCCAATTCACTATTGAGCAGAGAAAGTGAAAATTTGAGAGGCATCAATGAAGCACTTCACTACAATTAAACTGGCTCAAACTAAAACATAGAAACAGAGGGAATCTCTCAAATTATTCTCTCAAAAGAGATGTGGCCACCATGTGTTTTCCCCATGTGTGAACATGTATGACCTCTAATGTAATATGTCTTAACCTTAGTTATCTTACATGAAAAGAAGACAACAATTTCTTAATTTCATTTCTTCTCTACATGAGAAGATTAAGAGGAAAATGTTTTTATGAGCTCTAAAAGGCACATTACTTTAAAATTTTACTTTAAGTTGCTGGGGATGTGGCTCAAGTGGTAGCATGCTTGGCTGGCATGCACAGGGCACTGGGTTCAATCCTTAGCACCACACAAAAATAAAATAAAGATGTTTTGTCCACCGAAAACTTAAAAATAAAGATTAAAAAAATTCTCTCTCTCTTTAAAAAAATTACTTTAAAAGAGTAAATAATGTTTAAAGAACTGTAATTTATATGCATATACATACACCAGTTGTAAGACATCCACATGAAGATATAGGTGGATAGAGTTATTATATATATATATATATATATATATATATATATATATATATATATATATATATATATATACACATATACATAGGCATACATATATATATGAATTGATATGGATACATATATGATGAATATCTATTTATCTGTCTATCTATCTATCTGAATTATTGTGGATATGCTCATGGAGTGCCTGTCCAATTTTGAATGGTACTTATCATCTTTATTAGGTCTTAAAAAGTACAAAGTGAAAGAGAAAATGAGTTTTGGTCAAGAGCCCTAGTACAGAATAATGTTAAATGTGACATGTAACAGCAAGGATACTGAGGTCTTTTCATAAAGAGGTGAACAGTAGGTGAAAAATTCACAAAGATAGTAGGGAAATAGCTGACTTTAGAGAATTTTGCTCTGTAGTGATTTAGAAAACCTTTCTGGAAGAGAGTTTCAGACAGTGACATAATCTTATGTATAGACTTAATGTCCCCCAAGGTCCATGTTTGGTGCATTTGGATTAAAGACAGAAATACGGCAAGGTCAAATGATGACCAACTAGATATTGCAAAAAAACATTATCAGAAATTATAGTGACAGTAGCAAAAGTAAAAATGGAGATAGGAAATGACCAAACATTAGATATATCTTTCAACAAGAGTACACAGAACATACTGGGAGATTGAATGTAAATTGAGAGAAAGGTCAAAGATATCTTTTGGGTTCCAACATGTGCAAATAAAATAATTTAATTAGAATTTAGTAAAAATGAGTAATTTATAATAGGTTTGGGGGTAATATCCAAAATTCAGTTTGGACTCTTTAAGGGTAAGGACTCACTTATAGGCATCTAAGTGGATATATAGTAAGTAATTTAAAAAGAAAATCTGAAATTAAGGGAGACAAATTGATTGGGGGTGTACATGCAGGAGTTGTCTTTTGCAGAAGGTACTTGCTTCTGAATGAGATCAACAGATAACCAAAGGGAGACAAAGAAGGAGAAAAAGGAGAAAGTCATTCAGCATTCAGAGTTATGTGTAGTGGCAAACACCATAAAATAATAACAAGGTTGGGCCCATAATGTTATTGACAAACCATCTTGCTTTTCTCCTTTTACCGTTATTAAATAACACTGGTTTTCAGTGTCTTGAGCACAGTTTCAAAGTTGCTATAAAATAATTTACTTTGTGTGGAGGACTGAAAATTTACAAGAACAAATTAAACACATCTCTCTTTAGGTATCTGAAATCACTATGGAATGATACTGTGTGAAAACTTGTATCGATGGTTGAAGATTCTTTGTTTTCCACTCAAGAGTGCTAAGAATTAGTCTTCAATCTTTTAAAGTCCATACTTTTTAAAAATAATGACACTATTAGGTAATTTACTACAAGTGTAGTCTTTTAGTTACAAGAAAACTTTGGTAGGCAATGGGATGAATATAGACTCTGTATAAAGAATGCTTTGGCAAATGTAAGTAACATACATGGCATCTATAATTATTTATATTTTTAAAATTTGTTTTGGATGCTCTTGAAACTTTAGTGGTATGTTTGTTATAACATTTCCAGTAGAATGTTTCCAATATTTGATAACATGTTTAAGGAGATTTTGATTGAAGAAATGGCCTTTCCTGAATAGCAAATCTACTAGAAGTAAGTTGGTTATTATTGCACTTAATTTTTCTTCAAAATATCAATTTTGATGGGAATTTTATTACCCTCAATTTTGTCACTTTATCAATTCATGGTTAAGGAATCTTGCAGGATTTCTTTAAAAATATTCAATTAAAATCATAAATATTCTGCAAAACAAAAAAAATAATCAGTGCAAAACACTCATAGTCATTAGTATGATATTAATTGAATTAAATATCTGTATGACATGTATTTAATTGTATAATTATATTATATCTCAAGTATGTGAGTTCCAAATAATAATGCATGCATCCCTTCTACACCTTTTGACCAAGATCAAAGGTCTAAATAAGAACACATGATTTTTTTGTTGTTGTTGTTGTTGTTTTCTGAAAACAATTCCAAAATTTATAATATAGTACACATATGGTATATATCCTAAAAAACATATGATTTTATGTATATGGAAATTACTACTTTAAAAGACTTGACATATTTACTTTTGCATATACATAAAAACACTGCCTATCAAGCATAACATATCTAGTAATCTGCTAAATTCTGTATCATAACCTCTTACTTATATGTGTTCTTTTGTGCCAGATTTATTTTTTATTTTTTGGCTTTAAGCTTCTCTTCTTTTAAAACATTTATCATACACATATGCATTCATAGAGTTTGAACATATTTATTTATATCTACCTAGCCATACACATGTCAATTAGTTATATTAATTAAAATTTTAAAACACTGTTATATTTTATTTTGATTTCTGGTGCTTGCTTTTTTAACTTAGTATGATATTAAGATTTAACTTTGTCATAACTTATAGCTGAGGTTCATTCTTTTTCATGATATAGTACTCCATTTTATGACTCAGGCAGAATTTATTGATCAATGCTTCTATCAAAGCCTTGGTGGTGGGGATGGTACTGGATTTCAAGCCCAGGGTCTCTTACATTCTAGGATAGCACTCAACCAGTATACTACATTCTTAGCCCTTAATGATTATTTTTGTTGTGGTCATTTTTCCCTTTGTCTCTATACTCAGTGATTCTATACTCTTCTACAATTATCTTAGTAATTATGCTCTGAAGTTTATCTTAAATTTGAACAAACTTGCACTTTGCTTAACTTATAGTTTATATGATGTTCAGATTTGAATACTAATGTAAAAGGCCAGGATTTTTTAAAAAAAGGAACCAATAATAATTTAAAAAGTGTAGTATTTACAAAATTTAGATAATTTCAAAAGTGGAGCAGAGTAGATAACCTAACTTGATATGCACATATGTGTCTATATAATTTTTGAATACCAAAGTTTTTTTACACAAGAAAAAAAAAATAACATGGAAAATAAAAAGTATTTAAACTCCTACATCATGGCACACAAAAATAAGTCCAGATAGATTTTAGATTAAATGTGAGAGCAAAATAATGAAGTGCTTGGGAGAAGAAGAAGAAGAAGGAGGAGGAGGAGGAGGAGGAGGAGGTGGAGGAAGAGGAGGAGGAGGAGGAGGAGGAGAAAGAAAAAGAAAAAAAACTCTCTTTCATGACCTTGGAAAGTAGATAAACAGTGGAGGGTATATATTATAAAATCAGTAACTTGTTTTCAATAAACAAAACACCTTTAGTAGAGTTAAAATAACAGCAAAATAAGAGAAGTATTTATATATATATATATATATATATATACACACACACATATATGTGTATATATGTGTGTATATACATGTACAGATATATATATATATATATATATATATATATATATATATATATATATATATAGACAATTTTCATATACATGTCACTTGAATATACAAAATAAATTAATTGCTAAAAATAACTACCAACTAAATAGAAACTGTGTATTTATGTGTGCAAATATGTGAAAATATTTATGTGTGCAAATATGTGAAAGATTTGTTCAGATTCTTGAAGAGAAAATACTTAAAAATCCAATGATCTTATTGAGAAGTTATAAGGGCATTAGTAATGAAATCCATAACTTATTCATACATGTGAATTAGATCTTTTGTATGAGCATTTCTACCAAGATGGGGTGCTTTATTTCCAGTTATCTAAAACCTAATCTTCTTCCAGATATGTATTATTAACATCAGAGTTAAGTTATATTCTAATTTTTTCAAACAAAAGATATTTTAAGCTTTCACTTAAGATCAAGCTATGCATTTATCTGGAAGTTTTGGATGAGTTGCTTTGAGTATTTAATGATTATAAAATAGGTTCAAATTTGGCTTCTAAAACTCAAGAGAAAATGCATGGTTTTCCAGAAAACAGTCTTCATATTTCACAGCTATATTCTTTCCTTCATTGTGTAAAAATGTCTTCCTTGAAAAATCTTTGGTTTTAGTCAAGATGGTGTAATAACTATCAACTCAGCCAAATGGATAAAATAAACAAAAGTTTATATATTTTTTTAATATTATTTATTTGTTTATTTTAGAGATTTATCATTTCTGGTTATATATTTTTTTAAGTTTGTGTGGAGTATTGTTGTTGCTGTTAATGACTGTTTTACTCAAAACTATTTCTAGATGTTTTACCAGAAATTCTTTTACAAACTGGCAATTAATTTCTTCTTCTTTAGTTGGTGTGAGAATTTAATCTTATATAATATTGATTCCAATATTCATTTAAATAAGAGATTTCAAATTATACGGTGAGAAAAGTGATATCAAAGTAAATGACTATTCAAGTTTATTACCATAATATTACAGAGTAGAATCAATAATGTATTAATATTAATGATTATTGAGGTACTTGCAATATTCCTTGCATTTCATTTAATTGAGAAATTCCTCACTCTAATAGATAGTATAAATGATTATATTTTATTGTAAGAGCAAGAAAGATCAATCAAAGAATCAAATTCTCATTAGGCTATTTGAAACTAATTAATTAGTAGCTAAATGTTTCCTTTAAGGAGGATAATCCAAGCACATTCTCTATTATAAGACAATTTTTGGAAACAAATCAAGAGAATATGAGTGGCAATACTTTACTATACATTATTCAATAGTCACAAAGTTAATTACCTGGAGATTCTGTGCTTACTGGTGCATAAATCTACTCTGTCCTGTGTAAAAACAATAATTTTTATCCCCATGGCCAATGCCCCAATATACAATTTATCATTGCATATTAAATTTGCCTTATTTTTAAAGACATTTTAAAAGATATGTGACAATATCTTTCCTTACATATCATGTTGCTATAAACTAATTTTTAAAGCTTATTTGTAATCTTTTTTTTTTTGTTTACATTTGCCACTGGGAGCATAATTATCTTGTTAAATAAAAACATATTCTGCCACTGGCTAAAACAGTAAGGAAGACATTGTTCAATACTATTGCAATAGAAAATCCATTGTGGAAGACATCAGGTTCAGCTATAGATACAGCAAAGACAAATTTAAACTGATAGCCAATAAGCAGGAATTAGTAAAAGGAAACTCAAGGATAGGGGCAGGCACTCAATAGTTGTAATTTAAAGCAGACCAGGAAGACTGGACATGAAGTGTGGGGATTACCTCTCACCTGACTGAGGATACTTGCTATGAATGGACATGAAAAAGAAGTCCAGATTGAGACTTATGGAGAAGAAGGCTTAGAGTTGGTAACTAATATTTTGTCAGAGAGTGAGCCTTTTTTTATAGTGAGGGCATAACTTATGTCTCCACCCATTCTGTTAGCCATAATATGCTTTAAGCAACCAAGTTTAGAGTTTTATTCTGAGCACAGGCTTGGAGGTGTTCTCTCACATCAGAGATAGCAAAATGCTGTTGAATAAAAGATAGAAAGCCAAGTAGGATATGACATTCTGATCCAGTAATTTGCTTTCTCTGACACCATGTGTGAGACACAATGCTTATAGAAAAGTAATACAGAAGGAAATTTACATCATCCATTTGTCATTTCTTTAGTAAAACAAATGTTTTACATCATTTGTAAAACAGTGTTTTTCATCAACTACTATGACAGCGATAATCTTGGTGTCCTTTTAAAATATTCATCAAGAATAATTTATACATTCTACAAAAAACTAATCAGATGAAAAAAATAATATAGTCTCTTTGCCTACATTTCATCAGAGTTTGGACTTAATGCCTCTGTTTCTCACAAGAATTTTTCTCCCCTGACATTGACGATTTTTTGGTTACATCCTCTAAGAGTAAAATAAATATATCATAAAACTGGCAGTTCATCTGTAATTTTGTAATAGAAATATAGCCTTATCATTCTTTGTAATCAAAGATTTTGTTAACAGAGGTTAGTATACGTTGTTTGATTTCATTAAAACTAAAACGGCAGCTTTCTTAACCTGGAAAATAATCAAATCAACCATTTAGAATATTTCTGTTTTGGGTCTTGTATCAAGTAAATATGTTGACAACCCCAGATGAAAATATATTTTTTTTATTTAATGGTACTAAAGATTGAACCCAGGGGCACTCAACCAACCCCTGTGCCATATCACCAGCCTTTTTTATTTTTAAATTTTGAGACAGGGCCTCACCAAGTTGCTGATTGTGATCCTTCTGTCTCAGCATCTTGAGTTGCTGGGATTACAGGCATGCACCACCATGACTAGCTAGTTTTTCTTTTCTTTTAAATTGAGAACATCTTTTGACACATTAATTGAAATACAAAATTTATGTTCAGGATGCACAGAGAAGGATGACATTTAGTGTAATATATCATTCCTGGTTTATATTATAATATTCAACAAAATACAGAAAGCTAACATGTATCACTGTGATAAGAGTGATCATTTATTTAGTGCACAATTTTCTTTATGAAAAAATATTGTTTAAATATCCAACAGGATATTTAAAAGAGAATGTTTTAATATTATCAGTTTATTTATTCTGCCTAGTTCTCTGGAAATTGTTTCTGGTTTTTTGTTTGTTTGTTTGTTTTTTTTGTTTTTGGTAATTATGTTGTAATTTAGCCAATATGTCACAAGTTAAATAAAAATGTATTGAAAAGACATCATAAAAATATACAAGTATAACTGATTGGGGGTTAAATGAATTAATACAGGTTAGCAGTTATTATTATATTTTTTAATAGTAAGATAACATGTTTCTTTAGAAAAAGAAGAGAAAAATAACCAGGCCTTGAATATAAATTACAAAATAAGCACTGGAGAATGAATCCAGGGCCTCGTGCATAGAAAACAAGCACTCTTCCAATTGAGCTATATTCCCAGCACAAATACCTTTGGTTTTGATTAAAACTATTTTCCTATACTGTTTACATCTCTTATTTCAAGAAATAATCTTTATTGATATGTTGATTTATGAAATGAATATTTATGCATCATTCATCTTATACAAACCATCTGATATAATGATTCTTTAGAATAAATATTAAAGTTTATTGGGGGTCAATATGTATTTCATAAGTGTGAATAGAGCACATTTTTTAATCTCTCCAAAATGCCTTTCTTTTTGCCACTTCTTATGTCCTATCTCTATCTCAGAAGCTCTGCTGATATTCTGTGGTTGCTAAAAATTTCTATATTGGGTTTATCTGTATTTAAAATTAGCATTCTCTCCAAAAACTAGTGTATTTTCCTATGAAGAGTAAAGTTGTTGCTTTTTGGTATCATGAACATTTATTTCTCTCTGGTGAATTATATATCCAAAGTTTTTCTGCATTCCATTTTCTGAAATAGGGGGCTGCATTCCCTAGCCTTACATTCTAACTTTATAATTTTCTAGTTTAGAAATAAGTTCTACCTAGCCAGGCACAGTGGTGCATGCCTATATTCTCAGTGGCTTTGGAGGTTGAGGAAGGAGGATCACAATTTAAAAAATTATATATATTATATATAATATAGATACATATATAATATAAATATAATATATATAGGAGAAAGTATATATGTATCTATGTATATAAAAGGCTGGGGATATGGCTCAGTGGTTAAGTGTACCTGGTTCAATTTCTGATACATAAAAAGAAGAAAAGAAAAAAAGAAGTTCTAGCAAATAGCTAAAATACATGTGAAGTGCACGATTTAGATTACTTAAAGTTGTGAAAATTAATTTTGGAAATTTTACTTGGGAAATTCTATTCAATCAGATAGGACCCAATAAGGACCTCACTGAATCACCAGTTAAAAGAAAACAAGTTTTGACTTAGAAAGTGATTAATTGAAATCAGGTTGAATCATAAGGTGATATTTATTATTCTTTAAAAATTAATAAACTGAAAACCACTGACTTGTGCTCAGGTGAATGTATAGTTACTTAATTAAAAATTACAGTGTGCCTTTATATATTTCTATTTTTTCTCTTGATTGTTTAGCAAAGGCAACTCTTGTTAAAAAGTGTTTCTTAATATCCAAGTACTTATCAGTTACCTATCAGTTAAAGAACAGAGTTATCAGTGTTGGTTTTGCCTCTGCAAATATTTATTTCTATATGATCTATATATTAGAACTCATTCTTAGGAGCTATTTATATTAAATAGCCTCTACCACTGAGCAGCCCTCTACATATTTAAATAAAGACAAAATTAATATGTGAAATTTAAACTTGTATGATTAATTTGGAGAAATACTCAATTGACTTTGCTTGCTATTGTTCTCTGGAATTATATGTCACAAAGTAATTTGATAACAAAGGTGTTGGAGATAAATAAAATTTGAAATGCAACCTCCTCCAAATAAACATATAAACAATTGATACCTGTGGGTGTTCCATATGATAGAGTTATTTGACAGTTGGATTGGGACATATTCATGCACATCTTCAAGGATTCCATTAGTCTTGGACAAAATAAGGATGAAATGGACTAATTTTATAATAACTTATTTTATAAAGTGTTACTTAAGACTAGCATTTTTGTTCTACTTGAATATTTTTAAAAATATAAATGCTTGGATTAACTGGTTTAGTAGCCAAATTAACTTATTGAGCATTAGAAAACCCACTAGAAACTGTGGCTTGATAACTCATTGAGCATTAGAAAACCCACTAGAAACTGTGGCTTGAGTGTTCCTGAAATCTAGATTCATTATACTCATTTTGGTGGCTCAAAACAAAGCATATTCTGTATGGCTAAGAAAGCACCTTGGGCTTTCCAGCTTGGAGTCTTTCTTCTCCATGTGTCCTCTTTTTTTACTCCATTATTTGATTTTATTAAAACTCCACTATACTGTGTATTATTATAAAGTCCTGTGAAATCATTGAAGCTATAATACATTAATAAATAAAAACTAAACTTAGTTTATTAATGTACATAAATAAGTACATAAATCATAGTGATGAGAATGCCTTTATTAAATGTAATTGAAATATAAATATAGGTGAAATGAAAATGGAAAGAAGATATTTTAATGAGAACAATTACTATAAAATATCAAATAATAGTTAATAACTAAAACTTTTCCAAACAAAGCTGTTGCATTGGAAAGAGAGAGACAAAATTTATCAGCATCTTTAACTATAAAGCAAAGAAAATACAATTGCTGTCACAAGTTTATTGCTAGGATACAATTAAATAATGACCGTAAATGAGCACAGCATGGGACCATGACTATAAAGGAAATTAAACAATTTTCCTATTGGTTTTCCCACTTGTTTAACTTACAGTCTTCTTTAACTTAGTTAAAACAATATATCAGGTTAATGCACTGTGAAATTTAAATACTGTGAAGAGATCAATTTTCCTAAAATTGACCTATATATTCAACTCATTAATTGATGTAGTGTATGTTTAATGGGAATTGATCAGCTCAGTTCTAAATTTTGCACAGAAATTATAGAGTCCATAAACAGCCAACAAAACCTTAAATAATTACAAAGTTATAATACCTATACATGAATAGTTAATAAAAACTACACTTTAAAAAAATAATTCTGGTAAAAGAATGAAAATAAAGAAATGGTATAACAAAAGAATCTTGAAATAAACAAATATGTGCATAATTGTTTATGAAAAGATAGTTACTAGTAAACTTTGCAGTAAAGTTTACAGAACTTTTTTATTGACTATTCTAAATACACTTGAATATTTAACCGCTGCCCAGTATTCTTAAATATTGAACTCTGATGAGTAATGAACTAAATACATGTATGGTCACCAAAAATGATTCAATAGAGTATTGAAAGGACAGTCAAATTCATTGACATTTTGGGCTTGACCCTGTACCAAGTTTACTTAGGGGTAAGAAAAGGTTACAAGAGAACAGCAGCGTGCCAGAGGGCTCACAACCCTCAGGCCACAGCTTCTAGAATTTCCAGACACAAGCACATGTGTGGATCTACACACACATATATATACACACATGCACACCCCCCCCACACACACTGAGCCAAAAGAGACAAACTTACAAGAGGACTGACTACTTTAGCATAAGGAAATTATCAGCTATGTTTATCTCCAAATATCATACCTTTCAAATCACACAGCTCCTCAAAATTGCATAACTTACTCCTCATTAACAATTAAATACACTAAACAATATTGAACAAAGGGTACAATGTTCTTATATACAAGTTAAATCCCTGACAACCACATTTACACCCATATGTTCATCCTCATAAATAGATTAATTATGTCAAATCTTAATAACTGACCCATTTTCCATAAATTAAATGAAAACAATTCAAACAGGGACCCAATGCTCAAGTATCTTTGTAGCTGAAGAAGATATTCCAGTCCATCAGTGAACCATTTTCTCACAGTATCAGAGGAAAGAACAAATAGCAGAAGAGATTCAAAGAAAAAAAATAGAAGAATATATAATTTTCTTTCTGTTGGTTTACTAAGCACAAAGGAACCATGCTGAAGAATATATCAATTTAAGCTACTTTAAAATTAGAAGTTAATGAGTATCCAAAAACTCCATTAAGAGATTAATAAGGAAAGACAGAGGGTGAAAAAAATATTTTAATATGTATCTTAGTCAAAGGACTTGTATTTACAATGAATAATAACCAAGACAAAACTATAAAAGTTAAATGGGAAAAACTCTTAGATATGTCATATCAAGGATAGTCAACTAAATCTAAGAGAAAAAAAATGCTCAAAATTGTGCTTAAAAGTTGGCGATTAGACTATCATATACTACCTTAGTAACATACTATGTCCTAACTTTTCTAATAGCTAAAGATTTTGAGAATTACAAGAACTGCTGCTAAGAATGTATAGTAACCAAGTCTTTCATACACTGCAGGCAGGTGGAAGTATAAATTAATATAAATGTTTTAAAAAATGCTCTACTAACTGTGAATGGGAGCACACTTTAGGACATATCAATGTTTCCCTATGAATATATCCAAGCAAATGTATATGCAAGTGCTGCTCTGTTGGCAGCATCACTTAAAACATCTCACACCTGAAACCAACACACACCTTCATAAACAAAAGAATAGATAAATAACCTATGATATATTCAGAAAAGGGGAATTCTACCCAGTGACAGAATGAAGAAACAACTAGCAGAAGCATCAAAGAGACCTTTACAAACAAAACTTAAGTGAAAGTTTTTTTTAAATATGGCATAATCATATTTACAAATTTTAAAAGGCAAGCAGGCAAAATTGAGAAATGTTAGAAATAAAGATAGAAGTTACTTTTAGGAACAAAAAGAATAAAATAGTGTTCAGGAAACAGTAAGAATAGAAATTTATAATTTTCAAAGTTATATTTTTGTGAAGGTTGCATGCATTTATTTGACATAACTCATCAGATAATTTCTGTGTGTGATGTTCCTCTCTGAATTAGTTATTAACAGGAAAAATGACAGCGGTTTTTTACAATGTAAACTAAGAAGCTTATATTGGCTTTTTTTTTTTTTGGAAATGCTAAAGCCCCAGAATAGCCAAGACAGTATTAAACATTATGTATCTATAATAAGAACAGTGTAGTATTACTGAAAAGAGAAAAATATAGAATAATAAAGTTGAAGAGAGTCCAAAAATAGATCCATGCACATATGGATAGTTAACTCATGATAAAGCTGGTTCTGCATAATAGGGGAAATGGCAGGTCTTTTTAAATGGTGTTAGATGCCTTGGAGGTTTACATGACAAAAACTGTATTGACCTCTGCTTCACAGCATACCAAAAAGGCAATTAGAATTTGCAATCTAATTAGAAGTTATAACTTAATTAGAAGTTCTTAATGTTAAAAGTAAAGTCATCACATATCTAAAAGTTATATACAAATAATTTTTACAAATGTAGAGTAAGAAATTATTTCTTAAACAGGACAAAATGAAGACTAACTGTAAGAGAAAGACTGGTAAACTTGACATTTATATTAAGAACTTTTCTTCACCTGACCTGACTGAGAAGGAAAATGTATTTGCAATCTATATAACCAACAGAGCTATGAATTTCATCCAGAATGTACTTTAAAGTCTCTACCTAGAAATAAAGGAAATTTAGATACCTTAGCAGAAAAGCATGGATATCCCATTGAAGATAATATCCAAGAATTAGTAAATCAGTCAAAAGGCACTTAACCTAATGAGATTCTAGGTCCCTGAATGATCTGGACTACTCATGGGAATTAATTTCTAAGAGGAAACCTCATGTACCAGTTTCCAGTCTCAAGGAAGACTCTAAACATCTTGCCAGTTTCTGCAAGGGTCTTAAGTGGAAGGAGGTCTTCAATAAACTCAGCTTCAAGAGCTCTGCAATGTTTTTGAGGCTGGCAGTCTCACTGCAGACACAGATACTACATCACTCAGATCTCTACCATTTGCACTTTGGGATCTCAGTTAACAATTTTATTACACACAGATAAATGTGAAGAATCAAAAGAAGCTTGTGGTCTATATAAAGCCAATTCCCCATGGCTCAGACAGTTGACCCAGAGCAGATGGAGCAGATATGTGCATGTCCCAATTCACAACACCTCTGAAGGACCCTGATAGCACTCTGTTCTGTATTTTATACACTTAAGTTGCTGGGCTATGGTATTGCATGATATTCGTTTATAGGAAGAATGAGGACAAATTCTGGGCATTCTAGAAACTTCCTCTTTATCTCAGGATGTTTAGTTTTTCAATACATTCTGCCTGAAATTTGCACACAAATAGGGAAAAAGATGGTTCAGTCCAGATCATTTAGAGAGCTGTTCACCTGCAACTAAGGAGATGGAAACTTTAGACCAATGTCATATCATCACTAAAAAAAGGATTTAAAATGAATGAAATATGAAAGGTTGACAAAACTATATGACATCTGTTGCTTCTATATTCTGATGATGATAGTGTCTGTTTTACATATACTTTGGAAATCTCCTGATCCTTTTCTATTAAATTTAAGACTAGAATTCTTTCTACTGAAACATAATCAACAGAAATGCATAAACATGTACAATAAAATATATAAATTTATGCAATATATAAATCAGTGTTATCAATCTAACATTGAATGAAAGGAAATTATCAGAAACTCATAGCTGATGAAGATAAGTCAAAGACAGGAATGCTTCAAGGTCTCTCTCTCAGGATCTCTACTCACTCTTCAAAGGAAGAATGGTTGGGCAGCCACACAATTGAACATCAGTTATACAGTTGCATATATTTGTATATTTAAGCAAAATTATTTATATTTGCTCTGTTAACAACATAAGTCACCCATTAAAAGAAGGGCTAATAAAAAAGGGCTGAAAATGCATTATTGTATATTTAATCATGGGAATAATTGCAGTAATAAAAATTAAATTGCATTAATTTATACCTGCATGGATTTATATTGCAAACATGTTATTGAGTAATAGAATAAAAGTACAAGAACTACATACTTGATTATTCAATGAATCTAAAATTCAAGAGCAATGAAAACTTAAATGGATACTTAGACATAAAGATTACAGTTAAATTTGACTAGAATGAAGTATGTAGTGACTGAAACATCAGAAGAAATAGGAATCATATTTCTTAATATTCATAGTATTATATAAATGTAATTAATTGGTTAAAAATATTGAATTATTCAGTTTTGATTTTGTGTCTTTCTGTGGATATATTCAAATGTTTTAAAAAGTTAACTTGGGAAAGGATGGCACAGCTGTCTTTTTTCTGGTCTCCATCTTTTCTGCATGCTATCCTGATTCTCTGGCAGGTTGCATCTGATTTCTCTAGTGTTGCATATAGAGAGGAGGAAGGAAAGATAAACAGTTGGCAAATGCATCTAATATGGTTTGTAGATTTCTGATCCCCTAAGATTCCAGGGCTATACCAGGAGCTTTTCAGAACTACTGTGAACTGACTTCTCCAAGCAGTTTCTTCAGAGAGAATTTAAACTCAGAGGGAAATGTCTCTCTTATATGTGGTACAACTTGTCTAAAGGAAGCATAGACATTATTTCCCCTGACACCCTCTGGGGCACAAGGTGCCACATATAACTTTACTTTCCTCTTTGGTAATATTTGCTTCAGTTATGTATGAGGCATTGCATTCTTCAATTTCCATATAACAGATGTCAAATTCACCAAGGAATTCTATTGAAATTCCTTGTATTCGATTGAAGTAAAAGAAACATTCTCTCTTAAGCCCAGATATATAGAGTAGTGATACTCAAAGCCCTAGCAGTGTGCGCACGTGCGCGCGCCCACACACACACACAAACACACACACACACACACACATACACACACACACCCCATGTTGCATTCCCAACCCCTTTCCTACCAGTTTTAAATGCATAAAATGCTCTAGTTCAGAAGAAGCTAAGAACAGTAAAACTAACATAGCTATACCATCATTAATAGGAACATTACATGTTGCATACAGTCTATGCAAAGTACCTCACATAGATTAAAATTTTTAATTTAGTATTTAAAATGTCTGTGTAAGTTAGTTAGGAATATCCCCACTTAACATAAAAAAATAGGTCAAAACTACTGAGCAAATTGCCCAGGATTACTTTATTACTTTTGTTTGAGATAATTTCCCTCTTCTCAAAGAGCAGTGTTACCTTGAACAATTAATGAGTCAAAGCTTATCCTGAATCAGAATTTCCATCTTTATTTTCTTAATTATAAGTGTGTATTCATTATTGTTCTCAGAGTTCATGGATATGAAAAATATTTTCATTGTCCCACAGAAGAAATAACATTGCCATTGTGTCTTCATAGCTGCATCTTTTTTTAGTGCTAACATTAGATTCACAACCCACTTTTATGATTAGATTTTATCCTTAATGTGTACATTATAAGAAAATAAAATATACTTTGAAAGATAAACATCACCGTAATTTTACATACTCAAATATATTCTTTTAATTCTATAAGTAATTTTAAAGAGGAATTTCCAAAATAATTCTGGCAACATAATTAAAGCACTACAGTGTTATTTTGTATTTGGATATGTTTAGGCATCCTCATTTAAATAAAAGGAAGGAGTAAATTTTTTTTTCATCACCATAAAGCAATATCAACTTTTTAGAATCTACAAATAAGGGATTTTATCCATAAAACTAATTCTGTATGCCACAGTTTTATTTCTTAAAGTTAATGTGATCCAATTTGCATTAACACACTAATGTCATAATTATTGCTTTGGTAAGATATGTTCATTGCGATTTCATTTTGATGGTTAGGAATACTTTATGAGTAAATTGTGCTTTTACATGTAAGCAAGTTTCAAAGAAAAATAAAGAAAATGGATGGAAATTGTAAAAGAGATCCAGGTGTGTCATTACTAGAAGAATTGTTCTATGGAGATAATTAACTGGATGAGCATAAGGTACAATGGCGAAAGCTGTAGAGAGTCCAACCACTCATTCAACATTCAAATTCACATCTTGCCTACAAAAGTTTGGCAGAACACTTGAGACTCCTGGGTCAGAAAAAAGAAATGTTATGACTCACAGCATCAGACTCAGCACAGACTTCATGTTCACATAAGTTACCATTTTCCCCCAAGTCTCACTAAGATGACACCAAAGTGAGCTTAGATGGAGGCTGCACACAGAATAAGTGTGTGTCACACAGACAAAGATCCTTAAATTAAAGAAAACTCCACTTTTATAAGCCACAAAGTTTTTTCCTTGAAAACACATTTCCTTCATGGGCAGGAAATAAACTGCCCTCTGCTCTAGAGGAAAACACTATCACTATTTTTCAAGATTCCTTGCCACACATTCTTGGAAAGGTAGCCCTGGAGCAAATACAGATAGCAAACTTTATTTGCACAATGTTCCATTTGCTGAGATGCTACCTGAACTTTCAGGGTTATTCTCTCCTTATATCAATCTTCCAGGTACAGTGAGTGCAGCTATGTTCAGAGAACACTACTTGACCTAGGATACAAATTTGCTGTAGGCTTTAGTCAAGAAGAGATCTTTATGCCATAAAAAGTAACCTACACATTGGGAGCTGCAAGTACCATTGTTAAAGTCAAATATGAACTATTAGAGTGCAGAGATAAGACTGAAAAAAGTGAAGAAAAGAAATGAGAGATGGAAACTGGATCTGGAACAGAGAATAAGGATAACGAACACAGATTGGATTACACATAAGGTTATGATACCCTTCAAATTAATCTCTGAATTTTTTTATGTGTCGAGCCATTTCAAGAGGCATGCTTCACCTTCCCATGGACTCATCTTCTTAGAGTCATGTGTTAGACTATTCACACTTTTTCCTTATCATATTTCTTTACCTAATTTGTCATTTTATAAATGTCTGTCAGTAGAGTTATAAATAGTCATTTTAATCCTTATGCATTGTGAATATATTCTTAATTTGTAAATTTATTATTCTATTTAAAAAATATTCTGGCATATTTGATATACATAATTTCAAAATCTAATGTAATAAAATATATCAATATTGCCCTTTATAGTTTTGCTAATCAAATTCTCAATATATTTATATATAGTATGTTATTTATAAAACCCTTACTTAATTTGAAAGCTTAAATATATTCACTAATGCTTATTTAACATGCTTTAAATTTTGTTTTTCATACTTAACTATGTGATATTTTTATTTGCTTTCTCCAGAGGTACTAATCTTTCTGCAGATATTCTCAGTCCATTATTTCAATGTGGATCTAAAATGCCACATTTTCATGTAGCACCTCGTCATGTGTCAGGGTATCAGTTCTGCTCTTTGTTATTTTGGTATATCTCACCAAATACCACTTTCATAGTAGTAGAATTTGTAAATCAATGTGTGTTAGGGACAATTGTTTCCACATTTTATTCTTCTTCAATATTGATGAATTATTTCTGACCATTTGTCTTCTTAAATAGTTCTGATATGATTTTTAGACACCGCATATGAATTTCCACAAAGAAATAAAATTTTAAATTGACATTGCATTGGGTTTGTATGCTAATTTGGTGAAAACTAACATTTTCACCAATATTATATCTTTTTTCATTTATTAAAAATGACTGTATTATCATTAAACAAAGTTTTCTCATCTTCTTCACAAAATCCTGCATATTCTTAATTAGATTTAATGCCATTAGTTATTTTTTATGGCTGTAGTTTTAAATTATATTTTATAAACTAACTTCCTAAACTCTTCTATTTATCTTGACATAATAAAAGGAGCTCAGACTACTTAAGTATGCACATATATTACTTTGATATGATTAATAAAAACTTTAAAAATTAGATGTATTAATATCATTAAATTGTAAAGAGTAATGGAAGTCACAAATATGGATTTGGTCTAATAAGAAAAGTGGCCAAAATATCATGATTGAACTCTAATCTAGTCACTGGTTTATATCTCTTCTTTTCCTTTTCTGATTTACTTTTGGTTTAGTTTTCTGAATTAGATTTTTTATTCCAATTTTTCAACTATATAATGAATCATTTATAAATTGTATGATATATGTTTTGAACTATAATAGATATGTAGTTTAATCTAAATTATGACACTGTTTCATTATTCTTTTTTAAGATAAGGTCCTTTTTCAAATTTAGCTGACCTGCTGAGTGACAGAAATTCAAATACTCAGGCCTCTGGTGTACTACAAATATTCTCTTTCTGCCACTGAAATTATGATCTGCCACACTTTCCTGCGAATTTTTCCTGCTTCAGGGGTGGACACACTTTTAAAATTAATATGAAGGTGATTTTTTCCTTTGTATTTAAGACATTGTAATTTTTTTAAAATAATACATCTTACAATATACTAAAAAATGTTGAAAAATGAGAAATCTGCTATTAAACACATACCTATACATGTATGTAAGTAAACCTAACAATATATTTCTTTTAATTACACATATGGGAATTAACAATGGTAAGATGACTTATAGATCATATACTTATCTATATTCTTTGATATATATTTATCTAAAATATTCTTACACAAAACATAGGCATTTATGGAGAAGTATTGGTAAAACTTTAATACTATTATTGAAAATTTATTTATCAAACTGCGTTTGCAGCACCTCTTATCTTTCACCTTCAGTGTTCAATTTTATGGAGTATACTGAATCAAAAAGGGGAATGGAGAGAATTGGCACTCCCTCCATTGATGCACACTTGGGATGGGGCAAAGAGGAAGGTGAGCTCAGGGCCTCCACCCAAGGACACAGATGACCTTTTGAGAGCAGATTTCATAGTGTTTACACATTTGGGGACCTTTGCCAGTATGAAAGTATGACTTCATTTAGATTAAACATAGTACTTGAATTGAAATTTAGGATAGTATGATACTGCTACTTCTGATATGATAAAAGCCAACTTCATCTAAAAAAAAAAAAACCACCCAGAGCTTCTTATCTAGTAACTACAATAGTCAAATAATGTTTTCTTAATAAATTTGCATCTTAAATTTTATGATGGCAAACCCAATCTTAGAAACCACTTTTCCTTTTAGGAGATAAGGTTAATTCTTGTGTAAACACAGCATAGTTTCATCAAAGTATTGTCAAGACAATTGAGTTCTGTATTAATATAAAGTTTCCTGGAACTCTACAAACACATCTAGAAGTAAGAACACATTTTGCCTATGTTTAGCTGTAAAAAAAATAATCAGGGAGAGAGTAGGAATAGTTTCTATATTTGGTATTGGCTTTTTCTATACAAATTTTAAGGAAAAAAAAAAGAACAAAAAATTGTGGATTTCTCAGTGCTCGTCACTAGATTTCTAGACCTAGAAGACAAAGAAACTGATAAGCTTTAATGTTAGAGGACATTTACTTTCACTTCTCCCAGAACATTTTTATGTACCATGAAGTTCGACCTGCAATTCTTTGTTTAAAACATCTATTATCTCTTCAGTAGCCAGAGTTAACATGCTGAGATAGCAACCCAGATTAGTGTTTATGTTACCATATATTTCAAGGAGATAGGAACCCAGATTAGTGTTAAAGTTACCATATATTTCAAGGAGACATCTCCATATCATAAAACCAGTACTTCTGGGAATATCTAACTTAGGGACAAATTTTGTTTACATGCAAACCAAAGAGAGGAAGAAAGAGATCCTTTCAGAAAGGAGAGGCATAGCAGCCTTCTGTATCTTTAGACACAGGGATCGCTTTTTTTCCTCTTCCCTCCTCTATGGAACATCTAGCCACAGCAGTAAAACCAGGGCAAAAGGAGATGCATACTGTCCTTATGTACTGCTCACTACCCTTATTGAATGAGTATGTGAATGAAACCTGATTTGCGGTGTTAAATAACCTCCCCATGTTCCCAAACATGTGAAGGACAGAGCAGGAATGCAAGTCATGCCTATCTCACCGCAGAGATTACTTTCTAACCATTACCCAAAGTGAATTTTCCTGAATATTTTGTAATCTTGAGTTTCAAATATGAGGATCACCTTAAACTCTTCCTCTTTCACGTAGATTCTAAGTATCTTTTCAGTTTTTCTGCCAGTTGTCTGTTATCTTACAATGCAAAACTTCATGTATACCACTTTGTCTACACACACACACACACACACACACCAGCAAGTTTGTCTCCAGTGGGGAGCTGAGGGCACAGGAGAGACCCTGTCCGAGGGCTACAGTACAGTTGAAGCTTTCTTCATGGGAAGTAAAGTGAGAATGTGATCATTTGCAGACCCTGCTGCCTTCATTCTTCCTCCTTTCTTTTTTAATATTCATTTTTATTGCCAAGTTATTACTCTAAGAGAGTGCTGGGGTAACATATGCTTGGCCTTGGATGCTACTTTCCCTTGGGTGTTTTCTGTCTGATTCGAATGGTGACCTGGAGGTCTGGCAATGACTGACTACAGTCTTAGGACATATGAGGAAATGACACAAATGCTCTGCAACTAATTAAAAATCTGTAGCGCTGACATCTGCTTAATATACGTGGTAATTCCAGAAGTTGATAGCAGACCACCTCCATATAGCAAGGGTCTGATGCAGTCTCTTTAAATAAAGTAATTATGAAGTGTGGTGGCATGGATATAAACTTGGAGAACATCCAAATAGAGTCATAAAATGTGCTAATTGGTACTGAGGATTAGAATGCAGTAAAATCTAAATTTACAACACTGACTATTTTACAGTGGAAGTAACTTTTCTACACCAGAGACTAAAAAGGCACTTGCATATTTAAAAAAAAAAAAAACCTCTCTATGTTCCAAGTCTTCTTCAAATTTTGAAATATTTTAGATTGCATTTGATTCAGAGAGGTTGTATAAAAGGATTATAATTCACATATTTTGTTAACAGATTAAAAAAATAGTATCATTTGTATACCAAATAAAAATTTGAGGACTCTACCAAAATGAAGAATATGACTTCACTTCATTAAAACACTTAGAGAATACATTTGAACAGTGTATTATAAATCAAAATGTTGACATTTATAAATAAATTTGTGAGTAAATGGAGTTTTATTTTTGCTCCATTAAATATGCAAAGATTGAATAGATTAATACTTATGAATATGATGTTCATGTCCTGTTGATTTCATTTGTTTGTACTATACAAAAAAAATCAATGAGTTGAAGTTTTTAAATTAATGTTAGGATAAATGAACAAAAACTGAGAGTGAATTTAATTTTTTTAATATCATATGCCCATGAGATCATTTGTGCAAAGAATACCTAAGATAAATGTTTAATTAGATATAATTTTGAAGAAAGTAGGCTGAGTAAAAACTGATGTAAATACAGAAATTCTGTAAGGATTTCTTTTATAATTTTTAAGATATAATAATGAGAATTTGATAGTTTAAGTTGGAATAGCAAGAAAAAAAACATTAATTTTATATTCACATCTTTAATAAAATTGAAATGTTTAAAATTCCAGAAATTGTACATCAGTGAATTTTAAACTAAATCTAAAATATTGAGTGTACACATTCCAAAAGCAACAGTAATAATTTATATGTAAATCTTGAAAAACAGTCTGTGTTATTTTCAGACAGCTATGTTTTTACATATATAATGATACATAAAACCATTTGCTAATTCATTCAGCATTGATGGAATTGGGTTGCTTCCACGTTTTGAGCTACTATGAAAAATGGTGCTATGAATATTTTTGTGCAAATTTTTATGAGAATATATGATTTCATTTCACTTCAGTATATACTGTCTATACCTAGGAATGGAATTTCCAGGTATGAAATCTTTACATTTAACATTTTGAGAAAATGCCAAATTATTTTCAATATAAATGTCCCGTTTTAAATCTTGTCAAAAATTTATGATAGGACCAAATTTGCCACATTCTCAGTGGTAATCATTTGTTTTGAGATTATAGTCAATCTAGTAGGTGGTAGATAATAACTTACTGTGATTTTGATTTGCATTTCCCCAGTGAATAATGATACTGAGCATCTTCCTGTGTTTGTCAGCTGTTTGTGTATCTTTGAAGATATGACTACTTAAAACTATTGCCTATTGTTAGATTGATTTTTTTTACTTTATAGTGTTCTTTTTTTAACATTTTAAAAAAATTTTTGGACGTAGTTGGAAACAATACCTTTATTTTATTTATTTATTTTTATGTGGTGCTGAGGATGGAACCCAGGGCCTCGCATAGCTCTACTGCTGAGCCACCACCCCAGCACCTACAATGTTCTTTATATATACCAAATACCAGTGCTTCATTATATATTTGATTCACAAACATTTTTTCCCATTCTGTGTGCTGTATTGTCACTTTTTTGATGGTATCACTTATGACAAAAAAATTTAAATATTGATTGTCTCATTTATTTATTTTTTTGTCTCTTGTGATTTTGGTTTTAAATCAAACAAATAATTGTCTAATTCAAGTCACAGTTATTCATTGCTGTTTTCTTCTGAGAGTTTTATATGTTTAGCTTTTTCATGCATTTTGAGTTAACTTGTGTGGACTATGTGAGGTATGGTTGTAACTTCAGTCTTTCACTAATAAATATCCTGTTGTTCCAACAACTTTATGTCAAATATAGAAATTAATTTCCTTTAAAGATATTTTATTAATAGTTTTATTGATTATATTTTGGCTAACCCACTGGTAATACATAAAAATTAAACTGAATTGACCATGTTGCCCTTATAAGCTGACTTAAGAGCTCATATGTTAGTTCTTTTCATTTTTAAGTTAGTTTCTTAGGATATTCTACATAAAAGGCTGATATCTATGAGTAGCAACATTTTTCTTTTACCTTTTTCAAATGTAATGCTTTTACTTATCTTTCTGACCTATTTGTCAACTGGAATCTCTAGTGTGGTTCTAAGGGGAAATTATGAGAGAAAGAGGTGTTTATCTTGTTCTCAATCTTAGGAAAGTATAGTCAATCTCTTATCCTTAAGTGTACACTGCCTATACGTATTTTTCCTTACAGAACTCTAAGTTGAGTATGTTATCAATCTAATTCTAGGGAGTTGAGCACTTTAATCAGAAATATTTGTTGCATTTTTTAAAAAATGATTTTTCTGCAATTATTGAGATGTGCATGGTTTTAGTTTATAGTTTCACTAATATGGTTTGTTGGAATGGTTGATTTTTTATGTTAAGTGAATCTTGAAATACTGGAATAAATTGACTTGGTCATGCTTATATTTTATTCCATCATGGTTTTATTGAGATTGAAACCCCTTTCTGTGGTACTATATATGTTTTGGTAGTATTTTAATCATCATTGTACATCTGTGTTCATAAAGATATTGTTCTGTATGTTTGTGTTTGTGTGTGTTATGTCTTTGTGTGGTTATGATAGTGTTGAAGCATTAGCCTCATAAAATGTGTTGGGATCTACTTCTTATTCCATCTTCCGGAATTTTTATTTAAAATTATTATTAATTTCCAGTGTTTAATGGCATTCACCAATTAAATTCTCTGAGCCTACCTTCATGTTCACATCTAAACAAGATCCTACAGTTATCATGGCTTTAGACTTAAAAAGTGTACTGTATATTGTTAGAGTATTTTCAATAAATTTGAATAATTTTAGTCTCCAAAATTGAAGATGTAATTAAAGATGTATTATAATTTACTTACATTTCTCTTTGTTTCTACCCTGACTTATAAATAAGTAGAAAAATAGACTCCAGTGAGTTCTTCTTAAATGTGAATGTTTCACAAAAGTCACATATATTAGAGTCTTTGCTTTTTACATTTACATGGTATAGATTTTTACATAATACACTTCATTTCAAAATTTTTTTGCCAACATGACAAAAAATTATGTAAACAGTTATGTTGTTTGTTAAAACCCTAACGGTTATTACAAACATAATTGTGCATTATTTATAATGAGTCCTTGAAATTGTTTATTTATTTCTTTTTTTTTCTATATTTTATTTGTAACCCAGGTTACAAGAATAGAAGTCATTAATTTTAGGTATTATATTAAATACACATAGCCTCTTTGTCTAAGAAAATATTTTACATGAATCTTATCAAATTTAACTCATTGATTTAATATTTATAAACATCCATGTGCTATAAGCACCTTCAAGGCATTAGATATAGAAAGGAGATTTAGAAGACTTGGTGCCTAGAATATTTATTAGTGAAAGACTGACATTACAATCATACCTCAAATATCTTTGTATTTGAGTCCACTAACTTAATTGGTTCTATGGCAGTGAATCCACTAAAGGATGGAGTGAACAATTAAAAAACCCTATAATTCTTAAGAAATACATTCTCTAACATAAGACTGTTAAATACAGCAAGTTAGAAGCTATTGAAGACAATATGTACTAGCTGTTCCTTTTCTACTCTTTAAATATTTCTAAAGTCAATGAGAAAATAGTGAAGGTAGAAATTATTAGGAATTCAAGCTATTATTAAAATGATATTTTTAGAATCATTAATTATGGGTAAGTTGAAAAAATATTTTTCCGAACAGTTTGTTGAAATGTGCATGTAGTACATGGACAACAGAGATGTGTAAAGAGAAAAAGATGCACAATAATTTTCTTACACCTGAAAGATAATCTTGGGAGATGTTTCACTCACATTCCCTCCTCAAACTTTCAGTATTTCCATTATAACTAAGCCTCTATTAGCCAAATATTTTAAAACTACAATATTTAATATGAGTTATCACTGTACAATCATAAAAAATATTGTTGTTTTGAAATTAGGTGAAGATATAAAATTTTGATGATTTATAATACATTGTATCATTTGATGTAAGTTTAGGTGAAAAAAAAACACATTTTAGCAAAGAGTTTGCTAGTTAGAAGTAATAGTCAATAACACAAGTCAAACAACCACTTGAAAAGTAAGGAAAATTTGGAGAACTAAGTGAAGATAAGATGCAGGTAATTCAGAGAGAAAAAAATGTTAGCATAATTGAAGACAACAAGGAGTTTAAGTATATTAGAGCATCTGTCTTTGAATCATTCTGATTCTGAAGTTAGATTGTGCCATTATGGTTTTATATAAAATATAGATGTACGGAACAAGCTACAAACAGAAAGAAAGAAAAGAAATTCCAAAATATTTCTACATAAGAGGATTATTTCCATATAGGGAAATGTAAAATATTCTTCAATATTATTGAACATATTGATGAGGAATCATTGAAGTTATCCTCTATAATATCTGATGTCTTAAGTTAAATTTCCTATAAGATTTACAGGAAATAAGTTTTGATAAGATAATATTTAAAGAACTATTATAAGTAGTAGTTGAACATTTGGAGGAATGATTTATTAGTCAACAACATAAATGTATTTATGATTACAAAAGTGGATTGTCATTGTGCTGTAAGTTTTAAATTGTGAAAAGAGATTAAGAAGCCCTTTACATTTCTACAGGTTGTGAAATTAAAGCTCATATTTCATCTCAGCTTTATTTATTAAATTCACCTTAAAATTATTATCCTAATAGTGATAATGACTCTGGTAGTTTAATCAGTCTTGGAGAGTGTTTTATTTTTGTCCATTGTGAATAAAAGTGTAGATCCTTAAGCTAGACCAATACTAAAAGCTCTTCCACCATTTTACCGAACTTTTATTTTATTATAGCTTTTGGAATTCCCACTCAACAAACCTTCTTTTAAAAATAATTATTTTTTTTACCTATTCCAACTACAGATCTTTATTAGATGCTACAAATTGATTTACAAGTTGTCTCTGGAAAGACAAGTATATGTATGTTCTGACTGAGGCCACACAGAACTCTTACTCAATTCTTTCAAGTTTATACCAAAAGGGAAGAGAATCATTCTGTCAGGTGGTAGACCTAGAAAAATATAATCATAGACGCCATCACTGTCCATGACCTCTGCTTAAAAAGTTAGAATAATCAAAATCAAAACACAGGAGGAACAGAAAAAGTGAAATAAATTAAGAAAAAAGCCCTATTATAATTTTGTTGGTGTAGGTGATCAGCACTCCTACTTTCCCATGATTGAGCTAAAAATGGTTTGCTTATTTGTTTTATCAATATTTTTCTTCTAAGTGGGCACAAATTTAGTTCCTCTAACAAAATGTTCAGCCTCTTACAAATTTATACCACATGTAACTGGGAACAGAAAATTCAATATCCCAGTTCCTTGCTTGCAAAATTATTAAAATATTTGAATCATTAAGCCAGTTTTGGTTTAAGAACCATAAAATCTGACTCAAACTGAAATAAGTAATCTGGGGTTTTATTGGATCACTGAAAATCCCAGAGGAGGGGTGGCTGCGACAATGCAGCCACTCAATGACACTGCTTAGTCTCCATTGCTTAGTCTCATGAACACCTGTAATTTCAGGT
The DNA here is from genome assembly GCF_048772815.1 of Callospermophilus lateralis. NCBI lineage: Eukaryota > Metazoa > Chordata > Mammalia > Rodentia > Sciuridae > Callospermophilus > Callospermophilus lateralis. The sequence goes on from NW_027516477.1 coordinate 6,294,409, forward strand.
GTTCACCCTGGGAGACTGAAGCAGAATGATAGCAAGTTTGAGGACAGCCTGGGCAACTTACTGAGACACTGTCTCATAGTAAAAATTAAAAAAAAAAAGACTTAGGATTTGGCTCAGATGAAGAAAACTCCTATGTTAAATTTCCAGTACTAAAGGAAAAAATGGCTTAAGTGAGAGATAAAGTGTGTTTTATATACCAGAGCCAGTCTGCAAATTCCCATTCATTTTTCCACAATGAGATAAATAGAACAACGGGAAGCAAGTATTTAGAAAATAAGCAATTTAATACTGTGACAACATAAAACTTTATGCTGAATATAATAATCTTGATTGGGCTTTTGTTTTGCATTCCTTTAATTTTGTTTTTCTGGTAATATGTTATTTTGTGCATATGTAAAATTTCCTTTTGACATGGATATAAAATCTAGTTAATGAACTACTTCCTCTTGACAGATTATTTATATGAATCATTTTACAGATTCAGAAAATTAAGCCATGTGGTTGACTGGATGGAATGTGCTTTTTTGTTCATGATTATTAGCTCATTCAAACATGTCTATTATTTATTTCAAGAGGGAGGATTGGATTCTATAGCTAAGGAAAGCATTTAGTTTTCTATAATCACATCTATTTATTAATTACCTTAATTGTGACAGTGATGAGCCACTCACTGCCATACCATCTAGTCAACAATAACAGTGCAGGCTGATATTTTGCTTGGTTCCAAAGTATCAATATGATTTTTTGTTGTCTAAATTTTCTGGATATATTCATATAATATTTAGTTCATTGTATGGAGAGGAGGAAGATACACCATGCAGATGTTCTTTCAAGAGGGACTTATTACCCAGCTATCAACAGACAGCTTCCCTAGCTCTCAGTTTTGTTGGGTTTTCTTTGCTGCAAAATACTACCTTGCACAAGGTCAGGCCTTCCAAAGGCAGTGGTCATTCAGTTTCCAACCAAAGGGAAGACATGAAAGTTTCTATTTCAGTGCACCATGGGGCCCCTGTGGTATGCATGTTCTTGGTATCTCCATGGTATTGACCAAATCTGCATTGAGCCTATATTGATCATGGACCAAGAACAAAAGATTGCTTAGGAAAGAATTTACTGATTTGTGAACTTTCTCCCAAGATACATCACTTAAATCTCTGACAAAAACCTCTGGAGATTGTGGCAACTGACTGCATGGATTGCTCCTAGAAGCCAGAGAAAGCAATGACCAATGTTAAGTGAAGGTAAAACACAAACATTGTAGCATTGCTGTAGCAGACAACATAAGGGAATAGTAGGTTCAAGAAATCTTAGTGGAGTGGATATATTATGTAATATAAAACCCACAGATGATTATGTTCCATGTGAAGGCCTGAATGAGAACACATTTACCAAAACTATGAGGAATGCACTGATAAGAGAGGCTCCAATATAATTTTTTTTAAAAAAATGTGATTTAGTTCTCCTCTGTAGTCAGTCTGAAAGTTAAAACACTAATCTGAATGAGAATCACTGACAGCAATGTACACAATTTGACCTTGAAACAAGAGAAGACAAGAAGCAATGCTTTAATTCAAGAAGCTATCAGATAACAATTATCCAGTTGTCTTAATGACTGGCAGGGTTTGAGTGGCAGCCAAGTGTCTTTGACCCACTGTTAGTTAAGGAGATGGCTTATAGAACCAAGTGTCTTTGACCCACTGTTAGTTAAGGAGATGGCTTATAGAACCTAGTCTTACAAGGAACAAAGCAGGTGGTCAGCTAAAGAAGTTACTAGTCAGTCCAATTTTAAAGGAAATAAGAAGGTAGGACCAGGAGACTGATAGCAATTATCCTAATAAAAAGATACGCACTTGTGCCCCATTCCTGGATTACTGTCATTTTTTAAAATTCAGAATCTATTTATACAAAAGGAGACCAAATCTCCTGGAAGAACGTATGCCACAGCACCATGGAATCTGCACCAATATTGATTAACCAGTCCATCAACAAAGATATGTATGTCTACTTACTTGATAAGTTGTGTCCAAAAGAAATAAATTTGGGGGTTCTATTGGACACCGATACCTAGAGCATCATTATGACATTTAAGGTAATAAACGGAATCTTGCCCAAAGTACTATGAAACCATCAGGTGATCATTTTTATATAATCCCTAAATGTGCAATTGGAATTGCCATACTTAATATTTGGCACAACCACCACACTGATTTCTTGGTATGAAAGGTAATATTTTTCAGAGTGTAGAAGGTGAAGTAAAGGCACTGAAATTTACACTCTACCAATGCAGCAAAGGAAAAATGATGCTGCTGCTAGAGAACATGACATGAATTAATAAAAAATTTGAAGATGCAAAGTCAATGGTCTTCATTCTATCTCCATTTATTTACCAGTATAACCACTGCAGAAACAAAAAGGAACCTGGACTTCTCAAGGCTGTTAACAACTCAACAGATGCTAGACCCAATTACTATGTTAGATATGTAAGGTTTTTTTTTTTTTTTTGGTTGTTGTTTTTAAAAAAAGAATGTTATGGTCTTGGGTGTGGTTATTTGGAAATGATTTGGTGAGTGTGTTCATTTTCATTATTTATTGACATCCTAGAAGAGAATTAGAAATAGATTATGTTTACATTGCACAAGCAAAATATACATTTATAGTTTTGCCCTAGGGCTATATTACTTCTTCTGACCTCCATCATTTTATAACACCAAGAGATCTAGATCACTTTGTTATCCCACAGTGTAACAATGGTTCACAATATTGTATTCAACCAAGTAATCAAGAAATTCCTGGCACACTAAAGGCCTAATAAGAGAAATTAATTCCAGATAGTATAAGCCATATGAAGCTCAGGGACCTGATACATGACATTTAATGGACTTAGACAGTATTATCATCGATGTTATTAGGATGCCAAATAATAACATGGATGATAAAATGGTGTTCTTAAATTTGAATGTAAAAAACATATATATCAAAAGTTCAGTTTCAAGAATAAAAGTTTTATTATATAAAATTTAAAATAAATAATTTCAAATCCTGGTACATACATAATTTATTATTCTAAACAGAAACAGTAGGATTTGATCTGTTTGGTTTCCAAATGAGTCTGTACAAAATTATAAATGTTAGTAACATAGATACTAAAACACTCCTAATAGTTGAATTTGATTGTTTGTGATATTAATCATTTTATAACATCAACTTCAAATTTATATAAATTATAATTGTTGCAGGAATAACATTGTTAGAATTAAATATTCTTCAAATAAAAATAATTAAAATTATGCTCTTCAGCAAAGGGAATTAGCATAGAAATTATTCTAACTTTGCTGGTGTTAAATGATTTAATATTAGTTTTTGTGCATGATAAATACTAGATTAATAAGTCTAGAATACATATGTTTAAAAACTTAATTATTGTCAGTTGTATTAGCTAGGCTAATCACAATAAGGTTGATAATTTAGACTGAACGCACTTCCCAAATAATTGCTTTTTTTCCCAGAGTAATTTCCCCAACATTTTTAAGTTCTCAGTTTTGTCTTTTTCTTCTTAAAATTAACAATAATTTATAATTTATATCAAATGATTTGACCATGATTCCTTCTTCAATTTTATTGTATTGAAATATTGTTTTCAAGCTGGGTATAGTGATGCACACCTTAAAGCCAAACACCTTGAGAGGCTGAGGCAGGAGTCCTGTTCACAATTTCCAGGCCAATGTCACCAGAACCTGTCTCAAAATAAGGTTAAGGAGGGCTGGGAATATAGCATAGTGGTAGACTCCTTGCCTAGCAAGTGTGAAGCCCAGGTTTCAATCCCCTGTACTTGATAATATAAATTTTAAAAATAGAAACACACATTGTTTCCATTTACTTCACTGTCATTGTCTTCCAATACATCAATATTTAACTTTTTGCCATATTTATTAATACAAAACAGTTATGATTTAAAGTTTTCAAATGTTTTCTAATGACATTGATTTTTTTTCCATTATTGTTTTGGCACGCAAAGACCATCAAAATCTTCGAAAGTTCATGTTTAATGTAAAAATAAATCAAGTAAATTAGAATATTAAGTTATTCATACAAATTATAAATGCATATATTTACATATATTATTACATGAACATTCCTAGTATTGGAGTAATTTCTTTAAAAAGTAGAATCTACTTGGATTCCTTATGTCTGAACACTTTATAATAATACACTCACAGTAATATCTAACAGAATATAAAACACTGGGACCTTTTTGAAGGCTATATTTATTACATGCTAAATATTACAAAAATGCAAACTTATGTGAATATACATTCTGATCAAAATAAGTAGTTCTCTAAATTAAATCATTGGCTAGTTAAAAAAATGTTTCCATATTTTAAAGAATGTGGTCATCTGTAATGTGTGATTGTTAAACTACGAAGCATCTGTTTGGAATGAGAATAACAACAACAAAATCATAAGAGGGCTGGGTTGTGGCTCAGTGGTACACTGCTAGCCTAACATAGGTAAGGCACTAGGTTGGATCTTTGGAACCACATAAAAATGAAAAAATAAAACAAAGGTATTGTGTCCATTACAACTAAAAACATATATATTTAAAAAAATAATAAGAAATTGTTCTGAACATATCAAATGACCTTTTTCTAAGTTACAATAGCCTTAAATCTTATAAATCTATGCAGTGTGCTGTGTAGAAGTTATTGGTTCATGGACTTTAATTTTGCTTTCCTTTGTTTACAACAAATTATGATATGTGTTTACAAGTGTATTATTGTTGCACTGAAAATTATATTAGAACACTGATATTGGCAGAATACAGTTTTTCATTTTCTGTTCTACGTTGGCATTTTTGTTTATGTAATAACAATAATTCAAAAATATTATTTCACTTCCATTTATGGATGTCTGACATCTGAAAGAAAGAATATTACCTTGTACTGTGCTCATGTAATTATTACCTACAGCACTTAAGATGCAATCAAAAATCAATCCTGCATAACTGAAAGAAGATTTTTAGAAAAAGTGAACTAATAGATGTTTTTTAAATTCTTTTTGGAAATTCAAAATTTTAAGGATTGGTAAATATGTCATTGGTTATAGAAAAAATATAAAGTACACTAAAATCAATTCCACTAATGATTTCAATTTTAGACTCAGAGTTTCTTGACAAACTAAAGAAAATATTTTCTTACCACTATTCTTGTCACTTTTTTTGTTGTTACTATCTCCTTTTTTTTTTTTTTTTTTTTTTTACCAAGCACTGATGAAACACCTTCCATTAGTAAAAAAAACACTATTAGAAAAATTTTTCTATTACATTTGGGCCATTTTGATTCATAAAGATGCTTTTTATCTGATCTACAAATTAAGCTAAATATTTCCAAAAAATGCCAACATTTTTAAAGAATCAATTTTCATATTTTATATTTACTACAAATGAATAAATAAGTTGATATTTTGAAATACAATTTTATTTATTGATTGATTGATTGTTCAAAACATTATAAAGCTCTTGACATATCATATTTCATACATTAGATTCAAGATGGTTATGAACTCCCAATTTTACCCCAAATACAGATTGCAGAATCACATAGGTTACACATCCACATTTTTTCATAATGCCCTATTAGTAACTGTTGTATTCTGCTACCTTTCCTATCCTCTACTATCCCCACTCCCCTCCCTTCCCATCTTCTCTCTCTACCCCATCTTCTGTAATTCATTTCTCTCCTTGTTAATTTTCCCATTTCAGTTATTTATAAAAAAGTAGGGTTTTTTTTACATGAAAGTCTTCTTTTAAATACCTGAAATTGGGTGTCTTATTATATAAACACTTTAATTGAGCCATATATCTAAAATAATTTTGGGCAAACTAAGTACAAAGATTATAGATGTAAACTTCAAAAATGTGTACTTTAATAAATAGTAATGAACAGGATTTTGGAAAAAGCAGAAGATTTATTTAAAAAAATATTAAAACTTGTTTATCATAAGTATTCTGCCTACTTGGAACAGTTCATTGAATCTCGGTAGCAAACAGATATTGAATAAGTGTTTTAGATATTGAATGAATAATGGAGATGGCTATAGTAACCTTGCCTTTACTCTTGGAAAAAAAAACACTAGTGAATGAACAACACATAGTTTCTTATATTTTAGTTTTATTCTGTATTTCTTCATATATAATTGGAGCGCAGCCTGAAGTCAAGTAAACAGTTCACTTGCTGAGTTACTTGGCTTCTGGTCCACAAAAACCAGATCTTCCAACAACATCATCCTTTCAGATGTTGCCTTTTTATTGACAAGCACCATTGATTTCCTGATTAATGTAGAACTCCTTTATTGGCATTTGCTACAGGAGACATAATTTTAATGTTTGTATGATCAATACTTTCATCAACACTAAGAATTCCTACTGTTAGTTTGAATGGCTCTAACTATAGGGAATTGTATATTTCTTGATAAATCCAGGAAAGACATTGTAAATATTATCAAAGCAAGAAAAAGTGAGAGTTCTATCAAATATTCTATTATATTTTACTTCCAAAGAAAAGGATAAAAATAGAAACTCAAACAAAACAAAAAAATATATATTTAAAGTAACTATAGAGGAAGCAAATAAGTACTTCTATTTGGGGGTAAACATCTTATATGGAAAGCAAGTATCTATAAAATTCTCCTCTTCTAGTCTTTTTTAATGCAAACTGTATAGAATGTATTATTTAAAAACAACATTGTGTTTATAAATGGTTCTAATCAAATGTAGCTGCAGTAATGGTATTATTTGGGGTAATAGTATTTTTAGATTTATAACAAGTATGCATTTAATGAGGTACTTCACATAAAAAATAATAAAGTTATACTTTGAAATTACAATAGGTCAGGTGTTGTGGCGCATCCCTGTAATGCCAGTGACTAGAGAGACTGAGGCAAGAGTATTGTAAATTTGAGGCCAGCCTCAGAAATTTAATGAAAATCTCAGCAAATTAATAAGACCTATCACAAAATAAAAAATGCATAAAAGGACTCCTTATGCCGCTCAGCGGTAAGGGCCACAAAGCTAAATTCCAGTACAAAATAAGAAATTCACAGTAAAAACTATATTTTACATTTTTATAAAGTTTGCCAAATATATAATTTTCTTTATCATGTTAAAATAATCAGATCCAAATGGGTATTTATTTCAAATTTGCAAGGTTGGCAAATCAGTGTAATCCAATGTATCAACAGATATGGGCGAAAACCCACATGATCTTATTGATTGATGCCAAAAAAATTCTGGCAAAATTTAACATCCATTTGTGATGAAAAATTTCAGCTAATTTGGAATAAAAGTGATTTCTTCAACTTGGGAAAAAATTAACAAAAACTTACAGCTAACATCATATTTAATTGTATACTTGAGACGGAGTGATTTTCATTCAAATTTTAGAAAATGTCATGGAAAATGCTCTCATATACCATTAATATTAAATATTATACTGAAAGCCCTACATAGTACAAAGACAGAAGAAAAAAATCATAAATATTGGCAAAGAAGATAAAAAGGTTGTTAGTTACAAATAGCAGGATTGTTTATATATTTGTTTGCAAGAAATTCCATAGCAAAGTACCACAAACTGTGTGATTTAAATGACAGATTGTTATTTTCTTACTATTCTGAAGGCCACAAGTCCAAGATCAAGGTGTAGGGATGAATAGTTTCTTCTGAGGCCTCTTTTGGCTGTAGAGGATCATCCCCCCTCTACATCTAGACAGTCTTCCCTCTGGATCTAAATTTCCTCTTCCGATAAAAATACCAGTCCTATTGAATTGGAAGCCAACCCAGTTACCTCACTTTGAATTAATTACCTCTGTAAAGTTTCTTTTCTAAATCCAGTAACATTCTGAGAAACAGGACCAGCTTCAGCATACAAATTTTGGAGGAGACAGTCCAGTCTATAATGGTCTAGGTAGGCTATCACAAAGACCAATGAGCAACTCCTGGAACTAAAAGCAGTAATAGTTGATTTAGATCAAAGGACAAAATGTCAACATAAAGTCAATTTTTTTTCTAAATATCATAATAAGTCATTTGGAGATTAAACTTTAAAATATATCATTTATTGTAACATTGCTGAGTTTCAGAAACACAGCCAAATTTAGGGACTCTGAAAGAAAGAAAGTTAAGTTGGATTCCATATAAGTAAGTACTTATTGGCTTAAGAACATGGCTTAGTGGTAAAGCATTTGCCTAGCATGCACAAAGTACCAACTTTGATCCCCAGCAAAGCAAAAAATAGATTAAGTGCATTTGTTTCACAAAGGACTCAGTTAAGGGAATAAAGCAAAGCCATAATCTGACAGAAAATGTATACAAAACAACTCATCTGACTAGGACATATATCAAAAATATACAAAGAACCAACCATTAAAACCCAACAATTAAAAAAATACTCAAATGCATAACAAGGAAAAGATATGATCAGACATATCTTCAATGAAGATATATTAATAGAAAATAAGCCTATGAAAGATGTACTATTCAGATGTTCCTCGCTGTGACCACAATACCTGACAAAAGATAAATTTAGAGGAGGAAAGGTTTATTTGGGCTCACAGTTTCAGAGGTTCAATCCATAGTTGTCCAGTTCAAATGCTCTGGGCTTGAGGTGAGTCAGAACATCAGGGTGTAAACATGTGGCAGAGGAAAGCTGCTCAGATCATGGTGGCCTAGAGGCATAGAGAAAGTTCAAAGCACCAAAGACAATATACATATTTCCTAGGGTATGTCCCCAGTGACCTATTTTCTCCAACCAAAGTGTATCTGCCTACAGATAACAACCAGTAATCTATTCAGATTATTAATTCATAAAATTAATTTTATCTATTGATTGGGTTAAGACTCTCAATATCATGATTTCATCCCCTGCATTAACACAAGAGCTTTAAGGGGATACCTCATATATAAACCATACCAAAAGATGATCAACATTGCATGTCATTAAAGAAGTACAAATTACAACATGTGAAATAACACTAAACCAGTTTTTAAAATAATTACATTCTAAAACTGATGATAATAATTGTGGTTGAAGACGTGGGACAACATACTTTCATTTAATGTTAGTGGAAATGTAAAATGGTACAGCCACTTTGGAGGAGAGTTCATCAGTATATTAACCAGGTAAGTAGACTTAATCAGGTGTTTTGCAAATTGAACATAATCTTAGCATATGATGTAGTGATGATGCTTTTGATATATATCCAAGTGATTTGAAGATGCACAAAACTTACATATGAATATTGATAACATCTTTATTTATTATTCCTCAAAATGTAAGCAACCAAAATGTCCTTCAGTAGAGAATGAGTTCCCAAAATGGGAACTTTCTGAGTAATAACTTAGGAATAAACTATTGTCATGAATATATTTTAAATGCATTTTGCTAATGAAAAAATGTGGTTGAAAAAATACTTATATTTTATTCTGTCTATGATACACACAGGAAGAGGATAACCATGCAGATATTGATAATTTGTCAGTGGATGTCAAGAGTCTAGGGTAGAGAGTTAACAGGTAAAGCACAGAATTTTTAACTATTTTTAGTGAAACTACACCATATAAAATAATGATGGATAAATGCCACTATCCTTTGGTCAATATACAGAACATAAATAACGAACCTTGACTATGCCAATTAAAATGTTATTTAGGTGTGCAAGTTTAGAAATGTATTTATTAATTTAAAGAATCCCAGGATGTAATACTGAATTTCCCATAATAATTTAATTATCACACATTTATCAAGTAATATCACTGAGGAGAGTAAAATAAAATGTTATTGTCTTGAATAACTGAAAATGAGGGATTTTTAGAACTCCATGAAAAAGAAACTGTGCTTTATTTTAGTTAATAAAATTGTTTCCCATTGAATGAGAGTGAACATTTTGAAACCACTGTTTTTTGTATACTTGAACTGAACACCTAAGTAAATGGTTTTCAGATATTGGGAACCAAGTTTCTGTTGTTGGAATGGGAGGTTGCAAGTAAGCAATGCAGACAAGATTAGAATTATACATGCAGTAATAGCTTATTTTGGAGAAATTAGTATGAACTCATGCTTACTTTAATATAGATGCAAAGGGGTATGATAGAAATACTTATACGTTTGTAATTGTGGTTTGCTACACTTATATGTGCATTCCCTTTATTTGTCAAATCAGATTTTCTAGATGCAAAAGACATTAGAATAGCTAACAGTACACTTATAATCAAGTTCAGTTTTCTAGTGCCATTTTCAAAAAAAGGAACTAGAGTTTCTACGAGACATAACTGATTCTAAAATTAAAATAAGAAATAAATGAAGTAGACAATGTTTCCCTGAGCACCTCATAGTGGAAGAAACACACACACACACACACACACACACACACACACACACACACACAAAATACCCAGGAACAAATGAAACAGCTTTCAATGTCCAAAGGTGGCATAATTTGAACAAAAAAATATATATATAAAGAAATATTGGGTTATAACCCAAAACTTTAAAGACATGTACAAGATTTTATACTGATTTAAGAAACTATTAAATAAATAAATAAATGGGAAAGAAGAGCCATTGTCTGATACTCAGAAATTCCATATAATTCATGTAGATACTTTAACTTCAAGGGGGTGAACATAATTTCCTACAACTTAACTTTGGGCTATGCAAAATTACTACTTTATGAGGAGTACACTATGGAAAGGGAGAAAAGAGTAATTTTATAATAGAAAAGTCTGAAAGAAATAAAAGAACTACCTCAACTATGTGTCCAAAGTTAATTACCACAGTAATAAACATGATAAATCATTCATTTGTACATTTAATGTTAGTTGATGATCCTTTTCAACTTATGTCTGTGGTTTTCCTCCCCAAACTCCATAACCACAGACTGATCATGAGAAAAAATTAGATATTTTAGCAAAGAGGCATTACAAAATGCCTTACAAGTTGTCCTCAACTCTAAAGGAAATCTTTGAAAAAGCAAAGTCTGACAAACTGTCAAAGTCAGAATTGCCTAAGGAAACATGATGATAAAAGGTAATATGGTAACTTGGGATCCTGGAATACAAAAAAGAAAGAAAGAACATTAGCTGAAAAAATAAGGTAAGTTTAAAAATAAGACAAAGTAAAATAAAGTATAATTTTAGTTTATAATATTAATATTTGTTCTTTATGATAAATATATCAAAATATGATGTTAATAATAAAGGAAACATGGTATGAAAATGTGGGAACTCTCATGCTGAATCATTTTTCTATTGATTGAAGACTATTCTGAAAAAATAAAACAGTTTAAGAAAATAAAAATGATGAAAAAACACAATTTCTAAATCACACAATAAGATTTCTAACTTGTAGATTTGATATCAGTTAATAAATACTTCAGTATTATAAGTTAATTAAAGTTCACATGAAGAATTAGACTTTTTGATTCTACGATCTATGTTCTTAAAAAGTAATAAACCATTATGATCAAAGTATAAAATTCCTGATTTTATTCCCAATTTATTAGAAACAGTTCTTTTCTTTTTTTTTTAAATCTACTTGATAATGTTATGGGCCAGGTTACATGGGCAATGACCAAACAGACTGCATTTTACCCTAAGACTATATATCATGTAAGAAATGCTTCTCCTGTGGGAAAGCCCCACCTCTGTCCCATTAATGGCTACCTAGCATAGTATACTTGGCAACACAAAATAGCAATTCTTATATTCAATGTAAAATTGTTCTCTGGTTTCCATTTTTCTTGGGCAATGTAACTTGTCAGAAATTGATTGTCTAGACATTAGTAACCATTCTCTAACTTGTACTGAATTAGAGTCATTTTGATCCACTTTCCTTCTCCTTGCTTGGTGCTATGCCAACCTGGAAAGTCCTAGGGGAAATACCAATGTACCCTTTGCATTGTCTCGCTGACTGCCCAATCCAGCTTCTATACCTGCTTGCTTACAGCTATGTCAACCGGGATGTAGTTTTTGCCTTTAAATATCCTAAAATGCTCAGGCTTGGGGCTGTTCCTTGCAGAGATAGTTTTGAATCCTGGGGTGGGGGGAGGTGGATCCTGTGGGGAGCAGTTGCTGGATGGCCTGCTAAATAAAGACTCTTCAATTTCGACAAAACTGGGACTTAGTGTGTTTTCTGAGCAAACTGCCCCACAACAATAATATTAATAAATTTAGTAAATCTGGAGAATTCCCACTCAAATACTACTTTTCTAAGCAGATAATTGGAACAAACGTGCAACCATGAGATTTCCAAATGCCCCTAACGGTGGCAGCATCTGTTAAAATAGGAATAGATTTAGCCATTTCAGTTTCATTATTTTCTCTTCTTTCTATTATTTTTAATAATAAAAGCTAAGGTAAAGATAGTTCAGTTACTGCCTAAATCATAAACCACAATGCTAATACACGGATGCAAGTTTAAATCTGCAATTATTTATTATATATTCAAAACATTGTGTATTTATACAATTATATTTGATATTTATTCCGAAATAATTACTATATGTTTGCCAGCTCTTTCCTTGTGTTTACTATACTTCACTTTGTGATATACATTACATTAATAACTAAAACCTCTATTCCTTTAAGATCTTGTTTCTTCAAAGGCAATTTTTCGCAACATATCCCTGTGCAATCCAATCCCATTCATCAGAGACTCACAGAAGTAGCTTCCCCTCTGCCACCCAATACTGAGAATTACACCCAGGGGTGCTTTATTATTGAGCTACATCTCCAACCTTTTTTTTTATTTGTTTATTTTTAAATTTTGAGCCAGGGTCTTACTCAATTGCAGAGACTGATCTCAAAGTTCTGGTTCTCTTGCCTCAGCCTCCCTAATAGTTAGGATTACAGACATGGGTTACCACACCTAACTAAAGTGGCCCTTTTCCATAGGACCTTTCACTGAATTGATATCTGGAGCAATTGTTTACTGGTTTATATCATCCTTTCCCTTCCTGCATGGAATCTGATAGCTTCAATGTCAGGAGATTATGGTGTGGTTCTTATTCTTCCATTGGGAAATAGAATCACGTTTTCTTTGCAAGACAAATGGAAATGAAATTATTGATATAGTAAAGGAAAAATGCTATTCCTTTGTAATCTTAAGAGAAATTTTGTGAGTAAAATACTTTGCCAGGAAACAGAGGAGCTTCAAGGAGCTGAAAGTGCTTCCTAGCTTACAGCAGGCAAGACTGACCTTAGTCAAACAGACATAAGTAAATAAATTTTGTCAACAACCACTGCACTTTATGGTGAGATGACAGTTTGGCCTTCACAGAGAACTCAATTTCAGAGTAGTGATATCCTGAGCAAAGAACTCAGTTAAGCTATACTCAGACCTCTAACCCAAATATCAGGTAATACATTTGTATAAACTGCTAACTTGGTGGTAATTTGTTGTGCCACAGTAGAACATTAATATAAGTAATTTTTCAAGGAAAACAATAATTCCATTAATTAAAATTCAATAAGTATATAGCATAAAATTGATACATAATTATTATGTTTTCTGATTATATATGTATCTTCTATCTTATGATTATTCAAATTTTGACAATAAACTATGATTAATCTATTCATGCCCCATATCCAATCTGCTACACAATTCTGTTAAATCTACCTTTCTCAATTCCATTAACATTTCCCACTTCTGCTGCTACCACTGAGGTAAGCCATTATCATCATTCTTTTAGATTAGTGCAAAATCCTCATAACTTTGCTGCTACCATTGAGGTAAGCCATTATCATCATTCTATTAGATTAGTGCAAAACTCATAACATTGTTTCAATAATCATCTGCTTTTAATTACTTTTATACCTCTGTACTGGTCTTCAACAAAGATGCCAAATATAAATTAGATTATGTCATTCCTGTGCTCAACAGAGGACATAATCAATAGATGTCAGTTAAATAAAAGAATTTATATGAGAAATGTTTCCTGTTCATTCATTCCTCATTTATAGAAAACCCCTGACAGCTGTCTCAACCTAATCCAATCCTTTCTTTGCTGAATGCTTGTATAGACTGCACCATAAGTCTTGATAATATTAGTTTGAATTTAACACATAAAAGTAATTCTTTATGTTTAGTAGGTGAGTCTTGGATCATTAATTAGACTGATTTGCAATTGTTTCTTATTCGACATTTGACATATGTTTGCACATGGAAGATACTAAATTATTAAATTCTGAGACTTGCATGCAGGATATAGGAGAATCTATTAGCTAGCACAAATTTTGAATTTGTTCAAAAGTGTTCACTTAGAAAACATTGATGAGGTATTGGGTAGATTCTACCAGGATAATATAGGTGCAAACTGAGTTGAATTTTAAAAAATTGATTCTGTTATTTTGGTAATTAATCAATTGGATAATTCACAACTGTATAATTACAAATTGATTTTATTGATATTCCTTCTAATTCGTTTGGGTGAGGAATGAAATGAACCTTAAATGAGTTCTTACTCTTCAAACTCAGAAGAAACAGTCCAGGGGTATTTTTACACACTCTAACTTTGTGGATTAAATACAATGAAGTGTTTCCTCCATTTAGTCCATGGGGACATATGGGGAGCTTACAGAAAGATGTTTGAGCTTCTCAAAAGTCGTGAGAACAACAACTAGAGCATTGGGATCTACTATTTATTTTACTCATTTTGACATTTGCCTTTTTCTCATACAGAAATTTAAAGTCAGCAGGCTTCATTGTTTTTCAAACAACCAATCCCACATTAAATTAGAACTGTGCTAAATAAATGGCACATCATAGCTTCTATAATTCCCCTAACAATACTGAGAGACTTTCCTAAATAAATTAATCGGGACTATCATTTTTATTATTTTTAAATACTAAAGTGATGCTATCATTATCAGTTAGACTGATTTTATAAGTTATTTTAGCACAGGTAGTACTTTATAAATCACTTATAAGATAAAAAATTTAATAACTAAATCAGGTGGCAAAAAAAGTCATTAAAATGTCTTATCTGTCAGAGTTGTGCTACTCATTGTATTTCAATGGGACTATAACAGATCTAAAACTAAAGGTAACTGAGCTTTGTGGGGCTTATGCTTCTACAGGGAGTAAGGGATAAGACACAGCACATCAGTCATATAGCCATTAAATAATTCTTCAGTAGAGGTAATAGTGATGAAGTTGCATAGAAGAAAAAAAATCCATTGTACATTTGACTATTGGCTTCTATATATTAAAAAAAGAAGAAAAGCAAAGAAAATGCAAAACTAAAAACATCAATAATGACCTTAACCTGGAGTTTAAATTTAACTTTAAAAATAAGGTACAATATGATAGAATCTATGGAATATTTGAGAGATGGGGGAAAGTTGGGTAGTTCAAGTTGGGGCAGGTGGCATGGGGTTGCTATAGGCAAGAAATATTATTTTAGCCTTAGGCATTTTAAACTGACAGGTGGGTAAGGAAGGAGAGTCTAAGGTTATTTTGAGGTATATTATTAAAGTTTTGAGAAGGAATCAGTGAAAGTTTCTGATGACTTAGGTGTCAAAAACTCCAATTGGCTAATATTTATTATAAAAAAAGTGATGGGTATTTGAAAATGCGCATTGTACCTCAATCTATAACCACAAATCACAGGTAGATTGAGTTATGGAATTGAACAATGAATATAATAATTAAACACTTTTTAAATAGCTGTAGTTCTATCAGGGAAAATGTTATATACTCATCATTATTATATATTGTTTCAAGGTTATCTGTGATCTTTCTTAGAAGGAACTTGCAGATAAACTATTTCATAATACTTTCATCATCATATGTATTTAAATACTTACCATAAATTTTAATACCCCTTCCAACCTTCCCAATAATTTCTATATAATTAATACTAGAAAATAATTTAATAATAAGATTTAAATATTAATACATGAAATTGAATGCAAGTCATTTTGTGAGCATTTTTTCTAAAGCAATGACAGTTGGTAAAATACTAACTCTTCTATTAATGAGTTAGATGAAAGAACATAAACAAAATCTATACACCTATAAATATTTCTTCTATGATATCATTTTTTCTAAGACTTAACACCATGAACCTTACTATTTAGATATTTTTAAAAATTTACTACCACCCTCAACCTACTAAAATATAAAGGTTTCTTTATATGGTATTTATAGATTTTAAAACAGTTCACTGCACATAGTAGGCAGTTAAAATAAATACATTTAACAGGAGTTGCCATAGACATTTTCTGATTAATGCAAAATATTTTAAAAAATCATATTTCTATTCTTTCCTGTATCTAGTCATTTACTTTTGTTATTTAGAAGTCCCTTACAAATTTTAAAATGATGATTTTTAATACTATTCTAATGATATTTTGTAAAACACATTATAAGAATAAAGGGGATTACTGGTCATTAAGTTGAAGTGAGCAAGTACACACTGATTCACATTTTATTTTATTTCCAAGAAATGATAAATGAAGAGATTTGAAATCTACTGTAGATGACACAGCAACACTTGAAAAAATCAAGAAGACAGTAACTAATAAAACTGATTTGAGAAGAAGTAAGTAATCACGGACATAAGACTAAAGTCAGTAATGCTGGGGAAGAAAGGCAGGGTCAGCCTTCATACACAGTGAAAGGAATGAGCAGGCAAAGAGGGACAGAAAACCAGATCTGGAGTTCCTTTTTGATGCTAAAACACAGTGTCCTTCATCAAGAAAGAGAAGGAGATTTAAAAATAGTTAAATCTAGTGGACTTGAAAATACCAAGGGGTGGGGGCAGTTTTCTGTGAAGTGAAGCACTATATGAAGCACTAGTATCATAACTGTTTTGAATTCTAGTCATTTTGTATTTCAGGGACCATTTTACAATAAAACAAATTAATAGGATTAGGGATATAGCTTAGTTGGTAGAGTGCTTGCCTCACATGCACAAGGCCCTTAGTTCAACCCCCAGCAACACACACACACACACACACACACACACACACACACACACACAAATAAATAATTATGTTTAATGACTTACTAGTACGAAGACTAATATAAGTGTGGCTATATCCATTGATATATATTCATAATAATTATTATTATACTCATTTTCTTCATTTGATTAAAAAAGTTGATGTAAAATCATTACCAAGGACTCCTATAATATTGTGGGCTCTAGGCACCATGACACCTGAGCCTGATGGTTAAGTCAGCCCTGGTGGAGAAACTGTTTCTTATGTAGTATGAAACCATGATTAAATTTTTGAGAGTATATTTTGAGATAATTATACAAACATGGAGTACATCTTATCTTAATTAAGACCCCAGTCTTGTGATTGTAAATGATGTGCAGATACACTGTAGTGTATTTATATATGTACATAAGAGAATTAAATCAGATTCATTCCATTTTCTTTCCTATTCCTGTTCCAGGCCCCTTCACTTTATTCCACTTGTCTAATCTACTGAACTTTTAATTCTCACCCATTCCTTACTGTGTGTTAATATCCACATATCAGAAACAACATTGGACCTTTGGTTTTTGGGAATAGCCAATTTTCCTAATATAACAGTCTCCAGATTCATCCATTTACAGGCAAATACCATAAAGTTTTTCTTTTATATGACTAATATTCCATTGTGTATGTAGACCACATTTTCTTTATCCATTCATCTGTTGATTGACACTTAGTTTGGCTCTATAGCTTAACTATTGTGAATTGAGCTGCTATGAATTTTGATTTGGCTGCCTCACTATAGTATCCTGAGTTTAAGTCCTTTGGGTATAAACTGAGGAGTGTGATAACTAGGTCAAACAGTAGTTTCATTCCAAGATTTCTGAGGAATCTCCATACTTTTTTGCATACCGGTTGCACCAATTTAAAGTCACACCAGCAATGTTTAAGTGTACCTTTTCCCCACATCCTTGCCAACTTTTATTATTACATGCATTCTTAATTGTTGTCAGTGAGATAAATTTTCAGTGAAGTTTTAATTTTCATTTCTATAATTGCTAGAGATGTTGGATATTTTTTCATACATTTGTTGATTATTCATGACTCTTTTTGTGAGAAGTGTTTATTTAGTTCCTTTTCCCAATTATTGATTGGGCTATTTTTTTTTAGGGGAGGTAAATTTTTTGAGTTCTTTATATATCCTGGAGATGAATGCTCTGTTTGAGGTGCAGGTAGTAAAGATTTTTGTCCATTCTTTAGGCTTTGTCTTCATATTCTTGATTGATTCCTTTGCTTTGAGAGAGCTGTTTAGATTGACTCCATCCCACTTATTGATTGTTGATTTTATTATTATGCTTTAGGAGTCTTATTGAGGAAGTTGGATCCTAAACCAACATGATAGGGCATGGGACCTATATTTTCTTATAGCATGTGTTGAATCTCATTTAATGTCCAAATCTTTGATCCACTTTAAGTTTTGCACAGAGAAAGAAATAGAGGTTGAATTTCATTCTGCTACCTAGGGATTTTCAGTTTTTCTAGTACCATTTCTGTTAAAGAGGCTATCTTTCCTCCAATATATGTTTATAGTGCCCTTTTCTGATATTAAATAACTGCACTTATGTGGGTTTATCTCTGCTTCTTCTATTCTTTCACCTGATTCATCATTGGTGTACAGGATCACAATAGATTTATGGGTGCTAATTACTTATCCTGCTACTTTTCTGAAATTTTTTATGAGTTCTAGAAATTTTCTGATAGGAATTTTTGGGTCTGTTCAATATAGGATTAAGTCATTGGCAGATATATATAGTTGAGCTCTTCTTCTCCTATTCATATTCTTTCAATTTATTTATTTTGCCTTATTGCTCTGAATAGAATTTTAAGGAATATGTTGAGTAGAGGTGATGAAAGAGGCATCTCTGTCTTATTCCATCTTTCATTTTTTCTCTGTTTAGAATGATGTTGGCCTTGGTTTTAACTATATAGTTTTTACATTGTTGAGGTATGTTCCTACTATCCCTATTTTTTCAGAGTTTTGAGCATGAATGGATGCTGAATTTTGTCAAATGGTTTTTCTGCATCATATGATTCTTGTTTTAAGTCTATTGATGTAGTGAATTACATTTATTGATTTTTGTATATTGCATCAATCTTGCATCCCTGGGATGAACTCTACTTGATTATGATGCACTATCTTTTTAATATGTTTTTGAATGCAATTTTCTGGTATTTTATTAAGAATTTTTGTATTTATGTTCATCAGGGGTATTGGTCCGATGTTTTATTTCCTTGGTGTCTTTGTCTGGTTATGGATTAGGGTGATACTACCTTTATAGAATGAGTTTGGAAATATTCTCTCCTTTTATTTTTCATGGGATAGTTTGAGGAAGTTTGGTGTTAGTTCTTTGAAAATCTGGTAGAACTCAGCTGAGTATCAATCTAACCCTAGGCTTTTCATTGTTTATAGGCTTTTTATTGCTTGAAATTGATTTGTTTAAATTTTGTTTTTTTTAATTTTTAATAATGTATTTTTTTCATTTTTGTATTGGTTGCTCAAAACATTACAATGATCTTGACATATCATATTTCATACATTTGATTCGAGTGGGGTATGAATTCTTATTTTTACCATGTGTATAGATTGCAGGATCACATTGGTTATACATCCACGTTTATACATACTGCCATACTAGTGTCTGTTGTATTCTGCTGTCTTTCCAATCCCCTTCCTATTCCCCCTCCCCTAGCTTTGTTTAAATTCTCTATGTCCTCCTGGATCAATTTGGGTAGGTCATATGTCTCTGGAAATCTGTCGATGTCTTCAAGATTTTTTATTTTATTTGAGTATAAATTTTGAAAATAGTTTCTGATTATCCTCTGTATTTTAATGATACCTGTGTCATATTTCCTTTTTTTCTTTATGAATTTTATAAATTTGAGTTTTTTCCCTCATCCTTTTGGTTAGCATGGAAAAGGGTTTATCAGTTTTACTTACTTTTTCAAAGATTAAACTTTTTATTTTGTTATTTTTTTGGAACTTTTTGTTTGTTTATTTAAATTTCATTGATTTTGGCTCTGATTTCAATTATTTCCTGTCTTCTACTGATATTAATTTTTATTTGTTCTTTTTTTCAAGGACCTTGAGGTGTAATTATAGGTTATTTATTAGGTGACTTTCTATTCCTTTAATGAATGAGCTCAGTGATATGAACTTTCCTCTAATTAGCACCTTCATAGAGTTCCAGAGATGTTGATATATTGTGTATCTATTCTCATTTACCTCTAAGTATTTTTAAAAATTTGTCCCTGATTTCTTATGCTATCCATTGATCATCCAGTAGTGTTTTAGTCTTCAAATGTTAGAGTGACTTCTACTTTTTATTATATCATTGATTTCTAAATTCATTCCATTATAATTTGATAGAAAGAAAGGTATCATTTCTTCATTTCTGTATTTGCTAAGAATTTCTTTCTGGCTTAAGATGTTGTCTCTTTTAGAAAATGATCCCTATGTTGTTGAGAACAAAATATATTCAATTACCAATAGATGAAGTATTCTATATATGTCTGTTAAGTCTGTATTATTAATAGTATTTTTAGTTATGTAGTTTGTTTTTGTTTGTTTGTTTAGGTTTTTATTTGATGGCAAATCCAGTGATGAGAGAGGCATACTAATGTCACTCAGTACTAATGTATTGTGTCTGTTTATTTCTTGAAGTTAAAAAGGGTTTGTTTGATGTATGTAGCTACTCCATTATTTGGTGCGTAAATACTTATAATAGTTATTTATTCTTGTTGCAAAATTCCCTTATGCAATATGAAATGACCTTCTTTTTCCATTCTGATCAACTTTGACTCATATTCTATAAGTATAGAAAAATTTGCTTGTATCCAAGATCTGTATGAATGGAATGTATTTTCCCATTCTTTTTCCTTCAGTCTGTGGTTCTTTTTCTATGAGGTGAGTCTCTTGGAGAAAGCATATTGATGGGTCTTGTTTTCTAATTCAATCTGTCAGTCTATGTCTTTTGGTTGCTGATATTAGGCCATTTAGATTCAATGTCATTAATGAGAAATAGTTTTATTCCCTGTCATTTTATTTCTGCTTCTTAAGAGTTAAAGAAAGAGTAAAAAAATTTGGCCATGAGCGAAAGAAAAAAGACAGCAACAATAACAAAAAAAGACAAAACCAAAGTATAACTTTTTCACCCATCACAAAGAGAAGATATTTGTACACGTCCTGGTCTCCCATCACAAAGCAGCGTGGAAAGCAACCTCCTCTCCTCTGCCATCTTGATCCTCTCCTGATATCTTTCAAAACTAAGTCCAGTCCAGAGGTATTCAATAAAGATTCCTAGAAAGTTAAGTCCAGTCCAGAAGTACTCAATAAAGATTCCTACAAAGTAAAAACCACAAATAAGATCTGACATAAGGAGAAAGGAATTTCCTAATAATAGGAACTAACAAATAAAAATTACACATTTTTTTGCTTTTTTAAAACAAAATAATACTTTTAGCAGATAATGTAAAGATTTTATGGAGAATGCATACCCACAGATAAAGTGAAACAATTTCAAAAGGATCAAGAATACAGTTGTTGTGAATGACTAAACGTATTGATTTGCAACTATTGCATGGTGAAGAAATTTATTAAATAATGTTGAAAATTTTATATCAAATATGACTCTAGGGAATCACACTTTCATTGCTCCCTTCCTCTTGAGTACAGGGGGAATCTTGCCTGTCATCAATAGATTATGGAAAAAATGATGGGATGTTATTCTCTTACCTATATGTGTTATGTAAGACTCTGAGTCACTGAAGAATAGATTCTGTTAATGGACTTGAAGAAATACACATCCATATTGGGAGATTGTTGTGGAAGAACCACATGGAAGGAATCCACAGGTGCCTCAACAACCTTGTGAAAGCCTCTAGCCAGTCTTTGTCACAGATCCAGGACACTAATTACACAGTCACAAGGAATAGAAGTAAAGAGTTAAAGGAAGAGTGAAAAAAAATTGGCTGTGAGCAAAAGAAAAAAAGACTAAATAAACTGAAAGACTAACAACTGAAATTAAATTTTAAGCATTCTTCCCAAGTCAAGTCACTAAACAGAAGTGCAGTCTGGCCCACACCTGGTGGTAACCTTGTAGTATGCAGAGCAGAGTTCAGGTGAGACATGCCAGGACTCCTGGACCACATAAGCTATGAGACAAATATATCTTGGTATTAGTCAATACATTCTCAATGAATTGAAAGCTAATGCAAATAAGGAATAGGTATAAAAATATGAATTGGGGAAATAAAAATATTCAGTTGTATAAGTAAAAATTTACTCAATACTGATGTACACACAGTAAATATTAGAAACAAATGGAAAGAAAATAATTAATAAATTGGAGATTGGAGATAAGTATAAATGAAAACACTAAAATGAAGCATTTGGAAATATTTATAAGAACAGGGGGCTGGGATTGTAGCTCTTTGGTAGAGTGCTTGCATTGCATGTGTGAGTCACTGGGTTTGAGTCTCAGCTATATATATATATATATATATATAGTCTATCAACAACTAATATATACTAGAATGAGTAGCTTTATCATATATTTAAAAGAAGTTTCTTAGAAATATTAGAAATAATTAGGGGAAAATAACTTTTGAAAGCTATTTGAAGATGACAAAATATTATGGTTGAACAGTTTCTAATATTAAGTAACATATGATGTCCTCAGATGAAAAGCATTGCCAGATAAATAGCAAATGTATAGTATAATTACTATAATTATATGTTTACCTCATCTATTAAAATTGAAATGTCTCATTTGAAACTATAAACTTTTTCAAGTAATGAAACAAAGAATAATTTTACAGAAAAAAAGTAAAAAAAAAAAACTTTAGAAGTCTGTTCACATGCATTGTCCTAAATTATTTATATTTTCTGATGAAATGTTGACTTTGTTTGTAAAGAACATGAAATTCATAAATATATAAAATAAAATTTAAATTTTAGTTGAAAACAAACTACAGAGAATTGAATATAAACACAAATTAAAAAATCAACTGAAGTGAAAAGACATTGCAAAAAACAAACCCACAACAGTGAAATTAATAGAAATATTTTATAAGCAGGGATGAATAAGTAAGCAATGGAGTAACAGTCCTAAAATGAAGTGAAAAATAAAAATACCCTGGAATTCAGTTATCGTCTAGTATCATTGAATTACTGAAAGACTATTTTATTATCATTTGGGGGAAATGAGGCAGAAATTTACTGTACTCTATTCTTCATTAAGAAGAAAAAGTAATCCAAAAATGAAAGAAAAGAAAAAAGTGAGGGGAACTAAGGAGACCAAAGAAATTTATGTAATAAATCACAACATATGCATAATAATATATTGTAAATAGTAAATGAATAACAAACATTAATACTGAAAATCTGGCATTCCATGCAAACTAGAATTAATAGTTTAGGTAAGGAATAAGACAGAAAAGGAAAAGGGAAGTTCAATGGTGTTTCTACCACTCTAATACTATCCCTTATCCTATAAGAGGACAATGATTCTCATTAACCCTGGAAACTTAGGTATTAAATTCACTACTAGAATAACAAGATATAATATTTTCTAAACCATTAAAAAATAAAAAGTTTATGGGAAAAAAATTTATTAATCCTACAAAATCAAGAGGTTTTTAAAAATAAGAACAATCAAGGTGAATAAAAGTACCATTTGAGATGCAAATAATAGCTGGAAAATATGATTATAATTACTATAATTACATGTTTACCTCATCTATTAAAATTGAAATGTCTCATTTGAAACTATAAACTTTTTCAAATAATGACACAAAGAATAATTTTACAGAATAAGTGGAAAAAAATTGATGGAGGAAGATACCTAAAAAAGAATAAACTACCTTGCCCAAATATTTTTTGCTTTTAACACTTAGATTAAATATGAACTTAGAAAAAAATTACTTAATTGCAAAATTTATATTAAGAAACTGAAGGATATGGATTGGGAGGCTGAGGCAGGATGACTGCTAGTTTAAAGCCAGCCTCAGCAATTTAGTGAGGCCCTAAGCTACTCAGCAAGACTTTGTCTTTAAATAAAATATATTTTTTAAAAGTCTGGGGATGCAGTTTAGTGGTTTAGTGCCCCTGAGTTCAATCCACAGTGCCATAAAAAAATAAAGAATATACAATAATATTTTTAAAGTAATGCATACAATTGTAATTAAAATATTGTCTAAATATATATAAAGAAAAATATAGGAAAAAAATCCATAGATTTACAAGGCAATCATAATCTAACAATTATGATAGAAATGGTACTATAAAACATGTTTCTCAGAAACATAACTAGGCAAACAAAATAGTTATTTGGTTTTAAAAATAGATATAATTTGAATGTTATCATATACACATAGATTACAATAATGGCTTAAAGGTTTTGGGAACATGGTTCAGTAATACTCTTGAGGACTAGATTTAATTAATGAGGAAAATCTAGAGCATTGCTCTTAATGTATTTCATTGGTTTAGAAGTAAATAGAAATTTAGAGTAACTGCAATGTATTAGCAATGTGTATGCTTTCATATACTATAACAAAAAGAACCAAATTGATTGAGTTTGCCTAGTTAAGATTTATACTTTCGAAATTCATGATTAAGTATTTATTATATATTACTTTTCACCAAATATGTTAAGTGCAATAATTTATGCCCTATCAAATGATTTCAAAAACAAACATAGTGCTAAAATATACTATAATCCTGCTATGGAATAGACTCAGCCTTTTAGGCACAATTTAGTATTTTAACAAACAATGCCAAGTTGTGAATAAAGCCCAATGTGAATTGATTTGGAGAGAAAATTTAAGTTTTCTGTTAGCACCAAAAAGTTAAAGAACTGTATGTCCTATTTGAATAATTAGCCTTGAAAGTTAAAGGGAACTTTGTAGGAGATCTAAACCTCTCTAACCAACTGATTATAAGGGAGGTTCAACAATGTGGAGAATTAAAGAAGAATAACCGACTGGGAAATTTATTACACATTGTGAAATTTATAGATGTCATGTTTAAAAGGAGAAAATACTATAATTCTTATCATTTGAATGATTCAAAAGATATCTGTTTCAACAGAAGGATATAAGTATCTACAAAAGGGATTAAACCATGTGTAAAAAAATTAAATTTATCAATAAACTAATCAGAACAAAGCATATTAAAAGGAAAGTAAGCAGTTTCATTCCAATGGGTAATAAACAATCATATTTAATTGGGTCACCAAGTCATAAACAGTTGGAGAAATCATTTATAGTAAGGAGGGTTCTTAATTAAATGTTTAAGTAAAGGCAATGGATGACTATTCAGATGAGTGCTTATATTAGAGTGGCCAAAGCAGGTTCTGGTAAGCAGTGACTTTGTTTCTGTTTCCCTTTCCTTTCTCCCTTCCCTTTGGTTGGGAGTAGCATCCTCCACCAAGCCACCCTTGCCCCTTTACACAGGGCTGAGCATCTGCAGCTAAGGCCCGTGGCAGTGGTGGCTGTGGTGGCAATGACTGCACTAGTGGTGATGGCAATGGATTCAACAGTGATGATGGCAGTGGCAGCAGTGCCAGAGGTGGCAGAGAATTGCAGAGACTACCTTGTTTCCAAGCCTCAGAACAAAATCCAAGTAGAAATGGAAAAGAGGGCAGTTGGGGCATAGGTAGTGACATTTCATTCTCCTGGACTATTTTGACCACATCAGTGGAGGTACTCTCTTCCTTCATTTTTCATTAAGAATTTATTTTCCATCGTGTGTGTGTGTGTGTGTGTGTGTGTGTGTGTGTGTGTGTGTGTGTAAGAGAGAGAGAGAGAGAGAGAGAGAGAGAGAGAAAGAGAGAGAGAAAGAGAAAGTGTTATTGCTGTTCTGATTGATTCATGGACTTAAATACATAAACATATTTGCTTCTTTTACTCACCTTTAGCTTTTTAAAAATGTAATTGCTGTGTTTTTATTTCCTTTGGAGTGTTATGGATTTTTGGTTTATTCATTTTGATATTGTTGTTTACTTTCATTTGCTTGTTTCTTTTCCCACTAACAATCTATTTCTCTTGTTCTCTCTTCTTCTTTTCCTTTACTTTGTTTTCCTTACATTTCCTATTCTTATCTTATAAACATTGCCTGCTACATGTCTTCTGAATACTTTCAGTTCACTTTTTGAAATTGTAAATTTTCTTCTATCTTTCTATCACATTTTCTTTTCTCCTAATAACTCCTGCCCCCAATATGCTGTTGAAAATTTGATATAGATTACATGGTTGACACCAGCAGTTTGCTTTATTGCTAGATCTAGTTCGTGGTAACTATTGTTTTTGCAGTTGGCAATGGCTGACCTCACCTCATTTTTTGTTATAATTACCATTGTAGTTGCCATGTTAGGAATCATACATTTATTTTAATGCTATATGTTGTTTGCATCAATTTTTATTTTTATTGTTTATTTTCCCTTATTCTTTAAGGTGCTACTAAGCTACAGGGACACTACAAGTTCATAAAGTAAAGATTCTGCTGCTGAACAAAACTCAGGCAAAAGATATTCCCCTTGTTTCACACATGAATTAGTGACACTGAGACATTAGCTGTACTTTAATACAAAGACTAGGAGAGACAAAAACCAAAGCTAATTACCATACCCCAAGTAGGAATGATATTTCACTCATGGACAGCCCTTCCAATAACAAAAACAGAATGAACACAAATGCTGTGGATAACACACAGGAAAACAAAAAGTAGGGGGGGAATGGTAACATGACACCTCCTAAACTTCATAATCCACCATCATTAATTCAAAAGAATGGTTATAAAAAAAGATCAATGCATTTCAAAATATCACAGAAAACAACTGAATTAATTTGGAAATCAATAAAGGATGTAAATGAGAAATCCAAAAAGAAGATAGAGAGATTAATGAAGAACCAAACAGAAATCTTAGGAATGAAAAACACAATAAATCAAATAAAATGTTCAGTTGAACATCTCTTTAATAGAAAGATCATGCTGAAGACAGAATCTCAGTGCTGGGAGACAAAGAGGTAAGCTTTGGACATTCAGACCATATTAAAGAAAATAATTTGACCATGATCAGAATATACAAAAACTCAGAGACAACATAATGAGACCAAACTTACAAATCATTAGAACTGAACATGATTGTGAGATGCAAGCTAATGGAATAGATACCTTCTTCAGGGAAATAAAATCAGAAAAATTTTCAAATATTGATAATATGATATATATCCAGATATGAGAGGTATTCAGAACCAAACTAGACAAAATCAAAAAAGAACATCTCCATGACACATTATAATTAAAATACTTGATATGAAGAAAAAGAATTTTAAAACTCTCAAGAGAATTTCAGGTGAAGTTTAGAGGTCTGCCATTAAAAATTACTTCTGATTTCACTCCTGAAAGACAGGAGTGGTGTATTCCAAGTCCTGAAAAAAAAAAGACTGTCAACCAAGATTGCAACCAAGATTGGACATCAATGCAATCATTCAAAATCAAAGAAGAAACAGAAACCTCCCAAGATAAGCAAAAGTGGAAAGAATTCGTGAATACTAAGCTGGCACTATAAAATTTACTTCAAGAAATACTCTACAGAGAAAAATTACAAAACAAAACTTAGAGCTTACATATAAGCAAATCTCAGTTGAATAGAATCTAAGAAAATGAGAAATAGAACTAAATTAAAGATTATAAGTAAACCAAAATGTGAGGAATTAAAAGTCTCTCTTATAGCATTGAGAAAAACGAAGGTTGGAAGAATGGATTACAAAACAGATTGACTGAACTCTATGTTGTTTTCAAGACACTCACCTTACAGGCAAAGACAACCATAGGTTTAAAATAAAAAAAAATGGAAATTAGTGTATCATGTGAATGGAGCCTAAAAGACAGCAGCAGTAGCTACCCTCGTATCTGAAAATGCAGACTTCCAAACAAAATTAATAGGAAGAAACAAAGTAAGTCACTTTATACTGGTAAAAGGCACAATCCAACGAGAAGATATAACAATAATAAACATTTTTGAATCAAATATTGGTGCAACAAATTACATGAAAGAGACACTACCCAAATTTAAGCCTTAGATAGACCCTAGTACAATAATACTGGGTATGTATACACAATTAAATTTTATTCAAGCAAAAAAAAAAAAAAAAAGAAAAGAAAAAATGAAATAATGTTATTTGTGGGAAAATGGAGGAAACTAGGGACCACTTTGTTAAATTAAATAATTGAAACTCAGAAGGTCCAGAGTCATATGTTTTCTATCATATGTGGAAGATAGAGGAGAAAAGGAAAGGTGGAGGGTGGTAAATATCTCATAAAAATCAAAAGGAAATCAGTAGAGGAAAGGTATCAGAGGGTGGTAAGGAGTGGAAAGAGGCTGAAAGTGCTGGGGATCCATACTTACCAAATTCTATTGTTATATTGTGTGCCCACCCAAATATGTAACAGCAAATACAATCAATTCATGCAACTATAATTCACCAATAAAGACAACAAAAAGATAATGATAATTTGTGCTGTTGGGGGTACTTCAATTAGTCTATTAGCTTATTTTATTAGTAACAATTATCACATGCACTTAAAAGAATGTTCCTTTTTTAATCTGCACTTTGTATAAAGAAATTAAAACTCAGGAACTATTCTAGCCTTTATATAGACATTGAGAGAACTAGGATTCTAATCCAGATTTCAAAGCCTGAACTGTTTTCAGGAATACCTGATGTCTCTCTGAAGGAGTTGATGTACATAATATAACATACAATCTGGTTGCTGTATTAAAAAAAATAGAAATTAGCCTTTACGTTTTATAATTGGTGTTAGCCTGATTTAAAAAATGTTGTTATTTACCAAATTCTTCTAGGAAGTAAATACCTTCTAACTGAAAGACTGAAATGAAAGATAATTAATCAGTATTCAATATTAAAAAAATAATGAAAATGTTTATTTTGATTTTTGTGATTGATTTACTAACATTTTTGTATTAAAGACAACTTAAGCATGAGAAAAAACTTTATAAAAATTATCAATTGGCCAACTAAATAATTGATGGGTTAATGGAATGAGTGCTTTGATTATTTTTAATACAAGTTCCTATACTTACCAATGAAATGGAAACTCGTGCACCAAGAAATTTGTAAATGCTTCTTTCTTAATTATTCATAACTGTATTGTTATGAAATATTTTATAGATAAGAAATATCTTTAACAAAAACAATGTGGCAGTTGGTGTGTGTGTTTCTATGTGTATTTCTTTATTTTTCAACACAAACCAAACCTACTCAGCAAAAATAATGCACATGTGAAATCGATGTCTATTTTCTTTGTGTTTTTCCAACAATGTATTTCCTAATAAGTTAAAATGGAGTGGCCTGACATCTTAGTTGCTCCTCTGAGGAAGGAGACCCTTCTAACTTTAAAGGACAATGTATTCAATTGGAATTCTTCTCATTTATTATTTAAATACTCTCTAGAACAATTCAAATATCTGTTTATTGGTTAAAATATCAGGTTAAGAATAGCTGGGGAGTAATTTTTATTTCAGCTTGAATAATTGTGGCAAAACAGTGTGGCAGTAGAAGTTTGAATGATGCATCTAAATTAATGTCCTTTAGAGAACTGCAGGAGGAATTTAAATTACAAAACAGTTCAAAACTTAAACATTGTCAGCTAAGTAGAAGCCTTACTCAGTTCACTAGATCACCTACTGAGAATTCTCTTGTTAAGTATCTCATGCTAATTTTCCAATGGCAAACTTTAGGTTTTAACTCTGCTATTCATTTTTCTATAATTGTATTATTCTATAGACCCATTAAACTAATTAAAGGACAAATAAAGAATACTATATGAGGCAAAAAGAAGGCGATATAAGAATTAGGTATGCATAAAGGTAGAAAAAAATAAAGTTGTCTGTGATAAATATTGTAAATTACAAAAAAAATAAAATATTTGATTGCATATAGTATTTTAGTGGAATAATATAACCGTATTCAAATAAATCATTGCATCTTCTTCCAGCTGTGCTTCCTCTCAAAATCTCTATAATTCCCTACTTTATTCTATCTCCTATAGTGTTTATTGAGGTTTACCAAAATCACTGCAGTCTTAGATTATACTCCACTGTGACTGTGAAATTATTATTAAACTTCTAGAAAAACATAGCATACCAACAACAACCAGGTTTTTTCATCTATATCTTGTATCTTGTATTTTTGCCTTAAAATTTTTTCTTTTTGGTATGTGTGACATTTGTTTATGTACAATATAGCAGTATGATAATCATCACATAGACAGGATACAAACATGAAGTTGACACTGCATCAACCTACCAAGAGAAAATAGATATTGATGAATGGTATGACCATTGTCTTTCTTGAGCATAATCTATAATTTACATGTAAACAAAGCCATTAAACACACACACACACACACACACACACACACACACACACACACACGCCCCAGCCACAGCTATCATGAGAAGAGGTATAATTACGTTCTCTTTGTAATCTTTATGACATTTGTCATGTATCAGCTAATTAACCCGACCAAGGACAGACATTTAGTTTTAGACTTGTCTACTTATCTCAGGTAGAACTTCTCTCTATTAGGTTCATGCTAATGAACACATACTCACATGCTCCATCACAGGGTTATACAACATAGCTATAAGGGAAAGAGACACTAGTCCAAAGGATGATCCATGAAAACCAAGAGAATAGTTTGGAGGGTACAAAAGAAGGATACATAGCAGCTTTCAGATATCCTATAATTTTGGAAGATACAACATCTGGAGCATCAGTCCTAGTAATCATAAAGCTAGAAAGAACAGATAATGTATATAAGGGCTTTAATAATTTTCCTTTTTATAATACATGATGATGCATTAGTCAGGATTAGAAGTATTCAGCTTATTTGCTTTCTACTTTAAGCAATCATGATTATTTGAAATTATAAGCCAAAGCTTAGAGCATTCTTGCTAGGTAATTTAAACTTCTTAGATTATATTTAATGGAAAACAATACAAGCTTTTTCTTGCACTTTTTCTTCATAATCTTATTTTCTTGCATTCTTCTTTAAAGACAACCACTGTCATCAATTTGGATATCTAAGGCCATTTGCAATCTTTACATACGTATGTACATATGTACAATGACATATATATATATATATATATATATATATATATATAATTTATGTTATCAATAATATAAAATATTATATAATGAATGTATTATATGTAATATGTATATAATTTCAACTTTTAGGTAAATTTTTCACAAATCATTTTTTTCTCAAAACATTCTACATGCATTTATTTTGAAAACTCTCCAGAATGAATTTAGATTAAGAACATACATTTTAATTATGAAAAGATATTTCTCTAAATGAATATCCAAAATTTATTGTACCACATATACTAACAATAGCATAAATTCTTCTCAAATTATCAATTAAAAATAACTGGAATAAATATCTCTCTATATTCACCTAATTAAATCTATCAGTATTTCCAGCCTATATTTATAATTGGAAACTATGTATATGGGTTTATGTAAGTAAAAAATAAGAAAACAAGGATGGTATTAAACATATTTACTCTCTCATAGCGATTTTCAAGAGATTATATTTTGAGGGCCTTCTGCCCATATAAATTTTCTACTTTATTTCTCCATAATTTTTGTATTTTTTTCTTTGATATGTATTTTTAGAATTTTGTTATCATAAAGGGTAATCCTTTGCCTGGCATGCAAGAATATTACTCTTAATATTTTTTTTTAATCTTCTCCACTTATTTTAATAATGTTTGCCCTATGGGTATCTATTTTATTTGTTGTCTGCTAAAATTATTTTTTTTAATTTTTTAATCCCTGTCTTTTTTCATCCCAGTACTTTCATTACTGCCTTTAACAAACCTAAGTTTACTTCTGCTACTTTCTAGCCTATTAGTTAACCAATAAACTCATTTTAAGTATTATTTTCAATAAATCAATATAAAATTATAATAACAAAGTTTATTTTATATTCCACTTATTTCATAATTTGAAGGTTTGTGTATATAGTGTCTCCCTTACTCTTCGTTACTGAATATTTCAAAGTGTTTAGTGCAACTTTCCATAAATATGTGAGTTATTAAAAGTTTGCATAATGCTTACGTTTTGCATATTGCACATTTATTCCAAGAGTTTATCTTTTAGACATATAGTCCTATTTTTTTATCTGTTTCATGACAATCTTATCAATGTTCAATTCACAATTCTTTGTGTATGGAAGCTTCTAAAATAAATTTTAGATTCATTTCATTCATTGAATTATTATGTTTTTTTAAAGAGAGAGTGGGGGAGAGAGAGAAAGAGAATTTCTTAATATTTACTTTTTAGTTCTCGGTGGACACAACATCTTTGTTTGTACGTGGTGCTGAGGATCGAACCCAGGCCGCACGCATGCCAGGCGAGCGTGCTACCGCTTGAGCCACATCCCCAGCCCCATTGAATTATTTAAGTCCTTTTATCTTTGGAAAACTTTTTATGACTTCATCTTATTAGTTTTCCATTGATACTTTTTATACTCTATCACCATATTTTTGTAGTTCCTCCAATTTGTGGGATGTGGTTTATATATCCCAAGTCTTTGTTCTAAGTTAATACAAGTTTATAAAAGCTATATCTTTTTTACTGGCTGTCTTATCCTGTGGTACTCCTTTGGTACTCCTATTAATTCTTTGCCATTTAAGTGTTAAGAGATTATCTTTATAGGATTTTGAGGACAGGTTTTATTGATCCAAGTTTATTCTTACCAGTGAGTTGTAAATGGTCAATTTGTACTAATTTGTTCAATGGTCCATTAGTTGAATAACCATTTCTCTCAGGTTATTTCACCTAACAATTGAGTTATAATTGAGTAGTTTTCATTTATTTCTTATGATAAAGTATAAAATAATGTTCAACTTAGCTTGCCATTAATGTTCCTACTGAATAACCCAACCATAGAAAGCAAATGATTAAGTTATATGACAAATTTGGTGAAAAGTGATATAAATAAATATTATTTTCATTATTTTGAAAATATTATATAATAAAAACATAATCATGAAGTTTCTCAAATATTTCAGAAGATATTTTCATTAATGTATTTATAAAATAATACTTTTATGGAAAAATATGTTGTTCCCCTCAATTTCTCCCATTTCTTATTAGTCCTATCAAATTAAAAGACTATAATTTCAGAATTTAGTTTCCAGTGTTGACAAAAAACTTTTAGTTATTAAACTTTCCCTGAAGCTCAAAGGAAATGAATTAATTAAACATGTTATATTAAAAGTATAAGAGTACTTACAATAGTACTTATAATCAATCATTCAAGGATAATATTATGTAAAAATCATTTATTTGTTGGTTTGTCTCATTCTAAGTTTCTTTAACTTTCCATGTATATTTTTCCATAAGCTATTGTTAGTCATCCTGTTTTTCTTTTTTTGTTGTTGTTGTTGTTTGTTTTTTGGTTTTTTAGGTACTGGAGATTGAACTCGTGGGCACTTGACCACTGAGCCACGTCCCCAGCCCTATTTTGTAATTTATTTAGAGACAGGGTCTCATTGAGTTGCTTAGTGCCTGGTTTTTACTGAATCTGGCTTTGAACTCATGATCCTCATGTCTCAGCCTCCAGAGCCTCTGGGATTATAGGCATGCGCCACCACCCCTGGAGTCATTCTGTTTTAAGAACACAGAAATAATTTATCATATATGTGTAAATTTGCTTTTTAACAAAATGGTGTATAATTCAATGAGTAATAACAAATTGTGTGGAAGATAATTTTCAAATACCTAAAAATTATATTTTGGTTACTCTAGTATTTCATTTACACAAAGAAAACACAATTTAACATTTATATATAATTTTTTTTCCTTTTTAGAATTGTTCTAATTAGTTGTACCTCACAGTAGAATGCATTTTTTTTTCACTTTTGTAGTTATAGGTGGAAACAATAACTTTTCTGTCTTTCTTTTTATTTATTTATTCATTTATTTTTATGTAGTTCTGAGAATCAAACCCAGTGCCTGACATGTGCTTGGCAAGCACTCTCCCACTGAGCCACAACTCCAGCCCAGTAGAATGCATTTTGACACTTCATAAATAGAATATAATGTCTCATTCTTCTGGTACATGATGTAGAATTACAGATGTTGTGTAATCATAAATGAAAATAGGGTAATAATGTCCAATTCATTCTACTATCTTTCCTACCCCCACACCCACTCCACTCTCTTCACTCCCCACTGTCTAATCCAAAGTATCTCTAATCTTCCCCAGCCCTTCCACTTTATTGAGAATTAGCATCTGTATATCAGATAAAATATTTGGCTTTTTATTTTATTGAGATTGGCTTATTTTGCTTAGCAAGATATTTTCTAGCTCCATTCATTTAAGAAAAATACCGTAATTTCATTCTTCTTTAAGCCTGGGTAATATTCCAATTATAAAAAACACATTTTCTCTATCTATTCATCTGTTGAAGGGCACCTGGGCTGTTTCCATGGTTTAGCTATTGTGAATTAAGCTGCTATAAACATTGGTGTGGCTATATCACTGTAGTTTGCCAATTTTAAGTCTTTTGGGTATATGCTGAAGATTGGGATAATTGGGTCAAATGGTGGTCCCATTCCAAGTTTTCTGAGGAATCTCCATACTGCTTTCCAAAGTGGTTGCACCAATTTGCACTCCCAACAGCAATGTATATATGTACTTTTTTCTCCACATCCTTGCCAACATTTATTGTTGCTTCAATTCTTGATAATTGCCATTCTGACTGGAGGGAGATGAAATCTTAGCGTACTTTTAATTTCCATTTCTCTAATTGCTAGAGATGTTAAACATTTTTTCTCAAGCAAAGAAGACAAAATATATAGTCTTGCAAATAAAGTTGACCATGCTTCCTCATTATTGCCATGCCCTGAGCTGCTTTGCTTCAGCCATGATATTCTGCTTTGCCTTGGGCCCAGAGGCATAAAGTCAGCCATCTACAAACTGAGACCTCTGAAACCATGAGGCAAATAAACTTTTCTTTCTCTGATTGTTCTTGTCAGGTCTTTTGGTCGCAGTGACAAAAATGCTGACTAAAGAACCCCTCAAGGATGGTTTGGTCCTGTTTTTCCCTCCTCAGACTGATTATTGGAGAAAATGTATATGTTGTAGATGAGGTCAATGGTTAGGCAGGAAAGACTGATGCAGGTAGTAAATAAAAGTTAGTACAAGTTGCCACATGGACATATAGAGATTCCCCAAGGTAATCGTAATAAAAAAATCTATAGAATATGCACAAAAAATAAGGAATTTTTCTAACATTTCACTATGAAAAAAAATCAGATAAACTGGAAAGAAAATAGTAACATAGAAAACAAGAATCAAGAAAAAGGTATATAGAAAACAAATAGCAAAAAGTTGGAA
Organism: Callospermophilus lateralis; assembly: GCF_048772815.1. Taxonomy (NCBI): domain Eukaryota; kingdom Metazoa; phylum Chordata; class Mammalia; order Rodentia; family Sciuridae; genus Callospermophilus; species Callospermophilus lateralis. Next base: position 6,329,898 of record NW_027516477.1, read on the forward strand.
GTTAATCCCTCTTTATCAGTAATTACTTTAAATGTAAATGGACTAATGTTTTATTCAGCTCTATCATTGTTTTAACCAAAATACCTGATAAGGAAAATCTTAGAGGAGGAAAAGTTGATTTAGGGGCTTAGATTTTCAGAGGTCTCAGTCCATTGATGGCTAGCTCAATTCCCCTAGGGTTCAAGGTGAGGCATAACATCTGGGTGGAAGAATGTGGTGGAGGGAAGCAGCTCACATGATGATCAGATAGCAGAAAGACTCCACTTGTCAGATACAAAATATATCCCCCAAAGGAATATTGCCAATGACCCCCTTCCTCCTGACACACTCTACTCACCCTCAGTTACCATTCAGTTAATCCCACCAATGGATTAATTCACTGATGGAGTTAAGGTTCTCATAACCAAATCGTTTCTCCTCTAAACCTTTTTGCATTGTCTCACATATGAGCTTTTGGAGGACACCTCACATCCAAACCAGAACAACTAGGGTTTGCAACCAAAAGACCAAAATTGGCAAAATGTATAAAACCACATAGTATGACTATATTGTGCCTATAAAATAATCACAGAAGGGGAAAAGTTATTCCTTGCAAATAGGAACCAAAATGAAGCAGAGGTGGCAATGTTAACCTTGGACAAAATATAGTTTAAAAATGTAAGAGAGGCAAAGAATGACAAAGAAAAATATTATATTTCAAAAAAAGTTTAATACAGTAGAAGTAAACCATTACAAACATTTATGCCCCAAATGATACAATATCAAAATACATGAAATGAAAACTAATAGAATTGAAAAGAGGGAGTTTTATAAGTAGGCTGAAACTCCCATATTCTTTTTCAATAATGGATAGTACCATCATAGAGAAGCTAAGTACATAAATAAAGGACTTAACACAATAGACCAAATATTTCTAATAGATGTTCAAAGCACTTTTGGATATCTGCTGTAAGTATATACAGTCTTTCTGAATGTGTGTGGGGCATTTTCCATGCTAGACCATAAATTACGTCACATCAGGGTTTGTTTGTTTTTTTAAAAAGATATAATGAAAAGTATCTTTTCTGACAATAATGGGGTGAGTTTAGAAATCAACAACAGAAATAAATCCGGAAAATTCACAATATCTGCAGAAATAAAACAATATACTCTTTCCTTGTTGCTCTAATTTATTCCTTCACAAAAGACCAACTGCCACAAAATAAATGAATATAACCTCAAGATTTTATTTTCTTCATAATAAAATGATGACAAAAAGAGTGAAGCTTAGAACTGAATCACTTGACCCCTTTCTCTTCTTATCCCTGCCAAGTTCAAAATGCTTGTGTCTCTAAATAGCCAGGATTCTCTTAATTCTTCATTTGGGCTCAACACACTCAAGTCTCAGCAAATCTCCTTTAAATCATTTTAGGCTGCCCACTCTGACTACTCTGTTTCCTGTCAAAATGCTGCTTTTCTTGTGCATACAGAGAACACTTGCCCTTCTTGTCCTGTGTCACTTGCTGGGGTTGGTGCTTGCCACCCTTCTCACAGAACATATGACAGGTTTTAGGAACATTCACCATGTTTGCAAGAGCGTTATGGGCACAGAAACAATACACTCTAAAAGAACAAATAGATCAAAGAAGAAATCTTCAGGGAAATCAGAAGGTACTTAGAGATGAATGAGAGAGAAAATACTATGTACCAAAACTAAGGGGACAAAGTAAAAGCAGTGCTAAAAGAAAATTTCATAGCTATAAAAACTTAGCATAATAAACAAGAAAGATATCAAATCAGTGGCCTGACTTTATGACTTAAGGACTAGAAAAATAAGAACAAACTAAAGCTAATTGTAGCTCAAAGAAGAAAATAATGAAGATTAGATCAGAGAAAAATGAAATACAAAATAAAACCAGAGAAAAGCAGTGAAATCAAAAGTTAATTCTTTGAAAATATCAACAAAACTGATTAATATTTAGCTAGATGCACTAAGTAAAAAAGAGAAGACTCGATTACCAAAATCATAACTGAAAGTGGGGACAATACTACAGATTTCACAAAAATCAAACAGGAAAATAGAATGATACACTTAATCAACACAATAATTACACTTGTATACATTACTGTTTAACAAACTGAAAAAATAAAATAATTTCATTTATAATAGCATTGAAAAGAATAGAATACTTCAGAAAGGAAGTGAAAGACTTGGACAATATAAAAAGTCAAATATTAATTAAAGAAAACACACATGAAAGGAAACATATCCCACATTCATGAATTGGAAAACACCATTGTTAAAGTGTCCATATCACCCAAAGTTATCTACAAATTCAATGCTACCACTATCAAAATACCAATGATAATTTGTTTTGTATAAATAGTAAGACCAATCTTAAAATTCATATGGAATTTTGAGGGACCATAAATAGCTAAAAAAAAAAATCTTGAAAAAGAATAAAGATGGAGGACTCAGTACTTCCTCATTTTAAAACTTACTGTAAAACTATAATAATAACAACATGGTGCCAGTATAATGATAGATATATATACCAATAGAATAGAATAAAGAGTGCCGGTATGGTTTGAATATCTATCCCCTACAAAATTCATACTGTGCTGGGTGCAGTGGCAAACTCCTGTAATTCTAGTGGCTATGGAGGCTAAGGAAGGAACATTGCAAGGTCAAAGCCAGCCTCAGCAAAAGCAAGATGTTAAGCAACTCAGTGAGACCCTGTCTCTAAACAAAATAGGGCTGGAGATATGGCTCAGTGATTGAGTGCCCCTGAGTTCAATTCCTGGTACCCCACAAAAAAATCATATTGAAACAATCTACATTATTGTGACATTAAGAAGTAAGGCCTTTTGAAAATGATCAAGCCACAAAGTCTCTTGTCTACATGATTGCATTAGTGTCCTAAAAAAAGACACTTCATACAAAGTTTTCTCTCTTGCCCTTCCACCTCCCACCATGTGAGAATGTGGAAACAAGGTGCTATATTGGAAGGAGGAAGACTGTACCCTTAAAAGACACCAGATTTACCAGTGACTCAATATTGGGCTTCTAGACTCCAAACTGTGAGAGATAAAATTTTCCTGTTTACAAATTATCCAATTTCAGGTATTTTGTTATGGTAACACAAACAGACTAAGACAAACCATAAGTAAGTTCTCATACATATTTTATAAAGTGATTTTTGACAAAGATATTAAGACTATTCAATTAGGAAAAGACTGCACTTTCAACAAATGGTGCTGAGAAAATGAAATATCTCCATGAAAAATAATGAAGTTAGATACTGAACTAAAACCATATATAAAAATTTAGTCAAATGGATCAAAAATGTAAATGGAAGACCTAAAATAATAGCAGTCTTAGAAGAAAACACAGAGCAAATGCTTTATGGCATTTGATATCAGAAAAAAATTTTAAACTGTGCATAAAAGACACTATCAACCAAGTAAAAAAACAATCCATAAAATGGGAAAAAAATGTAAACTATATATTTGCTAAATATTTCAGGTAAACTGTATTAAGAACTCCTAAAATTCATCAACAAAAATAACCACACAATTAAAAATTGAGCAAAGGACTTGAATAAATATATTTCCCAAGAAGATATGACAAATAAGCACATGAAAAAAATGTTTAATGCCTATAAATATTAAGGAAAAGCAAATGGGATTGCAATGAGATAACAACCTCACATCAATTAGCATAACTAGTATCAGAAAACAGAAAAGAACCTGTGCTGGTATGGAGAAAAAGAACCCTTGTGCACTGTGGTGGAAATGTAAAATGGCACAGCCAGTTTGGAAAACAATATGGTAGTTCCTCAAAAAATTCACGATATAACGAAGATGTGATCCAGGATTCCCACTTTCAGGTGTGTACAGATGTTCCTTGACTTACAATAGAGTCCTGTCCTGGTAAATCCATCTGAAGTTGAAGATATTATAAATCAAAAGTGCATTTAATACACCTAATTTATCAAACATCAGAGCTTAGAAACAGTACATTATAGAATATCCATTGTTTATCATTGTGTTTATATGACTGACTGGGAGAGGATAATCATTGCTGCTGTCCTGCATTGTGAAAGAATTTTGCAGTAAATATTATTATCCCAGGGAAGGTTTGAAATTCAAAAATTGATGTATGGTTTCTACTGAATATATATTACTTTGGCACCAATAAGTTAAAAACTCATGAGTTCACCAACACTAAGTCAGGATTGTCTGTACTCAAAAGACTTGAAGTCAGGTTTTCAAAGAGATATTTATATTCATGTCATCATTAATCACAAAAATTGAAAATTGGGAACCCCTTAAATTTTCATGAACAGATGAAGGGGCAAGCAAAGTATGATATATCTAATGGAATCTTAAAAAGGAAGGTAATTCCTACAGCGTGTATTGAATAGGTTGTGCTAAGTGAAATAAGCCAGTAAAACAATGGCAAATATTGTATAATTTCATTTATATGATAAGATATAAATTAATTTAAATATAAATATAATTAAATTTTAGAAAAGTAAAATTTTTAGAGACAAGGAAGGAGAATGGTGATTGTTAGGGTCTGGGAGAAATAGGGGAGTAGGAACTTAATTGTTTCAGAGTTTCAGTACAGATTCAGTTTTATAAGATGAGAGAATTTAAAAATGGATAATTGCAAAGGTTGCACATAGTATAAATGAATTTAATACAAGTGAACTATACACTTTAAAATAGTTAAGATGGTAAATTTTGGTATATGTATTTCACTGGAAAAAAATGTGAAAAAAAGTTACATGAAAGCATCATTGGGGTCAATGTAGACAAATTCATGGATTATGCATAGCTCCAAACATGTCAAATTATATATACTAAACATCATTTTTTACACCTTTTTTTTGGCTATAATTGATATAATTTGGGAGGTAAAAATCTGCAAGTATCTACAATCTGATGAATGTGTATGTATTACATACACCCATGATATCATCACCATAATTAAGCTAGTAAACATAACTACCATCTCCAATGTTTTCTTGTGTCTTTTTGTGAGTACAGTGTGTGCTCGTGTGTATGACTTTTTGTGTGTGCATGTCTGTGATTATAGTATTTAACATGAGAGGAAGTCATTATTCAATGAGGAAAAGTTTCACTTGTGCAAGATAAATAAGTCGAAATATCTTGTACCACATAGAGCCCAGAAGTAACAATGTGCAATTAAACATTTTTATGAAAATTGAAGCAGTGTTGCTTTATATAGCTCCTAGTGATTTTAAATGGGCATTAACAGTTGACATTCTGCTATAGAATAAAACAAAGTGCACTGGGAATATCACACTAATGAATCTCCAAAAAAAGAAAACATTAGACTGATTTTTTCCTTGTTAATCTGTCATTCCCCAAGGAGTATGCTTAATCTTTGTTTTGCCCTTGTGAGCTATTATAATTACTTATTTATACATTCTTTTATTCATTTTTTTCTTTTATTTACTTCATATTCAAAAAAACTTATCGTGCTTATTGCAGTATTCTTTGTAATAAACTTAAAAATAATTGTTCAGTACTCAGTCCATAAAAGAACAGTAGCCCTTGTGAGAAATGCAATAATTAACATTCCTTTATAGAACTTACTACATGGACTATATAAGACACATATATGAAGACAATGCAAGAATTTTTAAGAATATGACTATATTGAAAATGCTTTGAAAATTGAGAACTGAGAAATATAAATCTTATTAGAGATATAAGATTTTTAGAGGCAATAGCTTTAGAGCAAAGCCAACAAGAATGGAAAAACCTGCTGAAGCTTTGTGTATTAAAATAACACTGTTCTAAATAGATGCTTACTTATAATAACAAAGTACCGGCCATTTTGAATTGTGCAGACAACAAGAAATCTCCATTTCTAAACCTTTTTTGGTGGAAGAATCTTTAAGTAACTTGGAAAAATCGATACCTTTCGAAACTATAGTCAGACCAGCAATTCTAAGGTATCATTTGGGATTAATTGATTTTTCCTCCTAACTTGGAATATTATCTGGGATTCATCACAGTAAAATCATTTCATTAAACTACTAAAGGAAAGATTGAGTTAAAAATTGAGTAAAAAGTCTGAACTTTTGAAAAAGTGCTTTAATTCCTTTTCAGTTGTTTTATATATATAACCTATCAAGTACAGTACTAAAGAGGACTATTTTAACAAGAGATAATTGTGCAATTATTTTATTATTATTCCACAAATTAACAGCATGGAAGAAAATAATATTTAGAAATCGGTTGCTATCTTAGATGATCATCCACCCTGATCTTATTTGCACTTTCAATTTGTTTAGTAAATATTTCTAGTTCTTTATACTGCTATATAAAACTATATTTTTTAGGGACCTCATGGCTTAATTCCTCCATACTCATTATTAAAATAAATAATGCAACTACAAAGGATGATGTTATAGAAGTTATCTAGTTAGTATAAATTAACATCTCAAAAGTAAGACTTAAGGAAAGGTTTTCTCAAAAATAGTAGAGGCCTATCTTCCTCATTGGGCAATTTATATTATAAAAAATGTTTTAAGGACTTTATATAATTGTAGAAATAAATTTAGAAATAGTGTCTTAATAAGTTTTAATTATACTTTTTATCCATTCATTCATTTGAAAAATACCTATGAATTAGAGGCCAGAGGCCATTTTAGATCATGTATATTATTTGGAAATAGCCAATTTGAGAATACTAAATTTTCAAAAGGAAAATTGGCTCATCTGTTCATTCATGATTGAATGATGCTAATGCATATGAATTTATGCTGGTAGGAAATAAAATATTTTTAACATAAGTTGATTATCAATCATAATGTTTTGAATTAAATTGAAACACTATTTTCAATAGTTTCTTTGAAAATCAGTAACAACATTATGTTTTTATTCAATAAATTTATATTAAAGTTTCAGAATCACAACTTTGAGCATTAACAAATTGAGTTTGGCACACCAAATATAACCAAGAGAAATACAGCAAAAATAGTTAGAGACTTAACTGTTTCTGGAATGGCTACAGTTTTCTCAAGAAGGTCTAATAACCTTTTCAATCAAATTCCTATTGTCAGTTTCTTTTTCCTTTTTTCAAAGAAAAGAGTCCATCCCCAAATAAACAACTCTTACAGAAACCAGAATGCCATCTACTGGTAGCCTCCAAAATTTTGTAAACTTTTAAACCAAAAATAATTTATGTTAAAACAATTTAAAATCTAAAGACTGTATTTGTAATAAAGATTTATGGATTTTGAGGTTAATACCTACGTTAGCATGTGTGCAATCTTAAAAGTTCAGTTATTTTCTACATTTACACTACATTTTATTACTATCATAGGAAACCATTTTCAATTGGTAATATTAATAATATAAATATCAAATGGCCAATATTATCCCAATGTCCATCCTAATTTGAAGAGGTAAAACTCCCTTAAAAATATATTTCAGGGTTGAAAAATATTTGTGAATGGTTCTATATCTCATTTGGTTTCCAATTTACTCCTTAACTTACATTTACATCCAAAAATATTGTTGGAAATAATACAAGCATAGATATGAAAAAAATTAATAAAAACTCATTTTTTGCTGAGAAGAAGCAGAAAAATCACAATAAAATTCTCCATATCCAATTATAGAATTGATTGATTTAGTCAGACTTTGTGAGAAATAATTTTAAAAAGTATTGTTAACAATTAATTATTAATTTTAAACAATTGGACTTAGATATCTAATATAAACATTTATGCTTCATAAGGATCATTGACCTGATTGAATACTAAAAGAAAATAATGAAGGGAAAATACTCAACTTTAGATTTTAAAGTACTCGAGAAGTTTTTTTTCAAAAATAATTCATGCATCATTTAAAGTTTTACCACAAGCATATCTTTATCCATTTATTATTCTTTTCATGCATAATTTCATACATTTGTAAGATTTAATTCTCTAGTCTTACCAATAGTAGAATTCACAGAAAGATTATGAAAGCCTTGAAATGATTTTCTATCATTTGTCTCATAAAATACCTGATCCCCTAAATTTTTCAGAGAACTCAACTCCTTAGTCACCAGTGGAACACTTTTTATAGAGGAAGGCTAAAGGTAGCCATGCTATCTTACAAATGTGCATAATTCATGCATACAAATACATTCCAGGAGATCTTGAAATCTTGTCATGCCTTTTTCAGTTAAAGCAGGTGAAGAGTACTTAAAAAGTAAGTCTTATCAGTCCAGAAAGGCAATTTTAAAAGGCCATTATAAACGAAGTTCTCAGAACTCTGGCTCCAGCAATGATATAAAGGTTAAAAATTGCCTAGGCAGCCCAACCACATGATCATCTTATTTTAAATGCAGATTGTCAGCAACTTTGAACCAAGTATGTTCATGATAAAGTTGAGAGACATGAAAAGATATAGGAAGAACAAAGAATTTACTTTCACTGAAATTTAAGAGAGCAAAAAATAAACTTGTTTTAAAACTGTGGTCATTCTTGTACAAGACAAAGAAATCAGTATTCACTTATTTTCATTTCTTAATATATATTAATATTTTGTGCAATGCTCATCATTTAAATGTAATTCACAGAAACAACATTGTGAAGTGACATACTCAAATTTTGAATTATCAATACACACTATTCCTTATAAAGTTGTATAAGTTGCTTTCAAAAAAGAAAAAATAATGCTGAACACCATGTCATAAAGAAGATAGAAATTAGCTTATACAATACACAGATATATGTATGATCTCTTATTGCTTAAATGAAAAAAATATAAAGCAATTGAACTGTCTTGCTAATGTTACAGAAAGTGCATTAGTTTAAACCATAGAATAATTTTTTAAAGTGAATTAAAATATTTTATATCATCTGCTCCTCTTTCCATCCAGAAAAAAATTTTCAGGTAGCCAACTGTTTTGAAATAAATTTCCCTGCAGTTGCTATAGTGATGATAATAAAGTTCTTGCTTCTATTTGTGTGATAGAGGTTCTGAGCAGAACAATTGAAAAGGTAAGCTAATCAAAATGAAGACACTGTTAGTTCTCATCTTCAAGGCAGCCTTCTTGAATTTAGTTCACAATTACAGGACTCAACCATTGTTGATGATTTAATTGTATGTATATTATCATAATCTCTTTCAATGTAGCCCTAAAAATTATACAGCAGACATGAGCTCTCTTTTTTTTCCTTACTATTATTATAGGCTAAAGTCATTGAACAAAAGATATTTAAGTTAATTCTGGACTTTTTGTGAGAAAATCAATGATTGAATGAAAGGATCCTGCTCCATTAGCTATTTTTGTCCATTACAAAGATTTATTTTTTGACAATACAATGATTGTATGCTATTTTGCTTCAACAGTACATGTTGTTCAAGTCTCATTTCATCTCCATGTTGTTGCAAACTAAAGAGCTCAAAAGCAGACAGTTACTTGTCAAACTGGAGGAATCATCAAAGATATGTCATAGATAAAGAAATGCTACTTAGATGCACGTTCTGCTGCATTCACATAAAATCAGAGTACTTACCTTAAAACATTTAACATTTTTTAAATAGCTTTAAAAATTGTTGATTTAGAGGGAAAATATTTAAAATTATTTCCACAGGTATAGATAGTATTCTATGTCATTTTGAAAAACAAACAGACATGTTTGTATTGACTTTCAAGATCAAAATGGTTACTTAAAAATAATCAAAGTTCAGGGACATGTTTTACCAAAATATGTATCATGCTTCCAATTTATATTATATTTTATTCCATAATTATATTATACAGATGTGTAGCACTTGTGTGCTAACAGACCTGTGGGCATTTTATATTATGAGCCCACATAATCATTTTTTAAAAAATTTTCTTCTAAGAGTAACTTTTTTGCTTATACATGAGTTATATTCTAAATAGTATCTATTAGCTTTCTCTTGCTATGTAACAGATAAGCACAAATTGAGTAATCTAAAACAACAGTCATTTACTAAGGTTTAGACTCAGTATGACAATCTCAGGATTTCTAGTCCTGGTCAGAATTTACTGATTCTCAGGCTGAAAACAAAGTGTCAGCCAAGCAGGGTTGTCATCTACAGGATCTGGAGAATATGCAACTTCAAGTTCATTCAGGTTATTTGCAGAATCCTATTCCTTGAGGTTGCAATATTGAAGTACTGGTTTCTTCACTGGCTGTTAAGTGAGGAGCTGCTTAACTCTGAATGGCTTCCTGACTTCCTTGTCTCATGGTCACCTCAACTTTCAAAGTCCAAAGCTGGCTATAGAGAAATTCTCCTGTGAAATTCCTTGCATACTCTCAGTGTCTAAAATCAGCAGCTCTGCTGATTAAGTCAGACTCGTGCCACATAACAGGCTTTCCTTATAGTCAACTGGAGGCATATAATTAAACAAATCATAGGAGAGACATTCATCACATTCACAGATCTAAGGATCATACAGGGTGTGTAGATCAGAGGGTGCAACTTAGAATTCTTCCAATATTGCTATGTGATACAAATGTATTTTCCCAGTAGGTAGAATTTTTTTTTCTCATGTAGACTCAAGACAGATCACACATCATTAAGTGCTATGAAACTGGTTTTAAAAATCAGTTCATATTTTTTTCTAAGCTAAAAGATGAGTGCTATGATGTAGGGGAATTACTAGTATTTATAGAATATTTATATGAAGAATAATAGATAACCAGAATCCTCTTTTCCTCTTCAAAGTTGCCACTCAAGAATATCATAATGATAACCCAGAATCACATATCACTACATGGTAGTTTCATTAGTTTGTAGAAGTTCTGTCATTAAGAATTCTGACTTGCCTTAGTTTTCCTATTATTTTTGCTTTACTGGTGGACATTTGAATTGACTTTTAAAAGTGGGCATATGAAAATAAGAGAGCTGAGTATGATAGTTATTTTTTCCATTGCTAAGTTCAGAAATAGTGTTATATGTGTTTTTGCATCAGCTTTGGAGTTATATAGTATGAATATGATTTTGTGCTCTACTACTTATTCAACTTGTGATTGAACAAGATTTATTATTTATTGACTCTTAGTATCTTCAGTTCTGTTATCTGTAAAATGGGAATAATAATACTAATAAAATTTTAGTAATCAATTCTAACAATAATACAATTGACAAACAATTGTCATAAAGATCATTAGGATGATGTCTTCAGTACAATTCCTTTATGTGTTCACTGTAATTAGAGTTGTATTATTGCTATTGTTATTGTCATTGCTATTCTTACTGCCACATATTTTTGTGAGATTTATAAGGATAAAGATAATCATTGATATTAATTGAATTCCTGCTATGAACTGCACTTGGTACAATACATAGAGTGTTTTAATTAAACTTCACAACACTTTATGACATAGATATTATTTACATTGTGTCATTAAGGAAACTAGGTAAGGCATTATAAGGCATGTTCAGTCTCCAAAATCAGAATATTGAAGATCCCAAAATGTCTATGTCTTGAGTCAGTCCTCTCCTATACACTTCTCTATACACTTATACTTATTATACACTTCTCTTGAAGCCACAAGATTCCATTCATTTCAATTGCCTATACTTAATTCATAAATATATGGCTGCACACCCATCCTTTTCCTACTATACAATTCTGGTAAGGGCCAGCTGTGCATATTCTTTTACATTCTCTCTCAATAGACTAGAACTAAGTATTATCTATCTGTCTATCTATCTACCTATCTATCATCTATGAAAGTTCACATGAGGGCCTTATTAATATCAGAGCACATTGCAAACCAGAAGTTTAAAAACAGGTATTTTCCAAAATAGTATACATTCATAGGCCAGAGATGTGAAACCAAAACCTGATCAATGATATTCAGGTCACGGGTAAACATATGGTCTGCCACACTAACTCAATTAACCATCCATCAATGTAATTGCATAATTCATCAGAAGAGGGATTCTCCTATCATAGGGGGTGAGCATCCCCTATTAAACGTAAGAGCAAAAGCATCCATTTGCCATATTTTATTTGGCTAGATCTTTTTAAATAATTAAAAAATACATTTGACATCGTATTTTATATATTTTGTTCTCTGGAAGAAATTTTCACAAACTGATTTTTGGATTGCTGATTAAGAAATGACTCTTCTTATAAAAAAATTGGTGTCAATGAAAATCACAATTTACAAGACAAGTATAGCATTTTAATCAATTCTAATCATGTTAATGTTGAGATCAAAAAGAAGAAGGTATATCATTTACACATTATGTAAATTATGTACAAAATTAACAATGGTCCAAACTTCTAAAAATGGACAATGCTAACCTGATTTATGTTATGTTTGCAGAAACTGAACTCTTTTGGAATATTACACATAACAAAATAGTGAAACAATCTATTAAGTAACTTTTTAAAATTGTGTGTGAAAATTAACCTAGATTTGAGCATAACACTGAAAGACCTTAAAATTAACCTAGATTTGAGCATAAAGACCTTAAAATCATTAGCAAATAAACACATTACTAGGTTTATACTTTATAACCAAGATATACTTACCGGATCAGGAAACACAGATTCCTGACAGGCTTTTCCTTCTTCTCAACTTCACATCCTCAGGAATTGTTTTATGTCAGTATGTTTTTTTGTTATTACCTTATTGTTTTATATCAAATACATGTGTGTGTGTGTGTGTGTGTGTGTGTGTGTGTGTGTGTAGGGGTGTGGACTGGCATTTTTCAAAATAACTGGCTCATAATATTTAAACATGCCGAGGTTATAATAGTGAAGGCTGACTACCTATTCTAAAGAGATCAAGATGAAAAGATATGATTACTAAAAACAACATGTGAATTGGGTTCCTCTTCTATAGAAATTTAGCTAATTGGCAAAAATTAATCTTGTCTCTATATTGATATAATAAATCAATGCTTATTTCTCATCGTCAGTTATTATATTGTGATAATAAGGGAAAAATTCTTTTTAGGAATTCCCCCACTTAAATATTTGAAGTTAACAAAATGCCATGTCAATAACTTGCTCTTAATTGGTTCAGAAGAAAAAATTAATTTTACTCATCTTACAAAAATATATGTAGTCTCAAGGCAGCCACTTGTATTGATGATGGCATGAATTTATGGAATCAGTAAACTGTGTAAAATGGATTTAGGATTATGTTTTGATGAGAATACGAAAAATGTTTATTTGCTACTACCATTCTCTATTGTTGCAAGGGCTGAATAATGTGTGTTAACTCTTTCATAGTTCCAAGTTGCATATGCAAACTATTGAGTGGATTCTTTCTCATTCCACACCATAGAATCAAACAAAGAACTATGAAGAAAGATGTTTGAAGGTGTGTCACATAAACTTGAGGAAAATTGGCATTGACTATCTGTTACATAAAGCTGTGCTGAACTAGTTCCATAGAGTGGCTGGAGGGAGATAGGTAAAACCTGTTCTATCAGAAATGGCATAAGAGGGGATCAATGCAGTTCAACAATGCCATCATTTGAATTTCTCCTGTCATTCATTGTATCTATTATTCAGAGCCTCAGTTTTTGTAAGTAAGAAGAGGTAGAGTCTATTCCATCACAGGGTAAGTTCAGATGATGGCTGTGTCAGATAGCTTTTTGTCACTGTAAGCAAATACCTGAAAAGAACAACTTAGAGTGGGGGAAAGTTTATTTTGGGCTCCTGGTTCTAAAGGTCTCAGTCCATAGCCACTCTTGGCCCAAGGTGCGGTGGACCATCATGGTAAAAGGGCAGGGCAAAGGAAGCTGTTCAACTTATCATATTGGGTAGCATAGAGAGATAGAGCAAGGTACCAGGGTCAAAATATGAACTTCCAAGACATGCCTCCATTGACTTAACTCCCTTCAGCTATGCCCCACCTACCTACAGTTACCACTCAGCAATCCATTTAAATTATCAATCAGTCAAATGGATTAATCCACGGCTTAGGTCATGGCTCTCTTAATCTCATCATTTCAACTCCAGCATGAATACAGGAACTTTGGAGAGATACCACATATACGTCATACCCAAGCCATAACAATGGACAAATACAATTCTATAAGCAGACAATGTGGATGGATTAGTGGAAAAGCTTCAGTTGTCAGAGACATTGTAGAAATTTTGAAAATAGTCATTATTGGAGAAGGTATTGTTCTTGTTCTAAAGCTGAGCCCACATTTCAGTTCTGCTATAGGGCTTGTCACTTACTGTCCTTAACCAACAGAGATACCACTAGAATCATTAGGTTGGTTTGATCATACAGCCCAGGTGGCAGGGAAGACTTCTGCACTTCAACCTGAGCCCTGCTTAAGAATTGCAGTCTTCTAATAAATGAACTAGATCAGGAGTTCCAAGTGAAGTATAAATTTCCTTCAAAATAAAAATAGCTCCCACCAGACCCTGCTTCTCCATGGCAGTTGTGAATCACAGAAGAGAGAAAAGGGGAAGTCTCGGGATGCCACATACCTTTAAACTCCTAAATGGTTCACTTGCTTTTTTCTTGAGATTTAATTTTTTCTCTCTTCTTGTACAAATACCGTATCTTAGGACACAGAGCATATTTCCCAGTCCTTGTGCACCTGACCCAATTGAAATAATTTTATCATTATCGTGAACCAGAATGACAGCATGACATCTGCAGAATGTCAAGATAATTCTGTTTATGAGGGCCTTTTCAGAACTGGTCACTACATTAGTGGATGAAATAAAAGACAGATAAGGCCAACAGGTTCTGAGGTGATGCATACATGGTATGCAAGATAAGCCAGGCACAAATAAGAGAACCTGGAGAATACAGCATGTGGGTTTTCTATTGCTGCCATAAAAAATTACAAGAAAATATAGTGACTTAAAACAACTTCCATTTATTACTTTATTATTGCTATAGGTTAGAAGACTAGAGACACTGTGATTTAGCTAGTTCCTCTGTTCTTGCTCTTATAAGTCAAAATTCAAAGTTTTCTTTCTGGAGCTTCTGAAGAAGAATCTGCTTCTCAGTATATGCAAGTTGTTGTCAAATTTAATTCTCTGCAGTTAGAGGACAGTGGTCAATGTTTTCTTGATGGCTGTCAGCTAAGGGATGTCTTTATCCCCTGAAATATCTACCTTGAACCTGTGCACATACTCTGTATATCTCAAATCAACAAAACTGCACCCCAAACTTCTCATATTTGGAATCTCTTACCCCCTTTCCTTCTGAATATGTTTTCCTTTATCTTCCTGCATATCTCTCTGTCTCCATCTGGAAAAAAGTTCTTAGCTTAAGTATTCATATAATTAGATTGGTCCCAAACACATAATCCAGGATAATCTCCCTGCTTTAAGGTTAGTAACCTTAACTACATATGCCAAGTAATTTTTCCATGAAACCTAACATACACACGGTTTCCATGTATAAACACATGGTTGTATTAATGGGAGGAATTATTCTGCCTACTGTGCAGAGCCTTGGAAAGAAACCACTGAATGAAAGCAGAAGTAGAACAAAACGAGAAGTATGTATATAAATGAGCATTCTTTTATTACTGGCTTTCCTGTGCTTGTGGGAGCATGGATGTGAAAGTAGTAAAGTTTAAAATTTTCCAGAATAGACAAAATGACATTTAAAATTTGTTTTTAAAACTAAAGTCATTCTTTCCATCCCAACTTTATAAATTCATTTCTTTTTCCTTTGGTTTTCTGTCCTCTTTAGATACAAAAATCTACCAATTTCAAGTTAAACACTTTATAGTCAATCATTACAACATCATACATCCATACACATAATAATCCAACAAATCGCCAGGCATGGTGGCACATACCTGTAATCCCAGCAGCTCAGGAGGCTGAGGCAGGAGGATCACAAGTTCAAAAGTCAGCCTCAGCTTGTGGTCATTTATTTGTTGACTTTTTCTTCTTTTAAGGAATGAACTCCATGCAATGAATTTTCCCTTTGGTATTGCTTTCATAGTGTCCCAGAGATTTCTATATGTTGTGTTTGTGTTCTCATTTACCTTTAAGAATGTTTTAATCTCATCCTTGATGTCTTCTGTAACCCATCATTCATTCAGTAGCATATTGTTCCCTCTAAAATCTGGAAAAAGACAGGGATGCCCTCCTTCACTACTTCTATTCAACATAGTTCTTGAAACACTGGCCAGAGTGATTAGAGAGATGAAAGAAATTAAAGGTATAAGTATCGGACAAAAAGAATTAAAACTATCACTATTTGCTGACACTGTGATTCTACACCTAGAAGACCCTGAGAAGGAAATGAGGAAAACTACCCCATTCACAAACAAACAAACAAACAAAAACAAGATACTTGGGAATTAACTTAACAAATGAGGTGAAAGATCTATATAATGTAAACTACAGAACCCTAAAGAGAAAAGTTAAAGAAGACCTTAGAAGAAGAAAAGATCTACCTTGCTCATGGATAGGCAGAATTAATATTATTAAAATGACCATACTATCAAAAGCACTATACATGTTTAATGCAATTCCGATCAAAATCCCAATGGCATTCCTCATAGAAATAGAAAAAGCAATCATGAAATTTATCTGAAAAAATAAGAGACCCAGACTAGCTAAAGCAATTCTAAGCACGAAGAGTAAAGCAGGTGGTATTGCTATACAGACCTTAAACTATAGTACAGAGTGATAGTAACAAAAACAGCATGGTATTGGCACCAAAACAGGCCAGTAGACCAATGGTACAGAATACAGGACACAGCACTAGCCCACAAAATTACAATTATTTTATCTTAGACAAAGGTGCCAAAAACATGCACTGGAGAAAAGATAGCCTCTTCAACAAATGGTGCTGGAAAAACTGGAAATCCATATGCAACAAAATGAAATTAAACCCCTGTCTCTCACCTGCACAAACTCAACTCAAAATGGATCAAGAACCTAGGAATTAAACCAGAGACCCTGTGTCTAATAGTAGAAAAAGTAGGCCCTAATCTTCATCATGTGGGATTAAACCCTAACTTCTTATGTTGAATAGCACAAGAATTAAAACCAATAATCAATAAATAGGATGGAATCAAATTAAAAAGTTTCTTCTGAGCAAAAGAAACAATCTGTGAGGTGAACAGAGAGCCTACTTCCTGGGAGCAAATTTTTACCCCTCACACATCAGAGAGAGCACTAATATCTAGGGTATATAAAAACTCAAAAAGCTAAACAAAAAAAAACAAATAACCCAATCAACAAATGGGTCAAGGACCTGAACAGACACCTCTCAGAAGAGGATATAAAATCAATCAACAAATATATGAAAAAATGCTCATCATCTCTAGCAATCAGAGAAATGCAAATCAAAACTACTCTAAGATTTCGTCTCACTCCAGTCAGAATGGCAACTCTTATGAAGACAAACAACAACAAGTGTTGGCAAGGATGTGGGAAAAAAGGTACACTCATACACTGCTGGTGGGACTGCAAATTGATGCAGCCAATTTGGAAAGCAGTATGGAGATTCCTTGGAAATATTGGGATGAAACCACCATTTGATCAAGCTATCCCTCTCCTCGGACAATACCCAAAGGACTTAACAACAGCATACTACAGGGACACAGCCACATTAATGTTTATAGCAGCACAATTCACAATAGCTAAATTGTGGAGCCAAACTAGATATCCTTCAGTGGATGAATGGATAAAAAAAAGTAGCATATATACACAATGAAATTTTACTCAGCAGTAAAAAAGAACAAAATCATGACACTTGCAGTTAAGTGGATGGCATTGGAGAAGATAATGCTAACTGAAGTTAGCCAACCCCCCCCAAAACAAATGCCGAATGTTTTCTCTGATATAAGGAGGTTGCCTCATAGTGGGGCAGGGAGGGATAACAAGGGAGGATTAGATTAATTCTAGATAGGGAAGAGGGGTGGGAGGGAAAGGGAGAGAGCAGGGGATTAGCAAGGATGGTGGAATGTGATGGACATCATTATACAAGGTACATGTATGAAGACTTGAATTGGGTATCAAAATACTTTATATACAGAGATATGAAAAATTGTGGTATATATGTATATTAATAATTGTAATGCAAAAAAAAGTACATGTATAAAGGCATTAAAAAAAGCCATCCTCAGCAAAATCAAGGCACTAAGCAACTGAGTGACATCCTGTCTCTAAGTAAAATACAAAAATAGGGCTGGGGATGTGATTCAGGGGTTGTGTGCTGCTGAATTCATTCCCCAGTACCCAAAATAAATAAATGAGTGAATAAATAAATAAATAATCCAACAAATCCTATGACTTATTTTTGCAATATGCCTCTTTAATCATTTCTAAAATAATAAGTAAACAAATAAATGGATTTGTTTCAGTTATCTGTTTGCTCTATAAAATATTAACCCCAAACTCAATATTGTAAAACAGTAAGCATGTATTTGCCACATCATATAATTAAGGGTGTGCTTGGTTGAAATGGCATATTTCTGTTCCCCTGGCATCTCTTAGGGTGAAATGCACTGGTGGCCTCTTTAGTTGCTCAGCACTTTAGCTTGGGTGAGTGAAACAGTTAAAACTTGAGAGGACATCTTTTTACCTCCTTGTTATCTTGGTCTTTCTACCTGGACTTTCTTGCAGCTTCAGGGTACAGAGAAGGAGCATTCTACAAAGACCAACTTCAAAAGGATGGGCTTATCAAAATACCATTTATATTATACTTGTTTTTGCCCCTTTAGCTAAAGGTCAAGCCCATAGTCACATGTCAAGCTCAGAGTCAATGGAAGAGAGGAATATATAAATGCATGACCAGGAGACATACTTCATTGTAGAAGAGGGTGCACCAAAGTAAAATTATCCCTATAGCCCCAAATGGCTTATTTCCCTTCCACATACAAACTACACACTTCTGCTATCTTCCAAAAATGCAAAATTTCATCTAATTTTGACACCAGACATTATCTCAAAGAAAAGGATCTTGTCATCCAAATCAGGTCTAGGTATGAATAAGGATGCTTGGTTATTGGTTCTCTTAATTTCAAAAATTGTAAACTATAGATAAATTATATATCCTTTTGCATCTACAATACACTGGGGAATAAGAAACATAAAAGTCACAAGAATATTTCCACCCCAAAAGGAAGCAGAAAAATCTTAATGTGAAAATGCTTACCATATTCAACTTTATCACATGTTCAATTGGGAAACCTAAAGAACTCACAAAGGTGTGACTTCTAGGAGGCTTAGTTATTGGAGAGCTACCAAAGTATTTGCAATATACTTCTCAAATAATATTCCTTTGTTTAGTCTTGTCTTCTTCCATTCTCAAGAATGCCATCAGGTATATTTTTTTCATTATACTATAGAAATTTCATTGAAGCCTTATTATTTATTCATCATTCTTAATGATATTATTTATCAGTTTATCATTTAACACTTTTTCATAGTTAAATGCATAAAATTTGAGATAAGTTCTTAATTATGCCCTCAAAATTAGTGTATTTTTAAAATAATAACAACTAATAAGCATTGAGTGCTTGCCATATGCTAAGCATACTGTGATTTCTATGCATCATATAGGAAAACCAAATTTATGGAGATGAAACAATTTCACAAAGTTGTCAATGTGGGGCAGGGAAGCAAATCTGGGTCTCTGTTTTTGGGATAGAAAGCACTACCTGCTTAATACGATAGGTTTTACTTCTATTTCACTATTAAAAAAAAACTTGAAAAAATGAATCTGCCATTCTTGTGAACAAAATCTACATCTAAGGTCCTCCATATTTGGCCACAGATAATCTTTCCAAGCTCTTCCTCCCTTTACTGAACACTGAAGACACTTCCTTGACTATGTCTTATTGCCCACATTCATTTATCCATGAAATGTATTTTGTTCACATGGAATGAGGAAATTCTACTTACTTTCAACATTTCAACTCACCAGTTCTCTCATACTATTTCTCAACTATTTTTTACCTTATTCTCTTATAGCTAAGGTGAGCATATATTCTGGTTTTCTTGAAACAGTCATTGTTTACTCCTCCTATTCCAATGTGACTATTAACAGTCCACTTTCTACTGTCAAAAGGGCCATGTCTTGGAGATGATAAATCAGATGGACACTCTTCCGACCTCCTTCTTCTGAACCCTGAGAGCAGATAACTAATGTTTTTATTATTAGAACATTTGTCAGATATATGTTGTTTATGTTGTAAAGTCTTTGCATGTTTCATTACTTTCTGTGTCTCCTAGGTCTATGATATCAGTGCTAATTTTTTTTTTCAGAATGAAAGAAAAGAATGTTCAGAATGATAAAACCATTTTCATATTACAAGGACTCTTAAACAATTGATATTTGAATCAATTAGCCAAAAACAACTCATTGAATACCATAAATTAATGTGAATTGAATTTTCAATAAATTGGACATTTATCAATTTGCTTTTAGGCAAATAGGCACCCTGTGAATTGATTCTTGGTAAATTTACTAATCCTCTCTAATTAATGGTTGTAGAAAAGTCAACTCATTTGAAGCATTTGATTCTGGGTGGTTTACTTTACAGGGAAAGTAGATAAAGCATCATATAATTGAGTTTTTTACAATTATTTTTGTCAAAGCAAATAATAATTACTTTTACTTTCTTCACTACTTGAGATTTCAATATTCTGGTCACCCTAATCAATTTTACCTTTAGGAAAGGAAAGAAAAAAAATATGTTATCTTAATGGTGAGATCACTTTAAAATGATTTAAGATCCGTAAAGCCTGAAAAGTAGGGAGCTTTATATTTTGCTCCTGGTTCCCTCTTCCATTCAAAGCATTTCTTTTCATGTGTTAATTCAATAGAAAAGGGCTGGGCATCCAGTCTGACTCTCTAGTATGTACTGCACACTGAAAATGTCATAAATGTATTTATACATTTTAACCAAATTCTACCACAACAAAACAATTTAGAGGCCCCATGGAGTCTATCATAATGGGATTTTACCTGTACTTTGATTGAATTAAAGCATCCTATACAGAAATCAGCTATTTAAAAATCATCTACAAAGACCTGAATCATAATGTTTTTCTCTGAAGTAGCACATTATTTATTGTAGTTTTGGACAGAGACTAATTAATCCACTAATTAATCCACTGCTGGCTTCTGACAATGTGCTTTGCATCCCACCACTCATAATTCTCTCCATAGAAAACCTGTATGAAATTTTCAAAGCAGGAATTCCCATGAATTTCTTGGAAATAGCTCAGACTTTTCATTATGCCTCTGATGTTTATAGGGGGATTATTTTTTCATATTACTGACTATCATTTATTTAGAATCAGAAATTTATTTACACAATCTTATTTTATCCATTTACCTTACTTCCCAAAATGTGTTTTAATAAAAATTGTAAATATAGCATGATTACTTTATAAAGTCATAACATCAACTGAAAGAAGATATAATGATAAGCAATAATCACCAGAAAGCCATCTCATTATGATTGTTTTAGCATTTGATAGAGGCTTTGCCTCAGACAAAGCCAGGAGCCTCATTTATTTCAAAGAGATAAAAACAAGGAAATGTGCACATTTTCCATTAAATATTATTATGCAATTGGGGTCTATGAGAGGTGGAAAGGAAATTTATATTCACTTGGACATTCTTTCTAACCTTTTGAGACTTCCAAGTGACCACAGGGACACTGTTATCCCAGCTCTTCTGTAAGTCTAACAGCAGCTCAGTATGAAGAGCCAATGATTGCACAAATCTTTGTAATAACATCAGATTTCCATGTGACAAGACATTTGCTATTATATGTTATTTTTTTAATTGCAAAGCTGATGAGTTTAAGTCAACATATTTCTTTCCTGCTCCTTCTGCTTGTCAGCTGTAGCTGGATTGATAAAATGCAAATGAACAAATCATTAACAAGTACTGGTTATGAATCTCTCAGGCAGTTCAGGACCCTATCAAATCCTGCACCTATTACTTTGTGTGATTGATGTACTATTGTAAGTGATTGTTCCTGATCTTATTAAATCTTATTGATTTCTTCCCAGTTTCTATTTTATGCAGGGCCAGGCTTGGACTATTATGAATGTTGCTGAACACTGTTAATCAAGCTTACACGGCTATTTTGATGGCAAACAATTAGAACTCTGCAGCTCTACCTTGCAATTAGCTTCAGGGATATGGACCTCAGCACCATAATAATGAAAGAGACTTCCTTCAAGCAAGGTAATGAAATTTACAGTTATAACCCCAAATAACTTCTGAAAAATAACCAATCTGCAAATTTAGATCTGTTTGTCAATAATTTTCTACTATTTATGAAAATGAATTTAAGAATTTTTCTCAACAATAATATTACCTAGTAAAAACATTCTTCCTATCTTTATATTACAGAACTTAAGCCATTTTGATTATATAGATTTTTTGTTATAAATGCTTAACATTAATAGCTAAAATACAAATGCATAAGGAGATTTTTAAAACTATTAAATAATTGCTCAAATATTTCCAAATAGGACTTTGAAGTTAAAACACAATATAATTATGTTCTAAATGAAAGATAGAACACAATATTATTTATTTCCTCATTTATTTATGAACAAAATTTATTAAGCAACTACTACATGAATGGTACTGTAGTAGTATCTGATTCATATGAAGGATAACTAGATATTATTTCCTGCTTTAGAACATACATGTAAATACTATGAACATTAAATTATTATTTTTGGTGTATTGATGTCAATATAATCCCATATAAATTTGCATGAGTGAATCTTATGGATAAATTATTTTCCAGACCTTTTCTCTATTTCTCAAGTACAAATTCTTGCTTCACTCCTTTCACCTAGAAAAACACATCATTTACTTCTTTATTTAGAATGTGGTGTTCAGTTAGATTTCTCTTGTTTGACCATATCTTCTCCTTCTTGTCACTTACAAAAAGATACATGTCTTTACCTATTTTCTCAGCAATTATTTTATTTCCACCTCCTCCTTTCTTCTCAGTTGCCTCACTGAATTAATTTTCTCTCTCCTGTTTATACTTTCTGTCTTTCCATTGACTATTTCTTTTCTTTGTCACATAAGCGGAACTACCCACTACCTAGAGCTAAACAGCTAAAAAAATAATTAACTATTCTAAAAGTATATCTGATGTGGAAGTTACATAACTGTTTGGGTTTGGCTGTGAGGTGTCTTTTCAAAGCCTCTGTGTTAGTGCAGGAACATTCAGAGTTGGGATGATTAGATTATGAGATCCATAACCTCACTGGTCCATCTTAGTTTGAATCAACTGACTGGGTAATAACTAAATAGGAGTGTGGCTGGAAGGTGGTTTGCTGGGGACATGTCCTGGAAGGGTTCATCTTCCCTGAGGGTCCTTCACCTTTATTTATTCTTTTTCCAGTCACCAGGAGAGCAGTGGTCCTCTTCCATGTCCTTGTACCATCATGTTCCACCTCACCTTGTGCCTAGAGAAATGGAGTTGGCCAACTATGGACTGACTGTCTGAAACCATGAGCCAAAAAATAAACTTTTCCTTCTCTAAGTTGCTCTTGTCAGGTATTTTCGTCACATTGAGGACAAGCGGACTAGCATAGTAACTCTACAATTTCTTGAAATTTTCTGCTAGAATTCTGCCAATATATTTCAATAACTACAGTTATCATAGTAAGATTATATAACATCTTAAAGAACAACTCTGTTCATAAAGGCTAGAAATATAAGGTTTAAGTCCTACAATGTTTAATTATAAGAAAAGCATGAAGAAAGATTTTATCCATCCTGGAGTCATTCTGATTTGGATGTAAGGTGAGGCTGATGTAGGGTCAGGGAAATTGGCTGACTACACTAACTAGCACCTGGCCCATTATAGCTTGGCCTAGATGATTCCCAATCAGAAAAACAGACATTCTGATTTTAACTTCCTTAATTTTCTTAATAGTATCTTGCAGTGAGAAATAGAAAAGACAGGGTATACATTTTAGAGTGAGAAAGCAGTAGATTTGGAGTCTTGTTTAAATCCACTTACGATATGTGCTACATTAAGTCAATTACCGAAATCCTTTAAGTTTCCTTGCCTAATATTTCAGTCCCATCAAGGGCAATCTATTGTCAATGATTAGAAATAATGTATATGGCACTGCACTTGACCACATCAATGACTACTTCATTGATGCCATCTTCCCAGGTAGTGTGTCTGTTACCAATCTGTCCACTGTCGGTGTCAATTATGCCAAGGGAGATATCCTGATCCAGATAGAAATGTTTGATTTCCATCTCTTTTTCATTTGAACTCATATGAGAAGAGTTTATGAGCACTTGGTAGTGAATCTTCTAGGCCATATGTATAAATTGGAGTTCTCACCAATGCAAAACAAAGCTAAGGCAAACTGAAAATCTGGGAAACCTGTCATGACACAGCAGAGAAGGGTGCTCATGTGCTTATAACAATAGTGTGAGATAGTTAAGGCTGGGAATGATGAGGAGATACAGAGAGAGAAGAGACAGAAAACGATTTACTACACAAACAAACTCAAGTGAATAGTATGCTGGTTTCTGGTGTTCTCCAGTTCTCATAAAATCTGGTTGTTTTGACTGCATGAAACCTTATAAGCTTAATCTGTCTTTACATTTTTTACCTTTTTTGACCTATATGGAGTCTTTATCCAATATCTGAAAGTCATTTATTAATTCAACAAGAACTATAATGGCCTGTCCCAAACTTCAGGGAGCAAAACTGAAGAAATCTGATAAAAAAAAAAAAAAATTTGCCTGTAGAGATTATCATTGAATTTTCTCTATCACAATGCCTCTTTATCAAAAGTTTGGAGTTAATTTTGATACTAGGTAAATCAAACATTCCCAGGAATTCTTATTTATAGATATTTCTTGTTCATCCCATGCTCTCTCCTCTTGGCCAGATCCTCACTGCAGCCTATCTACCTATTGTAACAGGTCTCCCTATCTTTTGTATCATACCACTTCAGACTATCTACAAACTTCCAGAGAAGTCTTCATAAAGTCAGACTTTAATCATTTTGTTTCCCATTTAAAAAAATGGATAACTTCTTATTTATCCAAATTCAAACTCCCTAACCTTCAACTTCTAAATCAATGCTTCTGTACTCTTAATGTTACATATTACTTCAAACTTACACAGCTGTTTTTTGCTTCTACTCTATTTTCTTTGCTGGAATGTGCTGCTTCTGTGTCTGAATTTTAAATTCTAGGAATTTCTCTAGTCCCTATAAATACTTTCTGAACTTGAATCCTGGCCTGCCTGCATTTTCATCTATATAACATGGGGAAAGTTATAACCAACCTGTACCACTATTTTCTTATCTACATAAAATAGTACCTACAGTATAAAATGAATTTTATGGTTATGATAGGCAGTCTCTAAGATGAACTCCAATAATCCTCAGTTTCCTAGTATTCATGTTCTTCTGTTATATCATCTGTTATTAGTCAGTGTTCCATTAATAAAATTTAATACATGAGATTGCATACTTTATTATGTAGTCTGTATCTAGCTTAAAGTTGTGAAGATTCAGGGGAATGGTGCTGGCATTGGCTCAGCTGTGCTGAGGACTTCATGGAGGATAGCATCATAATGGTAGGAATGTGTGCAGGAGGGAGAGATCACATAACAAGACAAAAAGTCAGAGCAAGGAGAAGAGCCAGTCTTACTATTTTATAGCAACTCCTCTATCAGGAACTAATTTGAGTCCTACAAAACCTACCAAATTACTCACTTTTAAGAGCAGCATCCCTCCAGTAACCTAAGTACCTCCTGCAAGGCCCTAGTTCTTAAAGGTCCCACCACTTTCTAACATCACACTTTTGAGACCAAGTTTCCAACACAAGAACCCTTTGGAAAGAAAAAAACCTATATCCAAATCATAACATCATCTTCTAGATAATAGGATGATCCTTTAAACTTGCTCTTACATGTAGTATGGCAGAAGTGATGGGTGTCATTGTGAGAAGAAGTTAAACACAACAGCTTCTTCCACTATGAGCATACTTTCTAGTTTTCCCATAGATTATTCACCCTGCAAGGAGCCAGCCTGCCATGTTATGAGGCAATTCAGAGGAGATGCCCTTATGAAATTAACTTGAACATTTTTGCAACAATCAAATGGGCTTGGAAATGTGTTCTTCAGCTCCACTTTAGCAACTTCAGTTGGAATAACTAGTGGTTTGACAGCAACCTTTCGAGACATCTGGAATGAGTGGTCCCTGGGTGGACCGCTTCTAGAATGTTGATCATTGAACTTTGAGATAATGAATGCTTATTGTTTTATACTACTAATTTAGCCATAATTTTATATAACAATAAATATTAATAGACAGTTTACATAATTCATATAAAAAAGCTTAACAAGTACCAAATAATTTTAACTGCTAACTATATTGCTGGCATTTATGGTCACCACACATCTTTCCTTTATCTGAATTTTTATAGGGTAAATATATAGAAGTCCTATGGTTATAGTTTGATATTCTATATTATTATTAAAGAAATTATATAAATAAATATTTACCCACATATATTCATATGCATACTTGTTATAAATATGTGCATGTCCATACCTATATCTATATAGTATATGAGGGAGAGAGGTATACACACATATGTCTTTGAGGTGAAGACCTTACATCTTTCCCAAGCACTGAATTAAATTTGTGCAAAATGTGAATTTATTGTATCATGAATAAACTGATGGGAGATAGAATGACACACTTTGATCCATTAGACTTGCTTTAAAAAAAACTCCATAAGCGACAGACTGGTATTTCTGGAATCCATTTAGTGGTGACTGTGAATTGGGTCAAAGAGAATTAAACAGATGGAATTATCTGGTTTCATTTGAATCAGCTGAGAAAACAGAAAGGGCTGATGCGGGTTTGGTTTCTATAGTCAGCAGCACAAAATCTTTGATTTAATATTGAATAAATACAGATAATTAAAAACAATTTATATTTTCAAAAACTATTTCAAGCACTAGTAAAAGGTACATCATGTAATAAGAATTCTGAAAGCTTATGTTGTTTTAGGAAGGATTTTGAATTGCTTTATATATACTTTAAATGATGTCAAATGGCTAGATTATTTGTTTATGTGCCAATTTTCATCACTTCCATTAGTTTAAATATTACATGGTTGCACAAATTAAAGTGATGCAGACATTCAGTTAGAAACCTGGAGGCAATTTTCTGACCTAAAAAGCACATAGATTTGGTAGACTGACAGATCTGGGCTCAAACCCAGGTTTGGGCACTTACTAAATATGTGCCTTTGAGCAAATGATATACATTTACTTAACTTTGATTTCTTATTGTCTAGAATGGAGACGATGACATTTACTTCATAAAATTGTTTAGGTGATTAAATCAGGTTTTAAAGTATCTGGTATACAGAAATCACTAGCCCTTTCCCTCTACTACTTTCATGTGTGTGCATCTAAATGGATAACATTAAAAAGCAGAAATCAGTTAATTAGGAAATGTCTCAAAAGTATCTCAGTTCAAAAACAATGCCTGATGTCCAAATAATTTATTTGATCCAGTGTGGCAGTACTTAGTGAGAAAACGCTACAAGGCTAACAATAAGAACAGCAGCCAAGCTGCCAAAAGGGCTGTAAATATGTTCTTGGCTTATCATGTTTGTAAAACTCAGAACTGTCAAATTATTCAACAAAATCTTATAAGAGGTTATTTTAACCATAGCTGGGAAAGGGGAAGTTTCTTCTTTAGTATTAAGTTTTCTTGGTTCCCAAGTAAAGACATATTATTTATTTTGACTTCTTGTTTTTTAATTACTCCTCATTATCATTTGGAGACTAACTGAGCAATGTAAGTTCAATGATATTTAAACAGTTAAATTGGTAAAAAGAAAAAAAGAAGGAAACTACATAAACTTTTTTTTTAATTTGGTTAAATTTATACCAGCATTTTGAAATGGAGTGTTATGAAATAATGCAAATTGTTGATTCCAGACTAAAACATTTTCCCTGCCTTACTCTTTCTCTTTTTGTGATTTCCTGAAAAAACTACAACACTAGTAAAACTCAAATATTCACCTATTCTGTTCCTATAATAAAGCTATTCACGATGTGCAGGGAAAACCTTCAAATACTGAGCAGCATTATTCATGTCCTTAAATCTCAAATGAACACAAAAAAGAAACTGACAATCTTATGATCCTTACTGATGACTATTTCATACTAACTGGTCTACACAAAACCCTTCGAAAGGCTTCAGGACCTCTCAGTGGCTCCCATACAACCTGTAACTACCACCACCATACATACATGAGCATATGTACCCAGAGTCAGAGAGGAAAACTAACTCAGCTGATATTCTTGCTATGAGAACACTTCATATTCTTTTAATACCAAATCCCCTACCTACTTGCTAACACCTTCAGTGACAGCAGAGGAAATACAATCAATCATCTCCAAGGTCAAATTCTTTCTCATGACCGAATCCTGGTTCCCTCTTACATTCTCAAGAATATTGCTTTTGTCATCCTAATTTAGCTCTCACATATTTTAAGATTTAATCTCATATTTAATTTAACACTTGTTTCCAATATGCTCCTAAAATTTTTAAGAAGGAAGACATAGCCCCTGACAGCTCTAAGTAAACATGAAATATGTGTAGTACACATATTTCCACTTTGGAGCTGTTTTATTCAGCTTTTGGTCACTCACTCTGACCAAAATCCTTGTCAAGAACAACTTAAGAGGAAGAAAATCTTACTTTGGGCTCCTTATTTTGGACACTCAGTCCATGATTGACCAATACCAATTAATCTGGACCTGAGGTGCAGCCAAACATCATGGTTGAAAAGGTATCATAAAGAAAATCAGCTCAGCTCATGGCAACCAGAATGCAGAGTGTGGGAGAGAAAGAGAAAGAGAAAAAACACAGGACAAAATATAAGCCCCAAAGGAATGTCCCCAGTGACCTACTTTCTTCAGCTATATTCTACCTGCCTACAGTTGCAATCATTAATCCTTTGAAAGTATTGGTCCATCAGATGAATTAATCCACTGATGAGGTTACACCTCTCATCATTTCACCCCTAAATTTCCCTGCATTAAATTGCCTAACATTAACACTTTGGGGAATACCTCATAATCAATCCATAACAGTAGCTTTAGTCACCTATGTGGGCAAGAGGAGGTAACATAGCACGTCCTATTGCACTTATTTAATCAATCTGACATTTCTTCTTGGATATGTGAGGAATGAGTCTTCAAAACTTGATTTCCTATGCTCACCAGAAACCTATATCCTCTCTCAGTCTTTCAAATCTTATCACAGGTCATCATCATCCACTGAATATACCAAGACCCAACATAGTAGATATATTTCAACCTTCTTCATCCTTTATCTAGCCCCCATTTCCATGAGCAATCCATCTGCATTTTTATTTTTATTATTTATTTGGTGTGTGTGTGCGTGTGTGTGTGTGTGTGTGTGTGTGTGTGTGTGTGTGTGTGTTGGAGGGTACTATAGACGGAATTCAGGGACACTTTGCCACTAAGCTATAACCCCAGCCCATTTCATTTTGAGACAGGGTCTTACTAAGTTGCCATGGCTGGCATTAAACTTGTGATCGTTCTGCCTCACCCTCCTGGTATTTCAGATATGTATCACCATAGTTAAATATGTATTTCAAACTCATCCATCTTTTTTAGATCTCCTTAAATTACAGCTTAATACATAACTTTGTTTCTTACCAGACTGTTGAAATAGTTCCAAATTTGTCACCCACATCCTTTCTTGTCTCCTAGAATCCAGTTACTACACATCCAACAGAGTAATATTCTCTATTTTTTGAATCAAATATTTGTGTAATTAGTAATTTCTCTCTCTTCCCAATGGAAAAAAAGCTCCATTAGACAAGGGCTCTTCTCTGTTCGGCACAGATAGATAGATGCCTAAGAGGAAATGAGCTCCGCTCTCATTTCCTCTTAGGCATAAAGACTGCATTTCTACTTCTCAGGCAGCTAAGTATGGCTTAGTTATAGCCAATGAGATGTGAAAAGAAGTAAGTTATCTGGAATTCTTTCAGGCTTGGTCCTTAACTCCTTCTAAGATCCTCCAGGATCTCTTTCTTTTCCCTCATAGCCAGCCTGTTTTGCCAATCCAGTGACAGAATTTGAAAAGCTGCCAGCTGGCAGTAGCCATGATCCTCAGTCACCATATGGAGTACTAAATCCAAATGCCCAATTGGACTGCAATGTAAGTGAAAAAATAGCCTTTATGGCATTTTGTCTAAGATTTTAGAGTTGTTGATTATGGCAATTAGCCTACTATATAATATTTGTTCTTTTCGTTGCTATATCCACAGTACCTTTAACAATTGAGTATAAAGAAAATCAAGTGTATGAATAAATAAATGATCCATGTTTAGTGATATAATTTATATTTGCAAATCTGAGGCACTTTAAATGATTATCCATGCAAAATATATTCAACTGAGAAATCTTTCTAAAGCTGGAATTGTACAGTGTAAATTTGTGCACAAATTAACAAATTGTGCATATTTAATATGAGTTTGAGCATTTATGATACTCAGGATCATGGAGTAATCACTTAAGTCAGTGTTAGTTATGAAACACCAACTTAAACTTGGAAATTTGGACATAAGTATGGAACTCCTGAATACTTGGAAGGTTTTCCAACAGTACTTTGAGAATTATTAGGGGAATATAAATAAAGATAAGATTTTAATATAATAATTAAATTATTTGAAAATTAATCATATATTCTTATACTGAAAAACACTATGGGGCTATCTTCTGTGAAATCAAGGGGGAGTTACCCGAATTTCCTTTTTCTAGCTGAGATAAAGGTATTTGCTTATTAAAAAAAAACTATAGAAATTTTTATAATTGTAAAATCTCACTGACACACCATGCCTTTCTTTAAATCTTATTCCAAAGGATAGTCAGTTCCTTTATTTGAAAATCAATACCTAAAAAGCCAAGTTTTGTTAAGGTCTGTAAACAAGTCAGATTGGCACCTGTTATTTTGCCAGAGAAATGTTAGAGTCTGTAAACAAGTCTGGATGGCACCTGGCAAAATGCCAGAGGGAGTGGTTTGTGAAGTAACAAAAGTGAGCCATTAAGTGTGGAGATTACTTATTGGTTGACTGCTGTATCTATTTTATGCTAATTAGATAAGCTGTGTAAAATGTATAAATATCGCTCAGATCCTACAATAAATGGCTCCTATTCCTGGTGCATCAACATACACAAGTCATTTGTCACCCCCCGGATATTTTGCTGCAGCCAGCCGGGCTGCAGCAAAGTTTAGATACAGTATTTTAGAGTCATAGAGAATCACAGAAGCTTATATCCTACTAACCTAATCACTGTAACTGGAGAATTTGCCAATTTCCAGAAGTCATAAGGTGAAGGTAATGCTCGATCTGAAATTACAACCCTGTTCTCTTTGTACTTACTCATCTTCTTACCTCTTACAACTGTGGTTTTGAATATTTGGCTTTCTTATAAAAATTACTTTCAGCTTTTCCTCTTAGATTCATTGATCACACTAAACAAAACAAAACAAAACAAAAAAAAAAACTTATCATGATGTTGGTAAATGCCTTATTGTCTTCAGCTAACTTATAAATTACAGAAAATAACAAACTTGATGCTTTCTTCACTAGGTACAAAAGAATACACAGATGAAAATACACAAAATGAAATATACACACACAAACACACATGCTTATGAGTGTCATATAATGTTTCAAACTCATATTAAATTAAAGAATACACAGATGAAAATAAATACAAAGTCTAATATATAATATATTATATATTAGACTTTGTATTTATATATATATATATATATATATATATATATATATATATATATATATATATAATTTAAAACTATCTTAAAGTTAGGTTATCTCTGATCAGATGTCACATGCATATCAAATCCTTCTCAACAATTTCATTTATATTTCTCTCCTCATTTCTACTATCATAGTTACAAATATAATTAGAAACTTTATCCTCTTTTGCTTGGGCTATTGCCAGAATGCCTAATATTAACGTAATTGTTGGAGGCGAGGTTTCTTCATTGCTTAAGACTGACTCTGCCATTTACATCCCCCAAAGAATCCTCATTGTTCTGGAAAATTAGTGTATTAATTTGTTTAGTCAGATAGCAAAACGTTATTGAGCTCCTATACCTGGGCTTTAACTGTAGATGTAGAAAACTTACTACCTAACCAGAAATACATACTAATATAGCTTTATAAATGCTGGAAACAACTCACAGAAATATAAATTCACTGCTCCAAAAATGAGAAACAAAGCAAATTCTTCCTGAAACTATTGAAATTTCAAGTGGATCTCAGAGAACAAGGTGAGCTCTGTTGCCCTATAAAGTGCTGAAGGTCCCATCTGAACTAAAACTTGAAAGATAAAAAGTTCATAAACTTGTAGTCACAAAAATCCTGAGAACTTTAGGACATTGGGCATGTAGGCTAATGGGAGCAAGAAGGTGATGTGAATGTGGCTACAGATCTGACATCATGTTCATGAACATAAGGGTTATTACTTTCTGGATAGCTAAAATGGCATTTTCATTATTCTACGTGGCTCAGTGCATTTTTCTTCCCCAATCTAACTTTTAGTCCCCAAGAGTTGTAGGACACCTGAGGAGAACTGATGAGGAACATGTCTGATAAAAGGAAGAGTCAGATGAGGAAGGCCTGCTTCTGCCTTTCTGAGATAATTTGCATTTTTTTTCTTTAGGCAATTGGAAATCAAAACAAATTTTAAATAATCCACTTCCTGGAAATGGAGCAGGTGAAATAGTGTAAAAGTAGAGAACAAAATGAGGGGAGAGTTTTATGGAGCTTGATGCATCATATAAGGCTAGAATAAGGCAATAGAAAAAGCAGGATGAGAAGAAAAGTTTCAGAATGATTCCGAGATCAGAGAACACAAGTGATCTACAGGTTTGTCAACTGAATGGGTAAGAAAAATCTAAGAGCATATCAAATTATCTAGGATGATGTGCTCCTGGGTTAATACAGACAACATAATTAGAAAAGAGCAGCACAAGAAGTAAAAGCAAGTGATCGACTTGGACATCCAGTGAAAAAGGAAAATATTGAGTTATATTTTTTGACAAGCATCTGTTAGTTTAATTTGAGAGACATTAGTTCACTTATTTTTTAATTAGGTAGCATACAAAACCCATAGGAAACATATTTTCATTTAAAAATTATTTTTAAACATTATTTTGACTACTAATGAGTACAAAAAAATTAGAATCTTACTAACTATAAAATCCTAAATTTAAGTCAATGTTTAAATAAAACTGTAACTCAAATTAGCTTTATTATTGCTCTAACTTTTAAAAAATCATTTTTATTTTTGAATAATGATGTTGAATTTATTCTTCAAATTATTGGGTATATTTTCAAATTATGTTCCTCCTCTTCTATTAAGATGATGAATTTATAGCTATTTGAAATATGAGGACTCAAGGTTTAAAAAAAAAAACTTTGGGACTTGAAAACATTTCTAAGTCAAATTTTAAATACTGTTAAGCTAAATGACCTTAGCAGCTGTGTTTAGCTCATTCTAACTCAAGTTTACTCTTCACAAATAAACAAGAATAAATGTTTCTGTCTTTTCTAAAGTCAAGCTAGAAAAAAAGATGTTAGACCATCTGGTTATCATACTTAGTTTAAAATGTTCTCATGATAATTCCTTACACAAAAATTACTGAATGAAGCATCTGTTACTCTAAAAATGACTGAAAAGTCTATAGTCCATGAAACTTATAAAACATCAGAGCCCATTTTGAACTTTCAAAACCTTTTTGATACCACTTTACAGGTTTTATCATTTTATGTTTGGGGTGAATATAGAGTAAGACCCACTTAAATCTCCAAATAAGAAATAAATAATCCACTATTGTCATGTATGTATGGAATAAATAAATAAATAACCAATGGTGAAAGTAACAAGTAATCCCAAGAATAAACAAAATCACCTTTTAGTTGTGTGTATTTATGAATTCCCTGTACTTATTACTTTGTATCCAATATACACCATAGAAAGAATGGATCCTGTAACTATGTGTGAAAACTTTAGCTTCAAGCACAATGTGGCCTCTGAGACAGGATCTGTCCATTATTTTTTAGCTGATGGTTAATTTTGCTCTATTCTAGCCTGAATTTTCTTTAGTTGCTCAAAGTACAGCCAATTAATATGAATAGAATTCCATGTTAGCAACTCTAAGCAGAAGATATATATTCACATTCATTTAAATGCATTGTATTTGTTAGCTTTGTGTCACTATAATGAGTCATATGGTACGCACTACTTATGTATTAAAGAGAGGTGCATTTTGACTCATGGTTCTGGATTTTCAGGTCCAAGATTGAGAGGCCCCATCAATTAGGACCTCTGTTGAGGGCAGCATATCAGGACAGGAGGGCATGACAGCCAGTACTCACAAACTGAGTGAGGAAGCAGAAACAGGGAGGATGGATCAGGATTCCATATTACTGAAGCCGGTGGAGGGGTGAGGGGACAAAAGTATAGTGTAGGTTAATAAATGATTCCAGTCAGTTTGGGAAGACTGGGGGTCTGGTTCAAAGGGAAACAAAATGTTAATACCTTCAGGACACGCCCCCATCACCTGTTGCCAAGGGTACCTGCTTCCAGGAGATTGTTCCTCCCAACAGACAGTGCCCCCTGGCCCATTCCCTTCCTGCCTGTACCACCCAGTGGCTTACTTTTGGTCCTTGGATCAGTCCACCTTTTGGTTACTCCAACTTTTGGTCAGGTAGGCAAGATAAGAGGCATAGGGTGCTTGAAAACAAAAGAAATCTGAAATCTATAAAAGGGGCAGGACACCCTTTACTCCTTCAAGGCACCAACTTCCAAATTGGATCCCCTCCC
Source organism: Callospermophilus lateralis (assembly GCF_048772815.1). Taxonomy (NCBI): domain Eukaryota; kingdom Metazoa; phylum Chordata; class Mammalia; order Rodentia; family Sciuridae; genus Callospermophilus; species Callospermophilus lateralis. The sequence goes on from NW_027516477.1 coordinate 6,364,801, forward strand.
CTGCCTTTGTGGGACTTTCTCTTTTTCTCTCTCTCTATCTCTCTCTTTGTTCTATCCTTTAAATAAAAATTTTTGCACTTATCTCAGGTGCTCAATCTTCAACACTGGGGGAACTCCCTGATGCACTGATTCTCAACCCAGGTATCAGTACTCTTCAGGGACATCCCTCTAGAGACCTAAGGACATTGCATTAAGCTTCACTTCCTAAAGGTCCATAGCACCTTCTTGCTACCCAAGATGAAGCCCTTAATGATGGGCCTTTGAAGGACTTAGACATCTGAACCACACATGCTAGATTTACATATTTAAAAACATGCACTTATATATGAATATTATGTAAGTATACATTTACATTTACACATACAAATACATATTTTAGAATCACAGTGAAAAAGAATCCAATTAAGGATATGGAGAAATGGCATCTACAAGAAGTGTATGTAGTTGGAGAAGAAAAAAAGATATAAAATAGCTTAGAAGTTGTAGAAATAAATTAAATTTGAATAAAATTTGACAAACAGTTTCTTAAGGAGCATAGAGTAGTCAACTTATTAATTAATAAAAATTATGAGCCAGAAGTGATGCTTGTAATCTCAGTGACTAGGGAGGCTGAGACAGAAGGATCTCAAGTTTATGGCCAGCCTTACCAATTTAGCAAGACCTGTCTCAAAATGAAAAATGAAATAGGCTAGGGATACTGCTTAGTGGTAAATCACCCTTGAATTCAATCCCCAGTAACACATACACACACCGAAACCAATCAACCAACCAATCACCAAAACAACTTATGGAAATTAAGGAAATATGCCAAAGCTGAGTATTTCCAAATAATATGTATTACTTTTATCTGAGTAAAATTATACTCATTTTTTTTCTTGCAGCCAACATTGATAATATTAGAAAATAAAATAATAATATAAACTTGTCACTTATAATAATACTAACTGGTAGTACTAATCATGTCCCTTTCTTTCCAGCTCTTGCTTCTATAATTACAGAATTTTTTATCATTATTCTTGTAGTCTCTGAGTGGAGGCTGTAGTATGCTCCCCAGACATGACCTTTAGCCTTGAGGTATTCATTCCCTAGCTGTAAGGTGTGTGGGATCTGCTGGCCTTCAGCTGAGTGGTTCTTTTGTGAATCACAGTCAGGTGAAGACATTCCCATGGGATTGACCATTTTCCTGTTCCAACTGCATTATAGTTCAACATCGCCCTGTGCCCAACCTCCTTCTTTTGTTACTAAAAACATATGCATTTCAAGTGTAGTCCTCCAAAAAACTCCTTCCAAGCAAATTTCAGTCTCAATCTGTTTCCCAGAAAACCCTATTTTATACCATCTTCAAATGACATTTTAACATGTTCTTCAAAATGAAAATACTTACTCTCCGCATAACATTAAGAATTTTAAGCTATGTGTAAAGTATTTTCAGGGACTTCATGGTCTTTTATTCTGTGCATAGACCATGTTTTACTTAACCATTCCCTATGGTGGAGCATTCAGTCTAAGAAAGTCAGAGTTTGACATACAGGACAGCTGTAGAAAACAAATCCTGGCATGCATTAAGGCTTAGGGTAAAATGAACAAGAGTAGCAAAGGAATGTATATTTATTTAGTGTGTCAATCACAGAGATTCTAAAGAACAAAATGTAAGCTAAGAAATGAAATTGACAAACTCTGAAAGCGAAGAGAAAATAAATAGATTTAGAATAGTAAGAGTAAGCAAATTATTAAACTAAAATTTGGGGGAAAATCACTCTAGATGATACATTGGAGGAATTCAGTACAATGGAGATACCTTGGGGGCAAAGATGTAACTAGATCTCTAGTACACTCATGCAGATATAAGACGTACAATCCTTGGTTAAAGTGTTGTCTATTAAGTAGGAAAAGGAGGCTGTAGAAAAATAGTAAGCAAACAAACAAAAACAGGGTTTACTGATGGATTAGAATCAGAGAGGAACATAGAGGAGGAGAGTGAAAATAAGTATAACATATTTACCCTGGGGGAGTGGGATGAAGACTTGTAATGCTAGTGTTGAAACTGGAAAAGGTAGGAGGTGATTAAGTTACTATCTGACTGAATAATTTTCTGATAACTTTGAGCTATTCAAATGACATAATGCACAAAAAGGAGGCTAAACATATTTTTCTGTGTAAGATGAAGAAAATATGAAGGATTTAATAGTATCAGAGTATAAAACAAAGCAGTATTACACTAACTAATACATATAGGTATATGAGTCACTGGATCAGTCTCAAAAAAAGCAGTTAACATTAATTAATATTGCTAACAAGTATTATCCATCCTTATCCATCAGAAAACTCAATGTGTATTTACATCTATCACTCCCATGTAGCATTTAATGTTATTATCATTGTATATTTCTCCTATAATTGAAAAAATAAGTATAGAATATCCAATTTATAGGGACAATAAGTAGATCTCATATTTATAGAGAAGCAAGTATGGTATTTTGTTAACATCAAGTTTCATTTCTCATCATAACAAAAGAACATACAATCATCCCTTGGTATCCATGGGGGATTGGTTCCAGAGTTTTCATAGATACCAAAATCTAAAGATGTTCAAGTCCCTTACATCCTATGGCACAGTATGTTCACATAACCTGTGAAGATCCTCTTGTATGCTTTCAATCATTTCTGGAGTACTTACAGTACCTCATACAAGATGAATGCTAATAGTTGTTATATTGCTTATGGAATGATGATAAGATAGATCATTCTGTATATGTTCAGAACAACCACAATTGTTTTCCTCAATACTTTTGATCCACAGTTGGTTGAATCCACTGATATAAAGCCCACATCTGCAGAACCCCAAAATACAGAGGAATGACTGCATTAATTTTTTTATAATGGAACCAAGTTTACCACTTCTAGGTGTATTCCTAATGTAGACTTAATGCCAAATATAGGAAGATTAGAGTGACGTGATGATAAAAATAATCAAAAAATTGTGGAGAATTATTCTGTGTGGGGACAGGTGTATGGAGTACTGCATACATGGCATATATTAAGGGCATCTGAGTGGCAGGCCACTCCTCTTGTGCTAGGCATGTGAGCGGCTAGGCATGTGAGCGGCAAGCCACTTACACATAAGGCTCAGCCCTGAGTGTGAGGCCATGTGTTGCAGTCTCTATGCTTGCTCCACTGCCTGCTCCTCGATTGGTCGCTGCAAGGTCAGTTAGCAGAATTGCATTGGTGGCTGCCTGTAATCTGCTTAGCTACTGCCTGAGTATAGAAACATGGTAACTGCGCAATAACATCAGACCTGCTTCCTGCTTGGTCTTTGGAGGTCTTGAATAGCGACTCCGCAGCCACACTCTCCTCTATCCTGTTCCATCGATCTTCACGGATGAAAGAGAGCACACCCAATGCTGGACTCATAAATTTGCATTAATATAAAATAGAAAGATAATCCAATTTTGAACCATTCTCAAAACAGAGTACCAGTGGTAATTAAAAATGTATCGGGATAATCAACTTTTCACTGGTTCTTTCTTTGACTTATAAAATCCATCTGGGAACTCTTAGGAAATGCATTCTTCTACATAATATTAAACTCTAGGCTGATGGTGACTGCCCAAGAATCCAGTTAGGGTAAATTGGTTCTTTTTTCCCCCCTTTATGTTGTTTATTTATTTTTATGTGGTGCTGAGGATCCAACCCAGTGCCTCACATGTCGAAGGCAAGCGCTCTACCACAGAGCCACAACCCCAGCCCCTCCATTGGTCCTTTCCTTGCTTCCAAATTCCCCTGGAATAAGGGTTGACACTTGTGCCAAGGGTGTAGTTTCACAATGTTTCAAAAACTGAAAACAAGATTGCAAAGTAGAACCAGTTACTCTGAATCCTCAATAAGTCTAAGAATCATTATACTGCACATAGTGACACAAGAAACACTTTCAAGGGCTACCTCATAATTTGTTAGAGTCTTGCAGCATTTGCTCTGCCCCTAAAATAAAAGCCCATCAAAATGCTAAGTTTTCTGCAATTAGACCTTCTCTTTATAAGGTTCTACCACCAGTTCATGGTGACTGAAACAGTTACCATGTTGTCATGACTTTTGCCTTTCTTCTCTGCAGTGCCTATCTTTGCTCTATTTCACTCAGCATCCTTAATAAAACTACTCATGCAAAATTGGTCCTAGTGGTCTGTTACTAAACATTGCTGATCAGAGGTTCCTACATTGGCAACATCTCAGCTAGAATCCCAGTTACCTTTGATTGGGTGACCATATTCAAACATAGAAAGTAAAAAAATACAAACATTTGTATCAGTTACATAGTAATAGTAATGAATTCATCTTTGGCAGTTAATATACACAAAATGTAAAGCATAGTGCTATTTTATTACAGAAATTAGAATTTGTTTCAACACAAACATGCTATAGCAACATTTGGTTTTGGTATATCTGTTGTTTTTTCCTCCCTCCACCCCTTCCTTCCTTCCTTCCTTTCTTCCTTCCTTCCTTCCTTTTTTTCGTTCACATTTCATGTTTCTAATCTGTTCCACAAAATATTATGACCCATAAAACTCCAGATAAGTGAATATTTTTACCTAAGATTATTTTTGAAGCTGTGTAGAATCAATCTAGCCAATGCAGCTACTTTCTATTGGGACATTTCTGTGACAGGACACCTTTCTTTCTACTCTTTGATGTACTTATTTGTTAGTACCTGAGCATATGCTGTTTGCCAAAAATTCCTTCATAGTGTGATAATCAGGAAATTGTGTAATTTCAAGAACAGAAGACAAGATATAAAGTGACTTAAACTTATCTTCCCTGATAATATAAGACATGGAAATCACATTCCTAAGAGATTGGATTTTCTAGGTCAGAGGACTTACTGCCTTTTGGGAAAATAAATCTGTAGGCAAAAAAGACACTCTGCATGAGCAAGAAACTCACTGCTTCCTGGCAGAAGTAAAATAAGTAGGTAATGATAATTCATGGAAAGAACCATCAAAGAAGATTAAGTACATGCATAAAAATCACCTGCTTTTTGAAGAGTCTAAGTAAACCCCAAATTAAGGCAACCCAAATCAACCAAGGGCCCTATATCTTCATTTGCATAAGAATATGTTGTAGGCTAATTTTAAATAAGAAATCCCCCTGATTTATCTAAAAACGAATGTTTGTAGAAATAGTCAAGAAAATTAATATTTCAAGAGAAAGGTTATACCCTACAGAGCAAGAAAAAGGAGTCATTTCAAAGCTTACTTGTATATCATGTGTTAACTACTATAATTGACTTAATTCTGATGATGATCAGATAATTAAAGGTGAAAAATTAAAAAGACTTCATGATTTAAAATAATATCAATAGTTCATTACTTTTCCTCCTTTACCAACAAACTCAGTGAACTATGTCACATATATCTTCTATTTTGCAAAACTATAAAAAGTACAATAAATGCATTGTTCTTTTATGTGTATTTTCCAACAAATTTTGATAATGCACACATATGTATTGGTGTAACAAGTGTATAGCTTCAATAAAATAATTAACAGGAAAATATCACATCCAAATTTTATAAGAAAGAAGATAATTCTATGTAATTTTTAATGCAGAAAAATTAAAACATCAATATTTGTTAATGATTAATGATTTACTTCACCTATGTGAACACATGTTCAACCTTAATAAATCATGTATTCATTTCATATCAAGGATATAATTTATCTCAAAAAGTTATTGTTTTCCTAATAATATCTTGAATTCAAATCACCTGTCTGGTATGAATCAGAGATGATTTCTGTTGTTTTTTTTCATCATCAACCTATCATTCTGTTAAACAAATAAGTTAAACAACCTGTAAGTTATAAAGAAAACCTATTTTTCAATATAGTCAACAATCATGCAAAACTATTAGTTACTACTCTTAAGCCTTTACCTGTATTATGTGCTTTATTTCATACAATTCTCACAACAGCCACATAAGGAACATATTTTAATGACTAAGGTTACAAATAATGTAATTAAATTGTGTGAAGAATGGGGAGCGAGGATTCAAAACTGCTGTAACCTGATTGCTGTTCTTTTTACATATTTCTTCAGCCCCCTCACACTGCTACAGACACCCAGAACTACATGATCAAGACACACCATCTAACTAATGTATTCATCATAGGTTATAAAATAAAGCTTCTTTAGTGACATAGGAAATTATTTCTCCTAATTCATCTTTACTTGCCTGATGCATGACACGGGTCTCTGCTTTATTATGTGAGACAATGTTTGTGTTGTGTGCAAGGATACTTTTAAATTTTCTTCTTTATAAGAAAAAGTTGCTACAAAATCAAAAAAATTAGTGCTAGAAGATCAGAAGAAATGGCCTAGTCTATAAGTGAAAGACAGCATATGATTATAGGCAGGCCCCCTTTCACATTTGAGAGGAGTTAAAATATATGATGAGAGTGTGGGGAAACCAGTAGTAAGAAAGATTAGAAAATATTTATTCTGATTCTTGCTTTTCTCCTTTTGAAATTGCATTTATTAATTTTCAATAATTATTAGAAATTCTCTGGTGCCAGCATTAGCAACCTATCTCATTGAAATATTTGGGCTTCATGACAGGAAACTTCAATTCATCATTTGAAGGCAGGTTAACTCTCTAATGATGGTGTATCATCACTAAGTACACACATTAAAGACACAGGCATCAAAGTGTAATACTCCATGCCAAGTAAGAAATGTCATTAATGCTTGAGGCTTATTTGTTTTTCCGAAATGTATCTTTCAGTTTTATTTTCAAAGGAAGGTGTGTGTGTATTTCCTTCATTTATCTTTGTAATGCAATTTCTTGTCAACTGGGAGAGTAATCGTTTAATACATTTGACACCATATAAATTAAATCCAGGTGGTTTATTTTTATCTTAGTTCACTCAGAAATCAAAAATCAAAGTTTAAGTGTGTATGTGTGTTTGTGTATATATATATATATATATATATATATATATATATATATATATATATATATGTTTGTGTGTAATGTGTGTGTTTATGTATATATACACAAACACACACATATACACATACACATACATATATACATTCTTAATATAATATATATACACATATATGTGTGTATATACACATATAGATATATGTGTGTGTGTGTGTGTGTGTGTGTGAATAGAATGGGAAAAGTCTCAAAACCTAGAGTGATTTGGTTATCATATTAGACATTTTTTGGCTCAGAATGATACTTAAGTCAGTTTACCAGAAAAAGTCAATTGAAGGATATTAGTGAGATGCTTTTTTTTTAAGTCTTCTAATTCTGGCTTTCAGGAGGGGATATGACATTTTGGTAAATTAGAAGTAGAGGGTGCTGGTTCCTTTCAGAAGATGTAAAACGCTTCACTTGGTACTAATGTACATAAAGCAATTAGTTACTTGTCATGATGGGTGTTCCCTAAGGCAGTGCACTTTCTCCATTAGTATTTATATCTACATGCCATTATACATTGGGCAGCACTAAATAGACAAGAGACGTTCAGAGAATTACTCAAGTCATGTGCCATCGAGAAAAGAGATATTGGCAAACATTATTAGCATACAGGTGGAGTCAAATCTCTTAGTTTCCAGTAAGTTTATTTTTAAATGCTTTTGGAAAAAGCAACATAGAGAATTGATTAACCCTTAAAGAGGAAGATGAGTTTAAAACTTTATTGGAAAATATTTTTGCTAGTGGACTTGATTATGACAATTTTGTTAAATATCATCTTCTCTCCCTTCTTTTCTGAATATTCTGACCTGTTCATCTAGGAAATCCAAAGTTTTCTTCTATTTTCAAAATATTAAGAAGACATTAAAGAAACTCAATCGGAGAATCTTAAGTATAAACCAAACAGATCCAGTTACATTTTAGGCTTTGGGTATGGATCTAAAATAAAAGCATGATTAAATTATCTTATGTTATTTGCCCCTAATTTGGTCTTATTCATATATCTCTGTCTTCATGCTAAGCTTTTGAATATGCATGTTTTTAAAGATAATATAACTTGACTCATTTCAAATATATGTTCAGTTTAAAATACTATTAAGTTTTGCTCCACTAGTTAATCTCCCTCATTCACTCGACTTGCAGAAAATATTTATAAATATTTTAAATATTAAAAGCATTGAAACTAATCAGAGAGCTTGTCCTCTGGGCTGGTGCACCATGAGGTTCATTTGTTATTCAGAACTTGTCACACTGTGTACTGTCCCTCTGGTTCATCTCTGTCTCATACTTATTCAAAATGCTTTATCAGGACTGATAGAATAACCTGCATATGTTACACTGAAACACCATAATGTAAAAGACTTTTGTTGGCTATTTTTTCTATTTGTTTCAAGAATTTTAACTATTCTTATCATTCTTCTAAAAATAATGATCCTTCTCCATCTAAATTTCCTATGCTTCATCATGAGAATTTAAAAGAAGTGGTTACTAATCTTAGAAATTATACACTTACCTATACAAATAATTTATTAAAATACAAAAATAAAACATTTTTCACTGAAATTGGTTGGAAATATTACTATTTAATGGAATTCATTGTTTCATTGCATATTTCAAAGTTCCAAATACAAAGCATATAAGGCAATTTAAATATATGATAATTAATATGAAACTTTCCGACTCACAGGAATTTTGACCTGAATGATTTAACATTCACCATTCATCTTCATGGTTTTTGAGTCTATAACTATCTAACTTATACTTAGTAAAGCAAAAATTATTCATAGTTTAAAACAATATTTCTCTAAATCACATGTTAAAAATCTTAGAATTTAATGATCATGTCAGTTAAATACAAGTCTTCTGTACTTATTATATTTTTATAGCCATTGGATGGTAAGACATAGAATAAAGAAAATTGGATAATAAAATATAAACTCTTAAAACATAAATTTAATAATACTTCTACATGCACATTTGTGTTTAAATTTCTCTTCTGTGCATGGACCACTAACATTATTATAAGAGTTGAGGCCTGTGGTAAACAGAAAATATGCATCATGTCCTTGAAGAATTGTTTCTATCATGAATCTTGAACAGGGAGAATTTAGCCTTGAATGTGTACTTAAGAGAAAAATCTAGAGAGAATAAAATAGAATGAATAGTTTGCAAATACTATTGGATCAACATCCCTCAGAATGAGTCAAATAGGAAAATTCTTGCCAGACAGATTTAAAATATTACACACAATAAGCAACTAGGATGGGATCTAAGGATTGTTGAACTTCCTGCTAATTATAAAATCCTACACAATGCTATTTCCTTGCTGTTTTTTAAACAACAAGCTTTCAAGTATACTTCCCTCATTTGCAGCCTGAAGAGGTTCCACAGTTAAGGTAATGTTAGCTGAACTGGTACTAAAGTGGATCAGTGCTGGGAGCCATTAGCCAAGTAGGTATGACAATTTCCTTGCCAGCATACCCCCATGTTTTTTAGTGGAAGGACTCCTGGAAGGTGACCTTGCTCAAGGACCAGGGCGGATCCGTGTTTAGGGTGTTCCCGGTATAGGATAATCTGAGTTTAGGGCGTTGCCAGTTTAGGAAGATTATTCCTGCTGAGAATAGGGTGTATCCTGCTGCCTGAGTTCCTCTTGAGTTTTTAGGGACAGTATTTTTGGGAGACAGAAGCCCAGTGGAGGTGTGGATTTGGGCAGAAAAAGTGGATTTCCCCAGAACATGTTTGTAGAGTGCCGGTGACAGTTCGGGAATAAAGAATTGCTGTTTGACAAAGCTGTGAGTGGCTCCTGATTTGTGCCCAGCCAGATCAGAGTATGCAAATGCTAATTTTTTAAATTTAATCATTGCAATTATTTTTATGAGATTAGAAGAAATATATTAGCTATTTGTTTCAAGGTTAAATATGAAAAATATCAAGTCTTTGTTTCTAAATATTAGAGTAAGAAATTATTTTGTAGTCATGCATAAAGACCTGTTCTTATCTATATAAAATGTTTTCCTTAATGGTAACACAATGGGATAGGGTACATACCAATTTTTCCCAAATACTTAATCTGAATATTGTTTTATGAGGCCTCATGGCACAGTTATAAATATCATGGCACTAACTGAGTTATGCTTCAGAGTTTCATCTGCTTTTGTTTCAAAGGAGGAGGAAAGTGAGTTCAGAATTTGATCAACATGCCATTTAACAGGTATTTATTCAGTGATTACTTTGTACTAAGTATGTCACTGGACACAGACCCAGCTTCATAAATGTGGGGTCTGGTACAAAAGAAATTATAAGGAGTCTTCTTCAAAATGTAATAATTGCAAAATGTAAGAACTGAGCATTAAACCAAGCCCTTCCAAGAGAGTATCCCTGTGTGACCACCCAAGTCTCATCCATTAACTTACACCATCTGCTGAGCAATATGGAGCACCTAAGGAAGAGTATGACATTTCAACTTCAGGTTAAAACAAAGAAGGGCATAAGGACATGCATTATGCTGCTCCTCATTGGAAACTAGCTAGAATGACTGATTTGCAGAAGTCAGTAAAGATTTATGAGGGCTGGAGATGTGGCTCAAGTGGTAGTGTGCTCTCCTGGCATGCGTGGGGTGCTGGGTTTGATCCTCAACACAACATAAAAATAAAAAATAAAAATAAAGTTGTTGTGTCCACCGAAAACTAAAAAATAAATATTAAAAAAATTCTCTGTCTCTCTCTTTTTTTAAAAAAAAGGATTTATGAAAAAATTAGAACCTAAAAGACAAGCTGGATTTAAAATAGTGAAAATGGTAAAATGAAATTATTTTAGACAAGAACATGTAACTAAGCATCAGCGTAGGTGACAGAAAAGAGCAATGTGTGCGAATGCAGTGTGTACATTTAGTTCATGTAGAATAGACAGGAGAGATAAAGTTAAAATTGTGGGTTGAGATCAAAATAGAGAATGACATGAATGCTAGTATAGCGAGTTTGAATTTCACCTTATAAGCAAATGGAAATCTTTGAGTAATATGATCACAAGCAGGCTGAAGGATGAAATGGGAGTAGAAGATGAGGAGAGAGACTTTGGTCCAACGACTAGTTATTAACCAGTTAAGCTAGTTATTGGGGCTTGGATTAGAAAGACAGCAATATAAATCAAAAACAAGGATTGAGTATGAAAGGCATTGCAAATGAAGTATTGATAGACATGAAAGACAGTGGAAAAGGGATTATTTAGATGATCAGGACACCAAAGCAAATCAGCTAAAAGACAGAAAAGAAAGTCATTCCATAATTCAGAAATCATTTGTGATAAATGAAATGATGGGTCTATTCATAAACTTGGAAGTAGGAAGTATGTAATTTGATAAGAAGAGATTATTTGGCCATAAACAAAGGAGATTTATTTTTACAAATGAGAATATTCATTATATTTGAGAATGTGAGGGTTAAATCTAAGGGTCTATAAGAGTTTGGAAAATATATTAATATATTTATCTTATTACTGCTTTCTCTAGTAGAACATTCAAGGGTTACATTTATTCTCAGAAAATTGAGAAATATCTTTTTCTATGCTAAGTGTTATAGGAAAACAATTGTAACTCAGCCATCTTATTTCTCAGTACCTGAACCTGTCATGTTGAAACCAACTAACACATAGAGATCATCTCTGAAGCACCAGACACAGGAGAAAGTGTTGGAAAATAAACAAGAACAAGTAAAGATTTCTTCAACTTGTCCATAGACCTACAGAGAAAAAAAGATGGTCCCCATACTGATAGAAAAAATAAGCACCAAGAAGTCATTTATAAGGGCGATCGTCACACTGAATTTTTAAGATTTGAAGTCTAGATATATCTAATAGCCTATAAGTATTAAAAAGTAAATAAAATTTGTAGTAATGTATATTTTTACGGCTTTCCCAAAGATTAATATAACAAAATCAAATTCTTGAGTAATAATTAAACATTTACTGTTTAAATGTTTTAAAACTTTTGTCTAATAAATGTAGACTAAAACAATGTTTCAAAATGAAGAATATAGTGGGCTAAGAGTATAAGGGCATATTTCATGTGGCTTTTTATTGATACTTTTTCTTTCTGTAAACTTAAGTACCTATTTTATTTTTGAACTCAAAACATTTGTTATAGAAGTCATATCATGCTTAGACATTGCATAATTGAGCCATATGTACTTTAGGACAAATATTGGGAAATGCTATGTTCAATACCAATGTCTATACTAGTTAAACAATGGAAGCATCAGGTAAGTAACAACATTTGGACAGCAAGTCAATATGACTATGAAAGGTCTCCAATAATGAGCAAATTCAGACAAATACACAGTTTGAGTATTTGGCCTTCTTATTGACAAAGGTTGCTTTCAATCACACTGTATCTATTACCATATCAATCATCACTCTAAATGAATACAATGCTATAATTGACAAAAGACATCATTTAAGCTGAGAAAGTAAAGATTCTAAATAAGAAAATAATGAAAGGTATGTTGTTGACTGTAGAAAAAATGAAAAATATACCTTAAGAATCTATTCATAGACTGATAAAGACATTGGGGCCCAATATGAGAAAAAATGCTTACTGGCTCACAAGGATCTTGAAAAGAGATGATAATTAATATCACATTGTTATTTATTCAAGTTAAAGCAACTGAGTATTTTCCATGGTATACAAATTAAGATATAAAATTGAACTGATAAAAATGATTTACATGCAGGATTCAAATATTGGCAGCTTTATAGAGTGAAATGTCACTATTTTGCTGTACCTTCAAGCTTTACATTTCCTCCTTTGAATCCCTGTCAGCCTTCATGAACAGCAGAGAGTTTAATCAATGCTTGAGGTAGCAATAGCATAACATTAAATATCTCTTGCTAAAAATCAAAATGGTGTTTAGTAAGCATTATGAAGAAAAAATGGCACACACATGTGTATCCTAGTTATCAGAGTACAAATTACCCTTTGTTCCATATTTTCAAACGTTACAGATTTAATAGAAGCTAGTATTTTAAATTCAAAAAACTGTTTTATGACCACAGTTTTATCATAAGGCATTTGGCTTTTGGTAAGAAATTAAAACAACAGGAAGCTCAAAATCTTTAGTTATTACACTTAACAGCAATTAAAAAAAATCTGTGATGCAAAGCACTTGTGCAAAGAGATACTGTGTTTGCCTGCGTGTATGTATGTGTGTGTGTATGTGTGTGTGGTGTGTTTTAATGTTCTGAATTTAGCTTGTAATTTTCTTCCATTGTAAGGAAACATTTTATTAACATGTACATTGACTCAGAAAAAGGGAAGAAAAGGTGTTGTCTTGGCATAAAGAATGTAAAATATCAATTTAGTTTAATTCGTTCAGTACCAAAAAAATTCCCAGAACCCAGGAAACAAAAGGAGAAAGATGGTATAAAATGACAACGGAAATCAAGAGTGAGATTTCAAGCAGATTCAGCTGAATGGAGGGACTCTGTGGAATAGCATGACATATTTGGCCATTAAGGAAAATCATACAAATGAGTGTGAGAAATGGCTGGACAATTTTATGGTAGGGGGTAGGAAGAGCGTGCAAAGTGTGGATGCATAAAGGTCACAAAGAAGGGAAATGGGAGGAAAGAGGCTTACAGCAATCCACCTTTATTAGGCCAATGATTACTGCTCACCTAGAAATTGCTTCTCAGATCTCTAAAATATCTGGGCTTTTAAGTAAAAAGGAAATACTGTTGCTACTTATGAATGTTTTAAATGATCAGGATAGATGTCTTCTTCAAAGGTTCTGAGAAAACATTTTGAACAGAAAACTAAACTCCTTTTGCTTTCGAAATAATTTCTACAGCTTAACTTTATTTTGCTGCTATAAATACAGAATTTAAAAATTTGTGTACTAAGGAAAAATAAAAAAATAACACAAGTTGTTTTTTAAAATAAATAAAATTTTATTAAATATGTATTCCTGTATTTACAAGGTAAGTAAACATACCTTCAACAAGTAAAAAATTTAAGGCCATGGTCAAATAAATCTCATATTTGAGAACTTAGTGTATGTTAAAATGAACTTAGTGGTATGATTCTTTTCTCTCATCACTCATGTTATTACAAAGATAACTCGTAATTATATCAGAAATTTCATTTTGTTTCTTATTGGCATATATCTCTCTCCATACTTCCCAGACACCTAGAATTGACTTGAATTAAACAAGGTGTATATATAAAAAATCCTAAAAATGAATTAGAAGAAAAAACTAGCAAGAAATAAGACTTTCCTTCCAAAGGGATTCAGAAGGAAAATTTTAGCAAAGTCACACTGTAAAACCCTGGTCAGCCTTTCACATTAACATCTAAAACATCACTATTGTTAACACCTTCGTTTTTCTCCAAATCCCGATATATTTAATTTTAAGTATATTTGCAAATTTATGTTTCATGTTTCCTAGAGTAAATATTATATATAGAGAAGGGACATACAATATATTCCTCTATCCAGTGGAAATAACATGAAATACTGAACTGAGTCCTTTGTTAAATCAAAACCCAAGCCTTGATATGGTAATCTACAAACCTCAATGGAAATTAAAACACTACTTTTTATTTCATGAAGTATATTGCCATAACATTTGAGAAAGCTTTGTGAACACCAAAATAATATATCTGATATATTAGAATGGTCAAGGACAGTCTTTGAAACTTAGCAAGACCCTTCTCAAAATTTTAAGCAATGAAAAGGTCTGAGGATGTAGTTCAGTGATAGAGCTACAATCCCTCATCAGCAAATAACACCGACAATGATAATAAAAGCAGCAAAAAGGGCTACTTAATATATTACTAATAATGATAATAATTATAATGTCATTAAAACAATAATTTGTGTTAGTCAGTTTTGCATGGCTGTGATCAAAATACCCAACATGAATAATTTAAAAGGAAAAGTTTAATTTGGCACATGGTTTTAGAGGTTTGGTCCATAGTGAGCTGTCTCCATCGCTCTGGGGCCAAGTGAGGCAGAAGATCAGGGCAGAAGGTCATGGTGGAGAAGCACTGCTCCAGTCATGGACGCATGTGGTGTGTTGGGGGGGCGGGACACAGACCAAGGTAAGATTAACCCTTCCATGGCACACCCCCAGTGATTTACCTCCCCCAGTCTTCCCAACCTTCCCACGGTTATCTTCCAGTGAGCTCATTCAAAGTAGGATAGATGGATTAGGTTACAGCTCTCATAGTCCAATCATTTCAGTTCTGAACATTACTGCATCAACACTGGAGCTTTTGGGGGACATCTCATATCCAAACCACAACACCATACAACTATGTAAATACCTATTTCTTATTCAAAGCAATTTAGCATGCGTCTTCAAAGAAGACGCATGCTAAATTGCTTTACATAGTTTCTGCCCATGCAATTTCTTTTAATTATAAAATTTTTGTCAAAATGCTTTAAATCTCTTCTCTTTGGGAATTTAATAAGATAAGTTTGTGGGGATAACATATTAGGGGTAGTTAGCCAGGGAATGTTTTTATTTAAATAATTTGTCCTAGTTTATTAGAGTTTGGATCATTCCATCTTGTCTGAATTAACACAATGCATCACACTCAAATGATGAGGAAATAGGAATCTTTCTGGAACTCTGAAGATAGCAGACAAGAGCCTTCCATTGGTTTACATTGAAAGTGGTCAAGAGATTAATTTGTTCACTTAAGCAGTATTTATTGAGGCACCATGCAAGGCTGTTTGCATGTGTTATTTCTAAACCTCACAAGAAGCTTGTAAATCAGCCATTATGCCCATTTCAAAGATGAGGAAACATGGGCTTAGTGTCAAGTAGTTTCCTGATAATGAGAAGCTGGGTCAGTGGGCACCAGGTCTGTATGACTTGAGAGCCCACACAATATGCAGGCCCACACAACCTCCCTTCACCACTGTTAATCATCTGCAAATCTTTCATCTCTTAGATAATAAAATTTTGTCTAATGTCCATTCACTATAAGATTAATGAGAAGTCTATGAGTTACTAGAAACCACCGTAGATTCTTTAAAAATAAAGAGAAAAAAAACTTTGGTAAGACTAAAGTATAATTTTTGAAAGAGTAAGACAGTTACTAAAATCACACATTATTACATTTTAAATTCCTATGCATTTATGGTATGTACTTACAAAGATACCAATATACACAATACATATTTGTTTATGATGTATGTGTATATGTGCATTCCACATCTTAAAATCATATACTTTCTTTCTTTACAAGATATGACTTTTGTTTTATGTTATCATTGAAAAATAAATGAATATGATGTTGACAAGCTTCATGCATAAAATAAGAAATTAGGCAATAAAGACCATACTTTCCAAACTTTACACAAGATCTACATTCTTAAAAGATGAAAAATATTCAGAGAATCTGTTAATATCTAGTAGTCTTTCTTTCCATTTCTATAAATCCAAGATAAGATCTTTATCTAGAAATAATTGTCAAGATTGTGTGTAGCCCATATTAGGCACTCAAAAATTGGCATTCTCCTCCCCTATTTCATCTATGACTACATTGTTAAGTCAGAATTATTTTTCTCTGCATATGTTATGTGGGTCAAAACAGGTGATTTTGTTAAATTACCCACATTAAATACTATCACATTGTGTCATTGGATAAAATGACAAAAAAAATATTTTCTGAACTTTTGCAATGAAAGCATTCAAAATATCAATTCTGAAACAAAGCAGAGAGATAGAAAACATTATGGGGTCCAGCAGGCAGAAAAGCAGAGGACTATTCTTTGCTTATATGACTGTAAATGACTTGTGGTAAAGGAATAGAAATCACTTCCTTTCCCACTTCAGAATCAGGCACAAATACATGGACTATTTCACCCTTGAGTGTGGATCCCACATTAAAAATTAGTCAAAAATTAGTCCAACTTTTTGTTTCTTGATTATTTGTTTTTATATTTTCATATATGCCTTGAATTTTTAACTGAAGATAAATAGAGGAAAAACCACAATTATTTATTTACTAATTAGTTCAAAATTATATTATATTGAGAATCTCCTATGTACCAGACATCGTTTTAGGTATTAAAAATACTAGAAATACCATCTGGTGATTTCAGGGAAAACCTGGGAATGATTAGGAAGTACAGAATCCCAACTAGAGAGACTATTTATGTAAAAATGAATTGATGCTTCAATTTTAAATATAGCTATTTTTTGTTTATTTTCTAAGACTTTCACCAAAGTGGTGTGTTCAGAATATGCAATCTGTCTTTACCTCAATATCACTATTTAAATATAATTTTAAAAATCTAATTCTTACATCCTCAATTCATGAGAATTTAAAATCATGATTTCTAATAGTGGAAATAGCATGACTTCAAATTCTTAACCAGTATTTTGAAAAATTACCCTTATTAAATATTATAATTCTTTCCAGCTGTTGATATTAATATTAATATTTATTAATTTGGAAATGACCACAGATGAAAAAATTTTATCAGTATTTTCTTTTATCCTTTATGCATAAAGTGGCACATTCCAAAACTAAATAATTTTTAAATCAGTTAAAAATTAAAATTTTTAAAATTCAATAAAATTAATATATATATTAAATATTACTGTTTTAGAAATCGAATGGCAAAATATCAAATTATCTAAAAAATCGGTGTTGTAAAATTTGATATATTGAAACACATTTTCTGAAATTCTGCAAAAATTCTACATATGGGAAAAATCACAAAAGTCATAATTATTATCCTGGTGTAGATATGAGAATCTATTTTGATTACAAAATCAGTGCAATCAATGCCTTACCTGCATAAATGGAGTTTCTTCAAAAGAGGAAAATTGAGATCATAAATTAACATCAGATTAGTACAAGCAATGAGTATGATTATGGGGAATGACAATTTTATTTTTTTATTAAAAGTAAACACTGGATAACTAGTCTTTTGTATCTTTGCTCATTCCAATAACCTCCTCTGGGCCAACAATGCAGCATTTCCCAGGCAAACAATGGTCTGGTTATATATCATTAGTAATATAATAATAATGATGATAATAACAACAAGAATAACATTATTTTTGTATTTGTATATTATGTTACTATTTACAAAGGCTTTTCTTTTACTCTCAGTTTTTCAGTCAGTTTTTTCAAGAACAGCTCAGGAAACTGAACATGACAGCTCTAATAGACTCAGATACTCTCTAATAGACTCTGATACAAACAATGATGTCCAGAATTAAACAACCCGGAAGCTTCATCTTAAAGTCCAGCCCCCATCTCCCTGCCTTAACAACATTCCATTTTGCTCCTGTGATTTCTGCTATGTCCACTGAAGCAGTCCTTATTAATACAGGATAATGAATGCTTGGTTAAGTAACTGTCTTCTCAACCACACTGTACATTGTTTGAGGTAAGGTCCCAGATTTTTCTCCTAGGTATTTGATATATCATAAGTGCTTAAGAAAGATTTTAGAAGAATGAATTAATAAATCTTTATTTTCAAGTAGAGACAGAAAAACTGAAAGGAGGTAAAAAGAACCTACTTCCAATGCCTCTTGTTAATCTGTTGGCCCTTTGAGATGGGGAAGTGCTTAGCTCTTCAATGTGGAATTAATTTCATGTGGAGATTGGCTTATTAAGAATTTGATGAACTCCACTAATTTGATGAAAGAGAACATAAATAAATTCTGCCAAATATTTATGATCTTTGGTGATATCCAACAATTTTTTAATCATAAACTTTAGACTTCACTCTAAATCATCACCCTGGTTTGATACAGCACAGTAATTAAATTTAGGTTCTGGAGACAAATTGTTTGGGACCACAATTTGGCTCTGAAATTAACTGTTTGGTCTTGGACAGGTTATATAACTTCTATTTGCCCTAGTTTTCTTCTCTGTAAAATATGAGAACTAATGTTATTTTCTTCCTAGGATTATTGTAAGGCTTCCTTGAGTTAAGTCATGAAAAAAAAATACAAAATAGTATTTGGAAAACAGAAAACTTACAATTAATGTTAACTATTTTTATTACTATTCTATATTCATTTCTCATTCATTCTGAAGAATTCAGATGGCCCTGTCCTTGAACTACATCTGACTCATCCAATTAGCCATAAATCTTCTCTGAATAGTAGCCTGCTATAATGTTGACCCTTGAGAAATTCAATACTGTTGTTCTCTCTGGCAGAATTTTCTATTCAGTGATCCCACCCACTTCCATTAATTTCAGTATATTTATTACAAAGTTTCAGGAAAGTTGTGTTCCTGTTGATAAGGAAGACATAAAGGTGATGAACTTTTCCATCAATGCCACTTGAATTGTTTATACCATGTATAAAGTTACATTGGTATAAATCCATTTAACTTTAATTTGAACTATGTAGCTTTTAAATTAAAGTATTTTGAAGTGCAGTATCATCCCTCAAAATACTATACAATTTGAAAAGCATGCAATAGGTTCACCTTGAACCAATATGTAAGCTGTAATTTGAAATGGAAATAAAAGTCAACATTTCCAAGGTTGTTAGAAATAGGTCACTGTGTAGACTCGTTTCTATTTTCTTATACATTTTACTCACAATTTTCTTCCTTATAAAAATTATGGATATAAATTCTTTAACTGTATTTTAAATTTTGGTTAGTTTGGAATAACAGGCAATATTATTTTATTTACTTTTATTCTTAAATTGAGTGAGTGGTAATTCAAAGTAACCAAAAGTTTACTAGAACAAAATGTATCTTTGCTTATGTCTATATAGTATTTTAGATGGAGAGATCCTGCACATCTTATATACCCTAAATAAAAATTTAAAAACAGAATTGTTCACCCAGATGTATGATATGTATCATATGAACAAAGTGGGCTATCATCTTAAATGTGTGGCTGACTATGTGGCTTTCTCTCTTTGCCTATTTGACTTTATGTAAGCCTAATCTTAAATAGAATTGATCACTGGAGGTTGTAAAAAGAAATAATTTTAGAGAAAGTAAATCAAAGTGCAAGTCACATATTCCATGCTGAGCATTCTGGATGCTCATTGGAACCAGAGGACAATGAGTTAAGTATACAGGATCCTGTAATGATGAAGGGAGTGGAGTGAGTCATTGCCTTTTTTAGAATGATGAATATTTATTTACAACTGTCAGGGATACTTACTACATACTATGTCATGTTCATTAATCATGTTATACAGCAGTCTGTCAGAGAGAGAATCAAAAGATCTGCCTGAGAAAAATGTGCTTCACAAGCAGGAGAGGTCATCATTAATTCAAGAACAGAATACTCCATTCAAAACAATGTTTTTTTTTCTGCTCCTCACCAACCCCCAACCTTCAAAATTCAGTGAGATGACATCATGTATAAAGTGGAGCATGAATAAAATGCAAGATTTTCCTTTTACATTTATTAGCAAATCAAAATGGGATATTCTGATTTGCTAATAAATATTTATTAGCAAATATTTGAAAAATATTTGAAAAATCTTTTATATGCACAAATTTATCAATATATATATATATTATAGCATTTGTGTCTGGAAAATAATGAGTAACTAGCCTGCATAGCTATAATATACTACTCCACGGATTATAGTATCATCATCAAATGTTGATAGAAAAAGGAGGAGCACAAGAAAAAGAAGTGGGATGATGGGGAAAAGAAAGAAGAGAAGAAGGCAGAGAAAAAGGAGGAGGAGGGTAGTAAGGAGAAGAGAAATGCATCCTTGAGATCTGTACAGCAGAACATAGATGAGCTCTCTTCACCTGTCTATAATCTGTGAAGATTAAATATTATAAGGTTGCATATTTAGAAATTTAAAAGCATAAAGAAATAGCTAAGGAAATTTACATTTTTTCTCTAAAGAAAGAGTGAGAGAGAGTGAGAAAGAGGGAGAGAGAGAGAGAGAGAACTTCAATATTTATCCTTTAGTATTTGGCAGACACAACATCTTTGTCTGTATGTGGTGCTGAGGATCGAACCTGGGCCGCACGCATGCCAGGCGAGCACGCTACCGCTTGAGCCACATCTCCAGCCCCAGAAATTTACATTTTTAAACGGTTCTATTAATCTCAAATTTTTAAATACTGAGCATGTTTTATTTATACTTTGCTTCTTTAAACAAGGATGACTTATTCATAATGAAAATAATTAATTTCTTTGCTTTCCATTCTATAGTTAATTTCTGGAAGAAAAATAGGAAATGTCTGTGAGAGGTTAAAAACATACTAACCATGGTTATTTCTTGCATGTCACAGTGGAATTCCCTGGGATGAGGAATGATGTAACATCTAGGAGCCATGGAGCATTCCAGGGACTTCTGAGAATCCAAGAGTTGCATCTATGAAAAGCTGTTTAATAGTGACACTGGAGTGTTAAAAACATCTCCTTTTATTCTTACTCAAGAGTTAACAACATTTATTGATTTTTTAATATATTTTGATTTTGTTTTTTGACTAAGGGTTATACTAGTTGGAAAAGCCAGAAGATCTGGATTGATTTAAGCTACCCACTAGTCCTAAGAATGTGGACAACTTTTATTAATGTTCACTTTTTGTCCTCTTCTGAAAAAATGGAGCAATAATATTTTCCAATCCATATAAATTAATTTCTTTGAGATTATAGTGACATAATGCAGGTGAATTGTTTAAAAAAAATCTGCCCAAGAAATATTCTTCAAAGTAAGAGAGGTCATTATTGATTCAAAACAGACACTCCTTTTAAAATGGTAGTTTTAAAAATTTCTGCTGCTCAAATTTCTCCTCATGATTTTTCAGTTTCTCTGAACTACCTTCTCTTAAATTCATTGTTTTAGAGGATAAACCAAAGGAAAACAAACTTTTACTTAAGAAAATTATAAAGTAACTTTGTCAGGATGGAAATAAAAATTGTTGAGGTAAAAATTGTTGAGGAAAATGACTGGGAAATTACAAATAATTACCATACTTAAAAAATAAAGAATGTTTTCATACATAATTATTTGAATATATTATGTTTTTAATGTATAAAAATTAACACCAAGTGTAAAACAAAACAAAAAATGGTATAAAAGTAGTGTATAAGACAAGTTATCTTCTAGACTATCATCTAACATTTCTATTCTAATTTAGAATACTTATGATCAATGCACATAATTGTTCATTATAGACTGAGGAAAAAAATCTAAAATACTAGAAGATTTCCGAATGTTTATATAAATTTACATTTGAGAGCATTTCATCATACTCTATGAACACAAGTAACAAGTTACATGGCTTACAGAGATAGAACTAGGCTGATTTTCAAGCCTTATCAGGTAATGGTCACCTGCACTTCATTATCTGAATTACAAGGAAGTATTACTCAAAACCAAAAGATACATATGTAACACTGGTTGATTGTTTAAAGAAAAAAAATGTAATTCCAAGAAAAGTTGTTTTCATTTCAATACTGCAGTTTTTATAAAATGAGTCCTATTTTCGAGTTTGTTATCAGTGCCCTTATGCTTTCACCATTACTATTATTTTTCCCCTTGCACATTTAAGAATTCTTGACATTACTTTGACTCCCCTGTACCTCCTGGGTTTCTGTCACTTCTCCTTTCACATGTCTTTCAGACTTGCTCACTCCTTTGCCCCCCACCCATGCCACCAATTAATCTAGGTCCTTCCTGCTTTGGAGCTAGATTACTACAATAGCCTCATAACTGAGCTCTCTGATAAGTTTCTCTCCCTTCCAATCCATCTTGCATACTTTTGACAGACTAATTTTGTAAGGGGCCAATTTGATTATTTTACTTCCTTGGTCAAAAATTGAAAAAGGCTTCCTCGTATGTGTGCCATTAAATCCACACTCTTCTGCCTGCCTTTCAATGTGCTTTATTACCTGCCTTTTCCTTCCCCTTGCAAACTTATATTATGGTATGATCCCAGAAAACCTGTCAAAATGTCTCTTCTTTGGCTCTTCTGTATCCAGTGATTAGTCTATAAATTTACCATGACTTCCTATTCCACAACTGGATCAAATAAGAAGTTTTCTGTAGCTTCCCTTATTTCTTAGCCAGCCACCTTTAAAGTCCAATCATCTTATACATTTTTCTGGAAGTCATTAGTTTGCATCAATCTATTGTTCCTTTACTTGATTTATTTTCAGTTTCAATAAATTTGGTATTTGATGCACTAATAATTAGTTTTCATTTCTGAAACTGCACTCTGGGTCAAACACTATGCTCAATGTTTTACATTCAGAATTTATCTAATCTTCACACAATCCTAGGAGATAGAGACTTTTAATGCCTACCATTTTAGGATTAAAACCTTCAGATTCCTGAAACACTGATCCTAAGGATACAACAATTTCCTTATAAGAAGGGATTTCTTGTGCATAACTTAAATTTGTTATATTTAGAAATAAAAATCCAGGCAATGCAGCCAAAATTTAATGCCAGTTAAAAGAAAAAAAATAAGTCTTTTGTTTGTTTGTTTGTTAAAAGGATCCCCCATGCAATATTTGAAACATACTAAAAGATTATCCATTGTTTATCCAAAATTCAAAGTAAACTGAATTCTTATACTTTATTTGGCCACTAAATCAGATGTGGGTATCAAATACTTCTCATACCAATTAATATCTTTTCTATACAATATTAAGAATATGGATACTGGGGTTCATTTCTCCCTGGTTCAGCTTATGCGTCTAGTTAAAGACAAATTAGAAGTTTGCACTCTGAGATTCCTCCTAGTTTGCTTCAAGTACATAAATATTAGAAATAAAATACTTGGAGAAAAAACTTAGGGAATGTTTAAAACAAGAACAAGATCTCTGGGACCAAATATAAATTAAAATGAAAATCTGTGACTGGGGTTAAGCCTCATGACTACTAGACATGGTTAATAATAGAATGATGATGATTGTCACATGATAACAGTGAGACAGAGTCTGGGATCAGGTTCAGTATTTGCAACTTAAGTCTGATGTAGGACTTCCCCACTCATGAGAAGAAATTGACAATTTTGTTTTTTAAAAAGCATATACTACAATAAGTATGCTGTAATGTAAACCTATAAGCTGCTGTTTCCATGAAATATCTGGAACCATATGGGAGAGAATACAAGAGGTTGTCAGCTAGAGACAAGATGTAGAAAAGCAGTGTCTGGGACACAGCATTTGGTGGCTGGGTACATACACATTAGATAATCACTCTGGACTTATCACTTATATGGATCAGTGTATTTTTTGTTTTATCTAAGATTTTTTTTCACTTGAGCTTTTTGAATTACATTTCACTTTTTATTGCATATATTTGCGACTTTAGTTGCAATTAATAATCACTGATATACTCATATGGAAAAATAAAGGGTTAATATCCACTAAAAAGGCGAAACAACAACAACAAAACAAACAAACCAAACAGCATTTGTTTTGTTTGCCTGATAGCTCCTGAATTATTTGGGGGGGATTATTTCGTATTTGCTAGATTTACCTGTCCTTAGAGTTGGGCCAAAGCAGTAATAAAATTAGCAAGTCCTTTAACACTAAGGCTGGCAGTAAAAATGCTCTTTACACATGATGTATTTTTTCCTAGTTCATCATTTGTCTTTTACAGTTTATATTTTTAAGAATTTTTATGTGTTCAAACCTACTAGCTTTACTTTATGAGTCATACCTATGGTGTTATGCTTACAAATTTATTTTCTTCCTAAATAATATGAAAATATTTTCCAGCCAGGTGCTATGGCACATGCCAATAATCCCAGTGACTCTCGAGGCTGAGACAGGAGGACCATGAGTTCAAAGCCAACCTCAGCAACTTACTGAGGCCCTAAGCAACATAAAACCCTGTCTCAAATCAAAAAGCAAAAATTTCTGGGGATGTAGCTTAGTGGTTAGGTGCTTCTGGGTTCAATCCCCAGTTCTCAAAAGAAAAGAAAAAGAAAAAAAAAGAAAATATTTTTCTAGACCTTCTTTTTAGTTGGTTTGTTTTAAAAATGGGATTTAAGTCAGGAGTGATGGCACATGCCTGTAATCCCAGCAACTCACAGGGCTAGTGAGAAGGATCACAAGTTTAAGGATAGCCTCAAAAATTTAGTGAGGCACTAGTTAACTTAGTGAGATCCTGTCTCAAAATAAAAAATAAAAAGGGCTAGGATGTGGCTCAGTGATAAAGAGCCACAGGCTCAAACCCTGGTACTAAATTAATTAATTAATTGAATAAAACCAGGATTCAAATGGAAATAATTTTTATTTTGAAATGGAGTATTTTACCCCACATTGTAATCCAGTGTTCTAAAAACATCATTTGTTCATTCATATATATTTTCCCACTTGAAAATTCATCTATACGACATGTCAAATTTTTAAGGATATTTTGATTCTGGAGTCTGTCTTTTTCAAATGACTTGTTGAGTTTTTTCCAGGAAATATTGGGCATAATTATATTTTTTATTCATTTAACCATATATTTGTTATAATTGAAGCACTAAAACATAAAATAAAAAGAATTTCCTTTTTTTTTGGTACACAGTTCTATGAGATTTAGACATAAAATCTGGTAACCAATGCTATATACAGTATACAGAACAATCCAACATATCAAAGGATTTTTTCATTCTGCCCTTTGTATGTTTAATTTGCATTTCCCTGATGACTAATGGTGTTGGACTTCTTTCCTTGGACTCATTTTCAATCCACATATTATATTTTGTGAAGAATCTATACAATATTCTAGCCATTTTTGCAAAGTAATTTTTAATGTCTTATTTTGTCAGTTTGAGAACTTTAAAAAATATATTCAAGGTACAAATTTGTTGTATAACATCAGATTCAAAAGTATTTTCTCCCAGTCTGAGGCCTATCTTTTTATTCTCTTGACAATGTCCTCTACAGAGTGTGAACTTGTAATGAAATATATTTTATCTACTTTTTCATTAATGGCTTATGCTTTTGGTGTTATTCTAAAAATATTTTACCTTGATGTAAGGCCACAAAGATTTTCTTTTTTCAAAAAATATCCATATTTATGTTTTAGTTCATTTTGAGTCAAATTTTGTGTATAAAGTGAGGTGTATATTTTTTCCATATGGATGTTCTTTTGTTGCAGCATTATTTTTAAAAGACTCCCTTTCGGGGCTGGGGATGTGGCTCAAGCGATAGAATCCTCACCTGGCATGCATTCAGCCCAGGTTGGATCCTCAGTACCACCACATACAAACAAAGATGTTGTGTCCACCGAAAATTAGAAAATGAATATTAAAGAATTCTCTCTCTCTCTCTCTCTCAAAAAAAAAGACTCCCTTTCACCATTTAATTGGCCTTGCAATCTATATGATTAAATAATTTTCTGTCATTAATTCATACAAATTTGTAGGTACTTCTGCATTGAAAATAAGATTTGGAATTATTTAATCATCACCCTGCTTCTTAAAAAAAATTATTCAAAATTGTGATGAGAATAACATAAAATTACAGAAATTAGCTGAGAAAATTTACATTTTAAAAAAGAAATGCTTATATACATTTATTAAATTTCATTCAGTCAAATTTTATGGTATTCTTCATATAGATCCTCAAACTTTCTTTGATGTCAATAATTATATTTGTTTTGCTATTGTGAATGTAATATATTTTATTATATTCCATATGATTACTTATATTCTATAGTGAAATGGATTTTGTATGCTTGCTTTTACTCTCTCTACCTTTTATAACTTATTATTTCTAAAAAAAATTTTTATTTATTCCCTTGGTTATTCCTGATATTCATTATACTATATACAAATAAAAATAATTTCTCTTCTTTTTTAATGCTTATAATTTCCTTTGATTCTAATTGCAAAGGCTAGAAATTCCAGAATACTGATATCACACTTCCTCAACTCATTTTGATGGTAAGTAAGGATGTTAAATTTCTCTTAATGCTTATTTCACAGGTAAGTTCCTATATCATTTTAAGGAATTATCTTCTATTCATGATTTAATAAGTGTTTTACTTTTCTTTAATCAGGAATCAAGGCAAATCTTATCCAAAGCTTTTTATACTCTGACAGAAAATTATACTTTCAGCAGTATTCAATAGATGTTATTTTATGTTATAGATATTTGGTGGTTATATTGGAATACAACTTCAATTTAAAACAGTCTTTCTAGGGGAAAATACTTTAAATTCCAAACAATAAATTGATGCATTAATTATAAATTAGGATTGTTCATATGTATTCTTAAAGCAGAAACACTTCAAAGATTTCTTGTCACCTGTTTTACTTCTCTTTGTGTGTCTTTTATAATTATTTGTCATATTTCTCTGATATTATAACAGAGTGCTAGTGCTGAGAAGAAATATGTGACCTGCAGTGTGGTTTGTGTAATTACCAGAAGCTATAACCTGTGTATTCTTTCCCTTCGTTCCTCTGCCCAAGGATGCCAGCCTACAATCCTCCCCAGCCCATAGTCCCCTTAGACTCTATCCTTTCCCACTAATACACTCAAGATTTAAAAACTTCAACCTTGATCCTGAGTGAGGTACCTGCCCTTTCTGTTTCTCACACTTTCTTCTAGTCTTTTCCCTTTCTCTCCATAATTTTATTATTCATGTATAATGGATTAACAACTAATCTCTTGCCTTTTCTTCACACAATATTGGAGGTCTAAGATGACAACATAAACCTCAAAAGTACATAAATCTAAACCAGCTGAGGATTACAATGCTACTTAGTGCAATTTCTGCCAGCCAGACAACTTGCCAATAGTTGTTCAAAGATATCCACAATCCAAAGAAAAAATGGTATGTTTGTCTTTTAACCTGAGACAGTAACTAATTGATTAAAATATTACTCAACGTACAAAGAGGAAGTGACAACAAAGACAAAAATCTATGTTAATATTAGCTACATTTTCAGAATATCTAAAATGCTCAGAGGACATGTGAAGTCTACAAAGAGAATCCTAAGATAGATGAATGCTGGTTGTCCTAAGAGTTTTAAGGGAGTATCATGCCTCAAATATACCAATGCATTCAGATGGACAATTATTAATAGCTAAAATTTTTTAAAAATATTTTTTTAGTTGTTGATGGACCTTTACTTAATTTGTTTATTTATATGTGGCACTGAGAATCAAACCCAGTACCTCACACATGCTAGGCAAACACTTTACCACTGAGCCATAACCCCAGCTCAATAGCTAACATTTACTCGATATTTGTTTTCAGAGATCATTCTGACCATAAAATATGTTTATTCATGTAGTTTCCAAACTATATGAACTTCAAAGTATACACTATTTAAAAATCTTTACTTTGCAGATGAAATTAATGAGACAGACTGAGAAGTAAAATAATTAATTGAAATTTGCATAGGCAATAAATGTTATGGGAGATTTAGGAGCCAAATTGCTTCATTTCAGAGATTATGACTTTAACCAATAGACTAGTGGTCTTAAAGTGATTCAAATGATTTTGAGTTTAGCCTTGTGGATTTGGAATTCTAGTGATACCTGAAGTCAAATTCCATGGAGCAAGCGTTGCTTGTAAACTCTAAAGAGCCAAATACAGGGCCACTGGAGAATCCTCACCAGTTCTTAGGACATCTCTATTTTCAGCCTCCATTTCAAAATTATACCCCAGCCTTTACTGAGAATGCTCACATATTCAGGGTAACACAAGAATTATACAATCCCAAGATCAAGAAAAAACATTTCTAAAAAAAAAAAAAAAAAGAAAAACAGCATAAAATATTTGGGTTTGATGATGGTCTTAAAATAACTCAGAACACCTAATATTTGTTCTCAAATTCAGGTACCCAGAAGATACTTATATATCTCTGAAGAACTTATATATTATCTTGAACCTGAGAAAATAATTAATTTATCAAAATACACCTCAACAATAAATAGGCAGTGACATGATAGAACAACAAAGACAAAAAATTATGTTAATATTATTATTAGCATATTATTATTAATTATACTATATTTTCAGAATATCTAAAATGCTCAGAGTTTATTGCAGCTGTTTGTCCCAAAGACTGTAATTATGTATTTACTAATTTTGACAGTACAGTGTAACCCAGGGCCTACACACATGTTAGGCAAATACTCTATCACTGAACCTTATAGTTATTTTCAGAACTTTTATTTTACAATATAATCATGGAGTCTGAATTTGATAAATTAACTGTAATAGTTTTAAAACATTTTCTAATCTTAATATTGTAACTTTTGTGTTCCTTTCTTGGGTTCAGAATCAAATCCACAATGTGGGATTAATATGTTCATTTTAAAGATGAACTCAAGATTCTCAGTTCTCAAAGTAGCAAGAAGCAAACTAAAAAAAATGGTTTCTTTCCATTAAAAGGTGTCAAAATTATATCTAAGATTTACTGTACTCTGAAATTAGAACCTATCAATATCCAACATAATCTCTTCTCCAAGATAGATTTCCTTGATTCTTTTAACTAATGTTCATATAAAACAATATATATGTGTGTGTGTGTGTGTGTGTGTGTGTGTGTGTGTATTTTTTACATGACTGACTATGTCCTTGACAACACTGAAACTGATTACTGACCACTTGTCTAACCAGAAGATTATATATTTTATCTTTATCTCTCTACACTTTAGTTTTACACAAAGAGTTATAAGGGTTTTATTTATCTATTTCTTAGAGATATATGAATTACAAATGAAATAACATGTTAAAGCATCTACATTATGCAATGTTATATTGTGCATACTATTATTACTATTATAACAGGTATATTGGAAGTTTAATACTATTTCGAAATTTTTCTATAGTCACAAATCTTTCTAATGCTAAATATACTTTCTAATGATATGTATTTTTAACTTCCTTCAAAAGATCTCTAAGTATTATCTTAACATTTTGTATTTTGTGCAGACTGAATGTATGTTGTACTACCACCAATTTGTAATAGAAAAAGATGTGAAGTAGGAACCGTTTGGTAAATTAATGAAACATTTAACAATTATACAGATTTTGTGACTCCAAAGCAGTACATTAAGGTTTTTGATTCACTTATCTTTAATTCATGTGTAGTTCATTGATGCCAATGTTTTGTCTATGACATTTCTATTGAATCAAGAATACACTCCATTAAAATCTCCATGTGACCTTAGGCCCTTATCTGACTTTTTAACTTAACTCAATGATATTAATGATGGAACATATATCCTCATTTCCTGTAAATTTTTAGAACCCTTTCATACCATTACTTCAGAAAACGATTCTTCAGTATCTAATGGTGGCAAATTTTAGTTCAAAGAAAACACACTTAGTATTTATTCGCCTATTTAATTTACCTTATTAGTATAGATAATTTTGTGACTTATGTTTAATTTAAGCTGGAATGTATAATAAATATATAGACAATGAGACGAAGCAACACTAAGAATATGAATCATTATTGTTAAAATTACATATTGATCTATATATTTTCAGATGTTTTCCATTTATTATATTTCATATGCTTTGTAGTCTGTTTTCTTACTTAACAACATAGCATCAACATTTCCTGAATTAACAAACATATGTGTTCAAAATCATTTTTAATAATCTCTAGTATTTCAATATCTATGTGAAGCAAAACAGTTTTCTCAGTTGCTCTCTATTGAAGTCTTCTAGATTATTTTTTATCTTATTTATTAAGCAATGCAATAGTAACTATATTTGTGGTAGTTGTTGTCCTATCTTTATCTGAATGTTTTAACTTTTCCTAGGAATCGGTTATTAAAGTTAGAACTACTGAGTTTGTAATCTCTTACATACATGTTGCCAATCAATTCACAGAACGGTTTTATGAATTCTATCCATTAACTTCACACAATTGTCATTCCAAAACAGCAATGGGAGTAATCATTTTTAAGATAAATATTGCCCAGTTAAATATGGTATATTCTGGAAAGTTCCATGCCATTTAGAATTGGTTTATTTTTAAATATTTTTGACTATTTTATATCTTCTTTTGCATATTTTTACGTTCAATTTTTATTCTGAGCTTTTATTTTTAGTCTTCTTAGCCTATTTAGTAGTTTTAATAAGTTGAGAATTTCTTTTGACATATGGTTCTCAAAATCATAATGATACTGTGGTAATTTTTATAAAAAATGCTTATGTGTGAAATGATCCTTTTTCTCCTACAGATTTGAATTGCAACATTTACATTTTTGTTAATATAAATCTATTTCTGAAGGTTCTCTTTGGATGGACTTTCTATTTTTAAATCAAAACCAAATTATTTTATATAAACTGGATATTTTAATATTGCCTAGGATACATTTCTCTTATTATTCCACTTTTAAAATTTGATACAGAGTCTGATTATGTTGCCCAAGTTACCCAGGCTTGTCTGTGTTGACCTGGCAAGTTTCCTGCCTTGGTCTCTGGAGTAGCTGAGACTATAGGTATATGCCACCTTGCTCAGCCTCAACTTTTCTAAAATAAAACTTAAAACTGTGTCAAGTTGTAAAGCAAATCCTACTGTTATTTTATAAAGAGTATATAAAGTTTGTGTATTAATTCCAGAAGAAATGCATCATTATAATATTGTCTTCCAAACATTGATAATTTATTATTATTCATGCACTTTTTAATTTCCATTTTTAAATTTTTTTTAGTTGTTGATGGACCTTTGATATATTCATTTATTTATATGCAGTGCTGAGAATCAAACCCAGTGTCTCACACATGATAAGCAAGAGCTCTGCCACTGAGCTACGGTCCCAGCCCTACTCAAGCATTTTTTTGTGGATCTAAGTGAAGCATTTGACTTCTTGAACACAAGTTAGTTTCTTAGTTTGGATAAATGTACTGTGGTTATAGAAGATGTTGAAGTATAAGAATCTGGATGAAGGATTTATGGAAACTCTGTACTATATTTACAACTTTCATATAAATATAAAATTATTCCAAAATACAAAGTGTACTATTGTTTTGCAGTTACATCTGCTTATATACATTTAATGAATGTTTCTAAAACAATTCACTGAGCCACAGTTGAATTTTTATGATGATGGAAGATAATGATCTACCCACCTAAACTGTCACATGATTACTGTTTCCAGAAACAGATACCATAAGTAGGAAGCAGAGGATTCCTGAGTGAACGATGTTTCTTTGAATTCTTACTTTCTTTCCTATTGGACCTACTCCTTCCCTAAGGAACTTATGCAGGGGTATGGATGTCCAAGACATAAGAAATGTAGGAGGACTCCTATCTAAACTATCTCAGTCCTTTTACATAGTTATAACAGAATTATGTGGATTTGGTAATTTAAAGAACAGAATTTATTTTCTCAGAGTTCCAGAAGACAGGGAGTCCAAGATTCAGGGGTTAGAATCTGATGTGGGTCTTTTCTTCTGTGCTGTTCTCACAAGGCAGAATATGGTAACTCAAGGAAGGACAAACACCATGCCCTTAAGTGGCAGAAGTATGGAAAGGAAGCAAATCCACTCCTTCAGGCTCATAAAGATATTAATTTTTTCATGAGGGCTAAGTCTACTCCTGCACAGCCCTCTTTACAATGGCATTGATTTATTTGTGAAGGCCCTGCCCTCATGAGCTAAACTTCTTCAAGGGCACCACTTTCCAATACTGTTGCAATAGAGATTAATTTATTAATTCTTGAGTTTGGGATTGAACAAAATCATTCAAACCACAGCACTCATGAGTACAAGCAAGTGTGTTATCAGCACTACACTCCAGATGCCACAAGAAGACATGGTGGCACAAGTCTGGACCATGCCTGCTGGAGGAATAAACAAATAATTATCACAAGCTTCCTGGTGGACACAGTGACATTGATCTAGGTGCCAGCTGAAATAAGTCCTGCAAATAAGTTGTCATCACCCTTGTCTAGACCACCATACTATAATAAAGTTGCAAAAAGAGTAAGTCATAGAGATAGACATTATTACTCATTCTGGCGTTTGGTGGTTAAATATAGCTTGCACAAGTTATTAAGTGTCTCTATGTCTCAGTTACTTTATCAATAAAATGGGTTTTCTCTTTCATATCTCTGTACCTTCATCCTTTATTTATTTGTACTTAATCTTGTCAAACTGGTGACTGAATCATTCCAGTATATAATAAAAGGAGATAATGAGGCAGTCATTGTCATAGATGCTGGCTAGTTTCACTTTCAGCCACTAGACTGAGGTATTAGCTTTTATTTTATTCATCTTACCTTTAACAACTTGCTACACCAACTAGTGTTGAGAGCCACAGCTGAAGGGGATACAGCCCATGAGCATCACCGCAGAGGAGCCAATCAGCTGGAAGCTGGAAGTTTGCTGGGGCCCCTTTGGCTGTGGCTCTCAACATCCTAGGTCTAATAAGAGTTTAGCAAATACTTAACAAGGGATTTCCATCACAGCAAATACTTAACAAGGGATTTCCATGTAGTTTCACACATTCTGGAGGTATTGAGGTTTCTCTTATGAGAAACCTTGACCTTTTTCTACTACTCAGAATTCCTAGTGTCTTTGAAGAATTCCGCTTGTTGTTTAAGAGAATATCAAGGATGAGGACTATGTCTGAAACAAAGCTATCTCTTTTTCTCATCCCTACATTTCCTGCCCTTAATGTAGAGAAATGCATGTATTCAGTTGACTTATCAAAGCAGAAAGGTCTCCAAATTCTCTAAGGAATATGTGTGTCCCCATGGGAACATAAATACAAAGTGAGGATAGTTTCCTGTTGTGATCTTCATACAGAATGGCTAAGGCTAAGATCATGTTTACCAAGCACATCAGCAAATTCAGATGAGAAGGAGGGATAAGCCACAATGTCCAAATGAAATACAGAACACCCTCTGGTTTTCTGGGCTATATATTCCCAGTTTTTTGGTATTTATTATCAACATGACAAGTGTTAGAATGATGACTGATGCACTTCTGGGTTGTTTCAGACCCATTTGCTGCATTCTCTAGACTGGTAGAGTTATCTAAATGGCCCTTGGCTGGGAACACATGCTCTGCCAAACTGAGAGTTTAGCAAATTAAAGAAAGGTGTGCAAGACACACCAATTCCTAATATGGATCTCCTTTCCATTATAATTAGATATAAAACATTTGGGAGAAGCAAAATGAGACTTTAGGATTGTTGTAAGTTATTTTGGTTTAAGAGGAAAAAAAAGCCATACAACTTTTGTTTTCACTATTTCAGGTATCTATAAATTTTATTCACCAAGAAAACAATATTTGCATGTTTATATAATACAAAGATTAATTGTAATGAAATTTGATGTGAAAAAATGTGAACATGCATATAAACATGATTCAAGTATATCTTTTGGGACTATTCTGTACATTAGGAGGACTTAAAGTTGGTAAGCACTGCAAACATATGAAAAAAACATCCAGACAGTGCTGACAGTTGCCCAGAGAAAACTCTTATCTTCAGATTCCTCTGTGTCAGAAACTAAGCATCATATTGAAGGACACAGAATACATATGCACAGAACATATTGAGGAAACATTGTTTCAGATGTTTAGATTCCCTCAATCATGCAAAACATGTGGTTGCCAATTGCTCTTAAAATTAAATACCATAGTAACCAGCACAAGTTGGAAAAGCAGCAATGTGGGAATATATAATTAACAGTTAGAAAAGCATAATGGAAATTATTTTAGTTCTGCCTGAGGGCCAGTGTAGAGCCAAACATTATTCTTGGTCAATGATGAAATGTAGGCTGCGGTGATTGTACCATTCAGATGGGTCATTTAGATAAATGGAAAGAGCCATCCAAGATTTGTGAGTCATGATTAATTATTTTTGGACAGTACTTTTCAGTAGTGTATGTGTATGCATGTATATTAATTCATGTATTGGTTTCAAAATATCATCAAAACTTATATGATTTTAAAATAATTAATCAATCAAATTAATTATCAATCAAATTAATCAAATGCTACTAAAAATTATCTCATAAGAAAAATGCTGCTTTCTTACATAGCATCTCATAATGCTTTACATTCTTGTAGTCCTTTCTTATAAAGGTTAAGAATTATAAAATTTTATGGTTAAAAATAAATTTAAAGACTAGGTAGTAATTTTAGTCAAACTTGTCAGACTAAAATCATAACCTCAATCTTATTTAGTTGCTTAGATTTCACAGAAAATAAACTTTAAAATAGCTTGAAATAGTCCAGTATACTATAGCTTTCAGTATACTATAGCTTTCAGTATACTATACCTTTCAGTATACAGTCCTGTTACACAGAAAGTCAAGTAAACAATTACTGAGGTATCTATTTCTTTTCTGCTCCTTTTCTCTTCCTTTTATAACATTTTCATTACCCACTAAACTGAGCATAAAGTGCATCTTCAGTTGGTATTGTGTTAGATGATGAGGCGTGTTCCTTAATTTTGAAATATTGATAAGTAGATATCAGATATGTCTTTTTCTTTTACTTATGAGTTAATTAACTTTTATTCTGAACCACCTCATAGTTCATTTTACAATGTGATTTTTTGGATTATATATTTTAAAAAAGAATTCCTTGTGATTTAATCAAATTATTATTATTATTTTAGAAATAAATGAGATTAGGGCTGAGCCTATAGCCCAGTGGCAGAGCATTTGCCTAGCATGTGTGAGGCACTGAGATCAATCCTTAGCACCATATAAAAAGTAAATAAAAAGTGAAAGTAAAGAAATAAATGAAATTCATAATATTAAGACATGAGATGACTCTATATGTTTAATTTTACCTGAAATAGCTCTATCTGAAAAATTAAAAGTATATTCTTGAAGTTAGACAAACACAAAACCCCTCTAGTGTGTAGCTGAGGTGACCTTCTTTGTATTGGGTTTCATGTGCAGTCTCATCTCCAAGTACGCTTACCATCGGGATAGATTTTCCAGGGTACTTGTTTCCCAGTAACTCTTCATCTCTTCCACATATTGGGATGTGACTCCACAGAAGCTTTGTTTCTGACCATCCTGCTTCAAGAGCTTAGTCCAGTTCTCATTTGTATTTGAGGATCCTGCTATTCTGACTTAAAGGAAAGGCCCATAGGAAATACAAAGGAGTTGATAAGAAACCAAATTTCATAATCATCATTTGGCATTTGGGGCTCAAATTCACTGTTCATTTGTAAAGTCAGGAGTCAGTCCAAGGAAAAGGAGGAAACATTTCAAGGGGAACTGTGCACATTCTATTTTGCTTTTAATTGCTGTCTTTTATGATCATCTTGGAAACTTAACTGCTGACACATAATAGGTGGAGGATATTTTTCTATCCCAATTCACATTAGATATCAGGCATGCATTAAACCATAGAACACTTGCTTTAACTCTTTTATAACATCATTCAACTCTTCATCTGACATCAACATGAGGAAAGCTAGTATGCCACACTGTGGAATCTCTCAACTCCACTGAGATGGCTCCTTCCCCTTCATTTCACAGTCATAGATTCACATACATTCTAAGGAGTCTAATGTGTTAGAGTCAGTCTTCTGGGTCCCCACCTTGTGGCATCAGTATTTCCACTTGTTCATGTCCTCTAGTTACCAGGTATAAATGAATTATTGTACTTCTACCAGGGTTGTAAACTTTGATCAGTGGGAAAAACCTATAGTTCTTTTTGCCTTTAAGCAATCTTATTATTGGTAGACTCTAAACTCTCAAGAGTCTTTAATAAAATCCTGCAGATATTTGACCTGTTAAAAATCAAACTGTTAATATGTATATTTTTATCTAGCTTAAATAGCCAGTAGTCATTGCTGCAATTTTTTAAACCATAGGCAAATATCCATTATGTTTGAAGATCCATCTTGCCTGAACATCTGGTACTTTTTCATCTTTAACATATAATTCATTTCCTTCCTTGGTCCCATCTTCATCTGCCCTCATTTTAACAGATGAATTACTTTTTGCTTTATTAGGGTCTTCAATGTAGTAATATTGGGGAATTTTCAGCATAAATTGGAATTTTTGGTTTATCTGTTTATCTGTCATATTAGATGATGAGCATATTGGACAAAGGGTATTTCATTTTTAGAAAAAAAGTAAGAATTATTCCACAGACATAATATATCTGTAGAATAGAATAATTAATGAATGACATCTATTTGGTTATTATGCATGATTAATGAGTAGATAAGACATATAAAACACTTTGCTTAAAAGTCTTTTAAATTCTAGAATCATTGTAAAAGTAGATGCAATGTTGAATTCCCATGTACAAAACTTAACAAAACAAATCTTTAATAGTAATTTAACAGTTAAAGAAACTGAAATGAGTATTAATGTTTTCCATTTTTGTTCCTTTAGTTTGTGAACTAATTGGTACTTAAGTATACTCTAAATTGTGAAGGTTTTTTTTATGTTTTCAAATAAATGTATTAGATCTAAGCTAAGAATTGAGAACAAGAGTAAAAGATAAAGCTTGAAATTACTTAGTAGCAAACCAAAACAAATGTTTTTCTTAAAAACTATGAAAGTTTTCCCAACAGTATAAGAAAATGAAAGCCTCATTGTTAATATAACTTATTTCATAAAGGTGTACTTTGGTCTGGCACTTGCAAATGATTTAAAAGAAAAAAAATAATACAATATACAATCTTATTTTGTGTTGAAACCTATTTATATGGAAATCAAAAGACACACTCCTAAGCACCATTTGGTTCCTTTGTACAAATACTAAGTTACCTCGACACAAGACAAAAATAACTGTGTATTTACCTTGTAATTATGTGATTATGTAATTATTAACCTTATAATTAAAGGAACAACAGTTGCCACATACTCAAAGTGCACTTACAGGAAGTAA
The DNA here is from genome assembly GCF_048772815.1 of Callospermophilus lateralis. NCBI lineage: Eukaryota > Metazoa > Chordata > Mammalia > Rodentia > Sciuridae > Callospermophilus > Callospermophilus lateralis. The sequence continues at coordinate 6,402,540 of NW_027516477.1, forward strand.
GTGCACTATAAAATAAAGCAATTACTGAAATAAACTATAAAATTAAAAATCTCTTAAGGCAGCAACAAGGCTTGCCCAGCTTATTCTAAAAGTACCAGGACAGTTACTCTAGATGCATTATCTTGTAGTTTGCAAAGAATGGCAAATGTATCTTTTTCAGAAGCCTATTCTCTGGAAAAGAACACAAACAAGCTAAAACCTTTTAATTTGTTCCCAGAGCTGGTACACCCACCCTGTTTGGGGACAGGGCTGAAGTTGGAAGGGCATTCTGAATGCTAATGTCCAAATGCATTTTTGATAATAAGTGATGATTCAAAGCAGACCTATCCATTGGCATTGAAAGAAACAATGTCTCTTTTTAAAGGCTCCTCCCAGTACATACTGAGCCACTGCTCCATAGAAACCCTGTGTAGTTGGGGAAATGTTTCACTTTCAGAGTGCCACATATTTGAGTCCAACATTTTTCTTACAAAGGTTATGATACAATGGAGTGATAATCAAGGAAGATCTTGGATAAGGTTCTCAATGACTTTTAGTATGTAACCATTTCTCCAGCAATACTTGAAGTTTTTACTCACATATTTGTTTACTTTTACTGTAATTATTTTTAATTTCATGCTTTGAGGGAGGGATCTTATAAGGCATTACTAATAAATCTCTTATCACAGGGCAGAGTTACCAAGAATGATTCCCAGATTTTTGACTTATGCAGCCACATAGATGGGAGAACCTTTTACTGAGATAAAAACCACTGGAGCAAAAAACAATGTTAGTGTGAAATATGATGTGTTTAATTTTGGACATGTCAGGTTTGAGACTGTTTTGGAATTTACAAATGATGTTTTATTATATAGGTGATTATACCTCTGAGAACTCTGAAGAGAGATCAAGGGCAGAGAGGATAATTGAAGTCCTAAGTACAGGTAAACTTTTCTAAGGGAAGAGCCAATTTTGATAAAAGAACAGTTGTAGAACCAAAAATGAAGAACACTTAAGAGAAAAGCAAAGCAGAAGGAGATGAGATTACAATAAAGGCACAAAACCAGCCTGGTAGGAAGAGATACTGGAGAATTGGAGGTCAAAATGCCAAGGAAAGAGAGTTTTTCAGTGAGATAGCTAACAATGTTAAATACAGCTGACACATGAAGGGACATGGGAACTGAAAAACATCCTTTGTCTGTAGTATAATAGAGGACATTCAAGACTATAAGAGATTCATCAATGTGGAGCTTTCCAACATTTATGTGAATTTGAGGACTTTTTTATTTAGGAAGCTGATATAGTAGTAATTTTTCATTAGTTTTAGAAAACTGATAAAACAGATAATATACTCTTGCCTAAATCATGTTTTGAAAGGAATCTCTGTTTAGCAACATGCATTTCAAAATACAGTAGATATGCATTTGAGATGCATAATTTATTCAGATATTTTTAGACTTCATATGAAGTTCTCTTGTATTAGCCATAACTCTGTGGTAGATTGTTCCTGAATCACAACTTTTAGCCCTACTTTATTTAGTTCATTTTAATGGACATCTTTACAAATAAGCAGAAATAATATATATATATATATATATATATATATATATATATATATATATATATATATGTGTGTGTGTGTGTGTGTGTGTGTGTGTGTGTGTGTGTGTATGTGTATTTAATATATATTTTAGAATGTTTTTATGTAAAAAGACTAATGAAAGAAACTATAATAAATGCCCTTTTCCTCTGGAGATTTTGAAACCACACCTTCATTTGTACAATTTTTTACCATTGACCTCTTGTGAAACTAGTACATCCTTCTTGCCTTAGTTTTTAATATTCCTATAATCCAATAAGTTCTTTTTTTTTGGGGAATAGAGCAGTATATCTTGTTCCTAATGAGATCTCTTTCAATACATAACCTAGAACCTAAGGACTTTTTACATGGTTTGTAAATAAAACAATAGAAATAGAAGTTGAGGTCCATTTCTTCCACTAAGCACACATAATTGCATTTAAGTTAATTTAACATTCGTTGTGATTTTTGCAGAGGCAAAGCCTTGGAGTAGCATACCCAGAATCTCATTATGCTCTCATAAACCTCATAAGAATTCCTCTGTTTTCTACTATGTGCATGTACCATGAAAAACACTAACATTACTTTTGTATTCACTGAGGGATGATCATAGATATGTGTCCTGTTATAACAAAGCTGGAAGGAAATAATCACTTCTTTTTCTTTATAGGAAGAATAAGTTTCCTTGGGTACTTATGGAGTTTATCAATTTTGTCTCCTTTTTTGTTATCTTGTTTTACATTTTTACAGTTTTATTTCCTTTTCCTTCTCAATGTCAAAGCCACTATAACATTCAAGAGACATATAATTAATAGCAGGGTCTCTATCTCTCTTTTTCTCTTTCTCTCTCTCTTCCTTCACTTTTGCTGAACTCTATATGTTAGAAAACATTGTTGGGAATGGGTTGTTGGATGATGATGTTCTAATGAGAATCCTTTTCATTACTGCTGCATCACCATGACTGAGATCCAATGAGTTTGTGGTCTCACAAACTCCAAGAATGAAATCATGACACAAATAGCAGAAGAGTGAGGAAAGCATTTATTGAAACAAAGCAAAATAAGGCAAAACAAAATTCCCAGGGACCCAAGTGTGTTGCTACCAAATTGAGTTTGTTCTGGGGTTTGTATGGGTCGGTTAGCTTTAAGGAAGCACCCTCTTTGCACTACTGGTTTGGGCCTTTGGTCCAACCAGATTATGATGCTGCTCTTTGTCCTTTGTTTTGAGAGGGCCTCTTCTCTGGGGCACAGATGTGTCAATATGGCCCAGTTTCTTAAGCCCATATCTGCATCTGTGGTTTTTCTGCTGTTATGCATGAAGCTGACTTTGGGTGTGGGGGGGTCCAATTTCTTGTGGCTGCCCATCTCATTCTGCAACCTCATTGCCCTCTTATTCCACCAGTTATGCCTCTCCCAGTGAAGGTAAAGTAAGTTAGGTTACCCATGAGTTAGGGAAAGAAAATCTTCCTAGCTCCCTGCCACACTCCTTCCTACAGTTTCTGCTGGGTTCTGGGCAAAAACCAGAGGCCCTGCTCTACTAATCCCTACTATAAGTTTTACAGAGGGATCTGGAAGGCCCCTGTTGGTCCAGCAGTAACTACATGTGCTTTTGTTTTATGTTAGAAATATCTTCCCTGTGCTATTCAGGAAGGCATAGAAGACTTGACTGCTCATTCTGTCTTTTAATGGGTTTCATATTCAAGTAGGTAAAAAAGGTATAATTCTACATCCCTTCTAAAAAGAACAACAAGTCTAAACTTTATGTGGAATCTGGCATTTGTTTTTTTAAGGAAAAGTATGACATGAGGTTTGAAATATTTTTAAAACAAGTATGTTTAATATGATAATATTCTTTTCCTTTGAGTTTTTATGTGGCTAATTTTTAAAGTGTTAATGAATGGACCCAGTCGATAACATTTATCTTTACATAGCAGAATATATATGGATCCCCTTTGAGATAGAATTCCCATGCAGAAAATACATTAAATTAAGAATCTGATTCATGTTCAGGCTTTTTATTTGGGGGTGAAGGGGTCCACAGAGTTGATCAACACAAAATCTTCATGTCTCCTCATGAAACTTACATTTATTTATTTATTTAGCTTCAGAGATTTTTTTTTTCATTTTTAATTTGTTCTGATTAGTTATACATGACAGTAGAATATATTATGACACATTGTACAAAAATGGATCACAACCTCTCATCCCTCTGGTTGTACATAGTGCAGAGTCACATTGGTACTGTAATCACACATGTATATAGGGTAATAATGTCTGTCTCATTCTACTGTCTTTCCCATCCCCAGATCCCCACTCCTCCTCTCAGTCTCCTCTGCACAATCCAAAGTTCCTTCAACTCTTGAAACTTACATTTTAAAGGAAGTGGTTTACATATATCCATCAAAAGAATGGAAAGAAAAAAATTAAAGCATCATTAGTTTTGCAAGCAAATATCATTAAAAGTTCATAATAAGAAGATGTGTTTTCCCACTGAGAAAATGAAAAGAGGAATCTCCTGAAGAGATTGGTGTTCCACATGGCAAGGATGCTTAAACAATTAAAATCAGAGAATGAAGAAAAATATGTAAAAATATCCAGGGCATTTGATTTGTCAAACAGGAAGGAATTGTTGAGCAAAGTTGGATCAAATGCACTGAAGTCTTTGTGGGTAGGGGGTGTGGAATGAAGGAAGATGAAGACCAAGCCATAAAAAGAAAAAAATAAATTTAAAAAAATACGATGGAGGCAGAGTAGGATATGAGCAATATGAGTGGAAGGAAAAGAAGACTCAGTTTTATTTGGAAGAGAAGAGGTTATTCTAGGAGGCATATGCCGAAAAAATTGTTTCAATTAATTTTTAAAGCAATGATCTGAAAACATATTTTGCTACTTAAGGAAGGATTTATAGAACTAAAACATAAGAAAATTACTTAAAATCACAACTTTCTTCTGATGTAAAAATTTATACACAATTTCATACACTTTTTCAAAAAAATTTGGGAAAAAAATCAAAGGAAAGAAAAAACTACTAAATACATCATTCCATGAAAAAAAGGAGAGATGATGTAACTAAAAAAGCAAAACAATATATCTGTCTATACATCTTTCTCTCCATCTATTCATCCATCTCTTTTTCTGTCATATGTATCTACTCATCATATCTACCTATTCTCTCTCTCTTTTTCTTTCTCTCTTCCACATCTCTTCCCCCTTCTTGCCTTCATTTCTCCCTTTTCCTTTATTTTTCCTTTCTTCCTCTCTTTTCCTCCTTCCTTACTTTTTCTTTTTTCTTCTTCTATCCTTTGTGTCTATTTGTCATCTCTATCATGTCTCTGTGTGTTTCCATGTCTCTACCTACCAACCTAGGTACTTTCTATGTCTCTAATCTTATTATACGAAAAGTGAAGAACACAGACAAGTAGATAGACATTTTGAAGTTGTCATCCACCCCTTTATCTAATGGTTCTCTTTATAAAGTTCCCTAAAATGAGCTAGCCCTAGATATGATTCTTTTTGATTATGAGATTTTTGCTTCTCGTGACTAGAGGGCTGCAAAATGTCTGTCTGTGTGTTTTGTAGTGATGAGTAAACTTGAGCATTCAAGTGACACTAGCCCACAAGAGTCACTGATCCCTGTGTAGGGATAAATTGGAATTAGAAATCTTGGGGTGGAAATTGCAACAATCATCTGTTCACAGAGGCCATTCTCATGTTAAGACCTTTAAGGGAAGGGTACTAGCCTTAGATATTTTTTAGAGAAGAACTTCAATGACCTATTTAGGTACATCACTATACAAGGAGAATAGAATGGACATTGGTGGCCTACGTTTACAAGACAGGCTGAGTTTGAATCCTGGTTCAGTCAGTTACAAACTACTTTGGTCAAATTCCTGACTTCTTCATGCTTTCATCTGTAAAATGGAATGAAAATAATACTATTTCACAGAGTCTTTGTGAGGAAGACACAAGTACAGTGATTATTCATTCAATATTCACCATTATTTTTATCATCAAAGGCAACTATTCAAGTAACTTTTTTCTGTCCAAATAAAGTTTAGTGATCATTGGACTTCTTGTCATATGGTATATTAAAATAAACAAAATGATAAACATGGCTGTAGCAGTGGGAACATTGACACTTACCTGGGATCATAAAGTATCCTACAGAAATTAATCAAGACCAATGCTATTATGAGGGTTACTCAAAAAATTAAAAATAGAATTAGTATGTGATCCATCATTTTCATTCCTGGGTATATATTCAAAGGAAATGACATGGGTATGTGAAAGAAACTTCTGCACTTCCATGTTCATCACAGCACTGTTCATAGTAGCCAAGATGTGAAAAGAAATGCAGTGTCCATCAACTAATGAGTAGACAAATAGAATGTAATTTGTATACACAATAGAATACTATTAAGTCATGAAAAAATAAATATTTCATATATGACAAAATAGAACTGGATATCATTATATTAAGTGAAATAAGCCAGGCATAGAAAGATAAGTACTGCATGATCTCACTCATGCTAAATTTAAAAGTTTGTCTCATAGCAGTTAAAGTAGAAATGATAATTACCAGAGGCTGGAGCAAATAGTGAGAGATCCATATATCAGTACTAAGTTATAATTAGATATGAGTAAGAAAACCGGTGTGCTTTTGCATAATATAGTGACTATAGATGATAATATACATTATATTTCCAAAGCAAGAAAAAGGATTTTTAAGTGCTTTCCATACAAATGATAATATTTGAAGAGAAATAGATGTTTGTCCTGATTCTCAATATTACAAAAGATATATATATTTTTTTAAAATATCATATGGTTGGTCATATATATACAGAGTTATAATAGGTATTGGTCAGCTTTCTGTTACTATTACCAAACATCTGAGTCAACTAACTTATTAAAAATAGGTTTACTTAGCTCAATGTTTTGGATGTTTCAGTCCATGATCCCACAGCTTTGAGCCTCTGGTGGGTGTGCCATATGACAATAATGGAAAGCACATGGCAGAGCAAAACCACTTACATCATGATCCCAGAAGCACCAGAGAGGGGAGAATAAAAACAGGAAGAGGAAGAGACTAGTATCCCACACTTCCCTTTGTTCCTAGGACGTCCCATGGAGCCCCACCTACTAATGTTTCCACTACCTATAAATTATGTCATACTAGGGAACAAAACTTTAATACACAGAGCTTTGGGGAACATACATCTTACACACATACACACACACACACACACACACACACACACACACACACAATTCTAGCCCAAAATCTCCTCTGGGACATAAAGAAAACTGCATAAATAGAAAAGAAAATTATATACCTCCAGGATACAATGGTGAGAAATACACAGGTAAGCATTCTTTTCCAAAAGGAGAAATAAAAATTAGTAAATAATCTGGTAATAAGAAAGAGGGATTTAATTCATCCCAAAGCAAGACTAAAACCCATTTGAGAAAACATTTAATCTCCAATTTTCATGTACAGAGTCTGGGGCACACTTGGTCACCTGGGCTACCATCGGCTTGGGATGCTGCAACAGTATTCCTTTGCTGGTTGCAGTTCTCTCAGGCTGGCTTTGCATATAGACCCCCGCCTCTTTGCATGACAAGTGTTGCACATTGCTGACAGCTCTACCTTTCCAGAGTCGCCATTGCAGCTTCAGGTCCACTCCCTCAGTGCTATGCTTGGCCTCTCAAGGGCTGACTTCAGGGACATAGACTTTGCAGGTACACTGCATGGCCTTCTAGGCTTTCCTTTGAAATTTCAGGGCAAGCTGCAGAACTTCATAACTCTTGCAGACTACATGGCAGCAAAGCCAGCATCACTTGAAGAATTCCCAGTTTTGCTTCCAGCGCAAGCTGTGCCTGGGCCTGCTGGAACCACAGCTGTAGCAGCCTCTGAGTGTCTTCATTGAACACTGGTGTAAAATAATTCTAAGGCACTTCTGGGCTCGCAGGGCACCCTGGGGCTCTTTTCTGAACCTATTCTACTCTGGAAAAGCTAAAAAAAAACCTTGCATTTTTACATCTCTGGACTTGTGACAATGCTGGCTTTGCCTTATTCTGAAGTGCCCTCAAGGCATCTTTCAAATTGTCTTGGTGGAAAACACTTGGCTTCCTTTTATTTGGTCTAGCAAGCATGTCCTCCCTAGCTGCACCTTTATATAAACTTCTTTTCTGTCCAAGCTGCAGGTGTTGAAAATCTTTCTGTTCTGCTGTTCTGTGCTCCTGTTCTCCTTGTCAGGCGTGGTGACACATGCCTGAAATCCCAGAAATTTGGGAGGTTGAGGCAGGAAGATGGCAAGTTCAAGACCAGCCTCAGCAACTTAGCAAGAACCTCAGCAACTTACTGAAATCTTGTCTCATAATAAAAAACAAAAAGAGATAGGGATGTAGATCAGTGGTTCAGCACCCTTGGGTTGAATTCCTGGTATCAAAACAAACAAACAAACAAACAAACAAACAAACAAAAAACAAACAAAGCAACCAGTACTAACAATACTGCAGTCTTAATGTTTGCCACCTTCAAATTTTCTCTGCTAAGTAAACTAGTTCATCACCTTTAAGTACAGCCTCTCACTAAGTCTCAGGACCTGGGAAAAATGAATTCAAATTCTTTACCATGATATAACAAGATGATATTCTGGTTTAATTCCCAAGTACATATATTTTTTTCTTTTTTTTTCTTTTTGGTTCTGGGGATTAATCCAGGGCCTTGTATATACAAGGCAAGCACTCTACTAACCAAGCTATATCCTCAGCCCAAGAGAAATTATTTTCATTGAAACCTTGTAATCATGGCCTTTACTGTCCACATTTCTATTTGCACTTTGGTCTCCTGAGCCACCAGCAGAATGGACATTTATGGAAACCATTGCACTATTTATCAGTTAAATTTTTTAAATAAAAATAAATGAATTGTGCTAGAAAAAAATACATATCCCAAATTAGATTTTTTTATTTAGATTAAAGCTTCCATTTTCAAGCAGATGTATCAGAGATTGACAAGATGTTAGAGACATGAGTTCTGAAAATAGAGACTTGCTAATTGCCCTTGACTGATTTCTCAAGTAGAATGTTAGGAGGAAATAATAAACAATATGGGCTTTCCCCAAATCTGGCCCACAGAAATCTTGCACATCTAAATCTTTGTTGTCTCATACCATTCCACAAATTCTTTAAAGGCCACATGTTGAAGATCTAACTACTCTAAGAGAGAATGAGATTCAGTTCAAGAAATCACTACTTGGAGCACGGTATGATTATCTGTGATAAGAACATGAAATCTATTTTATGGTTTATTCTATATTGGAAATTTGGGCACCTTTTAATTCCAATTACTAGCTTTATTTATTAGCCTAAAACAGAAATTGACACTTTTTAATTAGTGCTAAATGCTTTGTTACAGGAGCTTCCTTTTCAAGCACTGAAAATAGGAGCAGTGGTATAGTACTTAGAGGATAAATTGATATTGGAGGCTAGAAATATGATATTGTATGATTTGCAGTGATAAAAATTTTGAGAAAATGCTACCTGTCATAATTAGAAGACAGCGTTATAGGAAGTGATTGAAATGAGTCAAAATTTTCTTATGTAATTTTATGCATTTGGCTATGTGAAACACTTTTTCCAAAACCAAAATGGTGTCGGATAAAAACGTTCTGGTTTAATTGGAAAAATGAAAGAAAATCTTGAAGTATAGGACCTGGAAGTTATGAGAAATATGAGTAATAAAATTCTTTAATTCTCAAGTTTGCAGCAAGAGCAAAATAAGCATGGTCTTTTCACTCAAGCCAACGGGCTTGAAGTGCCTCTTAGAGGGCAAAATCTGAAGCCATGTACAAAACAAGAGAGAACAGTTCCAAGAGAACGACTAGTTTCAAATCAAGGAACTTTACTCACCAATATGTTTGGAAGCCTTCACAATGTCTTCCCCAGCAAAATTTCAAAATTACCTTAGATTAGCATCTACTGAGTGCATTCCATTCTCTTTTCATGATGGCATTTATTGTTGTAGCCATTGCAGCTACATCACATACTGGGTAGGTATGTGTTGGGGATGGTACCAAGGTGATGGACAGAATGTTGTACTTCTTTAGTCAGAGTTGCTGGACTGAGAGCCACATCTAGAGAGGGGTTGACTTAAAGATAATAGACTTAAAGATAATAGACTTAAAGATACTACTTAAATACTTAAAGATAATAGACACTGAGTTGGAAGCAGTTGCTGGATGAGACCTTGTCTACCTCAGTGGAAAACAGAGAAACTCGATATGTGCTTGCTCAGAAAGTCAGATGTAAAGTTTGAAACTATACTTATCATATTTGCATTTTTATGATTTTTACTATGCAAATTCATTTTTTTTAGCCACTTGACTCAGCTCTGGGCAACAAACTATGGGTGAAAGTGGTAGATATCATTTCCATCTCTAGCTCATCTCCCTTTGATGTTCTTTTCCATTCTCCGGTGACTTAAAGCCTCATATTAAAGGTAGCAATATTCTAAGGTGGAAGAAGCCTGAGTCCCTGTGTTGCTATATGGAGACAATTCATATGGACTATAATAGATGACGACATGAGTTAGAAATAAATAGTAAGTCAAGTCAGAGTCATTTTGGGTTTTGGGATATTTTCTCCTTACTAATATGCTTTTCTCCTTACTAATATGTTGTCAAAGGATCAATAACAGCATTGAATAAATTAACACATGAAATGTATTTGGACATATGCCTGTAATATAAGTATTTCAGTTATTAGATGACATATTTGACTAATTATGTCTCCCAATTTCTGGTTTTAAAGAAAAAAGAATGAATCTTTTTATTATTATTTTTTTTTGTAGATGGACACATACCTTTATTTTATTTATTTACTTTATATGTGGTACTGAGGATCAAACCCAGTGCTTTACACTTGCCAGGCAAGCACTCTACCACTGAGCCACAACCCCAGCCCCAAGAATGAATCTATTATAGGATTAGTGTTTATTCATGTCAAAGGTGACAACTGTCACAAATAAGAACTCTAGAATACAAAAATGTTATTTTTGTATGTTTGTGTACATCTATTATATGTCTACATGTATCTGTTTATCTATCAACATATAGATATAGATATCCCCTAATTCCTCTAGAGAGGTAGCTGTTTGCTTTATTCCTTGTAGTTTTCTGAAATCCAGTCACCAGAAGACTGGTTTCTCACCACCTGGTATGAAACATGAACAATCTAGGCCAGAATTATTATGATTCTTTTTCTTTTCTTTCTTTTTTTCCCCCCTTTTGTCACAGCAACAGAAAGGAAAAGCCAAACCCATTTTTTTTCTTTTGTGGTTTTGATTTGTTTGTCAGTAGCATCTCTGATGAGATACATGGTTTGTTTTCTTATGATTTAATCTCAGTTCCTTTTCCATTTTTATGTTCAGAAGTGGGTAAACACACCAGGAGTGAAGTAAGTAAGAGGAGAGTCATTCTCCCCAATAATATGACCAATTGTGGTATTTCAGTCAGTAGTTACCAAGACTTCACATTGGATTAGGTAATTTCTGTTACAGAGTAAGAGGAGAGTCATTCTCCCCAATAATATGACCAATTTTGGTATTTAAGTCAGTAGTTACCCAGACTTCACATTGGATTAGGTAATTTCTGTTACAGACAACAGTCTTTGCTCCTAAATAATTTTTACTATGCCATTTTCGTATAATTTTATTGTCAAAAAATTCAGGTAGAAATACCACAATTTGTATACACATACACATTCAGAATTACTAAGAACTTTCCAGAAAGAAATTATCTGATAGTAGAAATATTTTTTCAAAAATTAATGTTCATTTATATTTTAAAAATAAAATATCTGTCTTCCCTGAAAGACTTTATACTCAAGCGTTTGGCCCATTTTTTAGTCACTAGCACAGAGCAAATACTTACTAAATAATTTTCAAATTAATGAGTGAAAATGGACAAAAACTAGTACTTGCATAGTGTCTTCACTGACCACTGATCTATTGGAAAGTGACTTCTAATTTAAGCTGGCCTCATCTGGGAGGCACACATTAGCCAAAGTCCAACAATCAGCAGTTGATGCTGAGAGCTGTTTTTCTGGTTCTAGACAAATTGTTTCACTTCAATTGTTTTACATTATCCTCTCAAAAATCATACAAAAATATAATACTATAATAACTTCTTTAACAGATGAGTAAACAAAAGCTTATAGAGAATACACAAATTTCCCAAGATTAGACAGCTATTAAGAACCTATAAACTGAGCCATGTCCATTTGGCTTCCCAGGCATTGCCCTGGACTGACGAACAAGAGCATCAGAAATTAGGTCTGTTGTTCCATTAACTCTTTGTTTCTACAAAGTTGGTCAACTTGGACATGTAATTCAGGTTGTTAATAAGCAAAGAATTTTTCTCATTCCTGGGGAGCTCTTTCCTCCTTGACAATGAAGGAGTCACTTGGCTAAATCCTTTTGTGGCAGGAGACTCTTTCTCTGATTTAGCTCTTCCATAAGTCTGGATTTCTAGTACACTGGGTAATTTTAAAATGAGGCACTTGGACACTTGAGTCAGAATTACTTGGATTATCTAGGCAAAATGTGTTTTCAGCTCTTGGGGACTTAATTACTGGAACAATTGCACAGCTTTCCACTTCAGTTTGGCCCTTTAGACACAGTGACCCAGTAATTGAGATGGCTTTGTCAAATTGTGGTTTCTCTGTTTTATAGGTACTGTCTCTAAGCTGAAGCCCGCTGGTGACTATCCTTCATTTTCTAAGATGATAATGTTGATAAAAGTTATGATTAGTATGTCTAAGCATGGCTTTAAACTTCAATGAAAAGCTATTGATATCAATAGCTTTCCACCCCCCTCCATAAATACAGGAGGATAAATAATTTAAATAAATTAAAATCCTAAAATGCTTTAATGCAATAGAGCAATCTAATGAAAAAATATCAAGAAGCATTAAGACACGTATATACAATGTTTAATTGGAAAAGAAATAGTGAACATTTTTTAAAGCACTGAAATATTCAGCCATGTATGCACAAGAATAATTATGCATACAAATACATATCATCATTTAAGGGTTTTCTACAGAGACTTTATGAAGGCCATTATGCAAACTGGTAGGACAAAACACACCAGGAAAAAAATAAAAAGATAGACTACATCTCTAGTAATAAGTTTAACAAAATAAATATAACCCAACAAGAAAAATTAGTGTGAGTAAAAGTGTGAGTATATCTGACAATTTACTTTTAATCCTGACTTGTGAAATTCTCATCAAGCTACATCTTTGATATCACATAAATTTTAAGATGTCAGTGAAAGCACTACTTGGTTTGTGTCACACACTGACTAAAATGAAAGAAATTATGCTCAGTCTAAGAAAGAGATCTTAGCTGTAGTGACTGGAGCAATGAAATTGCCCAAATAAATTCTTGGAAGAGAAATTACCTTGACAACTGCCCATAAGCTCTTATTTGAAATCTTAAAACCCTAGATTAGGTAGCATCTGAAGCAGCTGCCAAAGTGCTGTGATGAACTTTAATACTGTCATATATTCAATATAAATATTTTCTGGAATACTCTAATGCAGATGTCTTTCCAAGGCTACCCTGAGAAATGTTATCACTGAGTGTAATCTAAAACATTTTAAAACCTCTTCTCTATAAATATTACAAATGAAAAAAGGTATAGGTTATTACTATGGAAATAAGATTAAAAACAATTCATACATAAAAATGTGATTAGAATTATGTTCTGATTATGGTGTGAAATATCACTTAGTCATTTACATTAGCTATGATTGTTCTTGCCTTTAAAATTACTACCAACTTTATATAAAGTATTGTGTTTAACCTTCCATAAGAGCACAATGTAATAATTTAGAAACAATTTACCATATGTGTCTCTAAAACTTATTTCTCTATTCTCTTTATTTTATATGCTTATGCATAAAAATTTGTGCCATGGACAGAAGTCCTAGGTTGGGTACCTGGTGCCACTGTGTGTCATGGGCAACTATTCTGAATTGTCCCATCCATAAAATAGAAATTATAACTTATTTATAGACTGAAATAGAAAACATATACATTTTTCTTTATTTTTTTGTTATACTAGGAAAATAAAATTTTTGTAGGTTAATTTTTTTTTTCTATCCCAGTCTGAGCTTTGATTTCAACAAAAGGATAATTCTGCTTTAATTTAAGAGAATTATAATGGAAAACCTACAAAATTTCACCAGTATTATCATTTGCTCTCAGAATTGATGCTACATACCCATCAGAGAAAGGAGATGAAATTCAATTTTATTATAACTACATGATAGATATGACAGAGGAAATATTAGAGGGAAAATAGTCTACCAGGCTCAACTGGAAACTCTGGGTGACAAATTGTCTTCTGGAACTTTCTAGTTTGCCATTCACTTTTTATTTATAAATGATTCATTGCTATTAAGGTCAAAATTATTGTTTAAATATGTCCTTGCAACAGGTAAAGTTTGGTTTCTTAGTAGGAAATACAATAGTTGAAAATTCCCAAAGAATTTAATCATGCTTGAAGAAGAATGAGCGTATTTGAAATATTAGTCATGTTTCATATTTCCAAAGACAGACTTTACCTTTTATTTTTGGAATAAGCAACCACGTCCTCACTGTACAAAAATGATGCTATGTGTTTACTTCTATCTTGTTTGTTCAATAGGAAAGACAGCCCTGTTTCTGCTCATCTTCCTCCCAGTTCTCCAGTTCTCCACAGTTGTGAAATTGACCCATGGCACTCAATGCCAGGTTGTTTGAATAAAAGTGTATGCATCCACTTCATCTCTAAATGCATCTTCTCAATTCCATTTACTTCTTTTAACTCTTCTCCACTATTTTCTCCAGTGATTGTGGCTCTGAATTCTGATGAGGCAATCTATGGTGCATCTGCTGAAATAAAAATCAGCATAGCTCCCTGAAAATGTTTTGAATATCCCATAACCAACTTCATCTCATTTTTAAAGAGACTTATTATTAAAAATGAATAAGAATCCTGTGGAAAACAGAGGATATGATTAACAGGAAAAAATGGTGCTTTCATTCTTCCTCCAGTTTAATCATTAGGACTTTAAAGGTAAGTTTAAAACCTCATACAAATTATTGAATATACAGCAAGCTAGTGTTGAGAAAATATCTCTTCCATATAAAGAAATGATTTTAAATGTACTGCATAATTTTCTTGGAAGATATCTGCAGGAGTTATTATACTTTTGCTATTCTGTAGGCTCACATGATTTAGAAAAACTAGAAAAATGTCATGTTTTCTGTAGCATAAACTTGTCTGGACATTTAATAAGTTATGTTTCTGAAAAAAGAAAAACAAAAGTGCAGACTGTGCTTCTTTCATGTGCCCCAAATACTAAAAAAAGAATTCTAAAGACCAAGTATATAGCACTCTTAATTTTCTGTGTATTTTGTAAGTTAATCATCATACTCAAGTAATCACTTGAAAAACACATATTAAACAGAATAAATGCATAATTAAACTAAAATATTTTTACTTTAATCCATTTGTGAAATTAGTCTAAAATGTTATCACTGCCACTATATCACCAGGGAAAACAATAGATCTTAGAATGATGATGCTTTATTTAACTATAAAGCATTTAATACAGCTGTTTATTGTTAAGGCCTTTAATTATAGCTTTGCCTTATCAGATTATTAACCACAAGTAATAATCATTTCAAGAATTTTCGTATATTATGTGACTCTTAAGTAAACATTTTCGGTTGGTTAACAGTCACATTTAACCTACCAAATCTATTTCAGAATACAGTTATTTAGCAATTCACCAAAAGATTGTCTACATAAATTCAGTCACCTAAACCATCAACTGCTATACATCTTACATGGTCCATTGGAAAATGGTTAAAAAATAAAATGATGTCAAGAAGTGTATGACATAGTGAACTCATAGTTTAAATCATCTTGTATCTGTGTGATGTGAATTGAACTTGGTGAATCTGTCTACTGAAGAATGACTTAGTAAGTCTCAACAAATTTAGTTATAATGTAAATACTATTCTATGAATTAGTAGTTCCATGTCACATATTCTCTAATGTAAAAAAAAATTACCCTGGAAAAAATGAAACAAATTTTGGATTTTGCTAAAATCAAATGTACAGAAGAATTAAACTGTTACTGAAATATATAGAATAAAAATTGTAGATGCATATGAAGCATATAAAACCCTTTGTTACAATATTAATGTCAGACATGGTATCATAATCCACTATAAAATCTCATTTTATGACTCAAAGCTTACCTTTAATATTAGTTGCATAACTATCTTCCTATTTCTAGAAAACATTGTGGTTTAGAAAACAATAAAATAGAAGATATTAAACTATACATATCAATTGAAAAAACACAGAGCGTGTACATCATACAGCTGCATGACTTAGATAAGGGAATTGTATTCAAAATAGAAACTCACTTGCTCTATATCCTTATGAAAACTTCTTGTGCTATAATATTGTACCCCCAAAAATTAATTTTCAAAGAAATATTACTCTCTCTCTCTCTCTCTCTCTCTCTCTCTCTCTCTATATATATATATATATATATATATATATATATATATATATATATATATATATTCTTCAAAAGACCCTGATTCACCTTTTATTTATGGAAATTTTAAAGCATTAGACTCTTTAATAATATATTCAGGAATTTGATTAACAGATAGATTGTGAAATGCCTCAAATCGAGTTCATTTCCTTAATCTTTTTGTTTTTATATTCCAAACTTCTCAGTTGATTAATTTAGGAAGAAACTTCAAAGATTGGGCTGACATCTTTGAAGCATCATATGAGAAACTGACTCTGAATAGTCCTTTTTACAAAGCCTGAATCTAGAGTCTCACAAGTCTCTAAAAGAAAATGACCCTGCCTCTGCTGCTTACATAATAAGGGTCAGGCACGGTTTTGCATTTACATTATAGTTAACTTTGTAATTCTTCTGCATGCAATGGCACATTTAGTTATTACAACAAGTTCAATGATGATGAGCTTGCAATTTAGAATCTAAGTGAAAAATTTTAACATTTGTCAATTTGAAATGCACATCTCATCAAAGTCTGAACTCATTCCTAAGTTGCTTCTTCTAAATGCCAGACCATTTTTCTTACTAAGAATGAGCTTTTAAGTAGATAAAGAGAAAATCATTTAAAATAAACCAGGAAATAGAATTGGCAGTTCTACATTGAGGAAGTGAAGGAATGAGTTCTTGGCCCAATATTCATCTCTTGAATAAATTTTATTGCAGACTGTCTTGACATAAGCATCCACATTCCACTGACCTTTATTTTGTAGTCTAGAGAGACTGAGACCACACAGAATTGGTGCTGTTATAGCTAACTGTACTTAAACTTTGCCGTCTGATCAACTTAAGTGTATTGGATTTGAAAACAGTTAGTCAATTGTTTCTAGTCCCTAGGTGGTGGTTTATGGTAATGTTTGCATCAATACTAACAAAAGCCATACCACGGTACAAAGTACATCAAGGAAATGAAAGACAAGGCTGCCTGTTGTCAGTTCTGTCTACAATAAAGGCAGGATTCAGAACCAGGGCAGAGATCGTTAGAGAAACACAAAAATGAATGAACCACAGAAATCGTAGGGCTGATGGTTCACAGCAAAGGTTTGGGGACTGGCTAATGGGCAAGGTTGCACACAGGCCACAAGACATATACCCTGGACTCATTTGGCCATACAGAAAGGTCACCATTAAAAGGGGAAAAGGCTCATAAGATAGCATAAAGCAGTCTTTTAGAGAAACTCTATAAAGAGAAGAAAGAAAAAAAAAACAGCATTAACATTGCTATGTAAACTAAATGCACTTCAAATGATAATTTTGGTGAGAAAATCTATTTACATTTTAATTTCAAAAATTGAAATTCCTAATATTGAGAAATGCAATATGATGATGCTTTATAATTGAGTATTTTCTGTCCCCAAAAGAAATACAATGTATAATGTGTCAATTCAGTGAAATTTAAATATCTGGAGCCCTGTGACATACAAACAAACTGTTAAACATTTTTTAATTGCTCAGAAACATATGCCTGGGGAACAGCTAGATGTATATATAGGCAGATGTATACAAATAATGACAACTGAATTGATTTTGATATTTTTCTCTCTTTGTCTGTATC